>NC_042990.1:15602156-16202156 GCF_901001165.1 Salmo trutta | reverse complement strand
AACTGTCCAGTTTGTTGTAGTGTGTGAGTGACACATAGATTTGTTGGCACTGGCCCCAATACTATGTTTAATAAATATGCAATAACCATACATGCATACATACTATGTTTAATAAATGTGCAATAAGCATACATGCATACATGCACACACGCACACACACCCCCCACCGTAGGAAAGTGATGTTCATATGGCGCTGGCAAGCCAAGGTTTTTCTCAGCCAACCGCCATTCACTGTGCCAGAGAAAGCAGATAATATCACACCAACAGAGTGTCATTTCTATGGCAACCGATGCTATAGTCAAACACACACACACACAAGCTGCATGTACTCCTCCCTTACATACAAGATCACTACATTAACAAAACGAAGGGCACATGCAGTCCTCACTCCCTGAAACCAGCACACATGCAAGCATGTGCACGGGCACACACACAATCAGTCTAATTGGGAGGCAAAATGGTACACACAACATGTCATATTTTAATATTGCAGGCTTGCATGGTAATAGCATGATGCACTGTTGTTTTGTTGTTGTAGCCTATGTATGATGTATAACGTTTACATGTAATTCTGAAATAAAACAAAAATACTGTACAGGTACATGCTTCTTCCAATCAGAAATATTACACTAAAGGTATATACTTATTTTAGGGGTGTCTCATAGGTCTATATATAGCCTACATGGAAAACTGCAAATATGGAAACAACTGTTAGTTCCAATGACTATGTTTGGTCTCCAGAATGTGGCAACACTTCCGGGTACCGATGCAACCCCCCCCCCTCCCCAAAAAAATTACTTTCTCTAAAAAAAAAATGCTCTAACTCAGACCCCTAGTCTCGAGTATTTTGGGGAATCATGACCAAACAGAAAAAGGTGATGAACAGTATAGGCTTCCACAGACCAATTGTCACCATAAGAGCAGGATCATTGCCAAGCGCGCCGCTTGCTTTTGTAAAGTATCTCCATATTGCGCAAACTTCCTAAAAAAATGCCTACGTGCTTCTGCAATGACGATCGCAATCTAAACGTTATCATTATAACCAATATAAGATAATGTCACCAATCCTAAAATTACATCCACAAGTTTCAAGTTTTAGTCATATGTACAGATGCGCTTGAAACATTTACTTTTTACGCATTTCACTTTTGTCCGAAGTTTGCCAGTAGCACACGGTATCAGTAATAATAAGCCTCCAAATACATCCACTCACCCGTAAATTAATATCTCTCATTCTCTCTTGTCGAATTTTCGACAGATCCGCGACTCTGGACATGGTGAGAATCGAGACCCTTCCTCTCCAGTACGATAAATAAATCCTTTTAAAGACAAAGCGCGTGTGGCTGTCAAGCAGGAACTTCAAATATCTGCCTGTTTTGTTTGCCCTGAGAGGTTAACGCTAAAGCAGTTATATGATTATATGGCTAGGGTAAAAGGGCTGTGTTGTAGCCAAACTGTAACACCCTTACAAAATAGCGCGTTCAACTTCTCTGTATCCCTAGTCCAACGGCAATGGCACTGATGCTGCGTAAGAGGTGGCTTTCTCATACAGGAAATTCTGTCGTTTTTTTGCACTTCAGATGATAAGATATTACGCCTACTGGAGGAGGTTTCAAGGTTTCAGAATCAGAACATCTTTAAATTCTGTGGTACCAGTCACTGCTAGCACAGAGAGAAAATAGATGGAAGTAAATCAAGAAGTGTTTAGTTTTTTCTGGTACTATTCTGGTATTATGGCGAGAGAGGGAAAAGTCACTGTATGTACACTGAACAAAAATATGAACGCAACATGTAAAGTGTTGGTCCTATGAGCTGAAATAAGACACACAAAAAGCTTATTACTCTCAAATTTGGTGAACAAATTTGTTTACATGCCTGCTAGTAGGCATTTCTAATTTGCCAATATTATCCATCCACCAGATATGTGTGGCATAAACATTTTTAAAACAGCATTATCATTACAAAGGTGCACCTTGTGCTGGGGACAATAAAAGGCCACTTTAAAATTGATGGTTTTGTCAAACAACACAATGCCACATATGTGTCAAGTTGAGGGAGAGTGCAATTGGAATGCTGACTGCAGGAATGTCCACCAGAGCTGTTGTCAGATAATTTAAATTTCTCTAGCATAAGCTGCCCCCAGTGTCGTTTTAGAGAATTTGGCAGTTCATCCAACCGGACTCACAACTGCAGACCACCTGTAACCATGCCAGCCCAGGACCTCCACATACATACAGTGCATTCTGGAAATATTCAGACCCCTCAAATTTTTCCACATTTTGTTACATTACAGCCTTCTTCTAAAATGGATTAGTCCCCCCCTCCTAAATCTACACACAATACCCTATAATGATAAAGCAAAAACAGGTTTTTAGAAATTTTAGCAAATTTATTACAAATAAACAGAAATATCATATTTACATAAGTATTCAGACCCTTTACTTAGTACTTTGTTGAAGCACCTTTGGCAGTGACTATAGCCTCGAGTCTTCTTGGGTATGACACTACAAGCTTGGCACACCTGTATTTGTGGAGTTTCTCCCATTGTTCTCTGCAGATTGTCTCAAGCTGGATGGGGAGGGTCGCTGTACAGCTATTTTCAAAAAATAAATATTATACATTTGCAAAAATGTCAAAAAACATGTTTTCACTTTGTCATGATGGGTGCAGATTGATGGCATTTTTTAAAAATGTTTGAATACATTTTATAATAAGGCTGTGATGTAACAAAATGTGTAAAAGGGGAAAGGGTCTGAATACTTTCCGAATGCACTGTACATACATATACAGTACCAGTCAAAAGTTGACACCTACTCATTTAAGGGTTCTTCATTTTTACTATTTTCTACATTGTAGAATAATAGTGAAGACATACAAAAATATGAAAAAACACAACCAACAAAGTATATATATTTTAGATTCTTCAAAGTATCCACCCTTTGCCTTGATGACAGCTTTGCACACTCTTGGCAATTCTCTCAACCAGCTTCATGAGGTATTCACATGGAATGCATTTCAATTAACAGTTTAATTAGTGTGCTTGTGTAATCATTAGTGGAATTTATTTCCTTCTTAATGCCTTTGAGCCAATCAGTTGTGTTGTGACAAGGTAGGGGTGGTATACAGAAGACAGCCCTATTTGGTAAAATACCACATGTCTGAGGCCGGTAACTCTTAATGAACTTATCCTCTGCGCCCGAGGTAACTCTGGGTCTTCCTTTCCTGTGGCGGTGCTCATGAGAGCCAGTTTCATCATAGCACTTGATGGTTTTTGCGACTACACTTGAAGAAACTTTCAAAGTTCTTCATTTTACGAATTTACTGACCTTCATGTCTTAAAGTAATGATGGACTGCTGTTTCTCTTTGCTATTTGACCTGTTCTTGCCATACTATGGACTTAGTCTTTTACAAAATATACCACCCCAGTATACCACCCCTACCTTGTCACAACACAACTGACTGGCTCAAACACATTAAGAAGGAAAGAAACAATAAAATAACAGTAGCGAGGCCATATGCAGAGGGTACCGGTACAGATGTGCGGGGACACAGGTTAGTCGAGGAAATTATGATAATATATACATGTAGGTAGAGGTAAAGTGACTACGCATGGATAATAAACAGAAAGTATCAGCAGCGTAAAAATGGGGGTGGGGGGTAGCCATTTGATTACCTGTTCAGGAGTCTTATGGCTAGCTGTTAAGAAGCCTTTTGGACCTAGACTTGGCGCTCCGGTACCGCTTGCTGTGCGGTGGAAGAAGTCTATGACTAGGGTGGCTGGAGTCTTTGGCAATTTTTAAGGCCTTCCTCTGACACCGCCTCGTATAGAGGTCCTGGATGGCAGGAAGTTTGGCCCCAGTGATGTACTGGGCCGTTCCCTTTGTAGTGCCTTGCAGTCAGAGGCCGAGCAGTTGTCAAACCAGGCGGTGATGTAACCAGTCAGGATGTTCTCGATGGTGCAGCTGTAGAACTTTTTGAGGATCTGAGGACCCATGCCAAATCTTTTTAGTTTCTTGAGGGGGAATAAGCGTTGTCGTGCCCTCTTCACGACTGTCTTGGTGTGCTTGGAACATGATAATTTGTTGGTGATGTAGACACCAAGGAACTTGAAGGTCTCAACCTGCTCCACTACAGCCCCGTGGATGAGAATGGGGGCATGCTCTGTCCTACTTTTTCTGTAGTCCACAATCATCTCATTTGACTTGATCACGTTGAGGGAGAGGTTGTTATTCTGGCACTGACCTCCTTCCTGTAGGCTGTCTTATCGTTGTCGGTGATCAGTTCCAGAGTCCTTAGCTTAGTGATGAGCATTGAAGGCACTATGCTGCTGAACGCTGAGCTGTAGGTGGGAAAGGGCAGTGTGGAGTGCAATAGAGATTTCATCAACTGTGGATCTGTTGTGGCAGTATGAAAATTGGAGTGGGTCTATAGTTTCTTGGATAATGGTGTTCATGTGAGCCATGACCAGCCTTTCAAAGCACTTCATGGCTACAGACGTGAGTGCTACGGGTCGATAGTCATTTAGGCAGGTTACCTTGGTGTTCTTGGGCACAGGGACTATGGTGGTCTGCTTGAAACATGTAGGTATTACACACTAGGTCAGGGATATGTTGAAAAATGTCACTGAAGACACATGCCAGTCTGTCAGCGCATGCTCAGAGTACACGTCCTGGTAATCCGTCTGGCCCTGCGGCCTTGTGAATGTTGACCTGATTAAAGGTCTTACCCACATCGGCTACAGAGAGCGTGATCACACAGTCATCCGGAACAGCTGATGCTCTCATGCATGTTTCAGTGTTGCTTGCCTCGAAGCGAGCATAGAAGTTATTTAGCTCGTCTGGTAGGCTTGTGTCACTGGGCAGCTCGCGGCTATACTTCCCTTTGTAGTCTGTAATAGTTTGCAAGCCCTGCAACATCCAATGAGCGTCAGAGCTGGTGTAGCACGATTCATTCGTATTCCTTTATTGACGCTTTGCCTGTTTGGATGGTTTTTCGGAGGGCATAGCGGGATTTCTTATAGGCGTCCGTGTTAGAGTCCCGCTCCTTGAAAGCGTCAACTCTACCGTTTAGCTCAGTGCGGATGTTGCCTGTACTCCGTGGCTTCTGGTTAGGGTATATACGTACGGTCACTGTGGTGACGACGTCATCGATGCACTTATTGATGAAGCCAATGATTGATGTGGTGTATTCCTCAATGCCATCGGAAGAATCCCGGAACATATTCCAGTCTGTGCTAGCAAAACAGCCCTGTAGCTTAGCATCTGCGTCATCTGACCACTTCCTTATTGAGCGAGTCACTGGTACTTCCTGCTTTAGTTTTTGCTTGTAAGCAGGAATCAGAGTTATGGTCAGATTTGCCAAATGGAGGGTGAGGGAGAGTTTTGTACGCATCTCTGTGTGTGGAGTAAAGGTGGTCTAGAGTTTTTTTCCTCTGGTGCACATGTAACATGTTGGTAGAAATGAGGTAAAACGGATTTAAGTTTCCCCGCATTAAAGTCCCCGGCCACTAGGAGCGCTGCCTCTGGATGAGCATTTTACTTGTTTGCTTATGGCCTTATACAGCTCTTTGAGTGCTGTCTTAGTGCCAGCATCGGTTTGTGGTGGTAAATAGACATCTACGAAAACTATAGATGAAAACTCTTGGTACATAGTGTGGCTTACAGCTTATCATGTGACACTCTACCTCAGGCTAGCAAAACCTTGAGACTTCCTTAATATTAGATTTCGTGCACCAGCTGTTATTTACAGAAAGACACAGACCGCTAACCCTTGTCTTACCGGAGGCAGCGGTTCCATCTTGCCGATGGACCGAAAACCCAGCCAGCTGTATGTTATCCATGTCGTCGTTCAGCCATGACTCGGTGAAACATAAGATATTACAGTTTTTAATGTCCCGTTGGTAGGATAGTCTTGATAGGAGCTCATCCATTTTATTATCCAATGATTGCACGTTGGCTAATAGGAGTGATGGTAGAGGCGGATCTCCTCCAGCACCATTCTTTCTAGTCACAAATGTAATCAAATAAGATGACAGAAATTTCACATGTAATACAGTAACTGAAGAGCTTTGCAAAAGAAAAATGTATGATCAATTTATACAGAGGGACTACTTCTAATGAGGCCAAGACAACTGAAGACATAGGCTATGCTATAATCAATGCCTTGTCAATTGATATGGACCTGTTATGAGTTGTAAATGCATTGCATCCAATCAAAACAGTGCTGAAAATATCTAGTTGACCACACACGGGTAAACTATTGCTCAAAATGTATTATAAGTGATTAGATGACTTTGGAAGTTTCAGTATAAAACAATACGATCCATGCCTTCAATTGCATTAGCCTACTTTATTCCAATATTTTCATCATTCAGTGACATTGATTTCCATAGTAATTATTTATGGATCCATCCAGTTGTGGTTAATAAGTGCATGCTTAGTGGAGGGCTATGCGAAGAGATGGACAAAGTGACATGCCTCTCAAAGTTTATAACTGCCAGGAGGATGATAACAGCCTAGTAAACGGTCCTGTTTACACTCTTAGAAAAAAGGCGCTATCTAGAACCTAAAAGGGTTCTTCGGCTATCCACACAATAAACTTTTTGGTTCCAGGTAGAAACCTTGTGGGTTCTATCTTGAACACTTTCCACAGTGGGTTCTACATGGAACCAAAAAGGGTTCTCCGATGGGTACAGTCAAATAACCCCTTTGAAACCCTTTTTTCTAAGAGTGTACATTTAAATTTTAGTCATTTAGCAGACGCTCTTATCCAGAGCAACATACAGTAGTGAATACATTAAAAAAAAATTTTTTTTATTTTTTTTCATACTGGCCCCCCGTGGGAATCGAACCCACAACCCTGGCGTTGCAAACACCATGCTCTACCAACTGAGCCACAGGGAAGGCTAGCAACCATCAAGAGCAAAGAGCATGCCAATTGCGCCTCAGCATTACGGCTACGTTCATACTAAGCCATAAGCAGAACTTTACCACAATCAAGACTAGGTCGGTTGGCGGAAATAAAAGTACAGGCTTTGTTGCCGACAACACCTTTCATTCAGATATAAAGAAAAGTAGTCAAAAAGTTGGCGGAAACATCTTGGTTTGAAAGGTGTATTTGACTCCCTCTCTCAGTCTCTCTCTACATCAGACTTCCATCTCGGTGTGCAAAATTTGGCACATGACATCTTAATGACAAAACGTTCTGGTTGGAAACTGGTTTGGTGATTGAGAAGACCAACTCCTTTCTGTTACAAAGAAGTACAGACGTCTTTTTCATGATGAGAGGAAGACGTCATACTTTTGTTGTTATGGTCAGATTACATTTTTTAAAGGAGTTCCCCCAAGCCCCTGCTCCCCCTCCAAGAAACTGACATCGCCTGTAGGTGAAAGTAGATGAAAAACAGGGTATCCCTGCTACGTCTTTATCTTAGGGAGTGAAGAGTCCTCTAGACTTGAGGACATTTCAATTGGCTGCAGCAGTCTCTACTAGGGGCCCCTTGTTGGTTTCACAAGTCCTACTGTAAATATCAGCCCCTTGGAGGACGCATGGATTGAACCCCAGTATCCGGGGTCATACCCATACATGTGTCAAGAGACGGGAGGGTTACCGCTCACCCACGGGCTCTGTACTTTTGCCGTTTAAAAGGTTTTATCTTAGGGAGTCTGCGTGGGAGTGAAAGGGTCCTCTTGATTTTGAAGGGCCTGTTAATGGGCGGTGGCAGACACTGACAGAGAGACAAAGTGACATGTTTGACTATGCTGCCTCTATCAGTCCTCTCCCTCCACAGCTCTGGTGAATTTTGGTCGGCTTGAGACCAGAGCGTTGCCGTGGGTTACCGTTCCACTGCAGAGCCGCACCGCTTTGTGGAGAAATGTGTGTGTGTGTGTGTCAGTGTCGGTGGCTGTGTGTGAGAACCAATGTAAGTACATGTATATTTTATGTGTGTGTGCGTGTATTTTGAGTCAGCAGCGCGTAGGTGTCTCCATGCACAGATATGCTCCTGCGCCGGTGAGATAATGACCAGGTGCTGAGAGCCTTCACCCACAAACCCTGTCATTCAGCCCAGCACAGGGAGACTGTGTGTGTGAGAATGTGTTTCATAGTGTGATTATGTAGCAACAGGAGAGAGAGCACTCATATTGTGAGTAGCTTGTTTGAATTAGACTTCAATTGTTCTCCGTTGCAATCCAGAAAAATGACAGAACATAGGAGAGGGAGGCTACAGGAGAGAGGGGGCAGAGGGGTGGACGACTGTACCTACAAAACATGAGTAGATGGTGCACTGACTCATTCTGACACCCACATTGTAACCCCACCCACCCACACAGTGAATTCATACACAATACTTTCCCCTCTCTCAAACACAGGTTTATGGACACAACACATGGATGCATAAACACACACGTGCACCAGTGGAGGCTCCTCAGAGGAGGAAGGGGAGGACCAGTGAATTGCATAAAAGTTGTAAAACAGTTTTAAAAAACATTTTTGGATAAAACTATACAACACTGAACCAAAATCTAAACGCAACATGTAAAGTGTTGGTCCCATTTTTCATGAGCTGAAATAAAAAAGTGTTCCATAGGCACAAAAAAAGTATTTCTCTCAAATTTGGTGTACAAATGTGTTTACATCCCTGTTAGTGAGCATTTCTCTTTTGCCAAGACAATCCATCCACCTGCCAGGTGTAGCATATCAAGAAGCTGATTAAAGAGCATGATAATTACACAAGTGCACCTTGTGCTGGGGACAATAAAAGGCCACTCTTAAATGTGCAGTATTGTCCACAACACAATGCCACAAATGTCTCAAGTTGAGTGTCAGGTTCTGAACAAACAGTAAAAACTCACAGACAACTTGTAAAACTTCAAACCAAGTTTATTCACCGACTGGGTCAAACAGCTGCAAAGTCAAAGACATGATTACACAAGCACATATATTTACACCCTCCTAGGCGGAGTCATCTCCTTGCACATCTAGACAGCCAATACATCTCTGTTGCTAGTCAGGAACTTAATTGGTTACTCTCACTGGTGTAGTCATGGCCCTGCCTCATGGTAGAACCTTTGTGGGCATGGAAGTATAGGTGTGTGTGTGTGTGTGTGTAAGTAATAGGACTGCTCCTTCTCACTTCATCTGACCTCGGGCCAAATTCCTCACCGTGGCATTGAGGTGGTGGGAGAAGGCGGCACAGGGATGCAGCTTAAGGTCAAGGGCAGAACGTTGGGACAGGACAGGACAGCCCCCACTCAGACATCCAAAGCATTGGCCTCCACCACGAACTGACGGGAAGGGTCCGGATGACGGATGAACCAGGATCGGAGCCGTGGTGAAGCGTTGTTTAAGGTCCCGGAACGCCCGGTCAGCGGCCGTGGACCACGTGAACAGAACCTTGGTAGAGGTGAGGGCAGACAGGGGGGAGGCCAGGGTGCTGTAACCCTGGATAAAGAGGCGATAAAAGTTGGCGAACTCCAGGAAGCATTGCAGCTGCACCCTGGACGTAGGCTGAGGCCAATCCAACACTGCTTTCACCTTCTCGGGATCTATCAGGACACTCCCAGCAGACACTTTGTAGTCCAGAAAGGGAATGGTGGAGCGATGGAACTTGAACTTTTCTGCATTAACGAACAACAGGTTCTCCAGAAGGCACTGGAGAACCTGCCAGACAAGGAGCACATGTTCTTGGGGGAACGGGGGAAGACGAGGATGTCATCAAGGTAGACGAAGACGAACCGTTTCAGCATGTTGCGGAAAACATCGTTCACCAGAGCCTGGAACATGACAGGGGCGTTGGTGAGGCCAAAGGGCATGACCAGATATTCGTAGCGGCCGCTGGCCGTGTTGAGGAGGACCCCTCTCGTATCCGCACCAGGTGGTAGGCATTTTGTAGATCCAGCTTAGAGAAGATTGTGGCCCCCTGGAGCGGCTTGAAGGCCGAGGAAATGAGTGGTAGCGGATAACGGTTCTTCACTGTGATGTCATTGAGTCTCCGGTAGTCAACGCACGAGCGCAGGGTCTTGTCCTTCTTCTCCGCGAATAATAACCCCACGCCAGCGGGAGAGGAGGAGGGATGGATAACTCCTGTAGGTAGGGAGTCCCCAATGTATTTCTCCATAGCTTTGGTCTCTGGTCACGATAGCGAGTACAGATGTCCCCAGGGCGGCGTGGTACTAGGGAGAAGATAAGTCCAAAACCAGGTCATGGTGCTCAGCCAATGGTGCTCAGCCAACGTTTGGACCCTCTCCATCAGCCCACGAAGCAACTCCTCGTGCCTACCAATGGAGGCTCCTTGGGAGGAGATGGCGTTGCACAGCAACACAAAGCAAATAAACAGTGACCACCTATCACATTACAAAGGAACATCTTCTAAAGATAAACTCAAACAAACATCGGCAGCTACTAAACAGTATTAGGATATCACTGGAGCGGTTGGTGAAGACCTTAGTTGCATTATATAGTGTATGTTAGTGTTAATGTGCATGTATTTGGCTTATGAGACCATGAAATGATGGCCCCCACTTTGTACCTTAACAAAATACTTCTACTGACCGCACACACACACACATGATCCTCCCAAACAAGTCACGCAGGTGTCACAATTTGACTCCAAATGAGGCATAATTAGTAGACACTCAATTTAAGTAATCAGCAGATTTGATTAGCATGTCCCAGATGTTGACTCGCTCTTATGAAAAAACACACACACACCATCTGTTCTCCCCCTCCCCATGCTGTGCTACCAATGCTTTTCATTAGGGGCTACTGCTGTACTAAAGTGGGTGTGATGAAGTGCTAGGGGCCTCCAGGAAAGACAGTGTTGTGTTTATTAGGCATCAAACCGAGGAGGGATTACATGGACTTGTCCAATAAGAAACACACATTTTGGTTTTCCATTACAAAACATTTTCCATTGAAAACAAAGACTCAACTACTGTACTGCAACTGAGGGAACAGCAACTAGGGTAAGCGTGGCTTGACTGATCCATGAGTATTTTAATGTCTTCAATCAATAGCTATGTAGTGCTTATAAAGACTTCATGAATGCTCTATAAAGCCTTTATTAGTTTACTTTCGTGGGACCTCTAGGTCTCAAGCACTGTTAGGCGTTACTTCCACTTGTGGAGGATCAACTGAAGTGGCAGTCAGAGGTGACAAAGCTTAGTGTGGAAGGCTTCCGGAATCAACATGGGCCACAGGGGATGTCCTTTGAAACAGATTGTCCTCTGTAGGAGGCATTGCCATTGAATGGATGGAATGGAAACCCCCTTGGCAATGAGAGAGGCGTCAGACCCCAGACTGAAAGTCCTGCCCTTCTGACTACATGATATATACTTTTACTTCTTCACCAGGAAACCCAGTTTACTACCAGAAAATGACTTATTTTCCAGCTGGGAAATTTCCTTTTCAGGAATTCATCAACAACCAGATAAATGGCAATGAACATTCACTCTATTGTGACTTTTAGTGATAACAACCTATACAACCTGCCCAGCATGTCACGAAAGATGTCATAATGAAGTCACTAGATCCACCTGCTTTTTCTAGCCTAACTTAGCTTTAACTTGAAATGATCTAGGCCGGCTAATTAGAGCACGCTTACAGGTCTCCTCTGTACTTCTAGAATATTTAATGAAAATCTGTGAGGCAGCAGGTTTCATTTCAGTTTTAGTCTGGTTTGTAGCTTACCCTACTAAGGGAGCAGACAGATGGAGTAAAACATTAAGGTTATCTTCAAAGCCCATATTAATAGAAATCAGGAAGTCATGAAGAGAGTTGAAGCAGTAGAAACATACTGTACCACTTATTCATTTACGATGTGAACACATTAAATGTACTTCGAGTCACACTTGCACATTATGAACTTCTGTTCCTATTCCTTCATAATAGTGTCAAAATCAGTCCGGACCCATTTAAAAAAGTCCCTCCAGGCTTGTCAGTTTTCTATCACAAGCTTGTGGTGATGTCATGTCTCAGTGCTCAGCTGATCAGGCCCCTGATTCTTGACCTAAATGTATCTGTAAGAAAGAACCAGTCTTTTAAACATACAGGCAGTTTGTGTGACTGGTTTGAACCGGTCTTTAACATAATCACAATGTTATACAGAACCAGCCTGGAAGAAAGGGCTCATCTGCTGTAGCCTGTAGGCATGCAGACTGGGTAAGCAGACTTCTGATAACCAGGCATGTCAGACAGAAACCAGCCTTTAAAAGATCCATCACGACTCCGAAGACAATGTCAATTGGCTAGGCTCCATATCAATATAGTAGTCCTATTTATCTAGACCCCGACATGGATAGTATTCATAGGCTACTTAGTTTAAAAAGAATATGGTGTATACAACATTCTCCGGGGTCGAGGCATATTTTGATTTTTTTACTCATATTCCAATGGAACATGTGTTACGGTGCGTTGCCATGGTATGTTCTCATGGCTTCTAGTCAGTTTATGCTGGATCATTGTCATTATCTAGAGCAGGTATTCCCAAACTGGGTTACGCACAATGCCGTCGGGGGTACGCCAAATAAAAATGAGATTCACTTTAATTTTTTTCTCTCTCTCTCGCTCTCTTCTTCTTCACATTTTCAAACAGTCCATTTATATTTTCCAATGGGGCTATACATTTGGGTTGAGTCCCCCCCCCCACCCCCACCCCCTCCTCGCCTCGCCTGAGTAGCCTCGTTTCACTGCCAAAAATATAATTAAACCATCTAGTGTTCAGCGAAATAACAACACAACGTCAAATACAGGTAACCTGGTCAAATAATTAACATCCAATCACATTAACCGTTATGCTCTCACGAGAATTCCACTAACGGTCCGTATGTTGCCAAACATAGGTGCTGCTCATTCCGTTTGCTCAAAAATGGATCAATGGTTAAAAAAAGTAAGGACCAAGTCCATAGAGACTCATACCAGCTCTACTGGTAGTACTGCTACCACCAGCAGTACTACACCTGCACCTGTCGACGACACAAGTTGTTCTGCTTCCACGAGCACATCCAAAGCTAGCATCAGTAGTTCTACATTTGTTGTTAGCCCAGCTAGCATGGACACTGCCAGTTGTGAATCTGATGCAGCCAAAGAGCTACTGCCCCCTTACCCGGGAAAGCACCGAACAGACAGGGACGTTGGACCATCGAAGAGGTGCAAATATGATGAGAACTACATTGATTTGGGGTTCACTTATATTGGGAATAGTGCCTTTCTTCAGCCACAGTGTGTTATATGACCCTTCTGGCCCTTCTTTGGACACTCTTAACTAACCTCCAGACGAGCTTCAATGCCATACAACTCTCCTTCCATGGCCTCCAACAGCTCTTAAATGCAAGTAAAACTAAATGCATGCTATTCAACCGATCGCTGCCCACACCTGCCCGCCCATCCAGCATCACTACTCTGGACGGTTCTGACTTGTAATTGTCCACATATTCTAAATACCTAGGTGTCTGGTTAGACTGTAAACTCTCCTTCCAGACTCATATTAAGTATCTCCAATCCAAAATCAAATCTAGAATCAGCTTCGCAATAAAGCATCTTTCACTCACGCTGCCAAACATATCCTTGTAAAACTGACTATCCTACCGATCCTTGACTTCAGCGAGGTCATTTACAAAATAGCCTCCAACACTCTACTCAGCAAATTGGATGCAGTCTATCACAGTGCCATCCGTTTTGTCACCAAAGCCCCATATACTACCCTCACTGCGACCTGTATGCTCTTGTTGGCTGGCCCTCGCTTCATATTCGTCGCCAAACCCATTGGCTCCAGGTCTTCTATAAGTCTTTGCTAGGTAAAGCTCCGCCTTATCTCAGCTCACTGGTCACCATATCAGCACCCACCCGTAGCACGCGCTCCAGCAAGTATATTTCACTGGTCACCCCCAAAGCCAATTCCTCCTGTGGCTGCCTTTCCTTCCAGTTCTCTGCTGCCAATGACTGGAACAAACTGCAAAAATCACTGAAGCTGGAGACTCATATCTCCATCACTGACTTTAAGCATCAGCTGTCAGAGCAGCTCACAGATCATTGCACCTGTACATAGCCCATCTGTAAATAGCCCATCTAACTACCTCATCCCCATATTGTTATTTCTTTTCTTGCTCCTTTGCACCCCAGTATCTCTACTTGCACATTCAACTTCTGCACATCTATCGCTCCAGTGTTTAGCATTTAAATTGTAATTACTCTGCCACTACGGCCTATTTATTGCCTTACCTCCCTAATCTTACCTCATTTGCACACACTGTATATAGATTTTTCTGTTGTGTTATTGACTGTACGTTTGTTTATTCCATGTGAAACTCTGTGGTGTTGTTTGTGTCGCACTGCTTTGCTTTATCTCGCAGTTGTAAATGAGAACTAGTTCTCAACTGGCCTACCTGGTTAAATAAAGGCGGGTTAAAAATATGTGCAAAAGTACTCTCTTACAACTTGATGAAACCTTCACTCTTCCGCAGACGTTTAGAAACCAAACATGCCAATTTGAAAAATAAGCCACGTGAGTTTTTTGAGCAAGAATTAAGATTACTTTCGAGTAGTAAGACATAAAAGCAACAAATACCATTAATAAGAAGGGGCTAGAAGCGTCTTATATGGTGAGCTACCGAGTGGCTAGGACAAGCAAGCCCCATGCTTATTTCTTCCTGCTGCTGCGGATATGGCTGGGACAACATAGGGGGAAAAGGCCAAAAAAAACTATACAGACAATACAATACAAACAACACTGTTTCACGACACAGTGACATGGCAGGAGATGTTTTGAAACAATTACTGCTTTGCATACAAGCCAGTGAATTCTTTGCGTTACAGCTGGATGAGTCAGACTTCGCAGGCCTGGCACAGCTCCTGATATATGTCCGTTACATTTAGCGGGGGGTCAATTAAGGAAGACATCCTCTTCTGCAAACCAGGACAACGGGAGAGGATATTTTTTAAATGCTGGATAGCTTTGTGACGTCAAATGGACTTTGGTGGTGGAGATGTGTTGGTATCTGTACTGATGGGGCAAAAGCCATGACAGGGAGACATAGTGGAGTGGTAACACACATGCAAGAAGTTGCTCCCGATGCCACTTGGGTGTACTGCAGCATCCACCGAGAGGCTCTTGCTGCCAAGGGAATGCCTGACATCTTGAAAGACGTTTGACACTACAGTGAAAATGGTTAAAACTTTGTTAAAGCAAGGCCCTGAACTCTCGTGTATTTTCTACACTATGCAATGATATGGGTAGCGACCATGTAATGCTTTTACAACATACAGAAGTGTGCTGGTAATCAAGGGGCAAAGTATTGACACATATTTTTTAATTGAGAGACGAGCTTAAAGTTTTTAATGACCATAATTTTCACTTGTCTGACCGCTTGCATGATGACAAGTTTCTCACAAGACTGGCCTATCTGGGTGATGTTTTTTCCTTGCCTGAATGATCTGAATCTAGGATTACAGGGACTCTCCGCAACTATATTTAATGTGCGGGACAAAATTGAGGCTATGATTAAGAAGTTGGAGCTCTTCTCAGTCTGCATTATCAAGGACAATACAGGCCTTTCCATCATTGTATGATTTTTTGTGTGCCAATGAACGCAAGCTTACGGACAATGTAAAATGTGATATAGCGAAGCACCTCAGTGAGTTGGGTGCGCAATTACGCAGGTACTTTCCCGAAACAGCTGGAGTCGTTATCTCTTTCATGCCCTGCCTCCAGTCCACTTACCGATATCTGAACAAAAGAGCCTCATCAAAACTGCAACAAGCGGTACTGTGAAAATTAAATACAAATCAGAAGCCACTGCCAGATTTCTGGATTGGGCTACGCTCAGAGTATCCTGCCTTGGAAAATCGCTCTGTTAAAAAGACACTGATGCCCTTCGCAACCACGTACCTATGTGAGAGTGGATTCTCGGCCCCACTAGCATGAAAACTAAATACAGGCACAGACTGTGTGTGGAAAATGATTTAAGACTCTTTCCAATACGACCCAACATTGCAGAGTTATGTGCATCATTTCAAGCACACCTTTCTCATTAACCTGTTGTGAGTTATTCACAATTTTTTATTAACAAATGTATATGTAAGATGGCTCAATAAAGAGAAAAATTATTGATTATTATTTGTGCCCTGGTCCTATAAGAGCTCTTTGTCACTTCCCATGAGCTGGGTTGTGACAAAAACTCACACTCATTCTTATGTGTAATAAATGTATCGTATAGTGTGTGTGGCAGGCTTACAATGATGGCAAAGAAGAACATTTGAGAGTGTGCTGACCCTGGTGCTAGACGGGGTACACAGCTGGAGGTTGAATGTTCGAAGGGGTACGGGACTATAAAAAGTTTGGGAACCACTGAGCTAGAGGGATAGAAAGTTATTGCTTCAAGGTATTTGTACCTGAAAAAACATGATCTAAGTGATTGATGGTTGGTATTCAGCAGTCATAAAAGTATGCCTTATTTACTTTGAAGAACTACGAAAATAGTGATTTGGTCAGACAGCAGCTCTGAGATGAGGAAATTAAGTCAAAGTAATATACACATCAACTGAAATGTTTGATTAAAGTAGGCCTGAAGTAATGTGAATAAATGATGGTTAATAAGTGATACACAGTAATGGGCAGTCAACTACCATCATGGGACTTGTATTAATCGTTTTATTCTGTGTTGTTACAGAATTCAACCAGATTCTGACAATGCATGTTGCGTTGTAGTGGCAGGAAGGTTGACAGTGAGGAAGGGAGAGAAAAGCTGACTGCAAAGCTCTACTGAGCTCACAAGGCAATAAAGTGATTTACTCTGCCCTCTGCTGGACATAACTGTTACAAACACTCTCCCGATAGTACATTGTCAAGTACAAGTAATATTTCAGGGAATTTAACATATGTAATAAACAAGACCTTTGAAATTATTTGCCAATCCTTAAAAATATTTTTTTTCCATTGTAATGTTTTGCTGGTCTTGTTATTACTCGATGTAAGCGGTCAGTCATTGCAAGTGAATGACCAGTCCATTTCATAGTATACTACATAGTTATAAAGACCATGGACAAAGTCCACTGTAACCAACAGAAGGCAATAAGCAAAAAGCCTCCACTCTGTCCAAGGAGTATCCACCCTGTGTGATAAGTACAGTGCAGTCGGAAAGTATTCAGACCCCTTGACTTTTTCCACATTTTGTTACAGCCTTATTCTAAAATTATTTAAATTGTATTTTTTTCCTCAAATCTACACACAATAACCCATAATAAGCAAAAACAGTATTTTAGAAATTGTTACAAATGTATTAAACTGAAATATCACATTTACATAAGTATTCAGACCTTTTACTCAGTACTTGTTTGGGGGGCAGCAGGTAGCCTAGTGGTTAGAGCGTTGGGACAGTAACAGAAAGGTTTCTGGATCGAATCCCTGAGCTGACAAGAAAAAAAAAATATATATATATATATGTCTTTCTGCCCTTGAACAAGGCAGTTAACCCACTGTTCCCCGGTAGGTCTTGTAAATAAGAATTTGTTCTTAACTGACTTGCCTAGTTAAATAAAATAAATACTTTGTTGAAGCAGTGATTACAGCCTCGAGTCTTCTTGGGTATGAAGCTACAAGCTTGGCACACCTGTATTTGGGGAGTTTCTCCCATTCTTCTCTGCAGATCCTCTAAAGAGTTGGATGGGGAGCGTTGCAGCACAGTAATTTTCAGGTCCACTCCTCAAGCCACTCCTGCATTATCTTGGCTGTGTGCTTAGGGTCGTTATCCTGTTGGAAGGTGAACTCTCGCCCCAGTTTGACGTCCTGAGCTCTCTGCAGCAGGTTTTTATCAAGGATCTCTCTGTACTTTGCTCCATTCATCTTTCCCTCGATCCTGACTAGTCCCAGTGCCTGTCATTGAAAAACATCCACCACGCTTCGCCGTAGGGATGATGCCAGGTTTCCTCCAGACGTAATGCGTGGCATTCAGGCCAAAGAGTTCAATCTTGGTTTCATCAGACCAGATAATCTTGTTTCTCATGGTCTGAGAGTCCTTTAGGTGCCTTTTGGCAAACTCCAAGTGGGCTGTCATGTGTCTTTTACTGAGCAGTGGCTTCCGTCTGGCCACTCTACCATAAAGGCATGATTGGTGGAGTGCGGCAGAGATGGTTGTCCTTCTGGAAGGTTCTCCCATCTCCACAGAGGAACTCTGGAGCTCTGTCAGAGGAACCATAGGGTTCTTGGTCACCTCCCTGACCAAGGCCCTTCTCCTCCGATTGCTCAGTTTGGCCAGGCGGCCAGCTCTAGGAAGAGTCTTGGTGGTTCCAAACTTCTTCCATTAAAGAATGATGGAGGCCACTATGTTCAATGCATTTTCTGGTATCCTTCCCCAGATCTGTGCCTTGACACAATCCTGAGTCAGAGCTCTAGGGGACAATTCCTTCGACCTCATGGCTTGGTTTTTGCTTTAACATGCACTGTCAACTGCGGGACCTTTCCAAATCATGTCCAATCAATTACATTTACAACAGGTGGACTCCAATCAAGTTGTAGAAACATCAAGGATGATCAATGGAAACAGGATGCACCTGAGCTCAATTTCGGGTATCATAGCAAAGAGTCTGAATAGTTATGTAAATGACTTTTTATTTTTTTTTAAATTGCAAAAACATCTAAAAACCTATTTTCACTTTGTGGGGTAGTGTGTGTGTAGACTGATGGGGGGGAGGGGGGGACAATTTAATGCATTTTATAATAAAGCTGTGACATAAAATGTGGAAAAAGTCACTGGGTCTGAATACTTTCCAAATGCACTGTTCACAACCCTCTAGGCCTCTAAGCCCTTAGGTTTACTATAATGGGCAAAATTATGCAGTTATCACAATGCTGTGTCTGACTATTCATTAATGTGAAGACTGTTGTATTATCAAATCAATTCTCTGTACTTATTACGTGATTAAACTAACCATGTAAACTTTACCTAGGAAGTTGGGGCACCACGGGAAAATGTTTATAGTCTTTATTTTTCATATTTTATCGATTAGTCATTCTCATCTGAATGTTGCAAACCCTTGGATATCTGCACGATGTCACAACTTCCGCCGAAGTTGGTCCCTCTCCTTGTTCGGGCGGCGTTCGGCGGTCGTCGTCACCGGTTTTCTAGTTGCCACCGATCCACGTTTTCTTTTTCCATTTGTTTTGTCTTCATTGTACACACCTGTTTTCCATTTCTTAATTATTGTTCCCTATTCAACCCTCTGGTTTCCCCATTGGTTTTGTGCATGTTTGTTCCGTGTTAAGCTGTTGCATATGTTTGTGAGCTGAGTTTGTTTCCCTACGTGGAATATTTTGTTGTTTTGTTGAGTAAAGACCTTTATTACTCATTCTCGGTGTCCTGCGCCTGACTCCGTCCCACCTGCTGCACACTGACTCTTGACACAGGAACCGTACTCTCCATAATGAATCAGCGATATACAAATTGGCTAAATTATTTATTTACTAACTAACTAAAATCACAGAAATACATAAACAAACAATACAGTTATTGGTTACTAACACAATGCATCGATAAGTCCCAAGTGGGCTAAACCGCTATGACGGCTTGGTAGACAATGGAAAGGAGTGGGGACGGATAAAGAGCGGGAAAGACAAAATGGATTCACTACACACAGTTGACAATTATATTAATTGAAATGCTAATCCTTTGCACATGAATGGCCGCTCATTCAAAAATAATTGCAATGTATTTATTTACGCCCTTATGTCGTTGTTGTCTTCTCTGTTGGAATCGCCGGTCTGTCTGCTGGAGAGTCAGCTCATCAGAGAGTCTCTGATTAACATCCCCAGAAGTCACAATGTCTTTCGTGGTTGTGGCTTTCTCAGCGGCTCTGGATAGTGTCTGTCGTAATGGATACGTCAGGCATACAGATGGTTGTTGCATAGAATAGTTGCTTCTGCGGTTGTCGGTATTCTCGTACTAGATTTACGTAATTTCCAGCTGCAGACGACTAGTAATTCTATGTCTAGGATTTGCTCTTATTCTGTAGTGATCGATAGTCTTAGAGTTGAACCATTTCCAGCCGTGTAGCCAACACTACACGCTGTATGGTATCCTGGGCCTATAGAGTTGTAGTTGTTAACCATATCAACATGTAGCGTCAGCTCCATGTTTTCTAGTCTAATGTACATTTCGCAAGGAGTGGGTTTTATACTCACTGAGAAAAGTGCAGTCCATGACGCCGACGTAATGTCTATGCTCACTTCGCAGTGGCCACTGACTTGGTTAACTTTATATGAAAACCCATATTTTCTCATTTAGAAGGTTAACATCACATTACATCTTTTCACAAATAGTTCCACGTTTAATCATATACGTTTCACAATATTTAGATGTAAACCCCATAATTAAGTGTACACAACCAAAGACACAGTAATGACTGTTTCCTGTCCTTCATGAGATCACCAAATGAAACACACTCATCATGACTGTCCCTTAAGTGTCCACAGACCACTCTCACATTCTCAAAAATATAAATATTGTTTAATTATTCAAAACTTTTGATGTCCAAGGATGTCTCTGTGTTCCACAGTTTGCATTCCAAACTCACACACTACAGAGCATAGATGCAGCGTGTTTTATGACCGCCATAAAACAGCCGACTTCCCGCTCTTCCCCTCTACGAGAACGAGCACGCTGTAGAGCGGACCCACTGTAACCTGATCCTTCAGATCGTCACAGGAGAGTTATGACAACTTATGGCTAGTTAGGAGACAAAATGATTCCGTTATCACTAGCTATTGACTGAAGGCAAAAAACTAAAATATATACAGACCTTTGACACGTTTATTACTCTCCATTCCATTTTAGTCATGAGTCAACACACCTTGTTCAAAAGGTAAAATCTTTCTGGTCGCCATTCAATATGATCAGCAACACCACACAGTGTCGTTGTCATAATGATATTACCCTATTGAGAAGAGACCTTAGATAAATAATGAGTCGTAGATCTCGTGTGCTGTGGGTTGGTCGGTCGGTTGAGGCCACCGCATTTGGCACATGCACATGTCTTCGAGGGATGAAATCCTAATCTTCTACACCGTTTCTCCTCTATCAGTCTGCCCTTCATTCATACCCGTCGCTGTCAATAAAATATGATTTACTCTACTGCAGAAAGCAGGCCTCTCCTACCTTGCGGTTGCCGGCCATCTTGCGTAGGAAACTGAAGGTGCGCACAAAAGGGCCGCCTGTCACCTCCTCCTGGGCCCGGTCTCTCGTGATCTCCGTCCAGCTTCCCTCTCTCCCCCAGAGCAGAAGACCCAGGTCCCTATCCACACTGAGGGAGAGGAGAACATTAAAGAGAAGAGGGAAAAGGACAGGAAAGTTTGACAAAGAAAAGAGAGAGACAACATGAAAGTTTGAGAGGACACGAGGATGACAAGAAAGGGAAGAATTACAGAGAGGAAAGAGGAACAGAAGACATGAAAGATTTAGATAGATGATTAGAGGAAGGAGCAGGACAGTAAAGGGAATGATAAAAGAGAAGAGAGGAAGTGAGAAACATAGAGAGGTAGAGAAAGAAAGGAGTGCCAGATTGCATATTATCACTGCAGGCCGCTTTTAGCATTGAATGTGAACGGTCATTTAATAACAACATGGGACATGCAACTATAAAATGCACCATGACTTCCATGATAACAGGAAACACAGCCAGAATTGAGACTGCGGTACGAGAGACAAACAGGTCTAGCATGGTTATGGCTGTTTGCTAAAGGAAACAGATCCAAAATGGCGACCTCCTTTGCATGAAAGGAAAAACGGGGAGAAAGGCAACTCACCTCTGCGTGGATCCTCCAAGTTGACCGTAGGGTAAAGTCTCTGGAACACACAGATCAGAAGACACTCACCACTGACACCTTTCTAAACACTCTCCACAGCTTACAGCTCAATAACAGCTATGCCAAGAACAAGGCAGAAATAAAAAGATTTTAAAAAATAAAATAAAAAAGTAGGTAAATGTCCCATTCACCTGATGCTCATTCAAGGGCTTCACTGCTATTTATAACCAAGAATAAACTAGCCAAGCGCAAATAGTAAGTTATTATGAGAGTGAAAGAGACACAGATAGTAGCCTATAGGCTACTAAGTTTGATAACACGGATTAGACGAGAGGGATAGGGAGAGAATGATAGAAGAAATTACAGTAAAACAGTTGGTCATCCAAGCAGTGTGTCAAAATGGAGGAATTGAAGTGGAGGAGACTAGTAGAGAGCGAGAGAGGAGAGATGGGAGAGGTAGCAGTAGAAATGGAGGCTCTGCTATGAAGCTGGTACTGGGGATAACAGGACCAGAGCCCAGACAGAACAAACACAGGAAGAGCGCTTCCGCATTGCTGCACATACACACAGAGATGGAGGCACACACAGAGATGGAGGCACACACACACACAAACCCTCAGAGAAACACTGACACACATTGACAAACACAAACCCTTAAGAAATAAAGACTGAAGCTTACACATGCACTGAAAAACAAAAAGACACACACCAACTGAGAAACATACTGTACACATAAACAGTGAAAACCAGACACTCAGATACTGAGTAAAAACCTGACAAACATACATGCAGAAACTGACAATCATTGACAAACAAAAACAAGCATGCATTTAGTGCAAATTAGAATACCCAATTATGATAATTAAATACACCCACATAAATATGTACAAAAATTATCCAACCTTTGTAAACAAAACAAGAAGGCACAATGAGACAGGGCATTTACACACAAACACATGTACTTTCACTCCGTCTATTAAACGCATGCACGCACACACTGCTATTCACTGACACTGACGTACTGTCCAACTTGAGCCCGATTCAGAGCAAAACAAAGACTGACAAAGTGTGCGTGTGACTAGATACAATACAGATCGCATAAAAAAGGCAAGAAAGATGCTTTGCAGTCAGAGCAGTGTTTGGGAAGAGTAAGGAGTTTATCGACTTACTAACATCTAGAGATGGCTACAAGGATACATTCTGCCCAGCAAACAGTTAAACCATCTACTTTAGAACTTCAAGTAACATTCCTTGGCTGCAGTCCAGTTCTCTACCCTTCTCCACTAAGTCTCCTCATTATGTGCTGAATTTAAAAGGAATGGACGAGGGTACGCTTTAGGGTGTAAGGATACAGAATAGGATCACAGGCAGCCTATGTGACACCTTCAACCATTTGAACTTGTCTGACCCCGGGTTGTGTTCATTAAGGCACACAACAGAAAACATTTTGGAACAGGAAACAAAAATCTGTGTTTCTTATTGGACAGTTCCAGGTAGTCCCTCCCCGTTTCAGTCCATTTTCTTCGTTTGGTGCGTAATAAACACGATCCAGGCATGTAGCGTAGGCTTACCGTAGCAGTTGGAGCGTGGTCGGGGGGCCGTGCTGGGAGGGTTGCTGCGATGCACCACACTGAGGGTTGGGGCCGACGCACTGCAGCCCTGCAGCTGGTTGGACTGTTCCTATTTTAATTAAGCACATATTACACAAAATTAACGATTAGCATTGAACTGCTCCTGTGAACGAACAAGAAGTTGTACTTCAGGTTTTAGTGGAGGGTGAATCCACGTAAACAGCATTTACTCACCTTTTTATTAAGTAAATAATGTTTACGCACCTATCACGCTAAATTAACGTTGACGGCATTTACGTTACTTACTATTCATCTCAATGTTCACCATTGACGAACCTTAGCTACACTACATCAAATCAAATTTTATTGGTCACATACACATGGTTAGCAGATGTTATTGCGAGTGTAGCGAAATGCTTGTGCTTCTAGTTCAGTCAGTGCAGCAATATCTAACAATTCCACAACATATACCTAAAACACACAAATCTAAGTAAAGGAATGGAATAATATCTAAATATACTGCTCAAAAAAATAAAGGGAACATTTAAACAACACATCCTAGATCTGAATGAAAGAAATAATCTTATTAAATACTTTTTTCTTTACATAGTTGAATGTGCTGACAACAAAATCACACAAAAATAATCAATGAAAATCCAATTTATCAACCCATGGAGGTCTGGATTTGGAGTCACACTCAAAATTAAAGTGGAAAACCACACTACAGGCTGATCCAACTTTGATGTAATGTCCTTAAAACAAGTCAAAATGAGGCTCAGTAGTGTGTGTGGCCTCCACGTGCCTGTATGACCTCCCTACAATGCCTGGGCATGCTCCTGATGAGGTGGCGGATGGTCTCCTGTGGGATCTCCTCCCAGACCTGGACTAAAGCATCCGCCAACTCCTGGACAGTCTGTGGTGCAACGTGGAATTGGTGGATGGAGCGAGACATGATGTCCCAGATGTGCTCAATTGGATTCAGGTCTGGGGAACGGGCGGGCCAGTCCATAGCATAAATGCCTTCCTCTTGCAGGAACTGCTGACACACTCCAGCCACATGAGGTCTAGCATTGTCTTGCATTAGGAGGAACCCAGGGCCAACCGCACCAGCATATGGTCTCACAAGGGGTCTGAGGATCTCATCTTGGTACCTAATGGCAGTCAGGCTACCTCTGGCGAGCACATGGAGGGCTGTGCGGCCCCCCAAAAAAATGCCACCCCACACCATGACTGACCCACTGCCAAACCGGTCATGCTGGAGGATGTTGCAGGCAGCAGAACGTTCTCCACGGCGTCTCCAGACTCTGTCACGTGCTCAGTGTGAACCTGCTTTCATCTGTGAAGAGCACAGGGCGCCAGTGGCGAATTTGCCAATCTTGGTGTTCTTTGGCAAATGCCAAACGTCCTGCACGGTGTTGGGCTGTAAGCACAACCCCCACCTGTGGACGTCGGGCCCTCATACCACCCTCATGGAGTCTGTTTCTGACCATTTGAGCAGACACATGCACATTTGTGGCCTGCTGGAGGTCATTTTGCAGGGCTCTGGCAGTGCTTCTCCTGCTCCTCCTTGCACAAAGGCGGAGGTAGCGGTCCTGCTGCTGGGCTGTTGCCCTCCTACGGCCTCCTCCACGTCTCCTGATGTACTGGCCTGTCTCCTGGTAGCGCCTCCATGCTCTGGACACTACGCTGACAGACACAGCAAATTGTCTTGCTAATTGCCTATAATTTCCACCTGTTGTCTATTCCATTTGCACAACAGCATGTGGAATTTATTGTCAATCAGTGTTGCTTCCTAAGTGGACAGTTTGATTTCACAGAAGTGTGATTGACTTGGAGTTACATTGTGTTGTTTAAGTGAGAGTTTGAGCAGTGTATATGGATGAGCAATGACAGAGCGGCATAGGCTAAGATGCAATAGAGAGTATAGAATACAGTATAGATATGAGATGAGTATGCAAGATATGTGAACATAATTAAAGTGGCATTACTAAAGTGACAAGTGTTCCATTTATTAAAGTGGCCAATGATATCAAGTCTGTGTGTAGACAGCAGCCTCTCTGTGCTAGTGATGGCTGTTTAACAGTCTGATGGCCTTGAGATAGAAGCTGTTTTTCAGTCTCTCGGTCCCAGCTTTGATACACCTGTACTGACCTCGCCTTCTGGTTGGTAGCGGGGTGAACAGGCAGTGGCTCGGGGGGTTGTCCTTGATGATCTTTTTGGCCTTCCTGTGACGTCGGGTGCTGTAGGTGTCCTGGAGGGCAGGTAGTTTGCCCCCGGGGAGGAGTTGTGCAGACCGCACCACCCTCTGGAGAGCCCTGCGGTTGTAGGCGGGGCAGTTGCCGTACCAGGCAGTGATACAGCCCGACAGGATGCTCTCAATTGTGCATCTAAAAGTTTGTGAGGGTTTTAGGTGACAAGCCACATTTCTTCAGCTTCCCGAGGTTGAAGAGGCGCTGTTACGCTTTCACCACACTATCTGTGTGGTTGGTCCATTTCAGTTTGTCTGTGATGTGTACGCTGAGAAACCAAAAACGTTCCACCTTCTCCATTGCTGTCCCGTCGATGTGGATAGGGGGCTGTTCCCTCTGCTGTTTCCTGAAGTCAACAATCATCTTTGAGTGAGGTTATTTTCCTGACACCACACAGAGCCCTCACCTCCTCCCTGTAGGCTGTCTCGTCGTTGTTTGTAATCAAACCTACTACTGTAGTGTCGTCTGCAAACTTGATGATTGAGTTGGAGGCGTGCATGGCCACGCAGTCATGGGTGAACAGGGAGTACAGGAGGGGGCTGAGCACGCACCCTTGTGGGGCCCCAGTGTTGAGGATCAGCGAAGTGGAGATGTTTCCTACCATCACCACCCGGGGCAGGCCGTCAGGAATTCCAGGACCCAATTGCACAGGGCGGGGTTGAGACCCAGGGTCTCAAGCTTAATGATGAGCTTGGGGGGTACTATGGTGTTGAATGCTGAGCTGTAGTCAATGAACAGCATTCTTACATAGGTATTCCTCTTGTCCAGATGGGATAGGGCTGTGTGCAGTGTGATGGCGATTACATCGTCTGTGGACCTATTGGGGCGGTAAGCAAATTGAAGTGGGTCTAGAGTGACAGGTAAGGTGGAGGTGATACATATGATCCTCAAAGTCTCTCAAAGCACTTCATGATGAGAGTGAGTGCTACGGGGCAATAGTCATTTAGTTCAGTTACGGATGAGGCAAGGGATACCATCTGGGCCAGCAGCCTTGCGAGGGTTAACACGTTTAAATGACTTACTCACATTGGCCACAGAGAAGGAGAGCCCACAGTCCTTGGTAGCAGGCCGCGTCGGTGGCACTGTATTATCCTCAAAGCAGGCAAAGGTGTTTAGTTTGTCTGGAAGCAAGACGGTGTCCGTGACATGGCTGGTTTTCCTTTTGTAGTCTGTGATTGTCTGTAGACTCTGCCACATACGTCATGTCTCAGCCGTTGAATTGCGACTCCACTTAGTCCCGATACTGACACTTTGCTTGTTTGATTGCCTTGCGGAGGGAATAACTACACTGTTTGTATTCGGCATAGTCCCAGTCACCTTTCCATGGTTAAATGTGGTGGTTCATGCTTTCAGTTTTGCGCCAATGCTGCCATCGATCCATGGTTTCTGGTTAGTGTAGGTTTTAATATAGTCACAGTGGGTAAAACATATCCTATACTCTTCCTTATAAACTCACTCACCGAATCAGCGTATACGTCAATATTATTCTCTGAGGCTACCCGGAACATAGCTCATTCCACAACTTTCATAGCATTGAAAGTCTACGGTTTTATCAATACATGCATCTTCATTCAGACTGAATGAAAGCCTGCTAGTCCAATCCCACGACCAGGGCTCGCTGATTCACAGGCTCACCTCCAATACGGAGTAGTGCTGCGGGTCGGACCCTGCCTCC
The DNA here is from genome assembly GCF_901001165.1 of Salmo trutta. Taxonomy (NCBI): domain Eukaryota; kingdom Metazoa; phylum Chordata; class Actinopteri; order Salmoniformes; family Salmonidae; genus Salmo; species Salmo trutta. The sequence goes on along the minus strand of NC_042990.1, from coordinate 16,174,870 downwards.
TCCTCCGTGAGGGAAGACAAGGAGCCCTCCTGAGTGATGGGGTTCCTCCCCACTCGCCGGACGCCCAGTGCCGCTCCCAGAACCTTCTCCATCTCCAGGTTCTCCAGACTCACACTAAGGGAAGAATCAGTTCAATTTAACTTTATTTATCCCTTAGATAGGCATTGTCAGTTTACAAATATCAAAATCCTCCATAAATACATACGAACACTTCCCAATAAAATACATCCCCTGCAACAATATTAGTAGAATAGAAGTAGAGAGATCAGAGAGAAAAGGAAAATATTTCTAACCAACTTTGACCCCTACACTTCTGAATAAAGTATCCACACACATACACACTCCCATTCACTAGTTACCACTCACTATAGTTGCAGATGAGAGATTGTTTCCATAACTCCTGGTAGGTATCAAGGCAATGAGGGTTGACTGACACTGTCCCACACAGCTGTGTGTGTTGTGGTTGTAACACTGTCTGACTGGACATGTCATTCTGTGTGTGTGTGTGTGTGTGTGTGTGTGTGTGTGTGTGTGTGTGTGTGTGTGTGTGTGTGTGTGTGTGTGTGTGTGTGTTTGAGGGGAGGGGAGGGGAGGGGAGGGGAAGAGATGTCCAAGGATGGCAGTGCCAGTACAATGGCCACTCTCAGGGTGGTGTGTGTGTGTCAGAGAGAGGGAGGGTGCCCGTACCAGTTTGAGTTTGAATGCATGTGCTTATATGTGTGTGAATCTGGACACTGTGGAAACACTGAACACTGCTCATTCTCTTCCCAAGACAGGGCCGTTATTGGATAAACCACTGTTTAACCAACCCTTCAGTTTTTACCAGTCATATCAACAAGATTTCATCAAGGTTTGTGCCACATAATGATTGACTTTGTACCTACCGCCCACAGAAATGTGCTATTGTCAGGTCAATCACGTGGTAAATGAGGTGAAAAAGAGGCTGGAGTGAGAGACGTATAGTCAGTCTCCTAAACTAAAAAGGTATTAAAGCATTTTTGGATTTTTCTCAAAAGAGAGAATAAAAGAGCGTGAAAGAAGGACAGTGAGTAGGAGGTTAACTATCAGTGAGCAGTCCCTCCAGGATTCCGCAATCGTACAAAAAGAGGGCTCGCAATTTCCACCAATCACTGCACCACATAATATGGTTCAATCAAGCCAGTGAATCGCCACACGTCAACAAATTTTCCCCCTCGTCAGTGCATTTTCGCAACAACTTTGATACAATCATTGCATATTGCCAAAGAAAAAGTCGAAATTGATGCAGCAAAATCAAGCATTTTTACCCTGAAATATCACAAAAAAATTACAGCGCAATACTGGAGGGACTGCTTGAAATTCACGTGAATACGGCTTTCAAATAAATCATGATGTTGATAGAATTATAGATCAAATTTTTTTTTCTACCCCTTTTCGTGATATCTAATTGGTGGTTACAGTCTTGTCCCATTGCTGAAACTCCCCTACGGAAGAGGAGGCGAAGGTCGAGAGCCATGCATCCTCCGAAAAGACCCTGCCTAGCCGCACTGCTTCTTGACACACTGCTTGCTTAACCCGGAAGCCAGCCGCATCAATGTGTCGGAGGAAACACCGTCCAGCTGGCAACCAAAGTCAGATTACTGGCACCCGGCCTGCCACAAGGAGTCGCTAAAGCGCGATGGGACAAGGACATCCTGGCCGACCAAACCCTCCCCTAAGCCGGACGACGCTGGGCCAATTGTACGCCAAATAAGTCTCCCGGTCACGGCCAGCTGTGACACAGCATGGGATCGAACCCGGGTCTGTAATGGATGTTGATAGATTTGACTGTAGATTTGGGTGTCAACATGTGATTTAAGAGGGTGTGGATGAGAGTGTCTTAACTTACTATAATGTAGTTATGTGGTGGGACTGGGTACGGTGACAGTAAAACATTTCCATTGCTTCTGTATAATAGATTGTAAAGAAAGATTGTACTGTAAATGGCTAAAATGTAAACATAAGGATTCCCATATAGAATTGTATGTTTAGGGCACCCCCTACCTGTGGTTGTCGCTGGGCTCCGTCCCCTGCTGCTGCACTGTCAGCACAGCCACGGGCTCCCAGCTATGCCTCCTCCAGGGGTCCAGGTGGGTGAGGTGACGAGTGGCTGGAGAACGCAGGGTCACCCCTCCGGAACCTCCAATCCCCTTCACCCCAGGGCCTGGGGAGCATGGTGGGGAGGGGTACGGGGAACAGGGGGGGGCGGGTGGTGTGGTGGAGGAAAAGGCCGGGAAAGCTGGTGGGTGGGCATAGAGGGAGGAGGGAGGGGTGGTCGGCATCTAGATGAGGGGTTAAAGTAAGAGAGGGATACAGTGAGAACTCATACTGTTCACTAGGGTTGGGCGATGTCAATCTCCATAGGAGGAATGTGGACAGGTTATTGGCCATGTGGTTTTTAACATCATTTCTTTCTTTATAAGCTTAAACTTGTCATTTTCTATAGGCTATTGATATTGTTTGTTCTCTCTCATTATTAGTTCCCTGGCTACCTTAGGGGCTATTGAAATAACAGATTTCCATTCATTCTTTGATCGAGAGAAAGCCATGCATAAAATGATGAAGTGTAGCCCTCAGTCATTCATATACTGAACGGAGACTGAATGGAATATAGGCCAATTTTTTTTTAAGTTAAACAAGCCTAAACCCCATGCATCTGACAGAGAGAAACAAGATTTTCTGACTGGACATTTAGCGTTGCTTTGGTGGAATTCTCCGCTCAGTCTATTGAAATAGACTATAGCAAATAGGCAAATTACTCTGAATATCACTTGTGTGCTGCCCTGCAATACGATGACACTCGTTTCTTCTTTACTGCGGGCACTAGTCAAGTTCAAATAGGCTAAACTACCGTCTGTCACCATCGACGATGGTTATCAATCATCATCATCAATAGACCATGCTATCGTAATGTCACCCAACCCTCTGTGCACTACAACATTTTCAGACACAGAAAAAGACAGATAGTTGTACCCTGTGGATCAGGTTTCTCAGGGCCCATACTCCAGAGGAGAATAGTTCACTGCTCCCCCACAGGTCAAAGGATGTCATGATCAATTCAAACTTCCACCTTGACTGGCCCTAGGACAACAAAAATAAAAAATAAATGGATATGAGTGACTAATATTATACATATAACCACTACAGAGGATAAAAGGTAATACTTAACAGTGACTGGCTGTTAACATGTCAGAAGCAAACCTGTTGGGGCATTATGCACATACAAAGCTCTCCCTCACCTTCCATTTGGCAAATCTGACCATAAAAAAACTATCCTCCCAATTCCTGCTTACAAAGAAAAACACAAAAGTAAGGAAGTACCAGCTCAATACGGAAGTGGTCTGATTAAGTGGATGCTAAGCAACAGGACTGTTTCGCAGGCACAGACTGGAACATGTTCCGTGATTCATCCGATAACATTGATGAATCACCCGCTTCATTAATAAGTGCATTGACGACATCGTCCCCACAGTGTCTGTACGTACGTATCATAACCAGAAGCCCTGGATTACAGGCGACATCAGCACTGAGTTTAAGGCTAGAGCTGCCGCTTTCAAGGAGCAGGACACTAATCTGAACGCTTGTCTAATCCAGATGCTTATAAGAAATCCCGCTACAACCTCGACGAGCCATCAAACAGTAAAAATGCTAATACAGGAATAAGATCAAATCCTACTACGCCGGATGTGTCAGGGCTTGCAAACTATCAGAGATTACAAAAGGGAACCCCAACTGCGAGCAGTCCAGTGATGTGAGCCTACCAGACGAGCTAAATTCCTTCGATGCTCACTTCGAGGCAAGCAACACTGAACCATGCAAAAGAGCACAATCTCTCGCTTGCTCTCTCTGTAGCTGATGTGAGCAAGGCCTTTAAACAAGTTAAACTTCACAAGGCCGCGGGGCCAGACCGATTACCAGGACGCGTACTCAGAGCTTGCGCTTACCAGCTAGCAAGTGTGTTCACTGACATTTTCAACCTCTCACTGACCCAGTCTAATACCTACATGTTTCAAGCAGACCACCATAGTCCCTGTGCCCAAGAACACTAAGGTAACCTGCCTAAATGATTACCGACCCGCAACACTCACATCTGTAGCCATGAAATGCTTTGAAAGGCTGGTCATGGCTCATATCAACACCATCATCTCAGACACTCTGGACTCACTCCAATTCACATACCTCCCCAACAGATCCCCAGATGACGCAATCTCGATTGCACTCCACACTGCCCTCTCCCACCTGGACAAGAGGAACACCTACGTAAGAAAGCTGTTCAGCATTCAACACCATAGTGCCCAAGCTCATCACTAAGCTCAGGACCCTGGGACTGAACACCTCCGCCTGCAACTGGATCCTTGACTTCCTGACGGCTGCCCCCAGGTGGTGAGGGTTGGCAATAACTCAGCCGCCACGCTAACCCTCAACATGGGGCCCCTCAGGGGTGTGTGCTTAGTCCCCTCCTGTACTCCCTGTTCACCCAGGACTGCGTGGTCATGCACGACTCCAACAGCATCATCAAGTTTGATGACGACATCGTGGTTGGCCTGATCACCGATGTGACAGCCTATAGGGAGGTCAGTGACCCTATCAGTGTGGTACCAGGACAACAACCTCTCCCTCAATGTCAGCAAGACAAAGGAGCTGATCGTGTGCTACAGTAAACAGAGGGCCGAGCACACCCCATCCACATCGACGGGGCTATAATTGAGCAGGTCGTGAGCTTCCTCAGGTGTCCACAACACTGAGGAATTATCATGGTCCACACTAGGGATGGGCATTTGAAATATTTTGACTGTTCGAGTATTTGCATATTATTTTCCAGTACTCAAATATTTTTTGAACACAAGGTCCACACTGGAAAAATGTCAACAGTGTGCAACAATGCCCAATTATTTTTTTTACCTTTACAGGTGAATCCTAATTGCATCATATACACTACTGTTCAAAAGTATGGGTTCACTTAGAAATGTCCTTGTTTTGAAAGAAAATCACATTTTATGACAGCAAATTGATCAGAAATACAGTGTAGACATTGCTAATGTTGTAAATGACTATTGTAGCTGGAAACGGCTGATTTTCTATGGAATATCTACATAGGCGTACAGAGGCCCATTATCAGCAACCATCACTCCTGTGTTCCAATGGCACGTTGTGTTAGCTAATCCAAGTTTATCATTTTAAAATGGCTAATTGATCATTAGAAAACCCTTTTCGAATTATGTTAGTGCAGCTGAAAACTGTTGTTCTGGAACGCATAATCCCTCCATCAGTGCTCAGACTGTCTGCAATAGGCTGAGAGAGGCTGGACTGAGGGCTTGTAGGCCTGTTGTAAGGCAGGTCCTAACCAGACATCACCGGCAACAACGTCGCCTATGGGCACAAACCCACCGTCGCTGGACCAGACAGGACTGGCAAAAAGTGCTCTTCACTGACGAGCCGCGGTTTTGTCTCACCAGGGGTGATGGTCGGATTCGTGTTTATCGTCGAAGGAATGAGCATTACACAGAGGCCTGTACTCTGGAGCGGGATCGATTTGGAGGTGGAGGGTCTGTCATGTTCTGGGGCGGTGTGTCACAGCATCATCGGACTGAGCTTGTCATTGCAGGCAATCTCAACGCTGTGCGTTACAGGGAAGACATCCTCCTCCCTCATGTGGTACCCTTCCTGCAGGCTCATCCTGACATGACAATTCCACCAGCCATACTGCTCATTCTGTGCACGATTTCCTGCAAGACAGGAATGTCAGTGTTCTGCCATGGCCAGCGAAGAGTCTGGATCTCAATCCCATTGAGCACGTCTGGGACCTGTTGGATCGGAGGGTGAGGGCCATTCCCCCCAGAAATGTCTGGGAACTTGCCTTGGTGGAAGAGCGGGGTAATATTTCACAGCAAGAACTGGCAAAATCTGGTGCAGTCCATGAGGAGGAGATGCACTGCAGTACTTAATGCAGCTGGTGGCCACACCAGATACTATTACTTTCGATTGACCCCCGCCACCCACATTATTCCATTTATGTTAGTCACATATCTGTGGAACTTGTTCAGTTTAATGTCTCAGTTGTTGAATCTTGTTATGTTTATACAAATATTTACACATGTTATTAAGTTTGCTGAAAATAAATGCAGTTGACAGTGACAGGACGTTTCTTTTTTTGCTGAGTTTGAGCAAAAAATATTAAACTTTATTTGGAATGGCAATGAGATTTATCACTTAGCTAAATAGTTGGGAAGAGATTTTTAACTCCAAACCTCATGCAACCGCAAAATGTCGGATAAAGCATATACTGTACAGGACTTCTTGATAGAAATACTCTTTCAAAATGAAGAGGCAAGTGGAAAAATGTTTTCAAATACTTGTTTTTCCCATGGGCTATTAGCAGGACAATAGACACGATGTGGTCCCAAAAACACCTCTCTGACATAAGGTCCAGCATATCTCTTGATGATGTCATTGAATGTCTCTGTTTAAGTAGTATTTTAGCATTTTGAAACTTTGTGCAAGGCAATTGATCAGCATTAATATCTTTGTGGATGGGGCCTCTCAAGTGGTGCAGCGGTCTAAGACACTGCATCACAGTGCAATCTGCATTGCTACAGATGCTGGTTCGTTACATGTGCCGGCCGTACCGGGAGATCCATGAGGTGACGCACAATTGGCCCAACGTCATCCGGGTTAGGGGAGGGTTTGGCCGGCGGGGTTGTCCTTGTCACAAATTAATAGGCACGGTGGGCTTTTGGTTTCTCTTCCTCTAAAAAGATAAATAAATCATTCTAAATAACAAACTGCCTTTATTTACAAATTAGTAAGAATGTCTCACCCCATGTTCAATGGCCTTTTTACCTTTATTCAGATTTCAAATAACCGAAAGTGAGCCATTTGTAAACAAAATCTCCAAAATATTTATATATTTTTTAAACAAGCCATAGAAAGTTTAATCCACCAGAAAATACAAAAAATATTGGGGTTAAACTCAAATCTACAAATTGATTAAAAAAATGTATCAATTGGAACTTTTAACAAGTGGAAGGGGGAAAACGTATTATTATTATTAACCCTGCATTATAATTATATAAAAGCCCCTTAGATATTCTGTGATTTTGACATGCGGACTCATCCAGCGATGGTATTGTTTCCTTAGCAAGGGAGGATATTTCTCCACCTGGGCGGACTGTGAGAGGATCACGCACAAACGCAATGATATCCTTGGGCATGCTGTGGTCTTCAAAACCTGGTGGATAAAGTTGTCCCTCAGCTGATTTGGGACAAGCTGATGAGGTGATAAAATGATGGACAAGGTGATGAGGTGATGAAATCTTCCATCCTCTCTGTGACAATGCTGCGGCCTGTCGTTTCTTCAGTGTGCTGAAGTGCAGTAGCCTTCCAGATGACAAGTCCAAATCGAACAACTCAAGCTTCCTAGTAAAGGCCTCAAATTTCTCCACCAAGTCTAGGACTGTTTCCCTCTTCCTTGTAACTGCAGATTTAACCCGTTTAAGCTACAGAATGTCCCTTTATTTAACTAGGGAAGTCAGTTAAGAACAAATGACAGCCTACCAGGGAACAGTGGGTTAACTTCCTTGTTCAGGGGCATTGGGAAAAGATGGAGAAATGAACGCATATCTCTGCACATTATTCTCTCAAACTTTGACTTTCATTATCCACATTTCTTCTTGATACTTTTTGCAAGCAAGCGACATTTTATCTAGCTATCAAGCAAATTGTTCTGAACAATTGTTGACGTTAAAAAAAAGTAGTGTAGCCTACAGTAGGCTACGTATACCTGTTTTTCCCCACCAATCAACGCAGAAATAGACAATAATAATTGAATAGAGACAAAGATATTATGAGCGTAATCAGATGAAATTGTCACTGAATTTATTATGTCGTGTGAAACATGTAAAATTTGTAGTGTAGGCCAATTAATTGTGCTAATATTATATACTTACTATGTTCTGGCCCGCCGACTATTGTCTCAGAAAAATGTTTTGAGCCCGAGGCCAAACCTACAGTTGAAGTCGGAGGTTTACATAAACTTAGGTTGGAGTCATTAAAACTTGTTTTTCAACCACTCCACACATTTCTTGTTAACAAACTATAGTTTTGGCAAGTCGGTTAGGACATCTACTTTGTGCAAGACACAAGTAATTTTTCCAACAATTGTTTACAGACAGATTATTTCACTGTATCAAAATTCCAGTGGGTCAGAAGTTCATACACCAAGTTGACTGTGCCTTTAAACAGCTTGGAAAATTCCCAAAAATGATGTCATGGCTTTAGAAGCTTCTGATAGGCTAATTGACATCATTTGAGTCAATTGGAGGTGTACTTGTGGACGGATTTCAAGATCTAGCTTCAAACTCAGTGCCTCTTTGCTTGACATATTACAAAAATCAAAAGAAAAGATCTCAGAAAAGAAAATTGTAGACCTCCACAAGTCTGGTTCATCCTTGGGAGCAATTTCCAAACACCTGAAGGTAGCACGTTCATCTGTACAAACAATAGTACGCAAGTATAAACAACATGGGACCATGCAGCCATCATACCACTCAGGAAGGAGACGCGTTCTCTCTCCTAGAGATGAACGTACTGTGGTGCGAAAAGTGCAAATCAATCCCAGAAAACAGCAAAGGACATTGTGAAGATGCTGGAGGAAACAGGTACAACAGTATCTATAGCCACAGTAAAACGAGTCCTATATCGACATAACCTAAAAGGCAGCTCAGCAAGGAAGAAGCCACTGCTCCAAAGCCGCTATAAAAAAGCCAGACTACGGTTTGCAACTGCACATGAGGACAAAGATCGTACTTTTTGGAGAAATGTCCTCTGGTCTGATGAAACAAAAATAGAACTTGTTTGGCCATAATTACCATCGTTATGTTTGGAGGAAAAAGGGGGATGCTTGCAAGCCGAAGAACACCATCCCAACCGTGAAGCACGGGGTGGCAGCATCATGTTGTGGGGGTGCTTTGCTGCAGGAGGGACTGGTGCACTTCACAACATAGATGGCATCATGAGGAGGGAAGATTATGTGGATGTATTGAAGCAACATCAAGACATCAGTCAGGAAGTTAAAGCTTGGTCGCAAATGGGTCTTACAAATGAACAATGACCCCAAGCATACTTCCAAAGTTGTGGCAAAATGGCTTAAGGACAACAAAGTCAAGGTATTGGAGTGGCCATCACAAAGCCCTGACCTCAATCCTATAGAACATTTGTGGGCAGAACTGAAAAAGCGTGTACGAGAAAGGAGGCCCACAAACCTGACTCAGTTACACCAGCTGTGTCAGGAGGAATGGGCCAAAATTCACCCAACTTATTGTGGGAAGCTTGTGGAAGGCTACCCGAAACGTTTGACCCAAGTCAAACAATTTAAAGGCAATGCTACCAAATACTAATTGAGTGTATGTAAACTTCTGACCCACTGGGAATGTGATGAAAGAAATAAAAGCTGAAATAAATCACTCTACTATTATTCTGACGTTTCACATTCTTAAAATAAAGTAGTGATCCTAACTGACCTGAGACAGGGAATTTTTAACAGGATTAAATGGAATTGTGAAAAACTGAGTTTAAATGTATTTGGCTAAGGTGGATGTAAACGTCTGACTTCAACTGTAGTTGACGAACCCTAGTATACCTTACAGAGCCTTTCCATAAGTCCACTCAAGTTTCTTCAACTGTCTTCTGATGGTGCTTAGAGCGATGTTGTGCTGTGATGCCAGCAGATTCCAGACTGCATTTGTCAACCGCTCATCATCTTCAACCATCAGTGAGTCGATGGCTTGAATAGTCTCGCTGGAAATGGAATACAATGTGCAGCATACATTAAAGACCAGCAGTCAATTTATTTAAGCATTATTATTAGCATTATTAGGCCTACTTTACAGTATTGTAGCCTACTGTACCTGTTCATTTTCCTGGGTTTTCGCGTTCGGCGTAACACAGGCGAATAGCACTGTCCGTGACCATAATCCCCAATTCTAACAGTATTTTACCGACATGTTTAATTATTCAAGGCTCCTTTCTCTTCTCTGTGCTGGAGTTATTTTAAGAATACTTACTGGAACACCCAAAGTCATCCAATTGTTTTACTAGGATTTGAAGCAATAGGCTACCCGGGTGTGGTCAACTACTTCAGCACCGTTTCACGCTGCTCTGAGACAAGTATGGGGACTGGTCTTGATAAATCAATTAGATTTTTATTTTTCACTAAATCTGCTATATCAGCAGACCTCGACATAAGCACAGGGTTATACCATGCAATCACACAGTGGGCAAACACTTCTGAGATAAGGTAGATTAGCTTTGGATGGCACCACACCCAATAGCACAAGGAACAACACTTTCACAAACTTCTGACACTCAGATTTGTACAACCCTTTCATGGCTATGAAAACAAGCATAACTTCCCTTAGCCTTTGTGTTCTAAAAAGAATGACCTCAAGGTTTACTTAAAAACATAGTATTCAACATCAAAAAGTTATGATAACACCAACAAAATCAACAGAAAATTAAGTAGATTCCACAACCTTAACAACACTACCAGAACATTAATACAATGACACTAACTAAAAACATACACCTCACAACATTATCCATTATACTGCCATAACATAACCCTCTCACAGTCCTTGAATAACATTTGTAATCCCATTACAACACGAGCACCATTCACGTCAATCACATCATTCTTTTCAACACTTTCACAACCAATACAAAACTCAATATCAACATTTGATTTACCAGTATAGTTGTCATCAAAATGTAGGCTATACTTCATCACTTTCTTTTTTGCAACCTCAATCCCACAGGTGTTTTTCTTCCCTCTCCCACCTCATTCCTTTCTCCTTATTCCTCCCTCTATTCTTCGATTTAAAGCCGTAATGGATATCAAGTTGCGTAATGCTGTGTTTTGGCCCCATTTTCTTTTTCATTTACCAAATACACAGACAGTCCTTCAAATGAGTCACGAGTATAAACCTGTATAATAACGATAAGTCTGCAGGATATCTTCTTTCACTAAAAGGTATTAATTGATTGCATTGTAGGTGAAGGGCAGGAGACCGGTTAACAAAGGATTTTTAACCCTTGAGACAATTGAGACATGGGTTGTGTATGTGTCCCAATCATGGGGTGAATTGGCAAGTCAAAAGATTTAAGTGCATTTGAACGGGGTATGGTAGGTGCCAAACGCACTGGGTTGAGTGTGTCAAAAACTGCGACACTGCTGGGTTAATCAAGCTCAACAGTTTCCCGTGTGTATCAAGAATGGTCCACCACCCAAAGGACATCCAGCCAACTTGACAACTGTGGGAAGCATTGGAGTCAACATGGGCCAGCATCGCTGTGGAACGCTTTCAACACCTTGTAGAGTCCATGCCTCAACAAATTGAGGCTGTTCTGATGGCAAAAGGGGGTGCAACTCAATATTTGGAAGGTGTTCCTAATGTTTTGTACACTCAGTGTATATTTCCCAGTCTTCCTCGAACAATACTCTCCATCATATCCAATTGTCATATCCCTGCTCTCTCCCGCCCTATCCTTGTTCAGGCCCATAGAGCAAACATGGAAAACAATGGGGAGTTGGATGGGTCAGCAACTACGTCAGCGTTAAACTCTGAGTCAATGAACGTGTGTGTCCGCACACGTTTGTGTATGTAACAGAGTGAAAAGTCTGCAAGTATACTGGACATGTCTAGGAGTACGTCAATATTTATCTGAAAGTTTATTCACACATGGGGCAACAGCCGACAAGAGAAAGAAAGATGGTGTGTACAGTAATATGTCCATTAAGAATGTAGGTGCATGACACAGTGACAGGACATAAAGCTCTGAGCAGTGTTCAGCAAACACAAGTTTGAATAGTTTCTTTGGGCAACCAAAGCATCAAAACACAAGTAAATATAGTTGGCCACTCAAGTTTGAAAGACATGTTCTTAAGTCCTTCTATTCAATAAAATGATGTCTATTCAATACATTGAGTAAATGTTCTATTTTCCTTATTCCTCGTTAGCCCACTATTTACCTGGTAGCCTCTTCAAAATTACATGGTAAAATTATAATTACATAATAATAGTATTAATAACAAATCAGCTTTTGGTTTCTTGAGGATTCATTAAAACAAGCACCGTGCTCCATTCAATACCAGGTTAAATTCTGATACAAGTCCAAAAAATAAAAAATAAATAAAAGTACCCACTGTTACCACATTATTTATTGGTTTGAGTACTTTGAAAACTCTAAATTACTTTATCCTACTCTTATGCACTAGCCACCTACTACTACTAGCCTTGGTGCAGACCCCAACACTGCAGCTCTATGAAATAAAGGCACAATCGCACTGACATGGTTGCATCCAACTTCTTTAACCGACATAGCTGCCGACTACACTTGTCATCACATGCTGCAGTTTTGGCCCCTATAGAATTAACAGTGGGCAAGAAGACAGACAACTGCACCTCTTACCTTCTCTCAGTCTGTCCTGCCAGTCTTTTTACTCTCTCTGTCCCTCAGTCTTCCTACATTATCTTTCCATCCCCCCCCATCTCATGTCACTCGCTCATCCCCACACTATAAACACCCGCTTCCCTCCCTCCCCCGCTCTCCCCTTTTTTTGTCTCCTACTCTTTCTGCCTATTCATGGGGGTGAAGTGAATGAAGACACCAGGAGCTTCTTTTGAGAGTATCCCTGGAGGGCATTTGGTACAGAGGTAACTTAATGTAGCCTGGTCCCAGATCTGTTTATGCTGTATACCATGACAACGACCATAGGAGTTGGCAAGACAGCACAAACAGATATGCAATTAGCCAGGCTACAGTTTATGTTCTAATGCGAAGGTCGATTGTCAGAAAATGTCAAAGCAGGGGCTGAATTACAAATCGACTCGAGAGCGCTAACGGTTGACTGATATTCTTTACGCCTATGGGGGTGCTAATGTTAATATTTCAACATTCATGGTGCTTCCCTAATTTATCTTGGGAGTGCTAAAGGCACTGGCCTAATTCATTCCCTGTGTTATTCTGGAAATAAAACAAAGACGGTTGAAGTTAGGAAAATAGATTAGCCATTTTTACATCCAAAGTGACAAAATGCTACCACACAACATTGCTCTTATTCTCCTCTTCTCTTTCCCCATAATCTTCCATAACTTCACCTTTTATCCACCTCTCACAGATGGACCTGCATCAGAAGTCCTAAGTACAGCAACAGTCAAAAGTTTGGACACACCTACTCATTCAATGGTTTTTCTTTACAGTGTTCTACATTGTAGAATAGTGAAGACATCAAAACTATGCAATAACACATGGAATCATGTAGGAACCAAAAAAAAGTGTTAAACAAATCAAAATATATTTTCTATTTGAGATTCTTCAAAGTAGCCACCCCTTGCCTTGACAGCTTTGACACGATTGGCATTCTCTCAACCAGCTTCATGAGGTAGTCACCTGGGATGCATTTCAATTAACAGGTGTGCCTTGTTAAAAGGGAATTTGTGGAATTTATTTCCTTCTTAATGCGTTTGAGCCAATCAGTTGTGTTGTGACAAGGTAGGGGTGGTATACAGAAGATAGCCCTATTTGGTAAAAGACCATGTCCATATTATGGCAAGAATAGCTCAAATAAGCCAATAGAAACGACAGTCCATCATTACTTTAAAACATGAAGGTCAGTCAATCCAGATAATTAAGAACTTTGAACGTTTCTTCAAGTGCAGTCGCAAAAACCATCAAGCGCTATGATGAAACTGGCTTTCATGAGGACCGCCACAGGAAAGGAAGACACAGAGTTACCTCTGCTGCCGAGGATTAATTCATTAGAGTTACCAGCCTCAGAAATTGCAGCCCAAATAAATGCTTCACAGAGTTCAAGTAACAGACATATCTCAACATCAACTGTTCAGAGAAGACTGCGTGAATCAGGCCTTCATGGTCGAATTGCTGCAAAGAAACTACTACTAAGAAGGACACCAATAAGAAGAAGAGATTTGCTTGGGCCAAGAAACACAAGCAATGGACATTAGACAGGTGTAAATCTGTCCTTTTAGTCTGATGAGTCCAAATTTGAGAAAGTTCAACGGATGATCCCCGCATGCGTGGTTCCCACCGTGAAGCATGGAGGTGGTGGTGTGATGGTGTGGGGGTGCTTTGCCGGTGACACTGTCGTTGATTTATTTAGAATTCAAGGAACACCTGCATTGCATGGCTACCACAGCATTCTGCCACAATACGCCATCCCATCTGGTTTGTGCTTAGTGGGACTATCATTTGTTTTTCAACAGGACAATGACCCAACACACCTCCAAGCTGTGTAAGGACTATTTGACCAAGGAGAGTGATGGAGTGCTGCATCAGATGACCTGGCCCCCACAATCACCCGGCATCAACACAATTGAGATGGTTTGGGATGAGTTGGACCGCAGAGGGAAGGAAAAGCTGCTAACAAGTGCTCAGCATATGTGGGAACTCCTTCAGGACTGTTGGAAAAGCATTCCTCATGAAACTGGTTGAGAGAATACCAAGAGTGTGCAAAGCTGTCATCAAGGCATAGGGTGGCTACTTTGAAGAATATAAAATATATTTTGATTTGTTTCAAACTTTTTGTGTTACTACATGATTCCATGTGTTATTACATAGTTTTGATGTCTTCACTATTATTCTACAATGTGGAAAAGAGTAAAAAATAAAGAAAAACCCTACAATGAGTAGGTGTGTCCAAACTTTTGACTGGTACTGTACATTCTTAACTGAACATTGAGTGTGACCATCTACTGATTGTCCTCTATTGGGACCCCTGGGGGAAAGATGGCTAAAGGGTCTTGAATTCTCTTTACCTCCCTATGACTTCAATCATTCATTAGCTAATCTCCTTAGGATGGAAATAAGGACAGTCAGACACAAGGGCTGCTACAAGTGTTGCTGCCTATACACTACTAGGTCAAAGTCTGAGTCATGCACATTTTTTAAACCCCTTATTTTTGCTCCCACAATTCTGAATCTGCAAAAGGAAGGTACTTTACAGTTCTCTGTGTAAATGGGGTATGAGTCTAAGAGCAGAGTCAAGTTATTGCTGTAAAACTAGCAGTCTAGCCTCATGTATTCCTAATGATGAAATACCTACTTAAGCTCATCTTTGTAGTGCTATGTTTTACTGGTGTTGAGCAAGGTGTTCTGAACAGGTGGACAGCCTCATAACTTCCTGTACTTTATGTCTCCAGCAAATATGGTTTATTGTCCCCCATGATGAAATCGGGGCAGGGACTGTGGATTTGTCTCCATCTGTCCGTTATACCCAGTTTACATCGTGACGTATTTCATTTACACCGTGCATCATCTTCAAGGAGTCTTGCCCCGCTACTGAACAGACAAGTGTAGTGTTTGTAACGCAAGAGGAAAGCCTAACATTCAGAGATTACATTTATTTTGGGAGAATGCAAAATATGGCCTTTTCATTCAAGACAGGATAAATATATTGTTTCAGATGATAATAGAACATGTTTTGTTTAGTTACTTTTCCCCTCAACTGGTTTTCAAACTTTATAGCAAGTCAAGCTAGCTTGCACTGCAGAGTAGCTAGCTAGCTAAAAGCTAGGCTGAAAATACCATAGAAGCTAGAGACCTCCACCTAATAATTAGCACAAAAAACAAGTGTCATTACCATCTCAATAAACTTAAAATCGGAGGCAACAGTCATAGTATAATTGGCTTAGCAGCCAATGTGTATTATTTAACATCACTCACTTATAGGAATGGGTCATTTTTTTAGAAGCTGCTAGCTATCCCATAAAGCCAAAACCACATATTTTCATCTTCTGCATTCTTCGACGGCTTAAAAGTATTTAAAAGTATGTAGCATCCGTCTCGCAAGAGTGTTGCGTTTCCACTCCATTGTAGACCTCCCCATTGAAATGCATGTCATCCAGTGAAACGTAAGAGTGCTTATGGGTAATGTGCATTCAAATTGCCATCGATAAAATATAATTGTGTTCGTTGTCTGCAGTTTATGCCTGCCCATATCATAACCCCACCATGGGGGTACTCTGTTCACAACTTTGACATTTAGCAAACCGCTCGCCCACACAACGCCATACATGTGGTCTGCGGTTGTGACGCAGGTTGAACGTACTGACAAATTCTCTAAAAGACAATGTTGGAGGCAGCTTATGGTAGAGAACATTTAAATCTTTGGTTTTGCAACAGCTCTGGTAGACATTCCTGCAGTCAGCACGCCAATTGAACACTCCCTCTGAACTTGAGACATCTGTGGCATTGTGTTGTGTGACCAAACTGCATATTTTAGAATGGCCTTTTATTGTCACCAGCACAAGTTGCACCTGTGTAATGATCATGCTCTTTAATCAGCTTCTTGATATGCTACACCTGTCAGGTGGTGGATTATCTTGGCAAAGGAGAAATTCTCACTAACAGGGGTGTAAACAAATGTGTGAGAAATACGTGTGTATTGAACATTTCCGGGATCTTTTATTTCAGCTTATTAAACCAACACTTACATATTGCGTTTATATTTTTGTTCGGCATAACACGGAACCCAAACCGCATCGTGCATACATTTATTTTGTCCCCCTAAACCAAACGCGATCACGACACGCAGGTTAAAATATCAAAACAAACTCTGAACCAATTACATTAATTTGGGGACAGGTCGAAAAGCATTAAACCTTTATGGCAATTTAACCAGCTTGCACTTGCTAGCTAATTTGTCCTATTTAGCTAGCTTGCTGTTGCTAGCTAATTTATCCTGGGATATAAACATTGATATGTTATTTTACCTGAAATGCACAAGGTCCTCTACTCCGACAATTAATCCACACATAAATCCAAGATGGCGTAGCAATCAGACGTCTTTGACCTGTCGTGTCCCTTGTATATATCTTTTTCTTCGCATATCTTTTAAAAATATTTTCCTAAACCTCAACTTCGAAATACACTCCTGCAACCCACCTCACCCAATGTGGCGTGGATCAGTTTTTTTCCTAAAGTATTTATATTTACTTCGGATCTGGAATCCCTCAACTGAAGCTAGCCAGCTAACTACCTACCAGCTATCAGTCAGCAAACCATTGCTAGCGGTCATCAGCTAACCTTTAACTCGGAGAGCTCTCGCCAGTTCGAACAACGTGACGCAAACCAGAGCATAACGGACAAATTATAATTTTTTCCCCCATATCCCCAGATTCCTACCGCAAACTCTCAACATTTTCATCTGGATCTTCGCAACTAGCTAACTGCAATCCCGGGTGACTACTCCTGGCTAGCGTTTCCATCCCGGAGTAAGCACCAATTAGCCTGAAGCTAGCCCGGCCATTGCTCCTGTGCTACCACCGAAGCCCACTCCTGGGCTACAATACCCGGAACCCTTCTACTGCCGATACGGGGCACGGAACCCCGCCGATCCTCTACGACTGGAATACAGACATAATCTGCCCGAGGATTCCACGAGGATTCCACGACTGGTCTATCGACGTCACCGCACGAAGAGGCAAAAACAGACCTACCCCCATCAAGAGGTCCCCCAAAGGCTAACTTGCTAGCCCCGGTCTGTTAACTACTAGCTTGCTTGCCCCGGTCTGCTAACTGCTAGCCCCGGTCTGCCAACTGCTTGCTTGCTAACCCGGTCTGCTAACTGCTAGCTTGCCAGCCCCGGTCTGCTAACTTGTTTAGCCCCGGCCTACTAACTGTTAGCTTGTTAGCATCGGCCTGCTAACTGTCTGAATCGCCGTGTCCCCAGTCAGCCCAACCACTCACTGGACCCATATGTTCACTTGGCTATGCATGCCTCTCTCTAATATCAATATGCCACGTCCATTACTGTCCTGGTTTGTGATTACTGTCTTATCTCACTGTAGAGCCTCTAGCCCTGCTCAATATGCCTTAACCAACCATGTTGTTCCACCTCCTACATATGCGATGACATCACCTGGTTTAAACATCTCTAGAGACTATATCTCTCTAATCATTACTCAATGCCTAGATTTACCTCCAATGTACTCACATCCTACCTTACCTTTGTCTGTACACTATGCCTTGAATCTATGCTATCGTGCCCAGAAACCTGCTCCTTTTACGCTCTGTTCCAAACGTGCTAGACGGCCAGGTCGTATAGCCTTTAGCCGTACCCTTATCCTACTTCTCCTCTGTTCCTCTGGTGATGTGGAGGTTAATCCAGGTTCTGCAGTGCCTAGCTCCACTCTCACTCCCCAGGTGCTCTCATTTGTTGACTTCTGTAACCGTAAAAGCCTTGGTTTCATGCATGTTAAGCATGTTCCAGTTTCGGTCACCTAGTAGCACGAGCTCAGAAGATAGATGGGGGCAATCAATTCACATATGGTATTGAGGGCACAGCTGGGGCAGAGGGAGGTCTATAGCAAGCGAGAGACTTGTTTCTGGAAAGGTGGATTTTTAGAAGTAGAAGCTCGAATTGTTTGGGTACAGACTTGGATAGTAATACAGAACTCTGCAGGCTATCTTTGCAGTAGATTGCAACACCGCCCCCTTTGGCATTTCTATCTTGGCGGAAAATGTTATAGTTAGCGATAGAGATTTCAGGGTTTTGGGTGGTTTTCCTAAGCCAGGATTCAGACATGGCTAAGACATCCGGGTTGGCAGAGTGTGCTAAAGCAGTGAGTAAAACAAACTTAGGGAGTAGGCTTCTAATGTTAACACCCCGACCATCCTACAATCTAAGCTTGATGCCCTCAATCTCACACAAATTATCAATGAACCAACCAGGTACAACCCCAAACCCGTAAACACGGGCACCCTCATAGATGTCATCCTAACTAACTCACCCTTCAAATACACCTCTGCTGTTTTCAATGAAGATCTCAGCGATCACTGCCTCATTGCCTGCATCCGTAATGGGTCTGCAACCAAACAACCACCCCTCATCACTGTCAAACGCTCCCAAAAACACTTCTGCGAGCAGGCCTTTCTAATCGACCTGGCCCGGGGTATCCTGGAATGACATTGACCTCATCCCGTCAGTAGATGATGCCTGGCTATTCTATAAAAGTGCCTTCCTCACCATCTTAAATAAGCATGCCCCACTCTAAAAAAATTGAACTAGGAATAGATATAGTCCTTGGTTCACTCCAGACCTGTCTGCCCTTGACCAGCACAAAAACATCATGTGGCGTTCTGCATTAGCATCGAATAGCCCCTGTGATATGCAACTTTTCAGGGAAGTTAGGAACAAATATAAACAGTCAGTTAGAAAAGCTAAGGCTAGCTTTTTCAAACAGAAATTTGCATCCTGTAGTACTAACTCAAAAAGGTTCTGGGAAACTGTAAAGTCCATGGAGAATAAGAGCACCTCTTCCCAGCTGCCCACTGCTCTGAGGCTAGGAAACACTGATACCACCGATAAATCCACTATAATTGAGAATTTCAATAAGCATTTCTCTACGGCTGGCCATGCTTTCCACCTGGCTACCCCTACCCCGGTCAACTGCCCGGCCCACTCCACAGCAACCCGCCATTGCCCCCACCATTTCTCCTTCACCCAAATCCAGATAGCTGATGTTCTGAAAGAGCTGCAAAATCTGGACCCATACAAATCAGCCGGGCTAGACAATCTGGACCCTTTCTTTCTAAAATGATCTGCCGAAATTGTTGCAACCCCTATTACTAGCCTGTTCAACCTCTCTTTCGTATCGTCTGAGATTCCCAAAGATTGGAAAGCTGCCGCGGTCATCCCCCTCTTCAAAGGGGGTGACACTCTAGACCCAAACTGCTACAGACCTATATCTATCCTACCCTGTCTTTCTAAGGTCTTTGAAAGCCAAGTAAACAAACAGATTACCGACCATTTCGAATCCCACCGTACCTTCTCCGCTATGCAATCTGGTTTCAGAGCTGGTCATGGGTGCACCTCAGCCACGCTCAAGGTCCTAAATGACATCATAACCGCCATCGATAAGAGACATTACTGTGCAGCCGTATTCATCGACCTGGCCAAGGCTTTCGACTCTGTCAATCACCACATTCTTATTGGCAGACTCGACAGCCTTGGTTTCTCAAATGATTGCCTCACCTGGTTTACCAACTACTTCTCTGATAGAGTTCAGTGTGTCAAATCGGAGGGCCTGTTGTCCGGACCTCTGGCAGTCTCTATGGGTGTGCCACAGGGTTCAATTCTCGGGCCGACTCTCTTCTCTGTATACATCAATGATGTTGCTCTTGCTGCTGGTGATTCTCTGATCCACCTCTACGCAGACGACACCATTCTGTATACTTCTGGCCCCTCTTTGGACACTGTGTTAACTAACCTCCAGACAAGCTTCAATGTCATACAACTCTCCTTCCGTGGCCTCCAACTGCTCTTAAAACGCAAGTAAAACTAAATGCATGCTATTCAATCGATCACTGCCCGCACCTGCTCGCCCGTCCAGCATCACTACTCTGGACAGCTCTGACTTAGAATACGTGGACAACTACAAATGCCTGGGTGTCTGGTTAGACTGTAAACTCTCCTTCCAGACTCACATTAAGCATCTCCCAAACAAAATTAAATCTAGAATCGGCTTCCTATATCGCAACAAAGCATTCTTCACTCATGCTGCCAAACATACTCTCGTAAAACTGACCATCCTACCGATCCTCGACTTCGGTGATGTCATCTATAAAATTGCCTCCAACACTCTACTCAACAAACTGGATGCAGTCGATCACAGTGCCATCTATTTTGTCACCAAAGCTCCATACACTACCCACCATTGCGACCTGTACGCACTTGTTGGTTGGCCCTTGCTTCATACTCGTCGCCAAACCCACTGGCTACAGGTTATCTACAAGTCTCTGCTAGGTAAAGCCCTGCCTTATCTCAGCTCACTGGTCACCAGAGCAGCACCCACTTGTAGCACGCGCTCCAGCAGGTATATCTCACTGGTCACCCCCAAAGCCAATTCCTCCCTTGGTCGTCTTTCCTTCCAGTTCTCTGCTGCCAATGATTGGAATGAACTGCAAAAATCTCTGAAGCTGGAGACTCATATCTCCCTCACTAGCTTTAAGCACCAGCTGTCAGAGCAGCTCACAGATCACTGCACCTGTACATAGCCCATCTTTAAACAGCCCATCTATCTACCTACCTCATATTGTATTCATTTTCTTACTCCTTTGCACCCCAGTATCTCTACTTGCACATTCATCTTCTGCACATCTACCATTCCAGTGTTTAATTGCTATATTGTAATTACTTCGCCACCATGGCCTATTTATTGCCTTAACTTACCTTATTTGCACTCACTGTATCTAGATTTTTTGTTTTCTTTTGTTCTATTGTAATATTGACTGTATGTTTTGTTTATTCCATGTGTAACTCTGTGTTGTTGTATGTGTTGAATTGCTATGCTTTATCTTGGCCAGGTCGCAGTTGCAAATGAGAACTTGTTCTCAACTAGCCTACCTGGTTAAATAAAGGTGAAATACATTTTTTTTATAAAACGGTCAACCAAATCGTTTCTAGTCATCTCTCCTAGGCTTTTTCTTCTCTTGATGTTATATTGCGATTGGCAACTATCATAAATTAGGTGCATTACCGCCACAAACCTCGTTTGTCTTTCAGTCACCCACATGGGTATAACCAATGAGGAGATGGCACGTGGGTACCTGCTTCTATAAACCAATGAGGAGATGGGAGAAGCAGGACTTGCAGCACGATCTGCATCAGAAATAGAACTGACTTCTATTTTAGCCCTTGGCAACACAGATGCTAGTTGGCACGCACGAGCAGTGTGGGTGCAATAATTTAATAATATAGATTTCTAAATTTATTTTGCAATGCGAGCAGTGTAGTCAGCCTGTACGTTTGGAGATATTTCACTTAGTATAAACAACCTGCACGGTTTGCTCTGAATGGTTAAAACATTGCCATTTTATAGACCTCTAAATTGAGAGGTAAGCAAGTCGTAGTATATTGCATACAATGTAGTTATTAGGCTACAGTATAATTGTATGTAAGATAATAACGCCACAATGTGGTCATGAAAACGTTGGTTATACCAACGCAAATGTGAATAAAATTAGACTAATTAACGTTTTTGATGGAAGATGCTCGCATCTAACTCCGCGAAACATTCGCTCACTGAAATACAACTGGACTACTGCTTTAGTTGATTAAATAATTTGGGGGCATATAAACGTTTTTCGTAGTGATATTTTGAATAAGAAGTTCTGTCGGCGATTTTTACCTTTCTTCTTGGGTTTGAACCAATCCGCTTCTGCACGAGGAACCAATAAATAGTTCCAGAGAAAAGAAACCTATTCCAAGCGGTCCGAAAGGAAACGAGCTTAAAAACACCAACTCGACTGCTTCTTGAGAACGTTTTGCAGGTCGTATGCTTACACGAAGTCTACTGTCATTTGCTTGTTGTCCCGTCTCAGGAGTGTTGCCAAAGACTTTCTTGTTATGTTGCCCCTTGGTTTTCAAACGAGAACCGTAACTCCCCCCTCTCGACTCAAACGCACTAATGCACCTTTTATTCGACGAGTTTATTACACATCATTGGGTAATTAAAAAAAGAGAACGCTTTTGGAATTTTGCTAATCAATAAATCAATAAAACATAAATGCAACTTTATTTGTATTTCAATTTACGGCTTGATTACAGATTGATATGATTGCACCTTGAAATATTGTTCTATTGTTCATGTTTTGTTTTTGTGTCGACTCTTTAATAGTAGCCTATTTAAAACATGATATTATAGATTCAAATGTTATTCCAAAATGCTTTATCGCTCACAGAAGTGTATTCCTATAGGCCTAGACTACTTTAGTATACGCCTAGACATTTCATGAGACTATTTATTATATCAACTAATTTCAAATTGATAATGGACCACATTAGGCTATTTATTAATTAACTCGTTTTTTTCTGTATTGTTAATCTCACGTCAAATCATTGATGGCCCAATCCATGTATTCGTTTCTGTGCTTTATGGTTTGCTCCTGCAGAGGGCGACAAGACTGTAGGGAACCGGTTGGAAGCGCTCATCAGAAAGGTCGTTTTTTAATATACAAATTAATCTATTTTAATGGGAAAATCCTCAAAATAGTGTAGAGCTTCAATAATGGGTTATTACACAATGGTCACGCTCCTATTTACCCAAACACTTTTTTGAGATGGATGCTACTTAATAACAGCAGTCAGAACACCAATGACACATTGCAGAGGTAAACTAGTGCCGAGCTGCAAAGCTCTGGTCCAAGTTAGAACATTAAGATCTAATTAAAAAGAATGGCCTGCCCTATTTTTCTATTCCCTATGATTTGAAAAGTTTGCAAGGGGCATGATTCCAAAATGTATTCACAAAACCTGTTGACAACAATGTTATTTAAAAAAAATTTAAAACACACTTAACACAGACAGTCGTTAGGTATTATGATATAGGTTATGATAAAATAAAACAAAAACATGTACATTCTTAAACTTCTTTGAGAAACAGAAAACAAAAATAGTTCTCACAAAAATACAATTCATCGACCAACATGTCACATTATTTGTCATGCATTACTGTATGATCGTGTCAGTAATGCTACTGGTTCAGTAGAGCATGGAGTGTTCAAAGTATTCACTGTATGCAGGAAGTCAGTATTGGATTCGTAGAAACACAGAACTAGAATTCCTTCTTCATCCTATTTCTATGAGTAGAACCTTTAAAAGTTGATTTGCTGTGCTATTTATACTGGTTAGTTACCTTAAAACATTTGTCGATCATGCATGTACAATACGAGAACACTTGGTAATCATGTTTAGGACACTACGATATAGATATTGTATAGCATTATATTGTATAATTGTATTACACTGTATATAACATAATATATTCTTATTTGGTAATTTAATGGAAGCTTAATAAAATTGTCAAAAACACATTTGGAAGACTAAAACCTACTAAATTCTGAAGTTTCCGTTCAATTTCCATCCACCCTTTTAGGGGAAAAATACTAGATGTACAGACATGCCTCAGGTTTAAACACCCTACATGGTGCAATCCAGTACTATACATCCCCAAATCAGTAACTTCACCATAAGAACAATATTGTCACCGCCTGCTATCAGTTGACCTTTACAACTGCAAAAGCACCATAAAAACATGCAATAAACCACAGTAATACTGAGCAAAGCTCGAAAAACAAGTCATGCTTGGTTTTCTTGTGTTTTACCCCATCAAGCCTTATATGACTTCTCACTCACAGAATCCATCACACACTTGTATTTGTGCTCTTAGTAGAACTACCTTCACCACTTTCAATCCACCTGAAGTGCATTGAGCCTAAAACTAAGCCTTGACAGGCCTTTTGGGAAATAGTTTGACAGGCAAGAATTGTTCTGTAGATTCCATTCCACTTCATCAGGGAAAAGTCTCATGTAGGGACATAGAGCCTGAAAATTCCTTCTTGTGTGCCCAGCGCTTGTGTCAGCCTGTGTCTTGGTCTTACCCTCCCTCGAGGTCTGGTAAAGGGGGAAGGCAAATACTGTAGGCCTGGTTGGGTCACGGTTACGGGAAGTGTGCACTGCAGCTTGATGCATTGTCTTCCCCCTGGTGGTCGAGTCTATGAACTGCTGCTAAGTCGCCGGCGAATGAGAGATGATGGCTTGGTCTCTGTGTCCTCCTGGTCACTCTCACACTGTCTCTGATGACGAGGAGAGATATAGCAGGTTAGTTCTCTTTTACCTGACTCACACTATAGGGCAGACACAAATCATAGTGTGCTGGCTCGGTTATTTTCTTTGACATTGTTCTTTCCAGAATGGTTCCAGCAACTATGGTGCATGTACAACATTGCTTGTATTTGAATACAGTCAAGTTCTTTGCAATGTTTTATGTTTAGAATACAATTTTTGCAATTAATAGCATTTTTAGCAATAGAGGTTGAAATAGGGGGCACTCTTTATTAAAATAATGTAATAGGTTTCGTTCAAGTGTAACTCTTAGTTAAACTGTCATGGCAGCCTTACTCACTAGTTCCTCGTCCGCCAGTGCACTAGTCTTACATAGCATCTTCAGTCGATGCAGCCGGTTACACACCCATACCATGTTATATGACATCTAGAGAGAGAAAGAAAACAAGAAAGAAAGAAAGAAAGCAAGCAGAGGAAAGGAGATATGAAAAGAGAAAGAAAGGAGGAGGATGTCGAGGGGACGGGAACATGAGAGTCAGATGTTATAGACAGAAAAAGACAGTGTTATTTGACACTACGATGTATACACCCTGCTTCTCAATGTACACTGAAGAAAAATAAATGCAACATGCAACCATTTCAAAGATTTTACCGAGTTACAGTTCATATAATGAAATCAGTCAATTGGGGAAAGGGGGATACCTAGTCAGCATTGAAAATCCCCACAGTGGCCTCCCTGATTCTTAAATGGAAGAAGTTTGGAACCACCGAGACTCTGCCTTGAGCTGGCCGCCCTGCATAACTGAGCAATCGAGGGAGAAGGGCCTTGGTCAGGGAGGTGACCAAGAACACGATGGGGACTCTGACAAAGCTCTGTAGAGATGGGAGAACCTTCCAGGACAACCATCCCTGCAGCACTCCACCAATCAGGCTTTTATGGTAGAGTGGCCAGACGGAAGCCACTCCTCAGTAAAAGGGTCATGACAGCCTGCTTGGAGTTTGCCAAAAGGCACCTAAAGCACTCTCAGACCATGAGAAACAATATTCTCTGGTCTGATGAACCCAAGATTGAACTCTTTGCATCCAGTCTGGAGGAAACCTGGCACCATCCCTACGGTATAGATATTACTTCAACCCTCACCCCACCCCCTCCCCTTGCCCCCACTCTTCTGCGGACATGACAACTCCCCCCACCCCCCAATATTATTAGCACTCAGTAACGACATAGCAAAATACCTAGCGCTGCTAATGACGTAGCTAACTATATAGTGCTGCTATGGTCAAAACTAGCGCTGCTAATGACGTAGCTAACTATATAGTGCTGTTATGGTCATAACTAGCGCTGCTAATGACGTAGCTAGCTATATGGTGCTGCTATGGTCATAACTAGCGCTGCTAATGACGTAGCTAACTATATAGTGCTGTTATGGTCATAACTAGCGCTGCTAATGACGTAGCTAGCTATATGGTGCTGCTATGGTCATAACTAGCGTTGCTAATGACGTAGCTAACTAGCGTTGTTAGCTAGGTTTGCTAACGATTTAGCTAACTTGCTACCGCTGCTAACTACGTAGCTAAATAGATGGCGCTGCTAACGTCTTAACTACGTTGTTAGCGATTCTAACTACGTAGCTAACTAGCTAGTGCTGTTCATTTGAACAAATATCACAGGCAAAAATATTTCTAAACTCCTTAACAAATTTGCGGCCTGAAATATTTTGATGGTCTTTGAAATATTTTGCTGGCGTTTCAAATATTTTGCCGCTTTTCACAAAACTTAACAGCATGAAATATTTCTCTGGCCGAAATATTGAATAGACCGAAATATTTTGCAGCTTTTGCCCAAACTTCAGCCTGAAATATTTTGCAGCCTACTAAACTATTTTGACGCCTTTTAGCAAAATCCGCAGCCTATTATTTTGAAAGCTGGTTTGCCCATTAGGGAGTAGACTTGAAAAGGGCCATTCGAACAAAACGTTGCCGCTTCACATTCATGTCCTATTTGTTAATTTAGCTCTAGAAGACACGCATTGACTCTGTAGCAATGACCTCAGTTTGATTTCACTATCTGTTTAACAAAACACATGCACATTTTCAAGATTTGAGCTTCATTCAGTGGCATAATAATATGTGATATGGCATAAAATGATATGATATAAATAGGCCATATATCCTATTCACCTTCCATTTCCTCTTGGCATTGAACTTCTTAAAGTTCTTCATGTTGATGGAAGAGCGATTCCTGTTGGCCACCTGTTTCCGTGTCAAAGGCTAAAAGAGAGGGAGAGATAATAAGTGAAGGAGATAAAATTAATCAATGTCGAGATTAAAAACAAATACACATATTAAACGTGCATTATACCGCAGCCTTGTTGAATACTCATTTCTGATTGATTAGAAGGGAATTCTAGAATGGACATTAAAACCAGATAACGGGACACCTTGCATTCGTGAAGCAATAAGCGCCTACACATGCAAACTACTTGCTACAAAGTTACAGAAACCAAATCCAACAACCACACAAACGCAGGTCCAACGAGGAAAAAAAATAGCTACTATTGATTTGTTTTTGCAGATATATTTTTTGGAGCATCTGATGTAACGTGGTGAGTGATGAATATGAATTTCTCTGGTCCCTACTGTTGCAGTCATGACGCAAGTGCTATCAAATACTCCCACGTTTATAGTTTGACCAGCTGTTTTCAGCAACTGATATATTTTAATTTGCTTGTCATATTGGCAGGTTTGCTAGCAACAAACTATTTAGCTAGCTTCTAGCCTAGTGTTTGATATGCAATGCAATCTCCTCGTAATTAACAGTGTTGAGTGTCCTGACGAGAAGGCAAACTTTTCTAGCTATGCCAGGCAAAATTGGACATTATCAGCTCATTGTTATGGATGCATCCAAATAAATGTCAATAGAAAACAGCTACTGCAGAGGTCGTGACTGTGTTAGCCGTTGGATAAGAACGTTGCCATGGAACATAAAGAACGAACGACTGGGTCGCGTGTCTATCCACCGGTAAATGTGTGCTTATGGTATTGTTTTCTTTGGCAACTGTGGTATAAGCGGGATAAATGCCAACGTTCTGTACTTTACCTCTGCTCCGCCTCGTCCATTATTTCCAAGCTAATGTACAGAACGTCAGTGTTTATCCTTTCCATATTTAACAGTTTGTATGGAGCAAAGCCTTGTGCTGCTGACTCTCACCTTGATCCAGGGGTGCTGTAGACACTCCTGAGCTGTAATTCTCTCACTACACATAGACAGACCGACAGAGAGACAATAAGATCAGTGCACACACAGACACCACAGGCGGTCAGACAAAAGGTCATCTATTAATTTGATACGCGAGTTCATATTCTATCAATGGCGTCTGAAATAGAAAGCTGTTCATTCTCAGCTGTCGTTCTCTCACTACACAGAGACAGACATGTAACCACAGAAAGTTAGACAAAGGGTGATCTATTCATACAATATACAGTTCCTATTCTATCAATAGAGGCTGAAAAGAAAGTATAGTGGCTGAAAAAAACCTAGTATAGTCCATTTAAAATAGGTGCAAAGTCACAAAATAAGTGATGCTTTCACTATTCCAGTCACGTTCCATATTTGTCTTGACATCATAATAGGCCAAATTACCCATGACCAATGCATTATTTACTTCTGATCTTTCACTAAGAGCTTCTGGATGAAGTCTTTGGCCATGGCGCTGGTCATGCTGAAGTGGTGGTCGTCAAACTTATAGTTCAGGGCTATGATGTTCCTCAGCGTCTCCTCGTCCGTGTCCCCTTGGAACGGGGACATACCACTCAGTCTGGAAAAATAAAGGGGAGTCAGAGGAAAGAAGGTTGCTGTTACTATTGCCCAATTCCAAGTCAACAGAGAGGAAGATGGCGCTATTGCCACATTGTTAATACCTATCTGATTAACTCTGGAAATAGCAATGCTGGGTGATTTGAAAAGTCATAGTCAATCGATCAATAATATAATAATACTTATAGCAAAAATTTGTATCTTTAATTTACAATCTGTTGAAACAATGAGAATAGAAAGGTTCAGACCTTTTGTGAAACATCACAGCACAGTTGAAACATATATGGCAAACAGAAATCAAAACTGGATGGTGTTCAGAGATGGATAGGAGGGCTTGAGGGTAGCTGAAGAATGGGACTAAAAACAAACAAAAGATAGCTATTGTAAAATACACTGTGTCCGTAAAATGTATATAGTATGTATAAGCTAGAAGTGGAAGCCTAAGTGTTGTTGTCCATTAGTTTAATCCAATTAGGGGAGGGGTGGTAGAGTTAGGAGAAAATAGTAAAGAAAGACAAAATGATATAAACTCAGCAAAAAAAGAAACGTCCTCTCATTGTCAACTGTGTTTATTTTCAGCAAACTTAACATGTGTAAATATTTGTATGAACATAACAAGATTCAACAACTGAGACATGAACTGAACAAGTTCCACAGACGTGACTAACATAAATGGAATAATGTGTCCCTGAACAAAGGGGGGTCAAAATCAAAGTAACATTCAATATCTCGTGTGGCCACCAGCTGAATCCTGTGACACACCGCCCCAGACCCTCCACGTCCAAATCGATCCCGCTCCAGTGTAACGCTCATTCCTTCGACGATAATCGCGAATCCGACCATCACCCCTGGTGAGAAAAACCGCAACTCGTCAGTGAAGAGCACTTTTTGCCAGTCCTGTCTGGTCCAGCGACGGTGGGTTTGTGCCCATAGGCGACGTTGTTGCTGGTGATGTCTGGTTAGGACCTGCCTTACAAAAGGCCTACAAGCCCTCAGTCCAGCCTCTCTCAGCTTATTGCGGACAGTCTGAGCACTGATGGAGGGATTGTGCGTTCCTGGTGTAACTCGGGCAGTTGTTGTTGCCATCCTGTACCTGTCCCGCAGGTGTGATGTTCGGATGTACCGATCCTGTGCAGGTGTTGTTACACGTGGTCTACCACTGCGAGGACGATCAGCTGTCCGTCCGTCTTAGGCATCTCACATTACGGACATTGCAATTTATTGCCCTGGCCACATCTGCAGTCCTCATGCCTACCTTGCAGCATGCCTAAGGCACGTTCACGCAGATGAGCAGGGACCCTTGGCATCTTTCTTTTGGTGTTTTTCAGAGTCAGTAGAAAGGCCTCTTTAGTGTCCAAAGTTTTCATAACTGTGACCTTCATTGCCTACCGCCTGTAAGCTGTTAGTGTCTTAACGACCGTTCCACAGGTGCATGTTCATTAACTGTTTATGGCTCATTGAACAAGCATGGGAAACAGTGTTTAAACCCTTTACAATGAAGATCTGTGAAGTTATTTGGATTTTTACAAATGATCTTTGAAAGACAGGGTCCTGAAAATGGGCCGTTTCTTTTTTTGCAGAGTTTACATATACACACAAAAATATATAGGGGATTGGAAATGATGCAGACAATTACATTGATGGAAGTCACAATCTATCTGCAATATTAATGCTTATCTATCCCCACTCCCCACCACAAAAAATAAATAAATAATAATAATCATTAAAAATGAAGGGTTATGGTAGGTCATGGGTTGATTTGGAATTGGGCATATGTGTGAATCCAAACGTACAGTAGCACCCCCCTTTTCTCCCCCAACTTACAGTATGTAGGTGATCACTCCGATGCTCCTATAGGGGGAGGCCAACACAAACAAAGAAAAAACGTTGTTGTTGTTATTTTGCTCACAGAGGCCTAGAGAGACTCAGTTATTATCTCATTAGCTTAACTTTATTCCAAAGGATGTAGACATTAGAGCTGTTGTGGTGAGTAGTTTTTTAATGCTTGCTTTTGTATTTCTAAAAGCACTATAATCAGCTGTCTCTGGGCAGTTTCCTGTTTAAGGTTCTGGTGGAGAGGCATGACACGTCGAAAACATAAGCCTGTCTGTTTGTCCCTAAAATAAACCTCAAAGATAAACACAGCCATCTGAATGCTCCTTTACTTTTCGGGGATAGTCACAATGTGAAGTGTCCTGGGGTAATTATTGTTCATTGTTCTTTTTTTAAGTCCCTCAGTTTTGAGCACCATTTATTAACATTGTGCTGGAGCGTGTCTGGGTACACTCATATTCTACTGTACTACAATCAAATCCAACCCTTTAGACTCCGACCAGTTCATTTCTGAGTAAAAAAACACCGTATTTGATTTGATTTAGTCGAAACCCACTAGAGAATCAGATTGTGATACAGTGTTTTAACAGATAGGGTGTACCTAATGCATTTAACCAGAAACAGTCACACTGTTTAGGGAATGCGTGCCTACACATGTCCAAACGCATCCCAGGGGCTTATTCATCAAGATGGAAGGGGGTCATTTTAGGTGTCTGTATATGTTGTAAGAGAGGGCAGTACACACACTCACCACATGTCGACAGCTGTGCTCAGAGGTTCGTAGTTGATCACTTCAGGGGCTGAGAGAGAGCGAGAGAGGAAGGCAGTTAACCCCCAACAACAACAACTGCTCCCTGGGTGCTGATGACGTCAATTAAGGCAGCCCCATGCACCTCTCTGATTCAGAGGGGTTGTGTTAAATGAGGTGGAATGCATTCAGTTGTGCAACTGATTAGGTATCCCCTTTCCCTTGTATTTACTGAAATGCTGTACCGCTATACTGCTTTATCTACAAATTCTACAAATTGTATTTCATGCCAATAAAGCAATCGGAGAAACTTGTCATAAATGCAGCTACATGCATAGACAAGCCCAGAAGGCCTGTCAGACTTCACACTGCCTGAAGGAACAATTTCACATTTTTAAGAATGCAAACTGAACACTGCATTCATCAGAAAAACATGAATAGAAGTTCCTACAAGTCAAACAACTCCAGTGGCTTTGAGATAACTTCCTCCACCAGTCGCATTGTATTATTTAAACCTACCGTACTGTAGCTGCTACTGGTGGGAAAACACATTTCAATTCCAAACAGGAAGAGCTTTGGAACCATGCCAACCTTATCATGCTGGCCAAATCTGTGTTGAAGCAGCTAGTTTGACAACAGCTCTTTGTCTTGGGGCAAACTACCTGTTGTTTCAAAATCTAATAGGATTTTAAAGATATTTTTGCTTTGTTATGCATTTTTGCTTTATGATATACTGTTTTACTAAATATGTAGATTTTAAATATGTACAATATAATTATTATATTGATAAGAGGTTTCTTAAATTATCTGAGTTGGAGGTGTATTTTAGTTATGACTGAAATAGCGACTATCCTACATCCTCCAAATCACTTCCTGTTTCAACTGGATTTGCAACCCCCCTAGTTTATCATAACACCATCAACCCAGATCATGACACTGCACTTCTTTCACTGTCTCCATGGAAAACCCTGGACCTGGAAATACGCGCCAACTTCCACAGAACACAGTAGGGATTGCATTACAAAGGGCCTGTTCCAATTCTTTAATAATTCATCTGTTGTGAAGGGTCATAACACTCCTACAGTCTTCTAATTGTCTCCAATTACCCTAGACCGCGCCCCTTTCCATCACACCTGTTTCCAGGCCTAAATTACGCCACTTTTGTCTTTTTCCACCCCTTTCAGGTTATATTTAAGTGGCATGCTCCTTCCTACACACTAGAATAGTTTGCTTGGTGATGTCACGAGGTGGCTCCATCCTGTCATTGTGCTTGATATGATTAAGTAAGTGCCTTATATTGTAGGAGAAATGTTAACCATGTATATTATGCTGCCTGAACTTGTTATGTTGTATCCTTTATATCCCTGCTATGCTAATAGCCCTTTTGTGTTTAGTCCTGGCAGCCTCCTTAGTTTGTAGTTATATGTTAAGCTCATTCCCTATAAGTTACCTGGCACTACTTTGTCACGTCAGCAGCTTTATGTTGTGTTCCTAATGTTTCCCTTTTGAATCTCCCTTCTAGACCACTACATCCAATCCTATCTCCAAGGCCTTACAAGCCACATCCTAAAGCACAAGCCCTACCTCTGTTCCAAAAAACACTCCCCCATGTGCCTCTGTTCGTTCCTGTGTTTGAACTTTGTTTAATAAATACCCCTAAACCTGGATTCTGGTTCCATCTCCTGATTCTCATTCTGACTGAAGCACCATGGTGGCAGAAACCATCCTGAACCTAGCTTACAGTTTGTCCTAGTCTTTTTCTAAAGTATCCATCCTCCCTCCCTCCCTCAATCAGTGGTGGGACAATTGGATATAACAAAAGCGATGCTTTCAAGAATCCAGTACTCAAGAATCCAGTCATGTCAGGAAGTGCTTCACAGCAAAAGATGAGGAAGGATGCCTTTACATGGTATTTAAACTGGGCCTAACACATATGAAATGACTGTACTACTCACGAATATACTGGGGGGTGCCACTCATGCACTTGTACTCCTCCCCTGGCTGGAAGCGGTGGGCCAGCCCAAAGTCGATGATCTTAATGTCAGTGTTTGGCGCCATCTTGGCTGACAGCATGATGTTTTCCGGCTGATTGGGGAAGGGGAGTAAACATGTTACATGCAAAATGAGGTCAATCTGACCATAATGGTCAATTGCATGCTGACCGACCGGCACGCAAACAGCATGTTCATCAACACTAGTGAACAGGCACACTCTGTTTAGTGGCACCTGTGGATACAAACACGACCATGTGCGGTAAGCGTGCGGCATTGGCATTTCTGCTAATAAGTAGCAGTATCAGCATGTTTGTCTTATGTGGTTTTGGGATGGATGAATACAGATATGCTCTTTTCACTTCAAGTACTTATGCCTAAAAGCCTAGGATTTTGGATTTAATAAATGGACAGGCTTTGATGTGTTACTATTTTCATGCATACTACTACATTAGCAGTGTTATTGGGGAGGTAAGAGGTTAGATATAAATCACTACCACAGACTATTGCAGCACTGGATTTCTAAATGTCATATGGAGTGAGTAACAAACTAAAGATATGTAAAATCAACAAACTAGCATAATTTACCTTTAGGTCAAAATGGCCTATTTGTTTGCTGTGCATAAAGCCCACACCCAGTAGTATCTGCTTCATAAACTCGATGGCTTCGCTCTCTGTCAGGTTCTCCTTCTCAGCAATGAAGTCAAACAGCTCTCCTCCACTAATACTGAAAGAGGAAGGAGGAAAATAAATGGAGAGAAGTGTTAGAACTTAACTCTACTACATAATTCAGCCACTTCATGGAATCAATGACTTGCCCTGCATGTATGACCTGGGTTCAAATAGTATTGTTTTCTCTTTCCTCCCTTCCCTCCACTCACAGCTCCAGCACCAGCACCACCTCGGCCCGGCTCTCGAACACATCCTTTAGGGCCATGATGTTGGGATGCTGCAGGGCCTGCAGGACCTCCACCTCCCGCTCCACGTTCTTCCTCTCCATGCCCAGCCGGCTGCTGGCGCACTTCCTAATCTTCAGGAACTTCCCAGCCCAGTGAGCCCCCGTGGCCCGCTCGCGCACCTCCCGCACCTGCCCAAAGTGGCCACTGGGGTGGCGACAGAGTGCAACAATGTATTTACTTGTTTGGAAACATCTTGAAATGGGTAGGTACTACCTGAGTTTGTCCAATAAAAATATGTTCCTCCTGAACACAACACAGATTTATTTATGTAGCTGTTCTGCAATGTAATTTGTGATGTTGAAAAGCAACAAGACTTAGACATGAGTAGTTTCTTTCTATTCACAATTCGGTCCGTTTCTTTATTATTTCAATTGCTTACGTTGAATTTTAGTTAACATTGACCTATGCAACAAGACAGCATATGCAAAATAGACCTTGAAAAGCAACTGAATTCAGAGTTATAATACCTTCCTCACTTAAACAGCCTCATACAAGAATACCTTTTATAATGACCATCCTTACCTCCCAAGTACTTCTCCAATTTCATAGAGGTCTTCCACATTATCAAGCTTATTAAAGACTGCCATACTGATCTTCTCCTGTTTCACCTCACTGTATGTTACTGGTGGTTCACATCCATGTGCTGCATGGTGCTTTCAACTATGTCTTCACAAGGTCAGGACCTGAACAAAGAGAGAAAGAAAGCAATTAATATCACAGTTCTAAGGAAAATGTGATAGCATGCAGGGGTATTCAACTCTTACCCTATTAGGTCTAGAGCCTGTTGGTTTTCTGTTCTACCTGACAATTAATTGTGCACACCTGGTGTCCCAGGTCTAAATCAGTCCCTGATTAGAGGGGAACAATTAAAAAATGCAGTGGAACTAGCTTTGAGGTCCAGAGTTGAGTTTGAGGTGCATAGGGGCTGAATTGAATCCGGACTTTTTCAAATTATTATTATTACTATTATGGACCCCATTAGCTAATCGTTCTGGGGTCCAAACACAAGGCACATCCCACAAAAAACACCACTACATATTTACAACACAAAACCAATATTGACATGTGCACCTGCAACTCAAATGTTCAGACATATCTTCAGTTGAGGCTAATGGATGATTTTAGCTCAATCCAATCTGAAATATCTGAAATTAGGATTCTGCTCATAATAAGAAGAAGGCTCTATAGAGCTCGCCAGCTTGTAGTTCTAAAACACGGAAATGAGCTACCTCTTGTTCGTTCAGGCATCCCTATGGGAAAAATTAATGGCGAAAGAATAGGGTTCTGGAATAAACGCAGAAAATAAGGTCTGAGGTTAACACAGGTTTAGGAGATCTTATATGTTTTGTTATATGAGATAATAGCTGTCAGTTAACATGACCGTTATTAATTATGAAGCCTTTGTGTTTTTTTAAATTACATAAATTCTTCAAAATTCACAAGAAGTTACGCTAGTTGATCTCATAGAACAAAACGTACAAGGTCTCCTAAGCCTGTGTTCACAGCATTTATACAAAACTTCTACAAAAATGCCTTTCATTTTCTCCATAGGCTTTGTCCAACAAACCATGGCGGATTTAGTGCTTACAAAAAGACCCCATTACTGTTTCTATCTATTGCAGCACAAAAAACCACAAACAGTGATAGAACAATGACTCAACAGAACAATGACTCAATGAGGGTCATTCCATTTGATGTCAATCACTTTTTTAACAAAACATTCTATATGCATTTGCCCATGGTAGAAGTGGTCAGTTTCAACATGAATGCCAAAACAGTTAGGAGATTGAGGTGCTCAAAGTTGACCCATTTTGCATACCCACCCTACCCAGTGGTGGAAAAAGTACCCAATAGTCATACTTGAGTAAAAGTAAAGATACCTTAATAGAAGATTGCTCAAGTAAAAGTAAAAGTCTAAAAGTATTTGGTTTTAAATATACTTAAGTATCAAAAGTAAATGTAACTGCTAAAATATACTTAAGTATTGAAAGTAAAAGTAAAAGTATAAATAATTTCTAATTCCTTATATTAAGCAAACTAGATGGCATTATTTTCTTGTTTTTTAATTTACGGATAGCCAGATAGGTGCATGAATTTGACCATTTTCCTGTCCTGCTAAGCATTTAAAATATAACGAGTACTTTGGGGTTTCAGAGAAAATGTATGGAGTAAAAAGTACATTATTTTCTTTAGGAATGTAGTGAAGTAAAAGTTGTCAAAAATATGAATAGTAAAATACAGATACCCAAAAAAAACTACTTAAGTAATACTTTCAAAGTATTTTTACCTAAGTACTTTACACCACTGACCCTACCATGAGACATCCATATCTTCATCACTGGAAAAGATACACGGCTGAGTTTGATCATTTAAAAGCTTTCAAACAGGGTGTCCAACTATTTTATAATTTCGTATATAAAAAATGTTTAGTAAAAATGTTTCCTTTTTTAACATTTAACGTTAATTTTATTTTTTCTTTTTCACATATGTTGTAGCTTAGACCTTATTTTACATAATCTGAGGTGTTTGTGTTGTGCCCGCCTTCGGTTGAGACAGGGTGGGTGTCATGTTTTGGCTGATATATGTACTAAAATGGGGATACAATAGACATTTTAACTTTCAAATAGTAGCACAAAGATGGTGGAAGATCAACAGATCAGAAAATGTGACTTGAATGGGAATCAATGGTTGGAACCGAACCAAAAAAGAACGAAAGTGATCGCTAGTGTTCCGGAACAGAACGGTTATTTTCAAATCTTGAGAACCGTTTAATAATGTTATTTTTAGTTTAAAAAAATATTCCTAATTTCTAGAGTATAATTCTGTAATTCAGTGACATTATAATGCTAGTAATAGCATAAACACATTCCAATTCACGTCATGATGTTCAGTGCTTCAAGGCAAGCACACTCCATGTCCACCACTCTCTCTTGCTCTCTTTTTGGGCTTGCCTGTTTTGCATGATATTTTGGCATTAATACGTGTCACATATCAGTTTGCAAACAATGTAAAACATATATATCATTGAGTTAATAAAGCGGCATACAAACATGGTCTCTTTTTTGTTTTCTTGAGTAAGAGAACTCCAAAATGCAGGTGTTTCAGCCTAGCTCAGTGCATTCTGTGGTGGTGGGGCAAGCCAGCAGAAAATATGGAGCGTTACACTATGATTGGCTCAGTGTTCTGTCACTCATGGAGACACTACGTCACCTCCAAGTCTAAGGGTAGACTTCGAAAATGTTAGCCCATTGGGTGCTGCCATAGAGTTACATTAGAAGTGCCCATCCAAGAAGGCTCAAGGTCATCGGCCACAGATAAAATGACATCAATCACGTTATATCTACAGTAACTTTGACTGGACTGATCATGTCAACATCATACTTTCAAAATCTTAGTGAGCAGTCATCATCATGAATCAAGTCGACAATCTACTAGCAAATCCTTTTAATCTTTGTCATATGAAGAGAAATAATGAAGAGATATTATAGATTAAACGTATCGGTGCTCATTGGCCATTGGACATAAACATTACACAACAAGTTGGAAATCGCAAGATCAACAATGAGTGGTTTGGAAGGAATCAGTGGCTAACTGTAAGTTCAAGACAACTGGAAACTTGGGAAAACGAGCTACGACTGGGACAATACATTTTGAACTTTCATCCAACTCGGAATTGTAAATCAGGAACTCTGGCCTCTTTCTAGAGCTACGACTGAAGATCACTGACGTCATCATGATTCAACCTCTTTTTTTACAGAATTCCAAGTTGTCTTGAAAGCACCATAAATCCAAAGAATGCCAGACTTTGATGATAAAATTTGCCAACGAAGGACCACTGCGCTACCTTCCTGTTCCAAGTGAGCACAGCACAACAAAGTGAGTCCAAAAATGTATTGTATGCTGCTGCATAAATTATGTAATATGCCAGGGAGACATGTATATACTGTAGCTAAGGAAGTAATATGTTGTGTAGTAAGCTGTTAGTAGCCCATGTGCCTCACCCTAATAATTTGGTCTATTTTCACCTCTTAATTTTCACCTACTGTTCTGACTTGGTGGTGCACATGTAGCCTATAACCTGTTTTTGAGAAATGTAATAATCTAATATTGTAAGAGCTTTCATTGTCTGTTTATATGCCCCCTTTATTTATCCTACGGTTCTGACCTGGTGTACAGGGAGAACACTGTAAGAATGGCCCATGTTCTGAATTTTGTCGCTGTACATTTCAAAAGTGCTGAACAAATTGTTATATTGACGACGTCCGTCCTAGCTCGCTCATTAATGTCTTAATCGAAATTACGGATTGCCTCTTATCCGCTTGTCGTCCCCTTATGCCATAGTTTGTACATCTCAATTGTCAGTAGAAAGCACATTTGTTTAAGCAAGTAATCCATATCAGCTATGTTTTTTAAAAAGGCAGTAAATGAGAATGAATAAACTGTTTCGCTACCAGACAAGGCTCCGCTGATAGCCAGGTGTAGCAGTGGTAAGGTGTTGGGAATGCTGTTGGGACAGCTTTATGTACGCCCTAAGAGTTTGAGGGCACTGTTTGTCACCGTTATAGTGCAATCAATGTATTGTTTAGTATTGTGTTGTGGCTTTGCTGGCATGTATCCCACATTTTTCACTTTTTTTGTCCCAACCAAGATTTACATGCTAAAATCGCCACTGATCTAGACATTCTCACATTTCTTTTAGACTAACATTTAGTTTTCAACAGTGGCGATTTGTATAAACCTAGCTGTCTGTCTCTCTGACATTTGCAACATTGTTTCAATATTCAAATTCAATCTCGAACTGTCCCATAGTAATGAACGTGTAGGGGTCGGGATGAGGAATAGAGGCAGGCAGCGTTTCTCCGCCAGTCGAAATCATGAATCAGTATCATTTTTATGGATATATTCAAAGAAATGTAAATTGAAAAAAGGTCAAATAAAACAAAGAACAGCTAGTTTGCAGTCTTTCCAGCTTCAGTTTGAAGTTATTGTGTTAGTTGTGTTGTTGGCTAGCTCCTCTGAACAACAGTGTTCTAACAAGGGATAACATTTTCTATGCCAGGTGAAATTGTGCCTCATTAGCTCATTGTTATGGATGTATCCAAATAAATATCACAACAAAACAGCTTAAACAAATGCAGCTACTGTTGTTATTCTGTCTGCACTGTTTGATGTCACTGTAAATTAGCCGTAGTTGGCTAGCTAGCAAGCAAGGGATAAGAACGTTGCCAGCCAGTATGGCAATGGAACATTTAGAACAAACAGATACAGAACAAAAAGACTGAACGACTGGGTCGTGTCTCTGGCAACTGAACCAACAGAACGAACGACCAGCCGGGCTTGGGTAGCAACCCTAGATTTGTTTAGGGACTATATCTTGTGGAAGGATGAAATAGTATGAATAAATTCATCAAAATAATGTTTTTAATGAATATATGTCAATCATTATTTGAATATGTTGGTAACCCGGTGTATAAATGTGATAATTCCCTCGAAGCCGGTGTTTGGACTTAATCTCGAGCCTAACAACACCCATGCCAATATATCCCCCAAACACCAGCTTCTCGGGCATTATCACTTAATTAAATGGTATCAAACTACACAATTTATCTTTACCAGTGATAAAGACATGGATGTCTTGTGGTATGGTGGAGTATGCAAAATGGGTAAACTTTTAGCACCTCCATCTCGTAAATGTTTTGTCAGTTCTGACCACTTCTACTATGGGCAAATATGTATGGGAAGTTAAGTTCAAATCAAAAAAGTTATTGAAATCAAATGGAATGACCCATAAGCCTTTATTAGCAGTGAACGCGGAGGGACTGAAGAGCGAGACAGTGTTTTGAAGAGCAAGTTCACAGAGTATTACTCTGCCTCTACCCACAGTATGAAATCAAACGTGATTAAAATAACAGGCTAAAACCCTCAGAAAGCCTCAAGTGTCAAAGTACATCAGCCCATGCATCAGTGAGTGTTTTTTTTCCCCCCTTAGTCATGTAATGCGGCCCTTTTGAATATTCTCAATGGGGATTGGTGATCAGTTTTGAAAGGATTACTGATGTTAATTGCAGGGAAGAATTATCCTTGTCGGCGTCCAGTCGTGCCTAATATAATGAACCAAATACAGGGAGGGTGAAAGAGAGGGAAAGAGAGAGAAAGAGAGAAATGCTGACAATGAGAGAAAAGCATGTTGTCTCCAAAAACCAGCATCATAAAGACAGACACAGACAGACAGACAGACAGACAGACAGACAGACAGACAGACAGACAGACAGACAGACAGACAGACAGCAAATATGGTGTGAGGGAGGGAGGCAGAAAGAGACAGAGAAAGAGATAAAAGAGAGCGAGAGAAAGGGAGTGAGGACAAGAGGGGTCAACTTCAACGGTCTGCAATCATATAGAGGTAATGTACATGCGCCAAATACAACTGGTGTAGACTTAAATGTGTCTATTTGTGACAGCATCTGAGTGTTTGTGAGTCTTCCTGTATATATACTAACTACAGAACACAATAATATCTTTCACTCTCAGACTCTGTCTGACAGTTTTTATGTGCATGTCCCCTCCCCTGCTAAAAATCATTCTCAGATATTGTTCACGCCCATGTGTTACAGTAAATTCTATCCCAGCCTCTCCCAAGAAGACATTCCCGAGACTGACCTCATGATCCACCCCCAGCTTCCCACCCCAATACCGTGAAGTCAACAGCACGACAACATCCTGAGAACAACTGCGTTGATTCAAGAACCAACTCCCCCGCAACTCCAAAACCACCCCTTCCCCAAATTACACTACAGTGGAACAATGGCCCTTGTCTATGAACGGTGTACTATGTCAAGAGGTCTGATAAGCGGCTAAAAGTGAGGCCTCGCTCCTAAATGTGGGACAAAATAGACAGACAGACCGTGGCTTTACTGTCTTATCTAGGACACTCTATTCTGAAGAGTAAGTGTGAAGAAGCGGTTATTTATGGGTGCCACCAGCAAACTGGTGTGTGTGTGTGTGTGTGTGTGTGTGTGTGTGTGTGTGTGTGTGTGTGTGTGTGTGTGTGTGTGTGTGTGTGTGTGTGTGTGTGTGTGTGTGTCTGGCTGACTAGGAGCCCCATAAAACAAAAAATGCCTTGTTATCATTCATCTATCCTCACAAGAGATGAGTCAGAGATAGACAGTACAGTTCAGTTCTGATGAAAATATGCCATCATCATGGAGTGTAGAGAGACTGATCTGTTCTGAGATAACTACTGCTCAACCCACTTGACTTCAGTGTGGGCACAAGCCATGGACCTGTACCATGTAAACAGAGTGCATTCTATTTTGCCAGGAGCAGGGCTCAAATTTGCAACCTTCTGTACAACAACACACACCACTCGAAACCCACTGTATTAGCCAACTGAGCAAGAGACTAGTCTGGCACATCCATGAGCAACAATTGACGTTCAGCATGTCACCAATGTACTCCAGCCAACATGCTACGGGGCAGGAGTGTTTCACATCCGATTCCCGTTTAGATGGAGCATTTGGCTTGTTTCGGCTGCCGGAGCCAATACACCTCTAAACAGAACATGTAAGGTCCTTGGACTATAATGAGTAACATTAGGCTCATTTAATCCATTACTGGGCTACTGCAGACCCTGACCACACTGGTGTGTCTAAGGTAATGTGATCTGTTCATTTTTCAACATTATGTTGAGTTTGGCCTTCCCCTGTGTGTGTTTGTGTGTAAATATAAAGTCGTTGACCAGCTAGTCATATGATAGCACTTGTAGAAAATACTAAATTGATCACCACATAGAGCAGAAGATTTAGAGAAGATTATGATCATGTGGACACCGCAATAATAATATGTGTAAGCTGAATCGTTTGGAATTAGGGAACTATGAAAGTCAATGGAGAGAAAGAGAAGTGAGGGTGCCTAAACGTTGTGCAAAAAAATATCATCAGAAACTCAGATGAACCAGTTAGGAAAAACAATCCCATAATTTACTCCAAAATAAATGGTGTGTAACGTGCCCAACTTTCTCATTTTAAAAATGCCAAACTTCAGATTCTGACAATCCATTACTACCATCAGAAAATAGCAGAACACAACCCGAAAATAAATGTTCTATTCCAAAAGGTATTGGACAGTTTTTCATCAAACTCAACTAGTCGGGAACGATCGAAAGATTGCAGCAGTGATGCGCAATGGTCTTTGAGCGAAAAGTGGGTGATGAGAGCGGCACATCGTTTATTATCATGAGGTTATAATTTATTGGGTAGCCTGGGTGGTTTACACACACACACACACACACACACACACACACACACACACACATATATATATACAAGCATAAATCAGAGAAAACACAAAAACAAAATGCGTCGAGAAGATCGTCAGGAGAAACACTCACCCAACTGAATGCCAGACCAGGCTCTTTTGCAAACTGAAACAAATAAGTGTTTGTTCTTCTAATGCGTTGCAATGAATTTTTCTCGATGACAAGTAGTAGGGCAACTAGTCAACGACGTAGCAAACTTCCATGTGCATGTGTAGATAGGCCTACAGTCAGAGTGCTTTACAGTTAACCGTGGAATGCGGAAAAGTTCATCTTATTTCTGCCCCTCCTTCGGTTTATGCGTATCTTCGTTGGGAGTGCTTGCTGCCTAGATGCAAACCTGCTATGACTAGGTTGTCACTAGTTACCACAGTCACAAAGACAACATTGGCAATCATAACAATTAATGAAAACAAAAAGGTTTTGGTATAATGTTAGCAGTGGGGGTAGGTTTAAAATCAAAGTTTTAAGAAGAGACATTTTAGAAATAGGCGGGGTTTGGCCATAATTATGACTTTGTAGCTGTGGTCTCCAATGATAACGACACTACGGAGTTCCTCATTGTAGTCATGAATTGCTCAAGGAAACAACGCAGGCGCGCGCACACACGCAGATATTATATACAAA
Source organism: Salmo trutta (assembly GCF_901001165.1). NCBI lineage: Eukaryota > Metazoa > Chordata > Actinopteri > Salmoniformes > Salmonidae > Salmo > Salmo trutta. The sequence goes on along the minus strand of NC_042990.1, from coordinate 16,131,923 downwards.
ATATATGGATTTGAAACTCTAACAATGAATATGTTATGATGACTACTGGAATGTGGTACTTGTACAATACAGACAACGCATTCCTATTCTATTAACACACTAATCTGAGTCTGAAGTTTAGTTGTAAATTGTAACAGTGGGAGATATCACGAACAATGTCCCTAAGGAACATCAGGAGAACATCAGCTAGACAAAAATGAACAACGTTCAACCCTATGCAGCAGTGTTGTAGTACTCGAACCGGTCTCGGTCTTTTATAGACATGATTGCGCAGTGGCGAACCTATCGGACATAGGTCTTCAGTGTGTGACAGGTTCGTGATTCTGGAAGGACAGCAACGGTAATACCAGCGCACTCGTGTAGGAGAGTGCCCTTTTTGTAAAACACGACGGGCCAATGGTGTAGTGGAAGCTATGCTGGTATATACCGTATACCCACTTTTTCCCCCCAGTGGGTATTGCGTATACTCAGTTCTTAATCCCCACGGATGCTTATTAAAGTAGTGTAGTGGAGGTATACGATTTATCAATTATGTAGTACAATAGTGAAATCATACACAAAGTAGCCTACACAATCGCAAATCACGTGAAATGTGTTCACATGCGCGATGCACACAGCCTAGTTTCAGCAGAATATAATATGTAGGCAGCAAGCGCGCGCAGCTCTCAACTGGTTTTGGCATGGAGCAGTTTACAGAAGAATGACATCGGTAGCCAGTAGGTAGGACATTTCAATTTATGATATCTACCAGTAAATGCTAACTAAGGCAACAATAAGTATGTAAACCAGGTACTGAAAAAGTTTCGTCTGAAGTCTTGGTTAGTTGGCTATTTGTGATGTGCAATTCAGTCATCATGAGCTGTTTGCATCAGGGCATACAGTAGGCATGAGTGGGCCTTCGTGGATACACAGGCACACCCACTGGGGAGCCAGGCCCACCCAATCAGATTGAGGAAAAACAAAACAATTATACATTATTATTACAAAAAACACAGTTCCACTCACCAGCTGATGATAATTTGAAACAATCCTTTCCTTCAGCCAATGACCAAAAGCACACTTTTTGGCCTCATGGGTGGAATGTTATTAATATTTTTTATCATAAATAATAAAGACGATTTTTTTTTCAGGCAAAAATCTGGTGTTTCTATGTCAAACAGTTTTGTTATATCTCAGTCTTCTGGGATGTATATAAATATTAATATTGGGATGCAAAAAAATAACTATCTGACATGGTACAGGTGTCTTTTTTAAGCCCTTAACCATGTGAGGTGTGTACTTTTGTTTCAAAGTAGATTTGTTAAAGACTACCTATAATCCCTCTGTGTGACCCTGATCTAGCCCACTGCAGTAAAAGGTTAACTTCTTATTGAAAGTTATTCTTGAAAAGGGAGAAGCTAAGAAATTAGCAACAACATCCTCTTCGATAACACCCGCTGCAGCTGCTGCAAACTAGTTTACAACAAAAGATAGCTAGCTAGACTGTGGGAAAAATACGGCTTGCTATTGCGAAATGACCTGTTTTGAAAAGAGAAAGATTTTTGTAAAAATGGTCCCACCCATTACAAGTCAAAATGTGATTGGTTGATTCCACTGTCACTCCAAAATGTTGCCCTAATACAGTGGAATGGCAGATTCCTTCTAACTAGCTTCTGATAGACTAGCCAATGGCTGATTTAGCTAGCCCCAGAGACGATCAAAGAAAAATTCAGATTGGACATTTTTTTCTATTCAGTGTTAACCCTTTCCTTTCCAACAACAACTGAAGAGATTAAATAAGAACATCATTGAAAATAGCATTCTAATTATTATTGTTATTATTTTATAAATCCTTAGCCCTTCTCTGAAGGCGTAGAAGGCCCGCATTGTTCTCCACTGTGTTTGGGTTAGTAATAATTTGTAGAGTAGCTCTATTTGTCCTCAGCATGCATTTTTTCACCATTCTGAATGTCAGACAAATCTATATGTTTACCTGAAATATGAACACAGAAATACTGGACATTTTGAACTTTTGTTATGGTGGTAATTTGACAAAATCACAATTATGTTTTTTCTGGTCTCAGTCTTGACTCGGTCTCAGACCCCTTGTTCCCCGCCCGGTCTCGGTCTTGCCCCCCCTCCAGTCTTGGTCTTGACTCGGACTCGATTTGCTCCGGTCTTGGTCTTGAATTGGTCTTGCTTTAGGTGGTTTCGAACACAACACTGCACTGTAGGCAAGTCTATCCTAGCTGCAAAACAGTGTTTTCCCTCATTAAAGCGGCTGAATCACTTTGGTTCTTTTCATGGTTATAAATATATTTCACTCAAAAAGTACCCTGGCTTACTATATGAGATAAGTCACAACAAACTTGTCAAAACACTGTTATGTTAGTTGTCGGTTCACTTTCATGTCAGCTGACATCATGGTATTTCATATATAATGCCAATTATAGCAGGTCCCACAAAGTGACACAGGAGGTATATCATTTAGGAAATGTCAGGTGTGTTTGCACATGATGTTAACTTTAGATGCACTCACACCAGCAAAGTACACAGATCATTACATAATCAACATTTGCGAGCTTTAAGTCAAAACTATTCACAAATCATTGTCATGTTCAGCATTGTGCTTGTCTGACAAGGCTAGAATGGAGTACCCATACTGCCATACACAAAGTCAGACCTGGTTTCAAGTAGAATTTAATATCTTTCAAATGTTTGAGCCTTCTTGGAGTGCCAGAATGGCGGGGTTTGCATTTTTGTGACTATTCCATTGGTCCCAATGTACCAAGCAAGCTCAACAATTTCTCAACAAAAGCTCAACAATTTCTCCTTTGGTTGCAGAGCATTTCCAGACCACTAAGGATTACATAGTACATTGATTACAGGAACTACTGAGACAATGATATACATGGTGAGACATTATCCTTGGCCATGTCATAAACTTTACAATTTTCTTATAGAGTAAAGACATCTTTCTGTAACGTTTGTGGTTGGAGTTTAGGCCTGTGATCAGATTTTTCTATTGCATTGGTGAAAATATGGATAACTAATTTAACAATATCAACAGCTACAATCATTATCTATGAACATCACAGTCCAGGGGACTATTTGGTGTTGTTCACTAAGATGATCTAGCAGACAGATTAACACCACAGTAGTATCTAATTGGGTTGGCAAGTACAGTATCAGTCAAAAGTTTGGACACAGCTACTCATTCTTGGGTTTTTCTTTATTTTTTACTATTTTCAACATTGTAGAATAATAGTGAAGAATCACACCTCCTCCTCCATGCTTCATGGTGGGAACCACACATGCGGAGGTCATCCGTTCACCTATTCTGCATCTCACAAAGACACGGCAGTTGGAACCAAAAATCTCAAATTTGGACTCATCAGACCAAAGGACAGATTTCCACCGGTCTAATGTCCATTGCTTGTGCTTCTTGGCCCAAGCAAGTCTCTTCTTATTATTGGTGTCCTTTAGTAGTGGTTTCTTTGTAGCAATTCGACCATGAAGGCCTGATTCACGCAGTCTCCTTTGAACAGTTGATGTTGAGATGTGTTGTTACTTGAACTCTGTGAAGCATTTATTTGGGCTGCAATCTGAGGTGCAGTTAACTCTAATGAATTTATCCTCTGCAGCAGAGGTAACTCTGAGTCTTCCTTTCCTGTGGTGGTCCTCATGAGAGCCAGTTTCATCATAGCGCTTGATGTTTTTTGCGACTGCACTTGAAGAAACGTTCAAAGTTCTTGAAATTTTCTGAATTGACTGGCCTTCATGTCTTAAAGTAATGATGGACTATCATTTTGTGGGGTGGCAGGTAGCTTAGTGGTTAGAGCGTTGGGCCAGTAACCGAAAGGTTGCTAGATCAAATCCCCGAGCTGACATGGTAAACATCTCTCGTTCTGCACCTGAACAAGGCAGCTAACCCACTGTTACTAGGCCATCATTGTAAATAAGAATTTGTTCTTAAATTACTTGCCTGGTTAAATACAATTGTTTTAATCTTTGCTTATTTGAGCTGTTCTTGCCATAATATGGACTTGGTCTTTTACCAAAAAGGGTTATCTTCTGTATACCACCCCTACCTTGTCACAACACAACTGATTGGTTCAAACGCATTAAGAAGGAAAGAAATTCCACAAATTAACAAGGCACACCTGTTAATTTAAATGCATTCCAGGTGACTACCTCATGAAGCTGGTTGAGAGAATGCCAAGAGTGTGCAAAGCTGTCATCAAGGCAAAGGTTGGCTACTTTGAAGAATCTCAAATATAAAATATATTTTGATTTGTTTAACACTTTTTTGGTTACTACATGATTCCATATGTGTTATTACATAGTTTGATGTCTTCACTATTATTCTACAATGCAGAAAATAGTAAAAAATAAAGAAAAACCCTTGAATGAGTAGGTTTTCCAAACTTTTGACGTACTGTATGAGGTGATGACTAATTGAGCCCAGCTGTCTGCTATGCCTCAACTTCACTACATTGGTGTCAGAAGTGGGATCTGTTATGATATGAGACATTAGATATGCCAGTAAAAAAGTATCTCCCATTACTTTCAAACCTTACATTTTTGATAATCAAACATAATTGAATCTGTGAAGATTAAAGGGGTAATCTGTAAGTAATCAACCCACCACTGTTAATTAAACAGTTATGGGTTGGGGTTGGAGAAATGTTACCACTCTCAAATTCATAGACAGAGCTATGAATATAAGGTCTGACCATCTATGACATTAACATTGAATTTCTGGTTCTCATGAGGCATTTATAAGTTATATTTTTCAATAACCAATGGGTATAGGCCTATATAAATAATTTAAAAGTAAAACAAAAATGGATGTATCAATCGCAGATTGCCCCTTTAATTTAGCCATACCCCAGTAGCCTACAGTACTGTATATCCATATTTCAATGTAGATAAAGGTTACAACTGAGCCATAGTCAGAGCCACTACACAGTGCATTGGTCAGTGTGATGTCATGTGAGTCAAGCCCCTGGGAGCAGTGCAGAGAACGGTATGTTCAAATCAACAACCTGGTCTCATAGACTAGACGTAACATAGTAAATGTAAATCCGGGACACTCAAATTAGTATGATTTGCAATGTTTGGTATGGTTACACAAGGCAAAAGGTTATTTAAGGCAAAAACAAAAGGTATAACGTGAACATCTAGCAACCCAAAGGTTGCGTGTTCGAATCTCATCACGGACAACTTAGCTAATTAGCAACTTTTCAACTACTTACTACTTTTTTGCTACTTTGCAACTACTTAGTATGTTAGCTAACCCTAACCCTTTTAGCTAACCATTCCCATAACCCTAACCTTAACCCTTTAACCTAACTCCTAACCTTAACCCTAACACCTAAACCCTAAGCCCTAGCCTAGCTAACGTTAGTATTAGCCACCTAGCTAACATTAGCCAAAACAAATAATAATTTGTTACATATCATACGTTTTGCGAATTCGTAACGTATTGTATGTTTTGCCAATTCATATCATAAGAATGATAATTTGTAACATATATAAAATTCGTAACATATCATACGAAATGGATGATGGACATCCACAAATTAATACATACCATACGAAACATAATACACCACACTAAATGGAGTATCTCGGATTAATATATAGAATAACACGAAATGTTCTGAGACCAGGTTGCAATCAGAGCTCACGATGCTCTTTGCTCCAGTGCACACGCACCCAATTCCCATTACTTCGAAGTAGTACCACTACACACAACACAACCAGATTTACATTAGGGTATCACATAAAAATAACTAGGATAGAGCATTTGATTATACAGTAGCCTATACATTATGAATATAAAAGCCCTCCCGCTCTCTCTCTCTCTCTCACTCACACACACACACACACACACACATTACTGGGAGAGAATAGCATGTCATACAAAACACGACCACCGGTATTTACAACTGTGTGAATTTAATTCTACAATAGACCCACCTGGATAAAAATAAATACCTGCAAAATATTGGAATCCTTTTCTCGGAATGTAGCCTATTATAAGCGTTCAGGCAACGTTGTTTCGTTTGAGTTGCGACATACCACAGCAATGCAACATTGTCTGATACCCCCGCTATCGTTCTGCTTTTCTGTATGAGTAAATAACGATACCGTCGTTTTACGCACCAAAGGCGGCTATGGAAAAAGAGCTCACCTGTTTTCGAAACTGTCCGCGTGGCTGCGCACGAAGACGTCACGAATCGTGCCAGTCCAACAGAGGTCCGAAATAGAGGCACGAAACCGCTGTCTCAAACAAGAAAATCGTTGAACAAGTGTGCGGTTTGTATAGACTATATTGAGTTGTACAGGCATGCTATGCAATTCGAAAAAAACTAACCTGACAACCACACTTCCTAGATATGAAGCAACTTGTCAAGTCGCCATATGGGCTATTATGTTTCAATGATCCTATGCTGTAACACACGACGATGGTGAGATATTGTCAGCCTGTGTGTGTGTGTGTGTGTGTGTGTGTGGTGGCTCCCTATTGTATGGCTATACACACTAATTCTTTGAAATTAGATCAACGACATTCATGGATTGATGATGATGATAATTAATGATGACCATGATGATATGCAATTGGCCTATGGTCGTTTGTTACACGATGTCATGTTTTTATCATGGCACGTGTGCTGTATCATCCCCAAAACATTCTCTTGGGATGTGTTTGGTTCTTGCGCCGCTCTGTGGAATTAAAATTGAACTGTTATTTATAAGTAGCCTAATCCTACTGTAGTTCTGCCCTAATCCTTTCTCTTTACCTTTAACATTAGAATAACCACAAGTCTATGGCATAATACTCCGATAAATACAAATTATTTTTTAAAAAATGCATGGAATACACCTGATTTAATAAATGTAGCAAATTATTATTGTGATTATTGTTTTTATACAGTAATACACAGTAAGTATACCTACACGGATGGAGCAGAACAGTTGTGGACATAATATGAGCTCTTAGGAAAAAGAACTGCTCTAAATGTTTCATAATAAGTAAGTGCTATGTCACATGACAAGTTGAGACAATGGCAGCTACAGTGTAACTTACTTGGATATTTGTAGGTGAAAGGAAGTGGAGAGAAATGTCACAGAATGCAATACAGTTACTGAGACAGAGAGAGTGGTGTGTGTGTGTGTGTGTGTGTGTGTGTGTGTGTGTGTGTGTGTGCGCACCTGTGCCTGTGCCTGCAGGTTTGTTTATGTAAAATAAATATTTGTGTGTTTCAAGAGAGATGGAGAGATTTTTGAGGCATGGGGAGACAGCGAGAACAGGAGAGATGTGAAGATACAAATATTAAGAAAACGAACGTGACAACAACAATGCAGCTGTGAGAAAGATAACAGGACATTTTCCTTAATTCCTGCTAACTTTTCATTATTCAGTATTGAGAGTGTATTTCAGTGTTAGTTGACCTTATGGTAAACCAATGAGAGCTACTTTGGTCATAGTTAAGCGTAGGCCCAATTTCAATCAATCACAGATACAGGAAATCGCACTGCGGGTTCACTCAGGGGCGAATCCTCAATCCTACCTTACACTTAAGTAAAATGTTTCCTATGTATTTTAAATTAAAGACAGATGGGGTTTCACATAACCAATGACAAAGTCTGCGAGAGGAACAACTTGTGGGGAGGGACAGTTTTAACGTGGTTCACAGAGCTATACATTCTGAGTCATCTCGTTTCCACAGTGCTATTTTCCATCATCTGCAATTTAATGAATTGAGTCCTCCTGAGTCTGTCAGACTAAGTTCAGCTCACTCTTTCATTTTCTCCAGTCCTCCTATCTCTGTTCTCATTTGTTAAGTTGCGGTCCCTCACTCTTCCTGTGTGTGTGTGTGTGTGTGTGTGTGTGTGTGTGTGTGTGTGTGTGTGTGTGTGTGTGTGTGTGTGTGTGTGTGTGTGTGTGTGTGTGTGTGTGTGTGTGTGTGTGTGTGTGTGTGTGTGTGTGTGTGCGTGCGTGGGTGGGGGCATGTGACTGCCACTTTGTTCTTTGTGCTACTTGTCTCTCAGTTCTCTAACTTGACAAATGCAAAATGTGCACCAAAAAGAGAGCGCTAGGTTACTTGTAGGCAACAGGGTAAAGGCTCAGCTCATGCAAGTTATTGTTTCTTTTGTGATGGACATGAACAGTTGTTATTTGTTTACAAAAAGATCTAAAATATCTATGCACAACTTAGGATATAATTATGTAATTAAGAAATTGGAAAGATTACATTTCCCCTCCCCCACCCACAACTTTTATAGTTTATCTCTATTATGTTTCCTCCTCCCCTCTCGCTACCTTCCTCTCTCTCTCTCTCTCTCTCTCTCTCTTTCTCTGTCTCTCTCTCTCTCAACACACACACACACACAGCAGTTGATGTAGAGGAGGAAAGAGATGTTCAGACATCCGTTAATACAGCCGTCTTGTGACAACCTATTTTAAATGTCATCATGGACTTTGACTACCAGCGCTTAAAAGGTCAGGCTTATACTTTTAACCATTTTATATTCAGTCAGAACCATGTAGGAACAATGTTTTCATTACTAACTCATTTAATATCATTGCTAATGTTTACCATTGCTTACATTGGTATTGCCGTTTGAGTCTTTATTAACAAACAATGTATAGTTTAGAAATATGTTTAAAAAGATCATGTCGATCTCACGGACTGTGAATCCTGGCCATAGCTCCATCTATGAATTTGAGAGTGGTTACATTTCCCCATCCCAATCACTCAGCATTATACAAAGCCAAGTGACGGGTCTGCTGTTGGGCTGAAAGAGTTAGAGAGACAGGTTTGTCTGCGCACCTGAAGCTTGTGTTAGCCCACTAAGCTAAAACCTACATGCATTAGCTGTGGGAGCTAAGGCCGGTCTCAGAAAAAGGTTACTCATCACACAAGAGTAGTTACCTGATTACCTTGGTTACAGTCCACCTTTTCTCCAATAAGATACCAACAGCTAATAGGCATCAACTGACCAAATCTCAGTGACACAAAAAAAATCTACAACTGTGCTTGTTATAAAATTGATTATTTGTGTGAATTCTACTAGGTGCATCCAATGCACTAATGTGAACATTGCATTATCTACGGTGTTATCTACAATACCTGAAGTTGATGCTAAAAGTGATCTGAATTGCTTGATAGTCAGAGAAAGTATGCAGTTTACACCGTTCTAACTTCCATTAATTGCTATGTTTTTTATGTTGTCTTGTGTCTCATGTGTTTTACTACAGTGCCTTCAGAAAGTATTCATACCCCTTGACTTATTCCACATTTTGTTGTGTTACAGTCTGAATTCAAAATTGATTAAATATGTTTTTGTTTCACACAATACCCCATCATGACAAAGTGAAAACATCAAATTCCCCATTAAAATCCGTAAATTTAGGCATTTTTTGCAAGGGCTCAATCCACCTATGTCGGGCTTCAGCATCTGTTGTGGAAGGTAACCGAGTTACTGCGGTGTTTGTCAGACCATGAGACAAATCGGTCTTCTCACGAAAACTCACAAAATTTGTTCTTAACTGACTTGCCTAGTTAAATAAAATAAAAAAATTACTGTACTGTTATTAAGCCCATAATATTTTGTTAGTTCATAATATTGTGTTTGTTAAATGTAAAAAATATGGTTTCTGTGGCCGTCACTTTTGTGATGGTTAATGGTTAACTTTATAGATTATTTTGTGTTGGTTTGCAGATGTTGAAATCCTCAAGCGAGAAGAGCGAATCAGCTGCCTGCCAATCCAACCCCAAAAGCCTGTACCACGCCAGCATTCTGCTCAAGACCCGCCCACCCGCCAGACTCCTCCAATCAAACCCAGGCGGAGCTTAAAGGTCCCCAAAACCCTTCGTGAGGAGGTGGTGTTACCAGCCAAACAAACCAATGGCCAGGAGAATGAGGTTATGGAATAAACATTTTACATTAGATTTACCAGATCAGTGGAAACTCTACTATTGGGTCAAAATCCTGAAATGTGCATGCTTTTCAATAGTGTTTTCTATGCATGTAGACACGACACAGACAAACATTTGTACAATTTCTACTGTATGTGAATGCTTGTTTTCTAAAATGCATGTCTGTGTATTTGTAGAGGACTTCCCGTAAGCCTCCAGTCAGATTGTCATGTGTGAAACCATCAGCCCCACTTTACACCATAAACCACATAGTGCAGTTAGAGACAGACAACTTCCTGTGGCTCGGCAAATAAAAAGGTCAATTTCATGGTGGGATAGAAACGTTAAAATAAAGACAACTGAAAGTAACCTCTCTACGTTCAGCGTTGCATGGGTCAGCCCAGTTTAGATTCTGTCTCTAGAGCCTTCTACAAGATCCTACCGGTTTGATGTGCATAAATGGGAAAGGATAGGTGAAATACTATGATGGGTTTATTTGAAGGTTTAAACCACACATACACATTATAGGCCTTGTTGTCCACTGGCCGCACAGTAACGTTGTAGCAGATGCCGGGGACTGTGGTGCCTTGCAGGTTTGTGACAGAGAGCACCGACTGGATGTGCTGCGGGTAGGGCCCGATGTCCAGGATGGCATGTAGGCCACTTTCATGTAGTTGACTGCACGCTGGAACGAAAAAGGCATGGATGAGCATATCAACTGTTTAAAATGTAACTGTCTTCTCTTGCTAAGGTAACTTCTGTGGGAACGTATCCAAGCTTACCTGTGTGAACAGCCGTGTTCTCCCTCTCCCACCCCCTCTCTCCCATCTCTTTCCTTCCCTCTTTCAGACAAGGTGGAGCTATACATATTGCTTATAGTTGGTAGGTGCTATTTCTGGACCAGGCCTTGTTCTCTCATACTCTGTCCTTTTCCCCCTTTTTGTTTTCTTTTCAGTATAGCCTTAAAATCTCCACAATAATGGAAAGATACCCGACAGCACAACAGAGAAACTATTGAATGTGCCTATACATCTCACAACCCTCTCTATCTATCTCCCTCTATCAGACAGTAGTGAAGAGGGTGCCTCCTGCTCTGACTCTGGGTGGCCCCGGGCCCCTGGAGCCCTTGTCCCCGTCCCTTCGGGCCCACACCCTGCTGTGGTTTGAGAGGACACAGCTTCCCCGCCTGTGTCGGCCTGGTCGTCCAATGCCCCGCTGGCTACACGGCTTCGCCACGCGCAGGTCAGACTGCAAGAACACAGAAACATATACTGGTATACATATCTGCAATAGAAAAAAGAAACATGGCGCATCCAGGGAAACAAGTGCATATGCAAAAAGACCGCAGACACACATGCACACACGTACAATCAAACACACATAAAACACACACATGCACATGACCACAGATGACCCGACAAATACAAAGGGACAAACATACTCATCTTGACCATTCACACTTTGAAAGCCTCAGATGGAGGAGAGATTCTCTCAGATTTAAATTGTGTCTTGTATATAAGATTGTCCACAGTATGGTCCTCAAGTACCTATGTAATTATACTGAACAAAAATATAAACAATTTCAAAGATTTTGCAGAGTTAGAGTTAATAAATTAAATAAGTCAATTGAAATTGTTAGGTTCTAAATGAACCTATTAAAACTCACGGCCGATTAGTAAAGCGTAAACCAAGTTTATTCACCCATTGGGTCATTACATCTGTATAAGACAAAAAAACATATTCACACAAGCACTGATATTTAATCCTTTTTCCTATGCTGAGTCTCCTCCTACACATCTGAACAGCCAATGCATCTCTGTTGCTAGACAGAACCTTAGTGATATCTGTTCTTCCTCACTTCCTCTGACCTGACCTCTGCCCCAAATTGCTCACTCCTCCCCAACTCACGGCTGTCATGGTGACTGGTACCAGACTGTGTCTTTTCTCCTCCCATACGATCCCTGATGGCTAACAATAACATATCCAGACAGAATTTGAACGTTATACATTCCTCTCTCTCTCCCTCAGTGACATGAATAAGTATATTTAATATTCTCAGAACCCAACAAAATACATTGATTAGGCCCTAATCTATGGATTTCACATGACTGGGCAGGGGCGCATCCAATCCAATCAGAATTTGTTTTTCCCCACAAAAAGGGGACAGAAATACTCCTCAGTTTCATCAGCTGTCCGGGTGGCAGGTCTCAGATGACCCCACAGATGAAGAAGCTGGATGTGTAGGTCCTTGGCTGGCGTGGTTACACATGGTCTGCGATGTGAGGCCGGTTGGACGTACTTCCAAATTCTTTAAAACAATGTTGAATTCTCTGGCAACAGCTCTGGTGGACATTCCTGCAGTCATCACAACATCACAAGCATTGTGTTGTGTGACAAAACTGCACATTTTAGAGTGGCCTTTTATTGATCCCAGCACAAGGTGCACCTGTGTAATGATCATACTGTTTAATCAGCTTCTTGATATGCCACACCTGTCAGGTGGATGGATTATCTTGACAAAGAATAAAATGCTCCCTACCTGGGATGTAAACAAATTTCTACGCAGAGTTTGAGGGAATGAAGCTTTTTGTGCATATAGAACATTTCTGGGATCTTTTAACACTTTACATGTTGCGTTTATATTTTTGTTTAGTGTACTTTAACTTGGTCAGGGATAACCATAACTATTCCACTAGAAGAAGTGAAACTGACTTCGCTCCTTTCAGATTTAAGAGTGGTATAGGGGAAGGAAACCTTTTTGTACTCAGCTGCCATTCTTTGGAATAGTCTTCCAAAGAACTTGAAATGCATAACCTCCATGGTCAGTTTCAAGGTCTCACTGAAAAGACTGCTAAATAAACTCAGCAAAAAAAGAAACGTCCTCTCACTGTCAACTGCGTTTATTTTCAGCAAACTTAACATGTGTAAATATGTGTATGAACATAACAAGATTCAACAACTGAGACATAAACTGAACAAGTTCCACAAACATGTGACTAATATAAATGGAATAATGTGTCCCTGAACAAAGGGGGGGTCAAAATCAAAAATAGTCCATATCTGGTGTGGCCACCAGCTGCGTTAAGTACTGCAGTGCATCTCCTCCTCATGGACTGCACCAGATTTGCCAGTTATTGCTGTGAGATGTTACCCCACTCTTCAACCAAGGCACCTGCAAGTTCCCGGACATTTCTGGGGGGAATGGCCCTAGCCCTCGCACTTCGATCCAACAGGTCCCAGACGTGCTCAATGGGATTGAGATCCGGACTCTTCGTTGGCCATGGCAGAACACTGACATTCCTGTCTTGCAGGAAATCACGCACAGAATGAGCAGTATGGCTGGTGGCATTGTCATGCTGGAGGGTCATGTCAGGATGAGCCTGCAAGAAGGGTGCCACATAAGGGAAGATGTCTTCCCTGTAACGCACAGCATTGAGATTGCCTGCAATGACAACAAGCTCAGTCCGATGTTGCTGTGACACACCGCCCCAGACCATGACAGACCCTTCACTTACCAAATCGATCCCGCTCCAGAGTACAGGCCTCAGTGTAATGCTCATTCCTTCAACGATAAACGCGAATCCGAGCATCACCCCTGGTGAGACAAAACTGAGACTCGTCAGTGAAGAGCACTTTTTGCCAGTCCTGTCTGGTCCAGCGACGGTGGGTTTGTGCCCATAGGCGACATTGTTGCTGGTGATGTCTGGTGAGGACCTGCCTTACAACAGGCCTACTTCCAGCCTCTCTCAGCCTATTGCAGACTGTCTGAGCACTGATGGAGTGATTTTGAATTCCTGGTGTAACTCGGGCAGTTGTTGTTGCCATCCTGTACCTGTCCCGCAGGTGTGATGTTCGGATGTACCGATCCTGTGCAGGTGTTGTTACACGTGGTCTGCCACTGCGAGGATGATCAGCTGTCCATCCTGTCTCCCTGTAGCGCTGTCTTAGGCGTCTCACAGTACAGACATTGCAATTTATTGCGCTGGCCACATCTGCAGTCCTCATGCCTCCTTGCAGCATGCCTAAGGCACGTTCACACAGATGAACAGGGACCCTGGGCATCTTTCTTTTCGTGTTTTTCAGAGTCAGTAAAAAGGCTTTGGATTTTTACGAATTATCTTTGAAAGACAGGGTCCTGAAAAAGGGACGTTTCTTTTTTTGCTGAGTTTAGTAGCAGGTCTCAAAAGTGAGCAGTAGACCAACAGTACGTGGGTGAGATTTGTTGTTGTTTTTAATGTTTTTAAAATTGTCTAATTCAATCAAATACACAGGTCATATTCATATTCACACACACACACAAATATTTCTCACTTAGAGAAACAGGTGCACATGCAATTGAATCCAAATCTGGGACTGCAGAATTCTCAAAAACCAGCATTTTGTACCTCCTCGTTTCGGCCCAGGTTTGAAGAACACTGTTCGAAAGCTAGATATGTAAACAAAATAGAAAATAGTTCAGAAAGACTACTCCTCAATGGAACCACTTTAGTGTTAAAGGCGCTGCATGGTCAATCCGGCATCTGCATTGACTGTGCAGCATTTACGGTGATACGACCTCTGCAGAAGTCAGGGCATTCATACTTCTTGCACTTCATGGAGCAGCGCAGAGCTCTTGCGAAGGAAGTTGTCAACAAAGTGAGTTTGTGTTTATACAGGACCTCCCACCCCCCACCTACTGTCAAGCAATCAAATCAATGCGGAGCTATACGGAGCCCTCCTCATTGTTACAGAATTTGGGAGGCGGACGGCAGTGTGGTACGGAGCTCAATTAGGCCTCTGCATGCCTCTGGAGGCACCGCAATTGCGTCACACCCTCCATACGGAGCCTCCGACCACATTTTCGGATCAAGTATAACTTGGCTTTTACTCAGCACTAGAGGGGAACGGATAAGGCGTGACACACACATCATGAGTCAAAGCTAACACATATAATTGTACACACATACATACATACGTGCTGTGTTTGTACAGCTTATGCAGTTTGTTAAAGATGAATTGTTCTCACTTTTCTCTGTGTGTGTGTGTGTCTCTCTCTTGACTGTTTGGATAGGGAGGCAGAGGAGCTTCTAAAGGACAAGCAGCAGGGCTGTTTCCTGCTCAGGCTCAGCGAGTCAAAGATTGGTTTTGTACTCTCGTACAGGTAAAGTCACAACAGACCACACACACACACACTTAAAGACATTTTTAGACAGACACACACTTTTCCCCCCAGAGGAAAGGATAGGTGCCGCCATTTCATCATAGAGGAAGAAGAGGGTGGCAGAGGGGCGTGTTACCTCATCGCTGGGGAGGAGAGTCGCCATAGCAGCCTGCAGGAGCTGGTCAGCTATTACACCCAGTATCCCGTGGGGCCCTTCAACGAGATTCTCACCACGCCCTGTGACGAGGTGCCGAGTACATATTCCACACCATGCCTTCTTCATAAGCGAAAGGGAAATAGTCATTGGCACCACCTAAACATCTAACAAACTTAAATTTTGTGGAAAACTATCCTTTTAGGTAAACTCAACTGCAACAGTTTGTTTCTCAATCGTTCTCCTTCTCTTTTACTCTCTCTCTCTCAGTCCAGTGAAGCTTGTGAGGGTACAGTTAAACTGGGGTTGCAGGATGAAGGTGGAGAGACAACGAAAGTGACCGAAAAGGAAGCCTCATCATATGCACCCTCGGCTCCTGCCGCTGTCCATGTCGAAGAGATATTGGCCAGCTCAGCCCCTACGAACGACTTGGCGCCAGAGTATGCTGTGGTGAAGAAGGTGCTAAAAAAGTCCCTTTCTCAATCAGAAAACCAGCTTGGCGAACTGTTGGTGGTGAGGAACTATTGTCAGTTTAACATTTGTAAGTTAAACAAACCCACAAAAAAGTCAATACTATTAATGGATTTACCGACTACATGACAAAACATTTTCCAGGTGAGAAATCTGATCCTCCCCGAAGATGTGACAGAACCTGACGTTAGCTGTGCAGGAGCATTTGGGGGGGGAGAGGACGCCTTCGACGCACTGTACGCCCGGGTCAACAAGCCACCAAGCATGCTTTCCCAGACAGATACATCTCCCTACGTCAATGTGGGCAATCCTCCAGGCCAGGAGGTGACAGCGTCCTCCGTCCCTCTCATGCACTGTGGGTCCACGGGGGACCCAAGCTACTGGAAGTTGGAGCCCCTGCACACCTACGAGGAAACCCCTCATCTGGTTCAACGTGAAGAAGAGACAAAGGAACACATCGACTTCTACGCCATGGGGCGCTGGCGGGATGCCGAGAGGAGTGCAGGTGGGCGAGGTGAAAGACAAGACTAGCGACTTGTCTTTCAGGGGTTGTATTGTTATTGGTCTGAGCAAGGCACGGCATGCCTGATTTGACCTGAAATTACACAATACACATTTTTGCATATCTAGAATGAACAATGAACATATATGACTGTATTCATGTATTACAATATATCTGCTCTCTTTTGTAGACCCCCAGCATCACCTCTACTCAGAGGTGAACCTAAGGACAAGAGAGGCCCCCAGTCACATCCCCCTTCCAGCCAGGACAGCCCCCAACCGGCCTTTACGACTGCCTCCCAGGCCCGTTAACTGCCCCCCTCAACAAGACAGAAGTGTGCAGGTATTGGAACACCAAACATACATTGTTGTGCATATATTATCTACTCCAGGGGTATCAAACCCTCCATGGAGGGTCTAGTGTCGTCTGCAAGTATTTGGTTTTTCCTTTCAATTAAGACCTAGACAACCAGGTAAAGGGAGTTCTTTACTAATTAGTGATCTTAATTCATCACTCAAGTACACTGGAGTGAAACCCCGCCCTCCGTTTGACACGCGATCTACACCATTTTGATAAGAGGTTGGCAATAAAGAAAATAATAGGCTAATGTAATTCTAAATAACTGATGTTAATCAGGCATTTTCAGTAATTGAGTAAAAATTACACATTGGTAGATAAGGTCGTTTGGAAATGTTAGATTAAAAATATACAGATTTTATATAAAAGTATTATGATAAGGTGTTTCATTTCTTTTTATCATGCATTTTTCTAGCAATGTGGAGATCCCATCTTGTCCTCTTCCCCATCCCGACCTGGAGTCTTTCTGACACCTTGTTCAGAACGACCTTTGACCAAAGACCCGAGCACCAGCATCTATGAACAGATCCCAGAGAGGCCAACCAGCTCAAGGCCTCCGCTGCCTCCACCCAACCCGACCACTCCTTACTAAGACCCTATCATACAACTCCTCTTATAAACAAAATAGTGACCACCTATCTACAATATAGCAAACTATAAACCCTAAACGCTCTTCACCAAAGACCCTCTTTGCTAATATTCAGAATTAAGCCTTACTGTACACTTGTATCAACTGATCAAGTTATCTTTTCTATTTAACGCAAGAAGCTAGAGACAGTCCTGAATGTCAATGTGTGCCAAAAATGCATATACAGAAGTTGTGCTCCATTTTGTGTCCCGATCTACCCTTGAAGTGTACACTTGCGCACTACCCCACAAAGATAGAGAAATGTGTAAATATACAAGAATCTCACTTTATAAAACTCAGCTTGTTTATTTCCCAAACAACACAAAGTCCCACCCAGAACCACCTGGGAAACTATACACTTTTTTTCTGTAGAAATGACTGAGGGTTTCAAAACAAATGAATTACAAAATAAAACAAAGGCAAAAAGTTCATGTCATTCTTGCATTGCAGCTGTAGTCTGACTTGGACACCTCTCTGTATATGTACTGTATGTAATGCATGTGCGTGTGTATGGAATAGAATAACCAGCAATGAAACCACTAGCCCATTCTCGCCATCATCGAACGCTACAGTCCACAAAGCTAATAATTCCACAATCAATCACAAGGAAGCACATCTTCCCAGATCACTCATATTACGTTGTTTTACCCCAATATGGGTAAGTATGCTATTACGGCCACTCCTCCCATCCTGAGTTACTAATACCCTTTTCACACTACTGAGCAGAGATGTACTGCACTAGTCTGGATGCACATCCAGCATGGTTACTGGAACTATGCTGGAAAGAAGAAAGTGACAAGAAAATATCTGAGCCAGCACAGTACGGTTTATGTCAGCACAATAGTGTGAAAAGGTACAAGTTCTTGAACCCAAACCCCGTGCCCCCCCCCCCCCCATTGCTAGTTCCACAGTGAAGAGTAGTATTCAGTTCTTCTTGGCCTTGGACGAGTCGTACTTCCTCTTGCTAGAGAACCACAGGAGCAGGGGGATGCCGATGGAGGGGAGGGTCATTACGCCAAAGGCGGCCCAGTCCAGCTGGAGGGAGAAAGAGAGAGGGGGGTGAGAGAAGAGGGAGATGTGTGGAGGTCACAGCCAATTAAAAGGCCTAGGTCAAATTTAGCAAGAAAACATTTGGAAAACAGGAAAATACTTCTAGAACTCGTCCATCATAAACATATTTTTGTTACAAAACCCTACTGAAGTGGGGTTCTATTTAAATTGTATACAAAATGGACAGAGTGGAGAATAAAACAAAATGAACCATGGTTGTTTGTAGTCTAGTTTGTTTGGGGTGGCTGCTAACTCGTTAGTAAACAGAGGCCCTGACAGTTATTTTCATGTGTCCCATCAATTGAGGATAGGACCGGCTTGGGCGGTATCCTGATTGTCATACTGGGTTATTCGGCAATACTGGCATTGAACACAAGGGTTGAGCTGTTTTCAAACACTACTGATAGCATTGCTAACCTTCGGATTACAGAGTAACAAATGCATGTAAAATCACAGAGAATGCTAACGAGCGCATTGTGAACATAAAGTAGTTTGACCCAAACTATACAAGTAACTCAAAAATGCTACTCAGTTTCCTGCACGAACAAAACAAATATTAGCCAGCAAGGCTCTTGATCCAGGACGGGATTCTCTGCTGTTAGCTTCTTCAAAAATCAAGCATTCGCTTGCTAACAACTTAGCCAACTAGCTACTAAATTAGCAAACCATATGCACAAGTGCAGATCATTTAGCACATTTTAGATTTTAGTTCTAAGATATCTAGACAGGAAACATTTAGTTGTGAATTCCATACTGTAAGTAGATCACCTTGCTGCATAACAGTGAGTGACTCACAAGGTTCCGGTCTCTCGTCGCTGTGTGCTCGTAAACAAACACCACGTGACCCCTGACTGGGGACTACAGTAAGCTTCATAATGTGACAGGCGAAATAAAGGCAACATTCTTTATCTCCTAACTATTGCACAAGTTACCTGACTGCAGGTATTTACTTAAAGTTATATTCAAAGAAATGGAATTCTAAGAACGACAACAAAGGTCTGGTTTCCTGGACTCAGACTGAGCCCATTTCTACACTAAAAAGAACTTCCAATAAAAGGTTCTCCATTGAGCATGATATTAAGACTATTAGCCATGTTCCCTCTAAGCTCCCAGGAACTGCCGCACAGAAGAAATATCAACCTGCTCAGAGAAGCATGAGATTAGAAAGTTCAGTTCAGAGTTTCCCCCCTTAGTTAACAATATCAACATTTCCCTTAACTGTGGGAATTGTGATCGAATCACTGCAATATTAGCCACTTTCAATGCAACATACCGAAACAAACTATGCAAGACTTAGTATGCAAAATTAACTATGCAAGAGATCTTGTAGGCAGAACACATCGGAATAGGATTCTATTACACTGACACAAGACTCAGCCTGGTCTGTGTCAGCCCGGTCTGTGTTGTACTCCACACAAACCAGTGTGGCATAGCCAATCAGAGCGGCAGTAGGTCTATATGCAAATAGACCATTGCCATATGGATCTATGCCATTCACTTTGAACTGCCTTTACAGCATGAGTGGTCGTGAGTAATGCGCTTGTTTTGCAATCAAAGAGAGCGCTGCATGTAGCCATGTGTGCACATTTGTTCATATCCTTTGCTAGTTAGTAAGTTATTAGCCCAGTTATAGATAATTTGTAGTGCGTCCTACAAGAGGACAAAACATGTACATTTCTAGACATCTTTGAAACAGAGTTGGGAAAAATAGCTTCTTTTTTTACTTAAAGGGTCAGTGTTGTATTTTGAGACAGGCTTGAATAACCTATGTAGCCAATAGGCAGAGGGTATCACAATTTGTCTGATTCTGTCATAATGGTATGGGAAAAACAATGCATTTTATTTTGTAAAGTTTTTTTTTGTTGCATCAAACACCACAACATTTTCAGTCACCTTGTCTGAAGGGCAAGTGGATAAAGTAATTAATGTCAAGCTCCGCATGTTCTAAAAACTGCTACTGTAGGCTGAATGATAGAACAGCTATTTCAATGTTAAAATGTTATGGGATGCATTTTCTCCATTGTTTTTGATGGTAGGCCTACATTATGGTTAAATAGCCACAGTAGCCTACTTGACCACCGTCTGAAACTAACTTAAAGCAGGTACAGCCTCAGTGTTCACAGTAAACGCAGGCTGGAAGTTGCACAGAATTTTCAATGTTCAAGTTAGAGCTCAGCAGACTTGAAATTTGCTCAGTTCCAGAAAAAAAATTGAGGGAACATTGACTATGAGTAAGCTTAATCGGTCCAGAAAATCAGCCCGGAGGGCATCAAGTTAAACTGTGGCTTCGTTAAGTAGTCGGACCCCTAGACTTTTTCCACATTGTTACATTACAGACATTCTAAAATGGATTCAATTGTTTTTCCTCATCAATCTACACACAATACCCCATAAAGACAAAGCAAAAAGAGGTTTAGACATTTTTGCAAATTTATTACAAACAAAAAACTGAAATATCACATTTACTTAAGTATTCAGATCCTTTACACAGTACTTTGTTGAACCACCTTTGGCAGCCTCAAGGCTTCTTGGGTATGACGCAACAAGCTTGGCACACCTGTATTTAATGAGTTTCTACCATTCTTCTCTGCAGATCCTCACAAGCGCTGTCAGGTTGGATGGAGAGCGTCGCTGCACTGCTATTTTCAGGTCTCTCCAGAGATGTTCAATTGGGTTCATGTCCGGGCCACTCAAGGACATTGAGACTTGACCTGAAGCCACTCCTGCGTTGTGTTGGCTGTGTGCTTAAGGCCATTGTCCTTTTGGAAGGTGAAACTTTGCCCCAGTCTGAGATCCTGAGCGCTCTGGTGCAGGTTTTTATCAAGGATCTCTTTGTACATCGCTCCGTTCATCTTTCCCTCAACCCTGTCTAGTCTGCCAGTCCTGGCCCTGAAAAACATCCCAACAGTATGCTGCCACCACCATGCTTCACCATGGGGATGGTGCCAGGTTTCCTCCAGACGTGATGCTAGGCATTCAAGCCAAAGAGTTCAATCTTGGTTTCATCAGTCCAGAGAATCTTTTAGGTCAGAGTCCTTTAGGTGACTTTTGGCAAACAAGCTGGCTGAGTGGCTTCCGTCTGGCCACTATACCATAAAGGCCTGATTGGTGGAGTGCTGCAGAGATGGATGTCCTTCTGGAAGGTTGTCCCATCACCACAGAGAAACTCTGGAGCTCTGTCAGAGGGACCATAGGGTTCTTGTTCAGCTCCCTGACCAAGGCCCTCCTTCCACAATTGCTCAGTTTGGCCAGCTCAAGGTAGAGTCTTGGTAGTTCCAAAATACTTCCATTTAAAAAAGATGGAGGCTACGGTGTTCTTGGGGACCTTCAATGCTGCAGAAATGTTTTGGTACCCTTCCCCGGATCTGTGCCTAGACACAATCCTGTCTCGGAGCTCTACCTTTGACCTCATGGCTTGGTTTTTGCTCTGACATTCACTTTCAAATGTGGGACCTTATAGACAGGTGTATAACTTTCCAAATCACATCCAATCAACAAAATTTACCACAGGTGGACTCCAATCAACTTGTAGAAAAATCTCAAGGATGATCAATGGAAACAGGATGCACCGGAGCTCAATTTCTAGTCTTATAGCAAAAGGTCTGAATACTTGTAAATAAAAGGTTCATTTTTAATACATTTGCAAAAACCTGAAAACCTGTTTTCGCTTTGTCATTAAGGGGTATTGTGCGTAGATTGATGAGGTAAAAATATAATTGAATCAATTTTAGAACAAGGCTGTAACGTAACAATGTGGAAAAGGTCAAGGGGTTGAATACTTCCGAATGCACTGTGTATGTGCATGTATATGTACAGTACCAGTCAAAAGTTTGGACACACCTACTCATCCAAAGGTTTCTTTATTTTTACTATTTTCTATTGTAGAATAATAGTGAAGACATTAAAACTATGAAATAACACACATGGAATCATGTAGTATCCCCAAAAAAAGTGTTAAATCAAAATATATTTTAAATTTGAGATTATTCAAAGTAGCCACCCTTTGCCTTGATGACAGCTTTGCACACGATTGGCATTCTCTTAACCAGCTTCATGAGATAGTCACCTGGAATGCATTTAAATTAACAGGTGTGCCTTGTTCAAAGTTAATTTGTGGAATTTCTTTCCTTCTTAATGCGTTTGAGCCTATTTTTATTTTACTAGGCAAATCAGTTAAGAACAAATCCTTATTTACAATGACTGCCTACCCCGGACGACACTGGGCCAATTGCGCGCCACCCTATGGGACTCCCAATCACAGCCGGTTGTAATACAGCCAGGAATCGAACCAGGGTCTGTAGTGACGACTCCAGCACTGAGATGCAGTGCCTTAGACCGCTGCGCCACTTGGGAGCCCAAAAGTTGTGTTGTGACAAGGTAGGGGAGGTATACAGAAGATAGCTCTATTTGGTAAAAGACCAAGTCCATATTATGGCAAGAACAGCTCAAATAAGCAAAGAGAAATGACACTGCATTACTTTATGATGGAACTGGCTCTCATGAGGACCGCCACAGGAACGGGAGACCCAGAGTTACCTCTGCTGCAAAGGATAAGTTCATTAGAGTTACCATCCCCGAAATTGCAGCCCAAATAAATTCTTCAGCGTTCAAGTAACAGACACATCTCAACATCAACTGTTCAGAGGAGAATGCGTGAATCAGGCCTTCATGGTCAAATTGGTGCAAAGAAACCACTACTAAAGGACACCAATAAGAAGACTTGCTTGGGCCAAGAAACACGAGCAATGGACATTAGACAAGTGGAAATCTGTTCTTTGGTCTGATGAGTCCAAATTTGTGAGAAGCAGAGTAGGTGAAGGGATTATCACCGCATGTGTGGTTCCCACCGTGAAACATGGAAGAGGTGTGATGGCGCTTTGCTGGTGACACTGTTGGTGATTTATTTAGAAGTCAAGGCACACTTAACCAGCATGGCTACCACAGCATTCTGCAGCGATACGCCATCCCATCTGCTTTGTGCTTAGTGGGACTATCATTTGTTTTTCAACAGAACAATGACCCGACCCAACACACCTCCAGGCTGTGTACGGGCTATTTGACCAAAGAGAGTGATGAGTGCTGCATCAGATTACCCGACATCAACCCAATTGAGATGGTTTGGGATGCGTTGGACCACAGAATGAAAGAAAAGCTGGTTGAGAGAATGCCAAGTGTGCAAAGCTGTCATCAAGGCAAAAAGGTGGCTACTTTTAAAAATCTCAAATATAAAATATATTTTGATTTGTTTAACTATTTTTGTGTTACTACAAGATACCATGCGTGTTATTTCATAGTTGATGTCTTTACTATTATTCTACAATGCAGAAAATAGTACAAATAAAGAAAAACCCTTGAATGAGTAGGTGCGTCCAAACTTTTGACTGGTACTTTTGTAAGAGGTCTTTGAGAGAAGTATACTATAACCATGCCAATGGTTTGAAAGGACGAATGATTTACATAGTGGGGGGAGAAACGCCTGTCAAACTCCCTCTGAGCCAAGATCCCGCCCTGTCCGGGGGCGCTGGTGTAGCCAACCTGCAGGAAGAAGACATAAGGTTTAATTTCCACAAAAGGTCATGAACATCACTACTCTGCATCAGTCTCTAGTTCAATTGACTAGAGGGAGTTTCCAATGACTTGAAATCAATAACAGGAAGTCTGCAATTGCATAAAAACAATTTTGCCAGTAAATCAACACCAGCCTAATAGTAGGCCAGTGTGTTAGGCTACATTCTGCACGTTAATGTAGCAGAGGAAAAGTTCCAGGCTGGAGAGAGCAGCGGAAAAAACAGTGAATCTGCATCAGACCTGAGTTCAAATACTTCAGCTCTGCTTGATTGAGCACGCCTTTTGCAATGGAACTAATACAAAAGCATAAAAAGTTCAAACCCTGACCACATGCCAGTGCTAAAGCAAACAATCAAAGTATTTGAAAGGTTTCAAATAGTATTTCAACCCAGTTCTGGGCCCATATTTATAAAGCATCTCAGAATAGGAGTGCTGATCTAGGATAAAGTCCACGGTGTCCATGCAATCTTTTTCATTATGACGTAAATGGGGAAAAACAAATCCTAGATCAGTATTCCTACTACGCTTGATGAATACAGGCCCTGATCTCCATAGAGGATTTTACTCTCCCTTACCACGACATGTCCTCCCTCCTGAGCCAGGTAGCTGACGGAGGCAGAGGTGAAGTTGAAGTATCCGGCCTTCAGGGGGCGCAGTACCACAGTATGAGAGACATTGCTGGCACTGGGTAGGGTTAAGGTACAAACAACAACTAGAGAAACTGATAAGACTTCAGGGTACAATGCGGGCTTCATTGAAAAAGATTGGTGCTTTGGAGCCATGAGGCCGTTGGGCTGAAACACATTTTAGGATTGTGTCTTTAAAGGATACGGGGCGATCCGGTCCCATTTCACATTCAGCATCCCGGAGACGATGCCAAAATCTTCAGGTGGGAAGGAGTCATCAGACAGCTCGACCTCTAGGGCAGCGCTGTGGAGCGGAGATCGAGTTAAGGTGGATTTTGAAACCGCACACGTCGGGATAAGGGTACAGAATTGGGCCTAAACCAATACATTTCTTTTCAGTACACAGACTGACATTCAATGCCTTGTATTGGCACAGCTTCACACACAATGTAGTTTTTCCATAATGTGGGGCTTCCATCAATGCCCCTGAGGCTGGGTTTCAACGTGCATTTTCAGTTTCCTTTTCTTCACAAACAATGACTGGAACTAGAATGGATGTGTTTCCACCATAATCCATGCAGTGTTGTAGCAATCAATTCAGACCATTGCTTTTGAAGGATATGAAGCCATTCAAGACTAGTGTAATATCAGGTATTATTTGACATAGGCTAGGGAGAGATGGATGTTGTAGTACAATACCTGGTTCCAACGTTGTAGATGTTGTACTGCAGTGTGAGGTCACGGCCTTCAACAGCGTAACGGTTCAACAGGGACTTGGAAGCCAACAGACGAGCCCCCTCCTCTCCTGTCCCCTGACCCAGCAGAGCCAGTAGAGCAAAAACGTACAGGGCCCTCATCTGCAACAGAGTAGAAAACTCAAGTGCCATTACATTACATAGTAGAAAAGTAGCGTGTGTATTTCAGTTTATTCAATGCATCTTTGATCCAAGACAAAAGTATACATTTTAAGAAAAATATGTACTGTATATTCCTTACGTAATATTTCATAATATTGCCAAACTCATTCACTTTGTATCAAGCAAAAACGAAGTGCCAACTAGCTATCTTAGTGACGATAACGTTACCGATGCCATTCTTGGCCAAAGCGACAGACAATATTTTATTCTCTCGTGTCAAAACTATACCGTTCTCAACATGGTACTATAGTAATGGATAATTCAATACATCTACTTAACGTTAGCTCGTGACGTGAACATAGATTATAGGCCAATCTACCACAATCTTGATAAAAAAATATAACAAACTCAATCAAAGAAAGTATACGTGTACATGTTGCCAACTTTGAGCTAGGCGCTATGGGATTTATTCTAGCATGGCTAGCGACCTATGTAACGTTAACTGACTACAGTAACTACATTAAGACCAGATGTTAAAATGAAAGATTACTGTTATCTAGCTTGAATTGACTATAAAAATACATGGTCAACCATTCTGCCAAACAATGTTAACCCGTTTGAAAAAAGTAACATTACGAGAAGATGCTAGTTAACGTTAGCAGCTAGATACAGTAGCTAACTAACGTTAGCTAGCAAGCAATTAGCCCCCAAAGCTTATGCTTACGTGTACTTGGTTAAAAACTGTGAAGACGACTGACAGTCAAGATTGTAGTCAACTTGCAAATTGTAGATTTAAAAATAATACGCGAATTGTTGACAAGGTATTAAAACGCGTGGTTTCCTCAGTCTGTTTGATACTAACAGAAGATAAAACGCTACAAACCACAATAGATAAAGCAGAATCTTACCTTCTTTCGTGTCACAAATCAGCAAGGAAAGAACGTCTCTTCTTCTGTGGATTTTTATTTGGGGGTTGGCAACCAACTTTAAGGCGCATTATTACCGCCACCAACTGGACTGGAGTGTCGTCTAGAGACAGTGAAGTTCTCAATTCTTCGCAATAATCTCGTCTCCCTAAGGAAACGAAATAAATAATTAAATAGCACATCCCCTGAAGATTTCCACAGCAGTTCACTTAATCCTGTCTCTTCAACCCCATTACTCCTCAAATCGAATAACAATCTCTCCCTTTCTCGCATATATTTCTGGCACTGAAATAGAAGATGTTCCACTGTCTCCAACTCCTCCTGACAATGATCACACCTCCCAGTCAGATGTTTCCCCACCACTTTCAATGTACTATTTAGCCTTGTGTCCCAGTCTCAGCCTTGTAACTACACTTTCTTCCCTTCTCTCTGTCTGAAGACCTCCCTGCCCCCACCTTTTCCTGGATTTTATACAGGTGTCTTCCCTTACTCTTCCTGTTCCACTACACTTGCCACTTATTTTTAACCACTGTTCAAATCAAATGTAATTTGTCACATGAGCCGAATACAATAGGTGTAGACCTTACAGTGAAATGCTTACTTACAAGCCCTTAACCAACAATGCAGTTAAGAAAAATAGATAAGTAAAAAAAATATATATACTGCTCAAAAAAATAAAGGGAACACTTAAACAACACAATGTAACTCCAAGTCAATCACACTTCTGTGAAATCAAACTGTCCACTTAGGAAGCAACACCGATTGACAATAAATTTCACATGCTGTTGTGCAAATGGAATAGACAACAGGTGGAAATTATAGGCAATTAGCAAGACACCCCCAATAAAGGAGTGGTTCTGCAGGTGGTGACCAAAGACCACTTCTCAATTCCTATGCTTCCTGGCTGATGTTTTGGTCACTTTTGAATGCTGGCGGTGCTTTCACTCTAGTGGTAGCATGAGACGGAGTCTACAACCAACACAAGTGGCTCAGGTAGTGCAGCTCATCCAGGATGGCACATCAATGCGAGCTGTGGCAAGAAGGTTTGCTGTGTTTGTTTGCGTAGTGTCCAGAGCGTGGAGGCGCTACCAGGAGACAGGCCAGTACATCAGGAGACGTGGAGGAGACCGTAGGAGGGCAACAACCCAGCAGCAGGATCGCTACCTCCGCCTTTGTGCAAGGAGGAGCAGGAGGAGCACTGCCAGAGCCCTGCAAAATGACCTCCAGCAGGCCACAAATGTGCATGTGTCTGCTCAAACGGTCAGAAACAGACTCCATGAGGGTGGTATGAGGGCCCGACATCCACAGGTGGGGGTTGTACTTACAGCCCAACACCGTGCAGGACGTTTGGCATTTGCCAGAGAACACCAAGATTGGCAAATTCGCCACTGGCGCCCTGTGCTCTTCACAGATGAAAGCAGGTTCTCACTGAGCACATGTGACAGACGTGACAGAGTCTGGAGACGCCATGGAGAACGTTCTGCTGCCTGCAACATCCTCCAGCATGAC
Source organism: Salmo trutta (assembly GCF_901001165.1). Taxonomy (NCBI): domain Eukaryota; kingdom Metazoa; phylum Chordata; class Actinopteri; order Salmoniformes; family Salmonidae; genus Salmo; species Salmo trutta. Next base: position 16,104,224 of record NC_042990.1, on the reverse strand, counting down.
CGGTTTGGCGGTGGGTCAGTCATGGTGTGGGGTGGCATTTCTTTGGGGGGCCGCACAGCCCTCCATGTGCTCGCCAGAGGTAGCCTGACTGCCATTAGGTACCGAGATGAGATCCTCAGACCCCTTGTGAGTCCATATGCTGGTGCGGTTGGCCCTGGGTTCCTCCTAATGCAAGACAATGCTAGACCTCATGTGGCTGGAGTGTGTCAGCAGTTCCTGCAAGAGGAAGGCATTTATGCTATGGACTGGCCCGCCCGTTCCCCAGACCTGAATCCAATTGAGCACATCTGGGACATCATGTCTCGCTCCATCCACCAACGCCACGTTGCACCACAGACTGTCCAGGAGTTGGCGGATGCTTTAGTCCAGGTCTGGGAGGAGATTCCTCAGGAGACCATCCGCCACCTTATCAGGAGCATGCCCAGGCGTTGTAGGGAGGTCATACAGGCACGTGGAGGCCACACACACTACTGAGCCTCATTTTGACTTGTTTTAAGGACATTACATCAAAGTTGGATCAGCCTGTAGTGTGGTTTTCCACTTTAATTTTGAGTGTGACTCCAAATCCAGACCTCCATGGGTTGATAAATTGGATTTCTATTGATTATTTTTGTGTGATTTTGTTGTCAGCACATTCAACTATGTAAAGAAAAAAGTATTTAATAAGATTATTTCATTCATTCAGATCTAGGATGTGTTATTTTAGTGTTCCCTTTATTTTGAGCAGTGTATATACACACACACACACACGCACACACACACACACACACTACCAGTCAAACGTTTCAGAACGCCTACTCATTCAAGGGTTTTTCTTTATTTTATTTTTTTACTATTTTCTACATTGTAGAATAATAGTGAAGACATCAAAACTATGAAATTACACATATGGAATCATGTAGTATCCAAAAAGTGTTCTACAAATCAAAATATATTTAATATTTAAGATTCTTCAAATAGCCATCCTTTGCCTTGATGACAGCTTTGCACACTCTTGGCATTCTCTCAACCAGCTTCATGGAATGCATTTCAATTAACAGGTGTGCCTTCTTAAAAGTTAATTTCTGGAATTTCTTTCCTTCTTAATGCGTTTAAGCATCGTTACCCATCGCGCCACAAAAGCTGCGGCCTTTGCAACGCAAGGGGAACAACCACTTCAGGTCTCAGAGCGAGTGACGTCACTGATTGAAACGCTATTAGCGCGCAGAGAGAACAGCCTATGACTAGGGTGGCTGGAGTCTTTGACAATTTTTAGGGCCTTCCTTTGAAGCTTGGCCCCAGTGATGTACTGGGCCGTATGCACTACCCTCTGTAGTGCCTTGCGGTCGGAGGCCGAGCAGTTGCCATACCAGGCAGTGATGCAACCAGTCAGGATGCTCTCGATGGTGCAGCTGTAGAACTTTTTGAGGATCTGAGGACCCATGCCAAATCTTTTCAGTCTCCAGAGGAGGAATAGGGTCTGTCATGCCCTCTTCACGACTGTCTTGATGTGTTTGGACCATGAAAGTTTGTTGGTGATGTGGACACCAAGGAACTTGAAGCTCTCAACCTGCTCCACTACAGCCCCGTCGATGAGAATGGGGGCGTGATCAGTCCTCCTTTTCCTGTAGTCCACAATCATCTCCTTTGTCTTGATCACTTTGAGGGACAGGTTGTTATCCTGGCACCACAGTGCAGGACTCTGACCTCCTCCCTATAGGATGTCTCATTGTTGTCGGTGATCAGGCCTACCACTGTTGTGTCATTGGCAAACTTAGTGATGGTGTTGGAGTCGTGCCTGGCCATGCAGTCATGAGTGAACAGGGCGTGCAGGAGGGGACTGAGCACGCACCCCTGAGGGGCCCCCGTGTTGTTGGTCAGTGTGGCATATGTGTTGTTGCTAACCCTCACCACCTGTGGGCGTCCCATCAGGAATCCAGGATCCAGTTGCAGAGGGAGGTGTTCAGTCTCATGGTCCTTGGCTTAATGATGAGCTTGGAGGGCACTATGGTGTTGAATGCTGAGCTGTAGTCAAGGCTAGTTGAGAGCTCCATGAACACGATTATGCCTAACATTTTTAGAAGCATTAGACCAGAACCTTGATACTGTTTGACGTCTAAGTGTAACAGTGTAGGTTCCGTCCCTCTCTTCGCCCCAACCTGTTACACTTAGACGCCCCCACATCAACAACTGACACCCCACGAAGCATCGTTACCCATCGCGCCACAAAAGCCACGGCTCTTGCAACGCAAGGGGAAACCCTACTTCAAGTCTCAGAGCGAGTGACGTCACTGATTGAAATGCTATTAGCGCGCACCACCGCTAACTAACTAGCCATTTCACATCGGTTACACTCACCCCCCCTTTGACCTCCTCCTTTTCCGCAGCAACCAATGATCCGGGTCAACAGCATCAATGTAACAGTGTAGGTTCCGTCCCAACCTGGGCTCGAACCAGGGACCCTTGCACACATCAACAACTGACACCCACGAAGCATCGTTACCCATCGCGCCACAAAAGCTGCGGCCTTTGCAACGCAAGGGGAACAACCACTTCAGGTCTCAGAGCGAGTGACGTCACTGATTGAAACGCTATTAGCGCGCACCACCGCTAACTAACTAGCCATTTCACATCGGTTACACCCAACCAATTGTGCAATTTTGTAAATTACTTTTTGCGTTTTGTGTAACTTATTTTTTTACTTATTGTGTACATAATGTTGCTGCTAACATCTCTTATGACTGAAAATAACTTCTGGACATCAGAAAAGTGATTACTCACCACGGACTGGAAGAAACTTTTTCCTTTAACGAGTCCAACGAGAAGGATATCCTGCTTTCACTTGAACAGGCCCAGATCCACGCCTTTTATTTTGGAAAAGGGGACGCAGATCGGGGATCCTTCTGAGATGCCAGAGGCGAGCGAGTAAACTCCCAATGCCTTCCATTCTCCTTGCTAACGTGCAATCGTTAGAAAATATTATTGATGACCTACTATTAAGATTATCCTACCAACGGGACATTAAAAACTGTAACATCTTATGTTTCACCGAGACGTGGCTGAATGAAGAAACGGACAATATAGAGCTGGCTGGATTTTCCATGCACCGGCAGAACAGAGACGCTACCTCTGGTAAGACGAGGGGTGGGGGTGTGTGTCTTACTGTTAATAACAGCTGGTGTGCGATGTATAATATTATAATTTTTGTATTTTATTTTTGTATTTTTCTAATGTTTTTTTCTCATTTTTCTAATATTCTAATATTAAAGAAGTCTCGAGGTATTGCACGCCTGAGGTAGAGTACCTTATGATCAGTTGTCGACCACACTATCTACCAAGAGAGTTCTCATCTGTATTATTTGTAACCATATATTTACCACCACAAAGCGAAGCTGGCACTAAAACTGGTCTCAACCAACTCTATAAGGCCATAAGCAAAGAAGAAAATGCTCACCCAGAAGCGGCACTCCTAGTGGCCAGGGACTTTAATGCAGGCAAACTTAAATCAGCTTTACCAAATTTTTACCAGCATTTCACATGTGCAACCAGGGGGAGAAAAATCTAAGACCACCTTTACTCCACACACAGAGAAGCATACAAAGCTCTCCCCCTCCCTCCATTTGGCAAATCTGACCACAATTATATCCTCCTGATTCCTGCTTACAAGCAAAAACTAAAGCAGGAAGTACCAGTGACTCGCTCAATACGGAAGTGGTCAGATGATGCGGATGCTACACTACAGGACTGTTTTGCTAGCACAGCCTGGAATATGTTCCGGGATTCATCCAATGGCATTGAGGAATACACCACCTCAGTCATCGGCTTCATCAATAAGTGCATCGATGACGTCATCCCCACAGTGACTGTACGTACATATCCCAACCAGAAGCCATGGATTACAGGCAACATCAGCATCGAGCTAAAGGCTAGAGCTGCCGCTTTCAAGGAGCGGGAGACTAATCCGGACGCTTATAACAAATCCTGCTATGCCCTCAGACGAACCATCAAACAAGCAAAGCTTCAATACAGGATTAAGATTGAATCCTACTACACAGGCTCTGATGCTTGTCGGATGTGGCAGGGCTTGAAAACTATTACGGACTACAAAGGGAAACCCAGACGCGAGCTGTCCAGTGACACGAGCCTACCAGACGAGCTAAATGCCTTTTATCCTCGCTTCGAGGCAAGCAACACTGAAGCATGCACGAGAGCACCAGCTGTTCTGGATGACTGTGTGATAACGCTCTCGGTAGCCGATGTGAACAAAACCTTTAAACAGGTCAACATTCACAAAGCCGCGGGGCCAGACGGATTACCAGGACGTGACCTCAAAGCATGCGAGAACCAACTGTCAAGTGTCTTCACTGACATTTTCAACCTCTCCCTGACCGAGTCTGTAATACCTACATGTTTCAAGCAGACCACCATAGTCCCTGTGCCCAAGGAAGCGAAGGAAACCTGCCTAAATGACAACAGACCCGTGGCACTCACGTCGGTAGCCATGAAGTGCTTTGAAAGGCTGGTCATGGCTCACATTAACAGCATCCTCCCGGACACCGTAGACCCACTCCAATTTGCATACCGCCCCAACTGATCCACAGATGACGCAATCTCAATTGCACACCACACCACCCTTTCTCACCTGGACAAAAGGAACACCTATGTGAGAATGCTGTTCATCGACTACAGCTCAGCGTTCAACACCGTAGTGCCCACGAAGCTCATCACTAAGCTAAGGACTCTGGGAGTAAACACCTCCCTCTGCAACTGGATCCTGGACATCCTGACGGGCCGCCCCAGGTGGTAAGAGTAGGCAACAACACGTCTGCCACGCTGATCCTTAACACTGGGGCCCCTCAATGTGAGCAAGACAAAGGAGCTGATCTTGGACTACAGGAAAAGGCGGGCTGAATAGGCCCCCATTAACATCAACGAGGCTGTAGTGGAGCGGGTCGAGCATCTTGGTATGTTTGGGTATATATATATATATATATGTAATAATGACAATTACAACAATACTGAATGAACACTTTTATTTTAACTTAATATAATACATCAATAAAATCTATTTAGTCTCAAATAAATAAAGAAACACGCTCAATTTGGTTTAAATAATGCAAAAACACAGTGTTGGAGAAGAAAGTAAAAGTGCAATATGTGCCATGTAAAAAAGGTAACGTTTAAGTTCCTTGCTCAGAACATATGAAAGCTGGTGGTTCAATATTCCCAGTTCTTCAATATTCGCAGTTAAGAAGTTTTAGGTTGTAGTTATTATAGGAATTATGACGCATCGACTATTTCTCTCTGTACCATTTGTATTTCATATAAATTTGACTATTGGATGTTCTAATAGGCACTTTAGTATTGCCAGCCTAATCTCAGGAGTTGATAGGCTTGAAGTCATAAACACCGCTGTGCATTCAAGCATTGCTAAGAGCTACTGGCAAACGCAGTAAAGTTTGAATGAATTCTTACGAGCCTGCTGCTGCCTACCACTGCTCAGTCAGACTGCTCTATCAAATATCAAATCATAGACTTAATTATAATATAATAAACACAGAAATACGAGCCTTTGGTCATTAATATGGTAAAATCCGGGAACTATCATTTCGAAAACAAAACGTTAATTCTTTCAGTGAAATACGGAACCATTCCATATTTTATCGAACGGGTGGCAACCCTAAGTCTAAATATTGCTGTTACATTGCACAACCTTCAATGTTATGTCTTAACATTGTCATAATTATGTAAAATTCTGGCAAATTAGTTCGCAACGAGCCAGGCGGCCCAAACTGATGCATATACCTTGACTTAGCGTGCAATGAATGCAAGAGCAGTGACACAATTTCCTTAGTTAATATTTCCTGCTAACATGAATTTCTTTTAACTAAATATGCAGGTTTAAAAAAATATACTTCTGTGTACTGATTTTAAGAAAGGCATTGATGTTTATGGTTAGGTACATTCGTGCAATGATTGTGCTTTTGTTAAATCATCACCCGTTTGGCGAAGTAGGCTGTGATTCAATGAAAAATTAACAGGCACCGCATTGATTATATGCAACGCAGGACAAGCTAGTTAACCTAGTAATAGCATCAACAATGTGTAGTTAACTAGTGATTATGTGAAGATTGATTGTTTTTTATAAGATAAGTTTAATGCTAGCTAGCAACTTACCTTTGCTCCTTGCTGCACTCTCGTAACAGGTGGTCAGCCTGCCACGCAGTTTCCTCATGGAATGCAATGTAATCGGCCATAATCGGTACCAAAAAAAATGCTGATTACCGATTGCTATAAAAACTTGAAATCGGCCCTAATTAATCGATCGACCTCTAAAACATACCAAGACAGTCGTGAAGAGGGCACGACAAAACCTTTCCCCCCTCAGGAGACTGAAAAGATTTGGCATGGGCCCCCAGATCCTCAAAAGGTTCTACAGCTGCACCATCGAGAGCATCCTGGCCGGTTGCATCACCCCCTGGTATGGCAACTGCTCGGCATCTGACCGTAAGGCACTACAGAGGGTAGTGTGAATGGCCCAGTACATCACTGGGGCCAAGCTTTATGCCATCCAGGACCTATATAATAGGCGGTGTCAGAGGAAAGCCCATAAAATTGTCAGAGACTCCAGTCACCCAAGTTACAGACTGTTTTCTCTGCTAACGCACGGCAAGCGGTACCGGAGTGCCAAGTCTAGGACCAAAAGACTCCTCAACAGCTTCTACCCCCAAGCCATTAGACTGCTGATCAATTCATAAAAATTGCCACCGGACAATTTACATTGACCCCCCCCCCCCCCCCCCCGTACACAGCTGCTACTCGCTGTTTGTTTGTTACCTATGCATAGTCACTTTGCCCCTACGTGCATGTACAGATTACCTCAACTAGCCTGTACCCCTGCACACTGACTCGGTACCGGTGCCCCCTGTATATAGCCTCGTTATTGTTATTGTTATTGTGTTACTTTTTATTATTACTTTTTATTTTAGCCTACTTGGTAAATATTTTCTTCTTCTTGAACTGCACTGTTGGTTAAGGGCTTGTAAGTAAGCATTTCACGGTAAAGTCTGCACTTGTTGTATTTGGCACATGTGGCAAATAAAGTTTGATTTGATTAGATTTTTTTATTTTATTTGTTCAAATGAGCACAGCACAGCAACGGTGAGTCCAAAAACGTCTTGTATACTGCTGCATAAATTATGTAATATGCCAGGGAGATATGTACACTATACTGTAGCTAAGAAAATAATACTAAGTGTATGTTGTGTAGTAAGCTGTTAGTAGCCCATGTGCCTCACCCTAATAAGTTGGTCCAGTTTCCCCTCCTAATTTCGCCTACTGTTCTGACTTGGTGGTGCACATGTAGCCTATAGCCTGTTTTAGAGAAAGGTAATCATGAAATATTGTAAGAGCTTTCATTATCTGCTTATATGCCCCCACTATTTATCCTATGGTTCTGACTTGGTGTACAGGGAAAATACTGTAAGAATGGCCCATGTTCTGAATTCTGTTGCTGTACATTTCAAAAGTGCTATACAAATTGGTATATTGACTACGTTCGTCCTAGCGCTCTCATAAATGTCTTAATCGAAATTATGGATTGCCTCTCATCCGCAAGTCAGCCATATCAGCTATGTTTTTTTAAATGGCAGTAAATAAGGCTGAATGAATTGTTTCGCTGCCAGACAAGGTTCCGCTGATAGCCAGGTGTAGCAGTAGTAAGGATTCACTCCATGGTGCTGAAAAGAAAGCTCTGCCGTTGAGACAGCTTCATGTAGGCCCTAACAGTTTGTGAGCACTCTTTGTCACCATTATAGTGCAATTGATCTATTGCTTAGTGTTGTGTAACGGCTATGTTGAGTTTGCCCCACCAAGATTTACATGCTAAAATCACCACTGATTACAGTATCTTCAATGGGCTATTACAATGGAATGAAGTTGTACTGTTTAATATTTGTGTGCCACATAGTGGACTTGAACTTGACTCCATGTGTGTGGCCTGGCCTGTTTTTCAACTTGAACCTGTCTTCCCCTAAAATGATCTTAGTACTGTTCTGTGCTTAAAGTCACTGTGAATGAAAGATGCCATGCCCATTGTCCTGTCCCCTCACTTGAAACCACTTGTACAAGATATAGGCTAGTTACTTTAAGGCATTGAATTTGAATGTATTGTTGCAAATCTTCGCACTATCGCTCTGTGACAATTCACCCGATGTGTTAACTTGTATTTCTATTAGATACTTTGCATATTACAGTGATAGTACATCATTGTATGAATTATACTGTATTAAGTGTGTTTTATGAATAAACAAATGCAGTCACATTTTTCAACCTCTTTAACACTTTGTCGAACATCGACTCTGCTTCATTCCTCTCATATCTCCCACCCTTCTCTCTTCCCTCCATCAAGGCTCCTTCTCTCTTCTTTCTCTCCTAAACTCCCTCTGTCCCTCACTGCTTTCTTTCCCTTCTTTTCCAATCTCTTGCCTCTCACCCCTCCTCTCTCACTCATCTCTCTTCTCTCATTCAAGCTCCTTTACGCTGTCATCGTTCTCTCCTGCACTCCCTAATCTCTCTCTGCATCCCCTTTTACAGTCGTGCCCTCTCTCCCCTCCTCTATAACTTCTTCTCCCTTCCTTCCCTCAAGGCTCCTTTTCTCTCTTCTTTCTCTCCTACACCCCCATTTTCCTTCTCTGCTTTCTCTTTGCCTCTTTCTTTTTGTCTGTTTATAATGGAGTCAACAGCTTATGGAAGTGACCAGGGCCAGGGCCGCCGCCAGGGATTTTGGGCCCCATGAAAAGATTTCACATTGGGCCCCACCACCACAGGCCACACCAACCCTGCGCAATTGCTGTACCCACACACCACCAGAACCCAATCGACCCATTCAAAGCTTTAAATAACTCTACCTTTGCAGGCTTGCAACTCTCTTGTAGTCCAATATTTACTGTATGATATTTCCTGACAGTGAGCTGTGAAAATATAACATTGTGCAGACATGCATGCAACATTCTGCATACAGTGGAATTCACTATTTGATGCAAGACTGATACCCTATATAAGAAATGTGCTAAAGGCCATCTTTTACAGTCTAAATGTAATTTTAATGGGAAAATTCTTGAATGGAAAATTCTCTTAACATTAATGAATAACTTAAAATAAATAACTTAAATATACATTAACCTCTTCAATTAAAATAAATGTACATTATCATCTATAGACTGATATAACAAACAAAATAATAAAATCAGCAGCAGATTTTTGAACTAAGCATTACATACCAACTAGAAAATAAGTAGCTGTAAAAGTGGATATGGGAAATGGAAAACAAAATGGAAATGGAAATGAAAAGGCCTGATGCTGGCGCTAGAGGAAAGGTCAAGTGGTCACCAAATCAACAGGTTTCTTCCACTTGGGGTCTTCATTGTGCACAACAAATTTTATGGCAATCCAGCCGTTACTTTGAGATATATGTTGTTCTCAGTCTGTTCTCAGTTTTGTTTTCAGCCTGTGGGCATCATGTGTGCAGTGATCCAATATCAATAGCCATGCCATTTAACAGTTATCACTGGCCCTTGCTCCTTACTCACCAAGAGCCCAGCGCCGAGCCTTCTTGCTAGCAAAGTCACTGATCAAGTCTTTGAAGTCCAGCTTTCTAGCTAACTGACTTTCAATGGACCAGTGGCGGTTCTAGACCATTTCAACTGGGGGGGCCAAGCTGGGGCCAGTTGTACTGTTAGAGGGGCCAGTTACATTAGACGTTGTCCCCCCCCCCCCCCAGAACCGCTAGTGCAATGGACAGCATTGCAAGACTGCAAATCCTGTCCTGGGACATAGCGGACCTCAAATAGTTTTTTAAAATCAGTTTTAGCTTACTGAAAGCTCTCTCGCCACCAGCAACAGTCACTGTCACAGTGTGCAAAATATACGTAAAGCAACTGTCACGTTTGTATAAATGATTCGGGAGACAGACGCAGGAATGCAAAAAATTGGTTTTTATTTCACCCAAATTACGCTGTGCCGTGTAAAGGCACGGGGACGAAGAACAAACAAACACGTAACAAAACACAGGGTAGAAACCCAAAACAAAAGAGCGAGGAGTACATCGAATAAATAACACACGCGCACAATGATTAACCCACGGAACGAGACCCTTTCTTTGATCTTTCCTGTCTTTATTTTCTTTCCTTTCGTTTTTGAAAGCCAGATTTTTCTTTAGGGAGCTGAGACACCGGCACTCCTCACTGGCAATTCACTGCTAGCAAGTACCGTTAGCGCCTGGTTTTGGGGCAGGACCGATCCATTTCATGTAAATAGAGGGGGCAATACAGAGGCTCTCTTGACGTCTACTTTTTGCCAAAAACAAGAAAAGAAAAATAAACCGTTAGTTTTATCAGTACATTGTAAATAAAATATTATATTAATGACGATAGGTTAATCATTTAACCTATACGGCGCCCCTGGCCATGGCCAAGGGTGTTTAATGCAACCTCCGCTCATGGCAAAGGACCCTATAAACAGCTCCATTACCAATGGCTCGCAGCCAACTCCAACCCTATTGCGAGTTCCTCTCTACTGTCCTAAGTGCCTCTATAGCGGAGGTCATTTGGAATCATGGTCTTGTGATGAGGTAGACTTGTTTACGAGGTTGCCTTGTTTAAGACCAAATATCGCCCTCAGACATTGAGGATTTACTCGGCCTAATGGTTGGTTTGGTGACCGGGACACCTGGTTAAATTCCCACCGGTTACACCTCCCACTGACCCCCAAACACAGCCCTCACACATTGTATAGCTCTTTTTCCCCAATATTTTTCTGGGCAAGTGCCACAGCTTCTTCCTTCTTACTGTAACAGACTGATGTGGAGAGAGAGTGAGCTGTAACGTGGGATCGATCCATGGATCCTGCGGTGCAGAGGCAGCTCACATATACCATGCTACACTATTCCCCCTCTTTCTCAAAGCATCCTCACATTTGCTCCAAGCCCCAAATGCTTAAGGCCATCCCACCGCTGTCAATAATGTAACAGGCCGATGTGGATAGACAGTGAGCTGTAATGGGGGATTGATCCATGAATCCTTCCGTGCATAAATGTCAACAGCTCAAGCAGGGTCATGGTCTTCGATGGCAAGTCAGGCGAGTTCTTCAGTTCCTGGGCAAGCTCTCTGCCATCCAAGTCTGAGTGTTCTTTATAGCTCTGTCAGCTCCTCATTTGAGAGACTTTGGAAAGTTGACAGCACTCCAAACTTCTCTCCCACATTTTCCAATGGGGAAAATCTTTCCTGAAAGGCTGAGGTTGTAGCATCAACGACGGCATTGAAAGAATGTCCCCTCCAGCTTCTTCAGGGCATTAAGGCTCATCAAATGATTTGTATGAAAAGTGCCGTTTTGTGGACCTCAGCCTTTTTTGTTGTAGAACGGCCTCTACATTCATACCCTCGCAAATATCCTTGGCTGACGTTTGTGCAGTCGTAAAGCCTGTTGCCCTGTAGTTGCTGAGACCTCTCTCAGTCTTTCTGAGAAGACTGACTGCAACATCCACATGCATACTGGGAGACTATATCAGCTTGCTCACATGTTGGATCTGGCTCAAAATGTCATACCACACCACTGTACAGATGCTGAAGCAGTATGATCCCACCTCCTCTGACAAGGACTGGGCCTCAAACTTTATCACAGGGTCTTTGGTTTGATCCGTCACCTCAATCAGTGCCTCTCTCACTGCTGCTGCCTGATACCTCAGTGTCTAAACACTCTTAACTTTACTCTCCCACCTTGTCTCAGTCCACATCTTCAAAGTGATGTCCACATGTTTTTTCAGGATGGCCCATCGCTGTGTGGAGGCTGAGAACAAGGTGTACAGTTTGTGTAAGATGCCAAAGTAACCTATGGCATCGACAGAACTTTTAGCAGCATCAGCCACAACCAGGTTCAATGTGTGAGCCCTACATGGCACAAATAGAGCACTTGGATTCATTTCCAGGAGTATGGCTTGGACATCTTTGTTTTTGTCTCTCATGTTGGCCCCATTATCATAAGACTGTCCGCTGCAGTCCTCAAAATGAATTTTTACCTCCTCTAATCTTTTGAGAATCAGTGATGCCAAATGTTGGCCCGTGGACTCCTCTGTGTCCAAAAAACCCATAAAATGTTCCTTTATGTGGGGCTCCTTCTTCAGTGACACAATTCTTGTCAACTGACAACTGTTCAGTGTGGCTGACATCTGAGGTGCAATCTAGAATGATAGAGAATAATGTTTCCAGCTTGATGTCACCCAACATTATTGAAATGACCTTGCTGCTTAAAAAATCAATGAGTTCATTCTGTTTTTGGTGGTCAAGGAAGCTGGTGGTGTTACTCGAGGTCCCTTTTTGGACACGGTTAAGGTGCTCTTTCATGACTGGATCAAATTGTGCCATCAGTTCAACCTCTTTGAGGAAATGTCCAATTGATGGAGAGTACAGTATTTCTGTGCCCCCTTAGTGCCAGATTTCTAATTGCCAGAGACTGCACAATAGCAGTCAGACGTGTCAACACCTTTCTCCATCTTATCCTCTCAGCCTCCATAAGTGGCATCTCATGCTAATCAATTGTTTCCCCTTTTTTGATCCTCATTACCAGTTCTTTCCCTGTTTTCGTGCAGTTTTGGTGTTCTGGACTGCTGTCGTGTGACGTCAAAGAACTTGCATGTTTCCAGGTTGTCAGTCCTGAGTTTGCTAAATTTATTTTCTTCTTAAAAAAGAGTTTGCAGCAGAAGCAGAAGAGGCTGGTGTTTCTTTCAGAATACACCAACCAACTTCTAGGGATTTTTTCACCACTCACCAAGGTCTTCCTGAAATGCTGGTGGTGGCAACTTCTTCCATCACTCTCATTCCTTGGGAAAACAAAGTTAGGTGGTACCTCACTTTGTCCTCTGCAAACTAGTTGTGTCCGAATTCTGTCAGTCAGAACTGAAGGCCAGTCAGCAGGGTCTGTAGACAGTGGTTCATCCTCAGCAGCAGGATTTGGTGGGGATGCTGCTACAGGCATTTCTAATGAAGAGCACATGGGTATTAGTTTACACACATTATTCACAGCATTTAAAGTAGTGGAACATCCCACATACATACCCAGTAATAATAAAATCACAATTGTTACCTACAATATGGAAACCTAAAACTTCGCAAAAGGGAAATTATTGATTTTGTTTATGTTATGCAGGGATGCACACATAAACACATGCATGTACCCCCCCCCCCCCCACACACACACACACACACATGTGCACGTACCCCCCCCCCACACACACACACATGTGCACGTACCCCCCCCCCCCACACACACACACATGTGCACGTACCCCCCCCCCCACACACACACACATGTGCACGTACCCCCCCCCCCCACACACACACACACACATGTGCACGTACCCCCCCCCCCCCCCCACACACACACACACATGTGCACGTACCCCCCCCCCCCCCCCCACACACACACACACACATGTGCACGTACCCCCCCCCCCCCCCACACACACACACACACATGTGCACGTACCCCCCCCCCCCCCCCACACACACACACACATGTGCACGTACGCACAAACACACCTGAAGAATCCAGCTGGGGAGAAGTGGAAGCAAATGGGTCTTCATCCTCATCCTCAGGCTCAGACAACATTTGTAAAGACACCTGTGTGGCTGAGGAGGTGGATGGCTCCTCATTCTGAGGCGCCAAGATCATTTCTGAATAGGCCTGTGTGGCTGAGGAGGAAGACAGCTCCTCATCCTGACCAGTGCCAGAGGGTGCTCCTGAATTTGCATTGAAATACAGTATATGAGTTTTACACCCTAAATACATTTGTTGCACAATTAGATATACATTCCATTACGCACAATTTATCAAACTTTCAGAATAGGAACCAAATGAACCATACAACCGACTTGGCTAATTCTAGGCATAAGACACCCCAAAATACTCAATATATCACAAAATATACAAAATATCAGCATAATATAGACGTCTTTTAAGTTACCCTACAGCACTGGAAATTCCCCTTACTGACCTCAGGACCTAGTCAATAAAATCACAGAAAATCTTTATGATGTCACCTCAATGAAAGTTAACCAAATCAATAATGTGCTAGTTAGGTTGTTATCGTTTTGCTGCAGGCTACACACATTATCATGATGAAACTGTGTGAAATGATATCCAATGTTAAGTAAGCTAGTTGGACAGAAAACGGAATATTGTCGCCCTATGTGTAATAGCAAGCAACATAGGCTAACAAACATAAGTGCTATACTAGCCTATTTCTTTACATGCATAATATTATACTCATAAAGAGATGACATAGCTGTATACCTTTATCTTTTGCGCATTTCTCTTCTTCTTCTTTCCTCTTTTTCCTAAACTGGGCACCTGATGGCTTAGACCTTTTCTTATCCATTTGTGTTGATTTGGCACTCGAGCATCAATACATTACCCATCCCCCAACACTGTCAACCAAGAGCCAAGACTAAACCAATTCACCTTGGTGGTGTGCAGACTGGTTTTACATTATTCTTAACGATTTCACACAAACCAGAAAAAAATGCAACAATATGTCTGTGAAACTATATATTCACAGTATTATGAATGAATTGTGGTTTATTTGGTAGCATTTCATAGTGTGACTGATTTTACTAATTGCATTAGTACTGTACAAAGTTAGGGGTGCGGTATTTGATAGATTCCCCCTCCTCCCCTACCTCGGGCTTCCAGTGGGGAGACCTGAGGTCAACCTACCCCGATCGTGCAAATGTCACCCTTCTGAATTTTTTGGTGCTTTCGCCCCATGCCTTCCCCGGCAAGATACCACCCTGCGCGGCTGCCCATGTCGCCTATACCTAAATCCGCCACTGCTCTGACCTTCACTGAATCATGTACTGTACTAGTTGAATCTATCAGCATGAAGAATCAGAACTGAAAGGTCAAGGCAACCAGTGACCTGAATATTTGACATTTTCACCAACAGTCTATGGCATTTTCATGAGGTGATCCCTCTCTGCTGAGGACTATGGCCTAAGTTAATTCAATCAAATATATCATTATGTTCTGTATACTGATTCTTTATCGTCGTTAGCTCTCTGACAAAGTACCTTTCAGACTGACAGACAGTTGTCACTATTGTGCCTTGTCACTTTGGAACAGAAACGCTTTGAACAATTGTAACCTTTGTCGCTTTGCACTTCCCATTTAGGTTTAAATGTGTAACATATTTACCCTCAAGTTTAACATAGAGTGCCATAGCTGGTGGTAACACCGCCAACTCCAGAAAACACATATTTGTAAGACCTTGGTTCAATTGGCATTTCTCTTCCCTAACTTCTAAATAAATGTAAAAAAAAGCCCTTTTATGAAACCATCCCTTTTCAACATTACAGGTGACATTACGATATTAGTTAGAGTTGTCAAGAGTTTTTGGTATGATTCACAACTATAACCCTTTCTAATTGGCGAGAATCCCTGGCATGTTCAGCCCGTGATGCACAACATACAGCTTACGTATAGTGTAGCCCTCCCAATGTCCATTTAACATGGCTCCTCAATGAATGACTCCTGAATCCCAGTCTGTTGCTTGTCAGTTTCCTGAGGGTTCCCTATTGCATAACGCTTATGAAAACGAAGGCTAATTGTGTGTTTTTTGGAGGGGGAGGGGGTCAGGAGTGGCATCGATGCAACTTTCTAAATGTCATGGCCAAATCAACTGAAATCAACTCAATTATTTGGTTTGACATGACATAAAGTTGATTTAAAGTTGACCTCTAGCAGGTCCAGGTTTCCGCACTATAGAGCGGGGTAGGAATGACCACTCTCTTAGATGTCAACTTTGGTCTTGGTGGTGATGTCATGGTGCTGCACACTCAATATGACCAGATGCTTTGGAAATCTTCATATTGGATCAGTGACTTATCAGATATGGGAAACTGAGGGGGTGTTTCATAGAAGAACACTGTTGGCTGTGATTGTAGGGTCAGGTCTGTACACCCGGTACTGGCTGATGTTGGACCTTTTGACTCTCTTCCTGTTATCCCGCTGTTAAGGTATGTAACCTGCAGAGGAGTTACGAGATATGGAGACACACTTGGGTTTGATCATTGGTTTGAACATTGACTGGCGATAGGGAGGAGTGGTTCCCCTCACTGCCCTGTAGGCAAGTATCAGAGTCTTGAACGTGATGTAAGCTGCTTTTGGCAGCCAGTGTAGGATGCAGAGGAATGGGCGAGTGATGACAGCGTTCATCAGGCTTAATGACTTGAAGAAGAGGTAGTGGAGTGGTGAGGGGCAGAATGAGAATGAGCCAGTTGGGACGACTAGGTGGCAATGAAAGAAAAAAAACTCTGGTACAAATATAGACACATTTTCAGAGAGGGAAACAGTTGAAAGAGGGATGAAAGGTAGAGGTGGAATGGGGGATTGAACCCTGCCCCCAGGGTAGGCTGTATATGGTCCTGAGGTGGCAGCAGCGCTGGATCAACCAACAGCACCACTGACCATTCTATTAGACTTCACTGTGGACATCTCACCTTTCATTACATAACACACAGTCATGGGATTTCTTGCCATAGGACATATATCTCGATATGAATCTGTATGACCATTATGTAACATGAACTACTCGGAAAAGGACTTGGTTAAGGTCATATAGCTTGTGATGACAATGGATAAAATAAAAAGGATTATGTGAAAGGGTTCAATAAATATGGATAGTCTAGTTTTGCATAAAAATGCATCTTTCTGATACGGTTTTTCACAAATTAAAATAAACCCATGAGCTTTATCTAATTACATATTGCAATATAGTCATATATTGTATAAGTCTTACAATGCATTATAACCACATCATAAATGCACATCTGCAGGCTTAAAATAAAGTGTTACCAACTGCATGTCTCTCTCCACTTCTCACAAAATATTGTCAACAAACCAAGACCTGCCTTGCCTTCATAGTCCCACAACTTTATCCTGAAGAAAACAGAGAGCATGCGACGTCACTGCTCTCCGGGTTGACCACAGCTGTCCGTAGTGATTATGGTATGTGTATGTGACATCAAGCCGGATCAGCGGAGCGGAGAAGTGGCCGGGGCTCCATTCAAATGAAAATCAATCATGCCTCTGAGGCACAACGCACCTCCGCCTCCCGAAGCGCCGCGTTATGTGATTGGTTCATTGGGCGGGACCAACCTGCCAGCGCCGGTGAAAGCTGTTGTGTCAATGTCCATTCACTGACCGCGGGTGTCAGCAGGGACAACAATGACGCTGCATACCTAATGTCCGCTGTCCCTTCCGTTGGTCCTGAATAGGCAAAACAGTATTCTTAAAGTAGCTTTGGACGTGACCAGTTGCCAGCTCCGGCCAATACGCTGGACAAGAGATTCTAAAGAAGAGTAGAAATGTTTTAATAAAAGTGAATCACGTTTATTGTAAGGTCTCCAAAGAAGACATCTCAGCAAAAGCTTTCCAAAGAAGACTCGTCTCAGAAATTGGAATAATTATATTTCGATTTTTTTGGGGGGGGCAGAAGACATTTCAGCAAAGCCAAAATACTATTTTCTTTATTAGTAAAAAATGAACCGGCCAAGGATGCTGCTCGCCTGTTTGGGGGCGTTCATCTGTTTGAGTAAGTATGCTTTTTATTATATTATTTATGTGGTTATATGGGTTTGTTATTTTTGCACAACAACTTGTGGGACTGGGGATCTATTGACAGGCAACAATGGTTGAGCGGTTCAGTCTTCTGTCTGTGTGTTTACGAAGTTAGTGTGTAACAGTTGGCCTATAATTCATAGAAACTGCATGGTTTCTAATCGAACGTTTTTGTTCATTGTTTACTTTGTATAATTGAACAAAATCTGGTTATTAAGTTTCAATAGGCGTGTGTAAGCATATATGCATTTTCTTTATGTCGGGTCTACGTTTTGTTACACAGTATTTTCTCTCTTGATTTGAATTGATAGTGGTAGGCCTAGTTAAATATGAATTTTGTCAGCTGCAATTAAAGTTTTATAGGACCAGTCAAAGTTTATGGGATGTGTACCACCAGCTTTTACGATATCTACAGATATTGATGGTTGTGTATTAGCAAGAAGACATGCCAACTTCTTTTCATCTGATGCACAGCAAGCTAATATTTAGCACCTGCTCACGAACGAATGGTCCATTCGATTCGATTCGGGTTTAATCAAGATAATTGGACATATGTGATCGATTTTAACTGCTATGATGTAGATTGTATGGCTTTGAATCAACAATATGCATCACATAGGTGCAATATGTTTTTGGAACTTGAAATAAAGTGTTGACCGAAGACGTCAAGTTCAAGTGGAACTTTGGATGTTGCGTTTTGATAGTAAAACCCAAATCAAATCAATCTGATCGGGAAAGTGATAAATAAACAAATGTACATCGAAATAATTTATAGCTATGTATATCAGTGAATCCACAATGACAATGGATGGCTGAGAATGACCTGAAATCATGCTATAGAACTCAGATATTCATCAGCACACCCATTAGGCCTAATCAATACCAGTGTTAAGCAGTGTGCATTCCCTCTCTTTAATAAAAACAATGCGAACAGTATTGATTTGAGGATATTGAATGGAGGGGGGACTTATTTCATATTACTCGGTTAATTACAATTGAAAACAGTAGGCCTACATTTGTATCCCGAAGGCCACCCCCTGGGAAACGACGTGGTTGATTAGGCTTAATTAATGAGGCTGTTAGCGCGCGTGCATAAACATGAGTGGAGCGTTGTGTGAGCCCGGTTTACACAGCTGTTCTGGTTGGGACCCTTGTCAGTTTGTTAATTGGATGATGAGTAGGCCTATCAATGATATAAGATTGTTGAGAAATACACGTCAGAAGAGTTTTACTTGCCTTTCTCATAAACTGGTTCTATTACACGTAGATATATACATTATCTATTAATGTATTGTTAATCATTTTACAACCATTTTGCTCTTTTCAGGATAACATTCAATTTGTTCCTTTTCAGAGAACATTGAACACACACGTGTGTGTGCCTTATTTTGGAGTTAGGGTATGCCTATGTGATTATATGGAAATCTGTTTGGATACAACCTTTATAATTTGACCCCTTCCCCTTCCATCCATTGCTGATGTAGAGTTCATCTTTCAACTCAAACTTAAAAAGAAGAGGCTATTTTGTGTTACCTTTTTTCAAGTCAATGATAAATATCGAGGCCAAGTCTAGCTATATCAAATGAGTTGAAGAGGCCAGGGGTAGTTTGATTAGGCCTATACATAATTTGCCTAGCACATACACCACACTGGATTTACAGATAGGAACAATTCTCTTCAACCCTAGAATGTGATGATCAACTCTCCAAACCAAAGTCAAGTTAATTTCAGCTCCTTTCAGAACAGTACCAAAACAATCACCGCCTCTTGTAACAAACTAAGAAATTAATAAGCCTAACAACTAATATAAAAAGTTAATATCAAGAAACTAAGTTGTAACATTTCATATGCTTTAGAAAGTTAAGGCCTAACTTAAAAATAGGCTCTAGGCCCAATGTTTAGGGTCCAGTGTGTTGCAGTCCTTTGTATTATAATCAAATCAGGCCTCATATAGTATCCCATTCAAACAACAACTCATTGAAGGAGCAGAACTGGTGTTCTGGGAGAGATGGACTGGAGAAAGGGGTCGAGGGAGGGACATATGACCTTTCTGGAAGAAAGAGGGGGCTGTTGTGACCTAGGGGGGTGGGGTAGGGTGGGGGACTTAACCTTTGGGGTCCCCCTCCTGGTCAATGGAGTGGTTGGTGATGGGGGGACAAGAAAAGCCCAGGAGACAATGGCTAGGCGCCTCACCCCGCCCCAGTTGTGATCTGACCTTCACACACCCTCATCTCCATAACACAGGCCCCCGCTCCCTCTCTGTGAATCTGGCGCAGATTGAGACCTTATTAAAAAGGCTGTGTGTGTGTCCGTCAAGGGTAATCCTCCCACAGTTGCCCGTGACCATGTTCACATCACATCCCCAGCACGCACGCACACACACACACGCACACACTCTCCAGCGGTAGCGAGATATAGGGATAACACCATAGGACCCCTCCAAGTCCAACAAGACACCCTATTGGTTTAATCCACACGTGGACAATAGCCCTGTGCTGGGCCACTGCTCCATCCCTCCATCCAGCATTAAAAGAGGGCAACATCTCTATCCTCCTAGGGCTTATAGTAATACATGGCAGATCTTCTCTGCTGAAGGTATAATTATGGGGGCCAATGTGACAGGCATATCGCAGCATGAGTCTGAGGGAGCTAATCTGACCCCAGAACCCATGCATGCGGGGCAACTCGTGGGAAACCTGACACAGAGACACTGATAGGGTGCTTGTGACATGGTGTGTGGGTTTTTACCACTGTGTTGTGTAAAGCAGATGTAGAACCAGTTCCATTTATCTCTTAAAAGAATGTTCCACTCAAAACATAACCTAGTGTGATTTTTCAGATACATTCGGAATGGTATTGGATGATATCAGCATATCACAATCCCTACAGATGTAGGATCTTAATTTGAGGCAATTTGCTACAGCAGGAAAATAATCCTGGAGCAACAGGAAATGTGAATTATTATGTGGATTATGATCAAGGGACATTGTTATAGGTGTTGATTCATTAGGGAAAATTAAGTCTAATATTTCAAAGTGAAAATTATAAACATCAGAAGCCTTTTTAAACCTCAAATACACTACAAGTTAAACATTTCCTGCATAGCATGAACATTCTCCTGCAACAGGGTCAAATTAAGATCCTACATCTGTAGGTGCTTAAATAGTGTGTTTAATAGTGTGAGTTCACCTAGGCTACTAAAGGGTTACCTGGCTTTAACAGAGGTTCAATATACTCTTCCTGTGTAGCAGAGCAGCTCCCATTTGATTGGCTGCTGCATGAGCGGTGGCAGGTAGCCTAGTGGTTAGAGAGTTGGGCCAGTAACCAGAAGGTTGCTGGATTGAATCCCCGAGCTGACAAGGTAAATGTCTGTCGTTCTGCCCCTGAGCAAGGCAGTTAACCCACTGTTCCCTGGGCGCCGAAGACTTGGATGTCGATTAAGGCAGCCCCCCACACCTCTCTGATTCAGACATATTTTAGTTGAAGGCATTCATTTGTACAACGGACTACGTATCCCCTTTTCCTACTATAGTGTTCCCCATCACTGACACTCACTGATGGGATGATGGGGACAGAGGAGTCCCTGTCATGATCTGCTAATTGATGCTACTGACATTTCTAATTACACAAGCAGTAAGCACCATTGGGACTTGCTATTGTATTCTTACAGCTTTGTCATCCAAACCGTTATCTGCAGAGAGTTATATACTGTACCATTTGCTATTTGTGGGCAATTAGTGAGACAAAAACAGGCTTGCTATACAGAACTGCAGCGGATATGAGATACAGACAGTCATTTGAAGTTGGTGACAAACATAGAACACTGTCTGACACACTCCAATGGTTTCAGTAAGGCTTCCGTGTGTTTATCATCAAGGGCACCTGGGACATTGGATATCGCTCTTGGCATGGGTGTTTATCAATAGACCGCCAGACAAATAGCGGCCTGATCGAACACCTGGTTAGTTAATCCTCTCTCGTATTAACGCTCGTTGTTTAACCCGAGCGCCAGTGTATACTACACACATTTGTTATTTTAATTAAAACACCCTCTGGTGATTACCGAGTGTGAGGTAACCTTTACAGAGGAGCTGGTCTTTTTAATTAAAAGGCTGCATCATTGTAGGTTTTCATTAAGTCCCAACACATCGTGTTGGTAAATAAAGTACAGACTTGTCAATGACAATTGTAGTGGTACCAACAGTGTACCTTGCTTGGTGCAATTTTCTGAAACCATATCCAGTGGTCGTGACTGTGGTATCAAACCCAAAACGGAGGACATTATACTCAAAATTACCATAGAGGCTCTAAATACTTTAGCCAGTGTCCAATTCAAACAGACATTCAGACATGGAGAAGGCGAGTAGAAGTATTAGTGACCATATCAATGATCAGACAATAGTTTTCGAACTCTGGGCCGAACTTTCAGGAACTATCTGAACTCATCCAATAAGAAAAGCTGGTTTTTGTTTTCCGTTGCAAAGCATTTTTCTACAGTGTGCCCTGCTGAACACCACCCAGATACTGCAGGTATACCAGTAGATTGATTTGTCGAAAGCCTTTAGGCCCAGTGTGGTAGGACCTTACAAGATATGGCCCTTTGTGTAGATTATTGTGTTATGTCCTAGGAGGACCCACCATGGCCCACAATGCCTTTCTTTGTTTAATGAGATTTCCTTGTTGGCTGTGTCCCCTTCTGCTTGCCCACATCCCAGTGATTAAAAACAAGAGGGCATGCAGTAAGGTCTCCTCCCCATCGCATTGGAGATTATTTCTTATTGATCCTAAGAGGGGTCTAGAGTAGGCAGAAATTTGTTCAGGTCCTTTTAAGACCTTGTGTTTGTCCATCCCCATCAGAAACAATCCAATCTACAAATGCAGATGGTCAATTCTGCTTTTTGACCTCTGGGAACCTTCTCCGGTGATATCAATCAGAAATGAGGATCAATAATTCAATTTTTTTTTAATTTTCATGGCTCTTTGTGTTGAGGTGGAGTGGAGGTGTTTTAAATTGTATTTTGTAGTTGATCCAAACACACAAATAGCCTGAAATGTAAGGCTGCCAGTTAAATGTGTTAATGTCTCCAGGCATGAAAACAATCCCAGAACTAAGAAAGCCAAGCTCAAAAATAGCTGATTCATTGTTTTTTTCTCCCAATGAACTGGATGAATGGATAATATGGTGTCCATTACAATCAAAAGCAGTGCAGCAATTTGCATGCAGTGTTAGTTAATTGCCCCCCCTTTGCCATTTATAAGGGAGGAGTTCAAACATGGGTGGCACATGCTTAGCTTCCTCCTCAACATCGGAAACAGTGATGTCGTGTTTATTCCACTTTGAACTTGGCATATGCCAGCTAATGACGATCAATTCTTAAACAAAAGACTTACGCGACTTGGGTGTCCCCCCGCAAGCTCGTAGCCCGCTACAATAGCATGTTTGCATAAGCACTAAAAGAAGGCGGCGGGCTCCGAGCGAGGGAGAGAGTTTAACTCCCATTAGCGAGACAAAGGGGCGAACCGCAGGGCACTGAGTCTCACGCCTCCCAGCGATTTCCATTTTCCACACCCTGTTCCTTCAGGATTCCTCCCCCAAGCTCCATAGCTCCCTAGCTCCGCATTCAGCCATTGTTTACTCCGGATCCCCCACTGCTTTAATAGATCTAATGGGGGAGAAGAGGGGAGGGGAGGAATTTTTGGAGGTGCATAGTATAATACATTTGTAATCCCACACAAAAAGCCCTGGTTTACTTTTTAGATAGGAAGGATGGAGTTTCAATAGCTTTTCTTACGTTTTTTTATAAGTTTTTGGCCACAGAAATTTAAATTATAATCAGTTGTGAACCAAGTAGCCAAAGAAAGTCACAATGCACTTTTCTTAAATTTGCATTTTTTTTACCATAAGATATTGCAAGACTTATTATCAGACATTATAAAAGCTCATAACAAGTTATATCAAGTTATAAAGCATTATGCCTGCAGACATTAACA
Organism: Salmo trutta; assembly: GCF_901001165.1. Classification (NCBI taxonomy): domain Eukaryota; kingdom Metazoa; phylum Chordata; class Actinopteri; order Salmoniformes; family Salmonidae; genus Salmo; species Salmo trutta. The sequence continues at coordinate 16,080,584 of NC_042990.1, read as the reverse complement.
ACTGTCCCGGAGTCTGTTAACAACTGTCCCGGAGTCTGTTAACAACTGTCCCGGAGTCTGTTAAAAACTGACCCGGAGTCTGTTAACAACTTGTCCCGGAGTCTGTTAATTAAGTCAAGCATTACCAAACTTTTAACATTTTTTACTTTTAGACATTTCAGCACAAGTGCAGCCTACATGTTGATGCACTATTGATTATAAAACATAGGCCAATACTGTCAGTAGATCTCTTCCCTCGAATATGCCACATGATTACTAATGTGAGACCAAATCTTCTCTCCTTGCCCCAACACTTCATTGCACTTTAACAGCCCTGTAAAGTATGAGTTTCTCAGGCAACCCCTCCATCCAAGTCCGTTCAATAGATTGTTTATTGCTTTATTAAAGCCTATAGCACTTTGTATGTACGTTTGGTCCAGGGCTCAGTTTTAATATACTGGTTCTTCAGTCACAGTGCAGCTGTAGCTGGCTGCCACTCAAACATAGATAAAGAGAGAGCGGGGTAAGGCTATGTGAGAGGAAGGCGTAACGCAATCAATGAGGGGATTTGCGTAGGTTTTGCCTTATCCCGGGCGCTCAGGCGCTCAGGACCCCCTTTCACTCACTCTCCCACTCTTTTTGAGGGGTGGGTGGCTGGCTAAGATGATCCCTGGCCGCCATTACAATAGCCTGTAAAGTTCAGGGCCAATGGCCTAGGAGACAATGGTTTCCCGAGTGAGTGGGGGTTCGGGGCAGACCTGGTGGCCGGACGCAAGCTGTCCCCTCCATCCCCCTCTCCCCCCTTCCATCAACTCTCCTCCAACTCACTCATGGCCCCTGAAGGGTTAGGGTCGCATCCTCCAGGGTGGGGACTGGGTGGGGGATCCCCTGCTGCTCAGAAGAAGAAAAAAATAATTTCGGACCTTCCACCTCTGAAATTGGATTAATCCTCTAACTTGAGCACTCCATCCCACATCAATATAAGAACAGATCACATAGGTTATAGTGGATGATTAGCATAGTTGGATCAACATTTGGTAATCTTACAGAGAGAGAGCACATGTAGGCAAACTTCAAAGGCCTTAATCTAGTACCCTATTGCCTTGTCACTAGCTAGCAATATGTAGCAGCCAAGGCCATAGTGATTACATTGCTGCCTTGAAGGCATCATATCACCCAGATTAGGGCCATGTGAATGCGTTTATTGGCATACAAAAGAAGGGGACCCTTGATCAATCTCTTTGTTGATGCGTCAAGAAGCAATGTCTAGTGCAGAAAGGCTATAGAGATGCATATTATTATCGTGGCTATTCAGTGCAAAGTTGGGTTGAGGCCTAGCAATTTGAACACATCTTAGAGAGCCATATATCTAAAATATTATGCTCTATTATACTGATATAGTGTCTTCTGAAAGTATTCATACCTCTTGACCTATTCCACATTTTGTTGTTTGCTTAAATTGAAAATGTATTCAATAAAAAAATTCTCACCCATCTACACACAATACCGCATAATGACAAAAGTAAAACGTTTTTAGACATTTTAGCAAATGTATTGTGAAATAAATACAGAAACATCCTATTTACATAAGTATTCACACCCCTGAGTCAATACACATTATTCTTAAAAGATTTTCAAGCCGATTTAGGTCAAAACTGTAACTAGGCCACTCAGGAACATTCAATGTTGCCTTGGTAAGCAACTCCAATGTATATTTGGCCTTAGGTTTTAGGTTATTGTCCTGCTGAAAGGTGTCTGTTGGAAAGCAGACTGAACCAGTTTTCCTCTAGGATATGCCTGTGCCTACCTCTATTCCGTTTCTTTTTATTTAAAAAAAAACTCCCTTAACATGATGCAGCCACCACCATGGTTGAAAATATGATGAGTGGTACACAGTGATGTGTTGTGTTAGATTTGCCCCAAACATAATGCTTTGTATTCAGGACATAAAGTAAAAAAATTTGGGGTAAATAGTCAGTTGCACAACTGAAGGTATTTTCTGCATTTAACCCAACCCCTTTGAATCAGAGAGGTAGAGCGGGATGCTTTATTTGACTTCATCAATGCACAGGTTGCAGTTGTTGGAGGTTAACTGCCTTGCTCCAGGGCAGAACAACAGATTTTTACCTTGTCGGCTCGGGGATTCAATCCATCAACCTTCAGGATACTGGCCCAGCGCTCCTAACTGCCAGGCTACCAGGATGCATGTTTTGTAATATTTTTATTCTGTATGAAATTGTAAAAGTAAGTTAGGGTGCACAGAGGACACTAATCAAGTGGAGTGGTCACCAGAAAGAAGAGGATGAAGAGAGGATTTGTGAGAACATTGTTATTACAATTAAAGTCTAGGGCATAAGTCATGGATGTGAGACCTCAGCTTTGCCAGGTGCTGTATGGAAGGGTGTGAAGGTGTGATGTGATTGTGGTGGCGGTCAGAGGGGACGATAAGAAGAAAGGGGGGTTAGATGAGAAGAAAGGGGGGGTTCGCTATAGTTTTGATAAATGGATGCAAATGTTCTCCATTAACTTGATGGTGCGTCTCATCATGCAAGTTCAAGAGCATGGGGCTTTGAGGGTGTGTAACTTTCTCACTCCTTTTTTCCTCCCCACCTCAACAGCTGGGAGAAAGGGAGCGGACATCTCGAGGGGTCAGGGTGGGGCAGGGGTTTTTGAATCTGTTTTCCCCCAAAAAGATGAAGAAAATGGGGAAGACTTGCCGTGTCGGCGGGGTCAACTTCGAGAGGAGAATGGGGTGATTCAGTGGCATGGGAAAGTCACCCCGGAGCCTTGGTGAAAGGGATGCAGGGATGCGGGGGGGAATTAGAGGGGCAGATGGCCCCCATAGAGGGGTGTGTTGGTTTATGGTGATGAGAATTTCTAGGGGTTGTGGGGAGGTGGGGTAAGAACAAGTATGAGTGTCGTCACTGCGCCATTGTCGCCAGTCTGCGCTTGGTTTAATAACCTCTTAGGGATCAGTCTGCGCTTGGTTTAATAGAAGTTCTCCTAACTTGACCCCACTAAGCCTTGCTAGTCTTCTGCCTCCGTCTCGGCCGTAGTTCCTACCCTCCTTGGCTCAATGACTCCCTGGCATTTGGCCCTATTATTCTGTCCGGTTTCCGTAAAAGTCTTGTGGACGATGGAACTAACACAGCCATCAATCAGTTGGCCGGTGTAGAGTGTCAAATGCAGTTTTTGGGATTGGAAGAGTTCGCCCCTGGGGCGAACGTGGCTGTCCGTCTCTATTCTGGTCCCCTTCTGTGTTATTGTGTCTACGTCTTTGCTTGTAAACACAGATACAGAGGGCATAGGACGGGAAACTTGGTGTATGAATGGATTAGAGACAGGCAAGGCTCCAGCCATGACATGCTCAGTGCCCCAGTACAAAGTGCTGTGAGGTGTAGTTTGAATTCTTTCATTTACTAGATTGTCCCATAAGGTCCGATTATCAAGCTCCCTTACTGGTCCGTCCTCCTTACCTCATCTTATAGTGATTGGGTTGAAAGGTACTTTATGGGTAAACTATATAGCCAACATTGAGTTCCTTTGGGAATTTACTTATAGTGGGTGATTAGATAAACAAATGCAATTGCATCACCGGTGTTCACAATAATAAACACAGTATTATCCTCATCATCCTGGACTACATGACATCATTTCTCCCCGCTGTACTGGTCTACAAAATGAACCAACACTGATGTTCTCAACCCTAACTGCCAATGATCTTCTTCCCCCCTTTTCTAGATGTATGTGGTGCCAAGGAGCTGGCGTTCCTATTGGAGCCCAGTGACGTCATCGCTGTGCGGGATCGGCCGCTGATGCTGGACTGCCGGGTGGAGGGTGAGGGTACCATCTCAATCACGTGGCGCAGGAACGGGGTGCCCATGGTTGTGGAGGAGCGGGTACAGGTGCTGCCCAATGGGACCCTCTTCATTCAGAGCTTCCAGAAACGACTAGAGAGAGATGGAAGTGAGACGGACGTTGGAGAGTACGACTGCGCCGCCCAGAACCGCTTTGGCATGCTGGTCAGCCGCAAGGCCCGGGTTCAGCTTGCATGTGAGTTCCCCTCCCTTACATACTGTTTAACCTAGTGTAATTTATGTAATGGTGACCTACAGTATGTACCAGTCGCCTACATAACAGTCACTTATGTAGAGGGGATGTCCAACACTCAACGTACATACAATACACAGAAAACATTTCACCTATCTATCTATACACAACACAAGATAGCATAGTATTGAGTATTAAGGGAAATTGTTAATTTGCACTTGCTGGGATCGTTGTTCTCCACCTGCCAACCACTACTGGTGCTAATACAGTAGCCAAATAACTCATTTTAAAGACTATATCAATACAAAGATTACACATCTTGACTTATGGCCGAGGCGCCATTTTACAAATATCAAAAATACGCTTTTATTTTCAGTCAAGGGAAAAATATAAGAGTTACATAATACATATACATTATTGCCCAGTACATAAAACATAGTTTTAGAGTAGCCTTGAATAATCACATATGTTTGAGTGTGGTTTGCCAACACTCTTATGCCCCATTGTGTCGTATTTCATTACTCCATACGTCATCTTGACAGAGTCTTGCCCCGCTACTGAACGAACAAGTGTAGTGTTTGTAACGCAAGATGGTGGAGAGCCCTCTCGTCAGAGATTTATTTTGGGAGATTGCTAAATATTACCTTTTCATTCAAGACAGCATAAATATATTGTTTCAGGTAATAATACATGTTTTGTTGAGTTACTTTGCAATCCCACTCTGTTGTGGACGTCCCCATTGAAATGCATGACATCCGATGCAACGTAACGGATTGCTTATGGGTAATGTGAACGAGGCTTTACAATTAGTAATATGTTCAATGTGTAGCCTGGCTACACAAACACATGATTAGTTAATAATATTCCCTTCTGAATGTGATTTAGAGAGAACCAGCAGCGAATGTTACCAGGGTAAGGCTACAGAAGTCATAAAAACTGTGGAGGTCAAAGCATGGATTTTGTATCTATAGGAGATCACTAAATGTAGTCCCATCTCTGTCAAAACAAGCAATAGAGTCTGTTCTTAATGATGCTCCATACTGCAAACACCTTTGTTGCATACTACTTCTCTGATAGAGTTCAGTGTGTGAAATCGGAGGGCCTGTTGTCCGGACCTCTGGCAGTCTCTATGGGGGTGCCACAGGGTTCAATTCTTGGGCCGACTCTTTTCTCTGTATACATCAATGATGTCGCTCTTGCTGCTGGTGAGTCTCTGATCCACCGCTACGCAGATGACACCATTCTGCATACTTCTGGCCCTTCTTTGGACACTGTGTTAACTAACCTCCAGACGAGCTTCAATGCCATACAACTCTCCTTCCGTGGCCTCCAACTGCTCTTAAATACAAGTAAAACTAAATGCATGCTCTTCAACCGATCGCTGCCTGCACCTGCCCGCCCGTCCAGCATCACTACTCTGGACGGTTCTGACTTAGAATATGTGGACAACTACAAATACCTAGGTGTCTGGTTAGACTGTAAACTCTCCTTCCAGACTCACATCAAACATCTCCAATCCAAAGTTAAATCTAGAATTGGCTTCCTATTTCGCAAAAAAGCATCCTTCACTCATGCTGCCAAACATACCCTCGTAAAACTGACCATCCTACCGATCCTCGACTTCGACGATGTCATTTACAAAATAGCCTCCAATACCCTACTCAATAAATTGGATGCAGTCTATCACAGTGCCATCCGTTTTGTCACCAAAGCTCCATATACTACCCACCACTGCGACCCGTACGCTCTCATTGGCTGGCCCTCGCTTCATACTCGTCGCCAAACCCACTGGCTCCACGTCATCTACAAGACCCTGCTAGGTAAAGTCCCCCCTTATCTCAGCTCGCTGGTCACCATAGCAGCACCCACCTGTAGCACGCGCTCCAGCAGGTATATCTCACTGGTCACCCCCAAAGCCAATTCCTCCTTCGGCCGCCTCTCCTTCCAGTTCTCTGCTGCCAATGACTGGAACGAACCACAAAAATCTCTGAAACTGGAAACACATCTCCCTCACTAGCTTTAAGCACCAGCTGTCAGAGCAGCTCACAGATTACTGCACCTGTACATAGCCCATCTATAATTTAGCCCAAACAACTACCTCTTCCCCTACTGTATTTATTTATTTATTTTGCTCCTTTGCACCCCATTATTTCTATTTCTACTTTGCACTTTCTTCCACTGCAAATCTACCATTCCAGTGTTTTACTTGCTATATTATATGTACTTCGCCACCATGGCATTTTTTTGCCTTTACCTCCCTTATCTCACCTCATTTGCTCACATTGTATATAGACTTATTTTTCTACTGTATTATTGACTGTATGTTTGTTTTACTCCATGTGTAACTCTGTGTTGTTGTATGTCAAACTGCTTTGCTTTATCTTGGCCAGGTCGCAATTGTAAATGAGAACTTGTTCTCAACTTGCCTACCTGGTTAAATAAAGGTGAAATAAATAAATAAAATAAAGATATGGTTAAAGTGACTATGCATATATGATGAACAGAGAGTAGCAGTAGCGTAAAAGAGGGGTTGGTGGGCGGTGGGTGGTGGGTGGTGGGACACAATGCAGATAGCCCGGTTAGCCAATGTGCGGGAGCACTGGTTGGTTGGGCCAATTGAGGTAGTATGTACATGAATGTATAGTTAAAGTTACTATGTATATATGATAAACAGAGAGTAGCAGCAGCGTAAAAGAGGGGTTGAGGAGGGGCACACAATGCAAATAGGCCGGGTAGCCATTTGGTTACCTGTGCAGGAGTCTTATGGCTTGGGGGTAAAAACTGTTGAGAAGCCTTTTGTCCTAGACTTGGCACTCCGGTACTGCTTGCCATGCGGTAGTGGAGAGAACAGTCTATGACTGGGGTGGTTGGGGTCTTTGACAATTTTTTGGGCCTTCCTCTGACACCGCCTGGTGTAGAGGTCCTGGATGGCAGGCAGCTTAGCCCCAGTGATGTACTGGGCCGTACGCACTAGCCTCTGTAGTGCCTTGCGGTCGGAGGCCAAGCAATTGCCGTACCAGGCAGTGATGCAACCAGTCAGGATGCTCTTGATGTTGCAGCTGTAGAACCTTTTGAGGATCTCAGGACCCATGCCAAATCTTTTTAGTTTCCTGAGGGGGAATAGGCTGGCAACCCAAGACCACCTCGGACTCTATAGACTCTGTTATAAATGATGCTTCTTGCTGAGAACACCTTAGTTGCATACCTTGCAACTTGAGACCACCTCAGACTCTCATCTCTTTTGTTTATTTGAGTCACTGTGGGTGATGAATGGTACAACCCACTAAGTGTACTGACATGTGGACATACACAAAACATACACACACAAAACATATAATGTTCAGCCAAGATTTAAGATAAACACACTGCAACGCTGCTGGGTTTTCACGCTTAACAGTTTCCCGTGTGTATCAAGAATAGTCCACCACCCAAAGGACATCAATCCAACTTGACACAACTGTGGGAAGCATTGGAGCCTGTGGAAATCTTTCGACACTTTGTAGTATCCATGCCCTGACAAATTGAGGCAGTTATCAAAGCAAAAGTGGGGGGAAGGTGTTCTTAATATTTTGTACACTCAGTGTATATTTTTCTATAATATTGTTGACTCTGCTGCTTATCTTGGACCAGGTCTCCTCTTGCAAAATAGAGATGTTATCTCAATGAGACTAACCTGGGTCAATGAATGTTAAATGGGGATATATGTTTTGCTGTTCTTTCTTCCTCAGTTCTCCCTAAGTTCCATACCCACCCAGAGTCCATGTCAGTGGACGATGGCGGTGTGGCTCGCTTCAAGTGCCAGGTCAACAGTGTGCCTGAGGCCAACATCACCTGGGAGAGGGACAGAACCCCACTCAGTACCACCGACAACAGGTATCATCATACTAATATATAGGCCTATACACCCACTCACACACACCTACAAAAAATGGGTTATTGTTGGATGATTGCTAATGAACTTGGCTCTTGCCGTCACCCTGCAAGAGAGTTTGCCATATTAGCTGTGTAGGTACCTTGCTGCAGATAGGCATTTTGAAAAGTAGCTAACATTTAAATTCTCTGAATAACTATATGTCACATCTACTGTATGTTGGCACTAACACCTCTTTCAACCGCTCCCCCTCACTTGTCTAGGTACACTCTCCTGCCCATGGGTATCCTCCAGGTGACTGGTGTGAGGCGGATGGACGCCGGGGTGTACCGTTGTGTGGCCTCCAATATCGCCAACACTCGCTTCAGCCACGAGGCTGTGCTCAATGTGACCGGTGAGTGGGAATGACCCCACTGCTCAATGGCGACTCTCCATTGATAGCGCATCTTATTCCAGGACGAGGCTTAATCTGTGTCTGGGAAACCAGCCCTTACAATATAGATCATATAATTAGAGGGACCTGGTAATAGTGTTCCAATGGGTTTGTTCATGTTGCTTTTTTATCTATAATTTTATTTGTTTGGGACACTCTCTAAAGAATACTAAACTGACCACGTCTATGCTAGTCACACAAATCGTGTTAAAATTCCTATAGGCTTAAGCCAAAGTATTAACGGTCTTACGGTAGTGTCTTATCTCTCTTTGTGTGTGTGTGTTTGTGTCCTTTTCCTTTCTCTACAGGTGGGGCTTCCAGGATCTACAAGGAGCCAGTTATCCTCTCTGGGCCCCAGAACCTGACCATCACTGTCCACCAGACAGCCATTTTGGAATGCATCGCCACAGGGAATCCCCGGCCCATCGTGTCCTGGAGCAGGCTGGGTAATGACTGTTCTCATGCAATCAGAATGGCGTACAATGGCCTTCATTTCTACCATACTCAGATGAGTTAATGCTAGCAGCTAAACAATGATTTGATCTCTGTATCAGCTATTCTGCGTATTATGCACTATGTTGCTCTATAGACGGGTTAGCTGAGAACGTCACGAAAACGATGCACATGCTTCAATGGAGCAGAAGGCCATTGTTTTTGCGAATCTGTATGGCCAGATAGCTAACAACAATGACAAGAAGCTGTCATGTGTGGAATCGTAATGGCTTGTTTCAGTTAGTTTTTTCTTGTTCTTGATACCATGCCTTGTTTTAAGGTGTTTTGACTGATGTCACGTCTATGCTAACATGACAAAAAATTGCTAGCAAGCCGCTGTAACAATGTACTTGAGAGACAAGTGCTCATTGTGCAAATGTATTTATGTTTTTAATAAACATTGGAGACGAAATATAGTATAGTTCTTGTCAACAATCTAAGCCAAACCCGTTTTGCCCCATAGTTGTGCATGCATCGATTTTGTTGCTAAACAAACTTGATTTTTATTGTATGAACCCTGTGTTTTTTGTATTATGTTGGCCTATGTCTTATTCCTTTGTGTGTGAACTTGTGTGTGTACATTTGTGTGCTCTCTCCAGATGGGCGCTCCATCGGGGTGGAGGGCATCCAGGTGTTGGGCACTGGAAACCTGATGATCTCGGACGTGTCGCTGGAGCACTCGGGGGTGTACGTGTGCGCCGCCAACCGCCCCGGGACCAGGATGAGGCGTACCGCGCTGGGAAGACTGGTGGTTCAATGTGAGCTCCTTCCAAACACTTATACCCTTTTCCCACTACTGTGCAGAAGTAAGCCGAGCCAACCTGTACTGAGCTGGCCTGGTTTAGCATCCACCAGTGTTGCTGGCACAGTGATGTGAAAAGAAAATATCTGAGCCATCAGAGTACGGTTTAGATCAACACAAGAGTCTGAAAATGGTAATAATGTACCTGCCTCACCTCACTAAAAGGCAGAGCCTGAAGGCTGAATCAAAGTAAATTTTCAATAATTAATTAGGAATTTATTAAACAGTAAGTGATATCCTCCAATAATGGCTTTCCATATCACAGTGAGCCTTAGCCAATGATCATGACAACTGACCATGACACTGACGGATACACAAGATCGCAGGATGGGGGAGGGGGATTCATGTCCGGAAGGTGGGGTGGAGATGTGTGGGTGTAGGCTTTGGGCTTTTGGGACTGGCTGACCCCATCACATTAACCTGTATTGAATTTGGCCATGACTTCTGCCAGGGAAGGGAAGGAAAAGTGGTGGGTTTCTGAGAGAGGAGTTGATACCCAAGCTCCACCCTCTCACCTCATCTTTGCCCCCCTTAGAGCTTGAAGGGGGGGGGGGGGGTGGGGATGGGATGGGAGTTGGTTGTTTTTTTGGTGACACTATTGGCGTGATAAAGACCCCGGGCTCCCACTTGTAATTAAGCATTGACGCTAGTCACCAGCTGGACTTTGTGTGTGTGTCCACTGCTGCCACTACCTCAGTGACAAAGCCCATCCATCACCCAGCAACTGTCCATACGTTCACCCTCCTCATATTTCTAACTGTCATTACCCGCATTTTAATTGGCTATCCTAAGTGTTTCTCATTATACTGAGGAACACACAAGGGTCACAGCACCTCTAGTTAATGTGAGACCAACAACATAAGAAAAACATAGGGAAAAATATGGTCCTACCATAAACAACTATGGAAAGGAAAGAGGGACACCTAGTCAGTTGTACAACTGAATGCATTCAACTGAAATGTGTCTTCCGCATTTAACCCAACCCCTCTGATAGGTTTATATTAGAATGTAATCAGGTGTTTGCTCTCCTGCCTCTCTAGAAGCGATAATCGGCACTGAATATGTAACTGATATGTGCAACATATTGATGTTGATGTAATATATCTAACATTGCATTTGCACTTTCAAAGTCAATCAATATATTGAAATATCCTTAGCTTTTCCTTAATGAACTGGCCAAATATAGTTATTTTGAAGTACTTATTACAATACCTAGTTACAATACCTGCGATAGATTAGCGTCCTGTCCAGTGGGTGTACTTGTACATAAAGCTGCCTCAAGCTCCTGCCCCTATGGGCGTTCTGGCTTGGACAAGTTTTGCTTACTTAGTTACAATAGCTAGTAGCTAGCAAACTGTTACAATACCTAGCTACCAACATGTTACCTAATACCAAAACAAAATGTAGCCTATAGCAACAAAATGTTACCTAATACCTAGCTAGAAAATATGACCTGTAAACTAGATCTCCATATATCCCTTCACCCCTATAATCCATTTAAATTACTCTACTTTGCACCCAGCTGTTAAGGCTCTCCCCATCCATGTTGTGTCAGCCTCTTTGACCTGGTCAATCAATAGTTCTCCCAATCAGTCTTTCACAAGTGGATTGGCCATGGAGGACGTGGTCTTTAATGTATTCATACATTTATTGATTGATTTCTCTCTATTTGTTAAAGAAAAAAGAACAAAGAGCTTTTTAGGATGGCGGTCACATGAAATGGGTGAAATTATTGGTTCATGGACATTGTCAATGTCAAATACAGGCCAAAAGTGACCTAAAATCCCCCAATTCCCTTTTAAAATGTGATACTGGAGGTATATTCAGCTAGAATGTCCGTTCAATATTTGCTGATACTTGATACTGTTTTCAAAAGGTGTCTATCATACTGTTCTCAAAAAGTGGCTACAATCCACCACCATAGTATGGACTTAAATTTGCCATGTTGCATCCAATAATAGCAATACAAAGATATTGGTTAGGCACAAATCATATAGAATAGCAATGGTCATGAGACTAATTACTTCACCTATTTTTAGCTCTCACATGTTCCCTATTCCTGCCAATAAGGCAAGTCTGATCATATAGAATAATATGAAATACTTTGAGATATCATGCTATTAATATGTGAGACACCACTCAAGTTCAAAGTCCTACTTTGCAGTTGGAGGCCATTAGATATATACACTGTAAAGGAGGTTATTGGAGGCCATAGAGGTCTGCTATTTCACACACACTATCCTCCTGACAGACAGTCTGTTTCCCTGACCCTTCTGCTTAAACATTCCAGTCATGGTCATGATATGACGGGACAGGGGGGACAGCCAGGATAGGACAGGACAGATGCAAGGCCAGACATTTGGACAATGGAGAGAGGAGAGAAAGAACAAGTGAGAAATAAGGGGCAGGATGTGCAGACGGTCATTGTGTGTGGGGAAGGGGGAGTGAGGGATCACCTCTCACCTTTAATCTGTGACCCCTTACCCCTGACCCTGTCCTAAGAAAATGGTCGAAGTCGGGGAATAGAGGGCGGAACACCGTAACGGGCAGGACAGATATGTAAGGAGAGAGAGAAGGGGGTGGGGTTTGGTGTGGAGGAGGGTAAGATTGATGTGTCCCCCAAAGAGAGAGGAGGGTGACCAGTCCCCATACCCTGTCATTTGTTACTACGGTTTTTGGGTGAGTGAGGAGGGGGGACAGTTGTACTCGTCACAGCTGGATGTCAGGCGGTGGGGGCAGAGTTCAGGGGACACCGAGGGAGGGGGGACACAAAGGGTGCAGGGCATTGTGTGATGACTGCTTTCACTGAATGGAGGGCCGGTTAAATCATCCCCCTCATCCACTGCCTTCTTTGGGGTAGAACATTTTCATTTGAAAAATGTGGAGAAGGTTGGAATCGTTGAAAGGATTTAAAATGCAGATCCCACAGCTGCCGGCTTACTGAGAAGGTCTTTTTCACATTAGATATGAGTGTCAGAACCAAACATCATATGTCAGAAAGTAGAACATACACTATATATACAAAGTATGTGGACACCCCTTCAAATTAGCGGATTTGGCTATTTCAGCCATACCCGTTGCTGGCAGGTGTATAAAATCGAGCACACAGCCATGCAATCTCTATAGACAAACATTGACAGGAGAATGGCCTTACTGAAGAGCTCAATGACTTTCAATGTGGCACCGTCATAGGATGCCACCTTTCCAACAAGTCAGTTCATCAAATTTCTGCTCTGCTAGAGCTTCCCCGATCAACTGTAAGTACTGTTATTGTGAAGTGGAAACGTCTAGGAGCCACAACGGCTCATCTGCGAAGTGGAAGGCCACACAATCTCACAGAACAGGACTGCGGAGTGCTGAAGCGCGTAGCGTGTAAAAATCATCTGTCCTCGGTTGCAACACTCACTACTGAGTTCCAAACTATCTCTGGAAGCAACGTCAGCACAATAACTGTTTGTCTGGAGCTTCATGAAATGGGTTTCCATGGCCGAGCAGCCGCACACAAGTCTAAGATCACCATACGCAATGCCAAGCGTCGGCTGGAGTGGTGTAAAGCTCGCTGCCATTGGACTCTGGAGCAGTGGAAACGTGTTTTCTGGAGTGATGAATCATGCTTCACCATTGGTCAGTCCGACGGATGATCTGGGTTTGGCGGATGCCAGGAGAATGCTACCTGCCACAATGCATAATGGCAACTGTAAAGTTTGGTGGAGGAGGAATAATGGTCTGGGGATGTTTTTCATGGTTCGGGCTAGGCCCCTCAGTTCCAGTGAAGGGAAATCTTAACGCTAAAACATACATGACATTCTAGACTATTCTCTGCTTCCAACTTTGTGGCAACAGTTTGCGGAAGGCCCTTTCCTGTTTCAGCATGAAACAAACTCCATTTACAAAATCAATTGTGTTAGAAATAGATCAGTTACCTTTTGATAAATATACTACACAGATGAGGGTCATATCCAAGCTATATATGGATATCTATATAGCTCTTAGTCACATGATCTATGAAACTATAACTAGGAACAACGTAACATAAGTGATATATGTTTCAAAATGTAGTCCTACCACAAAAGACAAAGCCCCCCTATTTGATTTGGTTATGTATCTGTGTTGCCTTAGTGACAGCCTGGAGCCCTGAAATTAGGTTAAAATAGACTCTGAAATAGACTCTGAACCAAACTGGAAGGATGTTTTGTGTTTGTAGCATATCCTCCAGCTGTGCGTAATTGCATAATGAATTATGTTGGTACAAATGTAATGTGGTTTGTCTCTTAACACTCAGTCTCCTCATTCTTGCCCTTACAAGTGGGATATAACTACTGACCAAATGACGGTAATAACTACTGACCAAATGATAGAAATAACTTCTGACCAAATGACAGTAATAACTACTGACCAACTGATAGAAATAACTTCTGACCAAATTACAGTAATAACTACTGACCAAATGATAGAAATAACTTCTGACCAAATTACAGTAATAACTACTGACCAAATGATAGATATAACTTCTGACCAAATTACAGTAATAACTACTGACCAAATGATAGAAATAACTTCTGACCAAATTACAGTAATAACTACTGACCACAAACAACAGTCTGGGTGTAGGATATATAAGTAAATTGGGTAGATGTACTGTATGTATGCACTTAGTTCGATATGACTCAGTGTTTGAACTAGTCCTGACCACTGACCAGTATCCAAGGTTATGAGCTCTGTGTTCAGTGTAGACACATCACAGATAAATGTGATTGATTTCATGAACACTGTTTGATTCTGTGGCGACGGAGCAAAGTGAGGGCTCAGGGACCCTAGACCCAAAAGAGATATATCCTGAACATAGGATAGCCACTCAACCTTGACCGGGGTCATTATAATTGGGCAGACTGATGCATTTTTGTTCGGCTCTGCTTGGCTCCACCTCCATGGTTGAAGCGAGCATGTAATAAAACCCTACACACACACACACACACACACACACACACACACACACACAAAACACCCCCCTTGTGCTTCAGACGTCCATTCCAGTCGCCCCTTCCATTTAATCCAACAATCGGCCCAATAATTATCCCTCAACAGTCCCCCCCTGTCGTCATCATCTATCCTAACCCTAAACACAAATGCAACTTATTTGCAGAACAACAACAGTGTGGTTGTATGAAAGCAGTGCATGCTATCAACAGCAGTTATTAAATTATAGGTCATCAGGCTAGTGACATGATCTAGCCACTCTCAATTTCAAGTTGTTTTACATCATCCATTAGGGCTCCGTGAGAAATTGGTGAGAAATACAATGGCAAAAACATAGTGTAGACATATTCGAAGGCCATTAACCTAAAAGCTACAATGCTCAATGCTATAGCTGGCAATGCCTTAGATGTAATGACATACTAAACCAAGCAGTTACAGACTGGCTGAAGTGAAATTCAGATTAAATTTAATCAGTTTTCTCCGGGCATGTGCTGACCAACTGGCAGGTGTCTTCACTGACATTTTCAACATGTCCCTGATTGAGTCTGTAATACCAACATGTATTACACAAAGGCAACCTGCCTACATGACTACAGACCCGTAGCACTCATGTCCATAGCCATAAGTGCTTTGAAAGGCTGGTAATGGCTCACATCAACACCATTATCCCAGAAACCCTTGACCCACTCCAATTTGCATACCGCCCAAACAGATCCACAGATGATGCAATCTCTATTGCACTCTACACTGCCCTTTCCCACCTGGACAAAAGGAACACTTACGTGAGAATGCTATTCATTGACTACAGCTCAGCATTCAACACCATAGTACCCTCAAAGCTCATCACTAAGCTAAGGATCCTGGGACTAAACAACTTCCTCTGCAACTGGATCCTGGACTTCGAGACGGGCCGCCCCCAGATGGTGAGGGTAGGTAGCAACACATCTGCCACGCTGATCCTCAACACTGGAGCCCCCCAGGGGTGCGTGCTCAGTCCCCTCCTGTAATCCCTGTTCACCCATGACTGCATGGCCAGGCACGACTCCAACACCATCATTAAGTTTGCAGACGACACTACAGTGGTAGGCCTGATCACTGACAACGACAAGACAGCCTATAGGGAGGAGGTCACAGATCTGGCCGGGTGGTGCCAGAATAACAACCTATCCCTCAACGTAACCAAGACTAAGGAGATGATTGTGGACTACAGGAAAAGGAGGACCGAGCACGCCCCCATTCTCATCGACGGGGCTATAGTGGAGCAGGTCGAGAGCTTCAAGTTCCTTGGTGTCCACATCACCAACAAACTAGAATGGTCTAAACACACCAAGACGGTCGTGAAGAGGGCACGACAAAGCCTATTCCCCCTCAGGAAACTAAAAAGATTTGGCATGGGTCCTGAGATCCTCAAAAGGTTCTACAGCTGCAACATCAAGAGCATCCTGACTGGTTGCATCACTGCCTGGTACGGCAATTGCTTGGCCTCCGACCGCAAGGCACTACAGAGGCTAGTGCGTACGGCCCAGTACATCACTGGGGCTAAGCTGCCTGCCATCCAGGACCTCTACACCAGGCGGTGTCAGAGGAAGGCCCAAAAAATTGTCAAAGACCCCAACCACCCCAGTCATAGACTGTTCTCTCCACTACCGCATGGCAAGCAGTACCGGAGTGCCAAGTCTAGGACAAAAGGCTTCTCAACAGTTTTTACCCCCAAGCCATAAGACTCCTGCACAGGTAACCAAATGGCTACCCGGCCTATTTGCATTGTGTGCCCCTCCTCAACCCCTCTTTTACGCTGCTGCTACTCTCTGTTTATCATATATACATAGTAACTTTAACTATACATTCATGTACATACTACCTCAATTGGCCCAACCAACCAGTGCTCCCGCACATTGGCTAACCGGGCTATCTGCATTGTGTCCCACCACCCACCACCCACCGCCCACCAACCCCTCTTTTACGCTACTGCTACTCTCTGTTCATCATATATGCATAGTCACTTTAACCATATCTTTATTTTATTTATTTATTTCACCTTTATTTAACCAGGTAGGCAAGTTGAGAACAAGTTCTCATTTACAATTGCGACCTGGCCAAGATAAAGCAAAGCAGTTCGACAACATACAAAAACACAGAGTTACACATGGAGTAAAACAACATACAATCAATGATGCAGTAGAAAAAAATAAGACTATATACAATGTGAGCAAATGATGTGAGATAATGGAGGTAAAGGCAAAAAAATGCCATGGTGGCAAAGTAAATAAAGTATGGCAAGAAAAAACACTGGAATGGTAGATTTGTAGTTTGAAGAAAGTTAAAGTTAAAATATAAATATAAATAATATGGTGCAAAGGAGCAAAATAAATAAATACAGTAGGGGAAAAGGTAGTAGTTTGGGCTCAATTAAAGATGGGCTATGTACAGGTGCAGAGATCTGTGAGCTGCTCTGACAGCTGGTGCTTAAAGCTAGTGAGGGAGATAAGTGTTTCCAGTTTTAGAGATTTTTGTAGTTCGTTCCAATCATTGGCAGCTGAGAACTGGAAGGAGAGACGACCAAAGGAGGAGTTGGCTTTAGGGGTGACCAGAGAGATATACCTGCTGGAGCGCGTGCTACAGGTGGGTGCTGCTATGGTGACCAGTGAGCGGAGATAAGGGGGGACTTTACCTAGCAGGGTCTTGTAGATGACCTGGAGCCAATGTGTTTGGCGACGATGATGAAGTGAAGGCCAGCCAACGAGAGCATACAGGTCGCAGTGGTGGGTTGTATATGGGGCTTTGGTGACAAAACGGATGGCACTGTGATAGACTGCATCCAGCTTGTTGAGTAGGGTATTGGAGGCTATTTTGTAAATGACATCGCCGAAGTCGAGGATTGGTAGGATGGTCAGTTTTACGAGGGTATGTTTGGCAGCATGAGTGAAGGATGCTTTGTTGCGAAATAGGAAGCCAATTCTAGATTTCACTTTGGATTGGAGATGATTGATGTGAGTCTGGAAGGAGAGTTTACAGTCTAACCAGACACCTAGGTATTTGTAGTTGTCCACAAATTCTAAGTTAGAACCGTCCAGAGAAGTGATGCTGGATGGGCGGGCAGGTGGAGGCAGCGATCGGTTGAAGAGCATACATTTAGTTTTACTTGTGTTTAGGAGCAGTTGGAGACCACGGAAGGAGAGTTGAATGGCATTGAAGCTCGTCTGGAGGGTTGTTAACACAGTGTCCAAAGAAGGGCCAGAAGTATACAGAATGGTGTCGTCTGCGTAGAGGTGGATCAGAGATTCACCAGCAGCAAGAGCGACATCATTTATGTATACAGAGAAAAGAGTTGGCCCAAGAATTGAACCCTGTGGTACCCCCATAGAGACTGCCAGAGGTCCATATCTACATGTATATACTACCTCAATCAGCCTGACTAACCGGTGTCTGTATGTAGCCTCGCTACTTTTATAGCCTCGCTACTGTTATTTTCCACTGTCTTTTTACTGTTGTTTTTATTTCTTTACTTACCTATTGTTCACCTAATACCTTTTTTGCACTATTGGTTAGAGCCTGTAAGTAAGAATTTCACTCTAAGGTCTACACCTGTTGTATTCGGTGCACGTGACAAATAAACTTTGATTTGATTTTTCTTGCAATTCAATCTCTCTCATTATCTCTATGTCCTCACATCTTCCTCAACATTCCTCTTACCGATTAAACAAACAAGCAAAAGACCAAATACACTTTGAGGGCCATTGCTTAACAACAACACCTTCAAGTCTTGTATAGATCCTGGGGATCTGTATTGGTGTCCGTTTAAAGAAATTGGGGTCCAACGGAGAGAAAGCACCTTGGGGAATATAAAATCCATGCCTCCTCCATCCCTCGATCTCTCTCACTTTCTTTCTCCATCTCTATCTCTCTCACGCTCTCTCTCGCACTCTCTCCTGCTCTCGCTCTCTCTGCTCTCACACTACCTCTCCCTTAGACCCTGTTTATCTCTCTTCCCAGGCCCAGTCTCTCTGGGCCTTAGCCATAGAGGGGAGAGGGCAGGGGCTCAGGGGGTGTCAGTCAATAAATCAATGAGATGCTTAGGGGGCAAGAGGAGCTGGGGGTCTCTACATATATGCATGTCCCATTGTGTGCTATTGAATTTGGTGTCAGGCGGGACAGTGAACCCCGCATCTGTCCTGGGGACACTGGAGAGCCACGAAGGGTCAGAAGGGGATAGAGAAGTGGGGGTTAGGGTTATGTTAGGCTGTCCTGTGGAAGTCTCTCCCTATGTTAAGTTCAAGCTCCAGGAAGAGGAGAGGAATGTTTATATAGATCTGTTGTGGTAGATGTAGGGATGTTTGTATGTATTGATACACCTGCAATTGTTAACATTGAGGTATATGTAATGTGGGCAGCATGCTATAGGCTACTATAACTAGGGACAAAGTGTTTCCTGGTCAGGTCACACAAGCGAATGCAATTGTAGCTTGAATTTCCCCCGCAGTGATACAAGGATTAATCACTTACATACACAATACACTTACAACAAATACATAATTCTCTCTCAACTAGCTCCCCCTGAGTTCATGCAGTGGCCGCAGTCTGTCTCGAAACCAACGGGGGGCAGTGCTGTATTCACCTGTGTGGCCCAGGGCGTCCCCGAGCCTCACCTCATCTGGCTGAAGAATGGCAAGATCCTGATGCCCAGCGACAACGTCAAGCTCACCAACAACAACAGGTACTGTACACCAGGGGTGTATTTATTCCGCCGATTCGGTTGCAAAACATGTCTTAAACGGAAGCAAATGGAATGAAACGGGGAGGGACCTACCAGAATTTGTCCAATAGAAACTCTTGTTTTGCTCTCTTTGCTTCCGTTTGGTTCTTAAACGGTAATGAATACACAGCTGGGTTTACATATAAGCAGACACTAAATCTTATCTGTAGCGACTTAGGCCTATATTCAGTGCATTCAACTTAAGTAGGTAAAACAAACATATCAAAATCATTGCAAGTAAAATGTTCGTCGAAATGTACGCTAAATCTGCGAAAATCAGCACTTCCCCTGGATTATTTTCCAAGTGGACCTACAGAAGAGCAGTTCATATATTTCACCACAAGGTGGCATTTTTGGATAGTGGCTGAAATCTCCCTCTGAGTAGGCTGAAGCTCTGTATTTACACTGAGCAAGAGAGGATGGGAATCAATAATTATGTTTTTAATCACAAAGAATTCCATTGTATATCTGAATATTTGTTTTAATACATACAACCAACCCATTTTTATGTTGTTTACCCAATATATCAATGTTTTAATCTGTACTAACTCAAATAAACAATCAAAAATGGATCTAATCTTTAATCTCCATTATCCAGCACCCTGGCCATGACGCGCATCACCTCGGAGGATGAGGCCATCTACCAGTGCATCGCTGAGAACATGGCAGGCACCAACCAGGCTAGCGCCCGTTTGGCTGTGCCCCTGGCCAAGGATCTGCCCGACTCCCCCCAGGGCCTCACGGCCACAGCCCTCTCCCCCAGCGCCCTGCAGCTCGCCTGGATCCAAGTGCCAACCGAGATCACCGACGGCATCATCGGCTATGTGCTCCACAGCCGCAAGATCGGAGGTGAGTGAGAGTCTGTGTGATAATCTATCAGCGCTCAAAGCAGAGCTAGGAGAAAGCTCTTTCTTAATTGCCTCAAAAAAATCTGTCCTCTCCTAGCCTCCTGTCCTTCATTGTGCTGATCTAAAGGAACTGGCCAGGTGAAAGCCGGCCAGTTTACTAAGGACAGATTTATAAGCAATTGAGATAGCATTTTGTTTTCTTTCAAATACTTTAGTTGCACTTGACTGAGTGTGCCTGCTGCAGTGGAACTTAACCCTAATTTATATTTCTTCTGCCACATCAACTAATGACAATACTGCTTGTTGTTCCCCCCAGAGCCGGACAGCAGAGAGCTGCAGGAGGCAGTCAGTAAAACCACCTTCCAGCACAACTTTATCAACCTGGAGGCAGCCACCACCTACTCCATCTACCTCAAGGCCTACTCCCCACTGGGCGCCAGCCAGCAGTCCAGCACTGTGGTGGCCACAACACTAGGGGGCGGTATGTCACCAGGAACATGTTAATGTTATGATCAGCTTACATGCTGACCACGCTGCTCGCGTTGCGTGAGTTGCAAAATAAATGTACGCATACATGTTATTCAATTATTTCACCCACACTGCTCGCGCGCGTCAACAAATGTTGGCGTAGCCAGGCGCTAAAATAGCTCGACGTGCTGCAAGTCCCGCCTTACCCATCTCCTCATTGGTTTTTAGGAGCATATGCCAACTTGCCATCTCCTCATTGGTTTTTAGGAACATATACCCACGTGGGTGATTGAAAGATGAACTGAGGTCCACACTCCAGTCCAGTTGGTAGTGGTAATGCACCGTAAAGTTGGTTGCCAACCGCCATATAAAACCCGAAGAAGAAGCCTGAAGGAGGAGAGATTACAAAAAACTAACTCGGTTTACCCTTTTATCTGTGGATTAATTGTCGGAGTAGAGGACCTTGGTCATTTCAGGTGTCACGCTCTGATCAGTTTCACCTGTCCTTGTGCTTGTCTCCACACCTCTCCAGGTGTCGCCCATCTGCCCATCTCCAGGTGTTGCCCACCCGTCTGTCTGTGCCAGTTCGTTTTGTTTGTTCATACCTACCAGCGTTTTTCCCTTGCTCCTGCCTTTGCTATAGTCCCTGTTTTCTAGTTCCCAGTTTTGACCTTTCCTGCCTGCCGTCCTGAGCCCGCCTGCTGTTCCGGTGCCTTACACCCTCTCTGGATCTTTGACCCCTGCCTGCCTTGACCTGTCGTTTGCCTGCCCCTTTTTAAAGAATAAACTTTCGTTTCTTCAACACTGTCTGCACCTGGGTCATACCTAAAACGTGATATTCAGGTAAAATAACAATCCAATGTTTATATCCCAGGACAAATTAGCTAACAACAGCAAGCGAGCTAGCTAAAATGCCATAGATATTTAATGCTTTTCAATCTGTCCCCAAATTAATATAGTTGGTTCAGAGTTTGTTTTGATATTTCAACCTGCGTGTCCTGATCGCGTCTGGTGTGGGTGGACAAAATCAACATGCACGCGCGCGAGCGGTCTGGTCAGCATGTTACCTTCCCCAAAGCCTAAACATAACCATTTCCCTGTGTGCAACATAAAGGGTTACACTTTATAATTACTTTCAACAATAACCATTTATAAACTGTGTATGAATAGTGTACTATTATACTTATAGTGTACATATGCTATTAATAAATTTGGGTTTTTGAATTTAACATTTATAAACATTTACTCACATTTATAAGCATTCCTAAACATTTATAAGCATAACTAATGTCTTATTTATAAGAGTTATAATTAAATATAACCAAATAAATTGATTCTATTATATTATGGGGGAAAATGTAAAGCTGACCTAGGATCAGTGTCTAGTGGCTACTTCACTCTACCCCACATACAGTAGCTCCATGTACAGTATATTGCACAAAGAGGACAGCAGAGAGCTTTAGGATGATGTAGCTAGACTAGTGTAAGATTGATAGTGTACGATTGGGAATATGTCCTGTGTAAGATGTAGCTTTTTTTATGATTCTACAGCCTGATAGCCTGCCTGGTTATTTAGAACCTGTGATCAAATGAAGGAGTTTATCTCCTCTTCCCTCTTTTGATGTAATTTCATAATTTTTACATCTCACATCCCCCTTTTCTCATCTGTTCTCTCCATGTCTGGGCACTTATGTCAATCCTCATATACTATTTCACTCTTCTTCCGTCACTGACAAACACTCCCTTGTTTAATCCTCCCGGTTTACTATCTCTTTGAGCTTTATCATAATTTCATCCTCACCTCTCTTTTTCTCTCTCTGCAATTGTATTCAATTCATACACCCTCTCTTTCATACTGCCTCTCTAACCTTCTCTACACTATTTCTATCTTTCTGCTCTCCTTTCCAATCATTGATTAATTTATAGTTGTTGTTTTTTTACATCCAATGTCCTAATCTCCATCTCTACTCCTGTAGTACCCACTCCCCCTACCTTCTTCACCAAGGTGGTGAACTCCACTGCGGTCCAGGTGCTATGGGAGCTCCCCAGCAAGCCTGGCAAGGCAGAGGGCTTCAGGCTCACCTACCGCAGGGTCCCGTACACCGACTTCCAAGGGCCAGTTCAATTCCCCTGCCACGTCAATGCCCACACCATCTCCCGTCTTGGTGAGTGAGTGAGAGACAGAGAGAGAATGTGTATGCATGAATTATGCAAGAACAGAATCATATCACCTCCAGCAACAGAATTATTAGTTTGTTTTTATTTGTCTCTTAGACACGGGAAAGAATCAGTTAACATAGTAATGTAATTACCTTTATAATATTTTGTGCACTGTTCCTACCACATTAGTCAATGTAACAATAATGATGTAAAGCTGAAATAATAAGAGAGTTGAGGAAAGAAATACAGAAAATACAGGAAACCATTTACATTTCAGTCATTTAGCAGAATTTCTTATCCTGGAATGAAAAACAAATAAACACACCTGGGGTAAATATGTACTTTCTCCTATGCTATTAGAAAAAGCAATAACGCAGAAAAAAGCAGGCAAATAATTAGAGGGTTTGAAAGTCTTTATTACATGAGCATGACAAGGGCTTTAAAATCCACTTGATATTGGTGTTCCAATTTTTTGTTGTTGATATAAAGTTATTATAATATTATATTCATATTAAGATTACATTTATTATATTTTATGTTATAACAAAAATATATTAAATGATTTTTAAAAAATTAACATTTTAAATGATTTTTAAAGACTGCCAGTTATAATTCAAATAAATTGAATTTACCCCTGGTGAAATACAGATATTGTAATTGCTTTCCCCTGATAGCTGTCTTTTTATCCACCCACTTGGGGTCCAAGCTTTCATGTGTGGACCATGAATCAGTCCTATACTCCTGCACTGCTACCACATGTGAATTGATTGCCCCCCATTTATCTTCAGAGTTCATACTGTTAGGTGACCTAAACTGGGATATGCATAACATTCCGGCCGTCCTACAATCTAAGCTAGATGCCCTCAATCTCACACAAATTAACAAGGAACCTACCAGGTACAACCCTAAATCCGTAAACATGGGCACCCTCATAGATATCATCCTGACCAACCTGCCTTATAAATACACCTCTGCTGTTTTCAACCAGGATCTCAGCGATCACTACCTCATTGCCTGCGTCCGTTATAGGTCCGCGGTCAAACGACCATCTCTCATCACTGTCAAACGCTCCCTAAAACACTTCTGCAAGCAGGTCTTTCTAATCAACTTGGCCCGAGTATCCTGGAAGGATATTGACCTCATCTCATCTGTAGAGGATGCCTTGTTGTTCTTTAAAAGTGCTTTCCTCACCATCTTAAATAAGCATGCCCCTTTCAAAAAATGTTGAACTAAGAACAAATATAGCCCTTGGTTCACTCCAGACCTGACTGCTCTTGACCAGCACAAAAACATCCTGTGGCGTACTGCACTAGCATTGAATAGTCCCCGCGATATGCAACTTTTCAGGGAAGTCAGGAACCAATATACACAGTCAGTTAGGAAAGCAAAGGCTAGCTTTTTCAAACAGAAATTTGCATCCTGCAACACTAATTCCAAAAAGTTTTGGGACACTGTAAAGTCCATGGAGAATAAGAGCACCTCGTCCCAGCTGCCCACTGAACCGCCGATAAATCCCCGATAATCGAGAATTTCAATAAGGATTTCTTTACGGCTGGCCATGCTTTCCACCTGGCTACCCCAGCCTCGGTCAACAGCTCTGCACCCCCCACAGCAACTGGCCCAAGCACCCCCCCCCCCCCTCCCCGCCCGTTTCTCCTTCACCCAAATCCAGACAGCTGATGTTCTGCCATTATTGCAACCCCTATTACTAGTCTGTTCAACCTCTCTTTCGTATTGTCTGAGATTCCTAAAGATTGGAAAGCGGCCTCAGTCATCCCCCTCTTCAAAAGGGGAGACACTCTAAACCCAAACTGTTACAGACCTATATCCATCCTGCCCTGTCTTTCTAAAGTCTTCGAAAGCCAATTAACAAACAGATCATCGACCATTTCGAATCCCACCGTACCTTCTCCACTATGCAATCCGGTTACTGAGCTGGTCACGGGTGCACCTCAGCCACGCTCAAGGTCCTAAACGATATCATAACCGTCATCGATAAGAGACAGTACTGTGCAGCCGTCTTCATTGACCTGGCCAAGGCTTTCGACTCTGTCAATCACTGCATTCTTATCGGCAGACTCAACAGCCTTGGTTTCTCTAATGACTGCCTCGCCTGGTTCAGTATCTACATCTCAGATAGAGTTCAGTGTGTCAAATCGGAGGGCCTGTTGTCCGGACCTCTGGCAGTCACTATGGGGGTGCCACAGGGTTCAATTCTCTGGCCGACTCTTTTCTCTGTAAATATCAATCATGTCGCTCTTGCTGCAGGTGATTCTTTGATCCACCTCTATGCAGACGACACTATTCTGTATACATCTGGCCCTTCTTTGGACACTGTGTAAAGAAACTTCCAGACGAGCTTCAATGCCATACAACTCTCCTTCCATGGCCTCCAACTGCTCTTAAATGCTAGTAAAACTAAATGCATGCTCTTAACCGATCGCTGCCTGCCTGCCCGCCCGCCCGACTAGCATCATTACTCTGGACGGTTCTGACTTAGAATATGTGGACGACTATAAATACCTGGGTGTCTGGCTAGACTGTAAACTCTCTTTCCAGACTCATATCCAATCCAAAGTTAAATCTAGAATCAGCTTCCTATTTCGCAGCAAAGTGTCGTGTCTTTGGCATCATTAAAGTGAGGACTTATTTTATCAAATCAATTCTCTGTAATTATTATTAGGTGATTAAACTAATCATGTACATGTAATTAACTAGGAAGTCTGGGCACCAAGGAAAATCTTCAGATTACAAAGTTATAATTTTCCTAATATAACTCTTCAGATATTTTAATATCTGATCAATTCTAATTAATGAATTATTTTTTACCTCAAGTTAGTCTCATTCCAAATGTCGTAAATTGCTGGTTATCTGCACGAACCCAGCCTTTACTATGAATTATCCATACACCAATTGTCTTAATCATTTATTTACTAACTAAATAATCACAGAAATGCATAAACAAACAAAAGTATTGGTTACAAGGAAATGATAGGGGAGGTTCCCTAGCGGGCTAAGCCGATATGACGGCTTGGTGGACAAAGGGAAGTGGGTGTGGACTGAAAAGGGCGGGAAAGACAAAAGGAGTCCCTACACAGTTGATAATTCTATTAATTGAAATGCTAATCCTTTGCACATGAACGCTCACTCATTCGGGGATAATTGCATTCAATATATATTTACGCCCAGTGTGTCATCGTGATCTCTGTTGGAATCGTCAGTCCTTCTGTTGGAGAGTTCATCCGAGTCTCTCTCTTTTTGCTTCCCTGAAGATCAAAGTATTTCGTGGTTAGAATGGATACTTCAGAGTACCATTCATTAAAGGTTTAACATCACCTTACATCGTTTCACAGATAGTTTCATCTTTATTCATTCATTTTATACAAGAATTAGATGCAAACCCCATAATTGAGAAATGTACATATTCAGAGATATAGTTAGGTGTGTTTCCTGTCCTCTCTGAGGTCACCAAATTAAACACACTTGTCATACCTGTCCCTTAAGTGTCCACGGACCATTCCCACCTTCTCACAAGTGGACATTTTGTATCAAATCCCCATTTTGGGGATTTAGGAGTTCGCCATGTGAAATACTTTGTTCTCTCTATGTGTCTCTTTCTGCATGGCCAGGGGGAGAGAGTCTCCTCCAGGAATTTATGACCTGAGATAACAGAACCTGGGTGTAGGAGAGAGAGAGAGAGGGGATGCCACGATCTATACCTAGAAAGGGCCACGTCATGACAAAAGCCTCCTTCACTCATGCTGCCAAACATATCCTCGTAACACTGACTATCCTACCAATCCTTGACTTAGGCGATGTCATTTACAAAATAGCCTCCGACACTCTACTCAGCAAATTGGATGCAGTCTATTTACAGTGCCATTCGTTTTGTCACCAAAGCCCTATATACTACCCACCACTGCGACCTGTATGCTCTTGTTGGCTGGTCCTTGCTACATATTCGTCGCCAAACCCACTGGCTCCAGGTCATCTATAAGTCTTTGCAAGGTAAAGCTCCGCCTTATCTCAGCTCACTGGTCACCATAGCAACACTCACCCGTAGCACGCGCTCCAGCAGGTATATTTCACTGGTCATCCCCAAATCCAACACATCCTTTGGCCGCCTTTCTTTCCAGTTCTCTGCTGCCAATGACTGGAACGAATTGCAAAAATTACTGAAGTTGGAGACTTATATCTCCCTCACTAACTTTAAGCATCAGCTGTCAGAGCAGCTTACCGATCGCTGCAGCTGTACACAGGCCATATGTAAATAGCCCATCCAACTACCTGCCTCATCTCCATATTTGTTTTTGTTTTTCTGCTCCTTTGCACACCAGTATTTCTACTTGCACATCATCATCTGCACATCTATCACTCCAGTGTTAATGCTAAATTGTAATTATTTTGCCACTATGGCCTATCTATTGCCTTACCTGCCTAATCTTACTACATTTGCACACACTGTATATACATTTTTCTATTGTGTTATTGACTGTATGTTTGTTTGTCCCATGTGTAACTCTGTGTTGTTTTTGTCGCACTGCTTTGCTTTATCTTGGCCAGGTCGCAGTTGTAAATGAGAACTTGTTCTCAACTGGCCTACCTGGTTAAATAAAGGTGGAAAAAAACATGCTGTTGTCTTACAACTGAATTG
The DNA here is from genome assembly GCF_901001165.1 of Salmo trutta. Classification (NCBI taxonomy): domain Eukaryota; kingdom Metazoa; phylum Chordata; class Actinopteri; order Salmoniformes; family Salmonidae; genus Salmo; species Salmo trutta. The sequence goes on along the minus strand of NC_042990.1, from coordinate 16,053,097 downwards.
CAGAAAATTCAGAAAAAGATGTGATGTACGAAATGTGACATTGATTTCCAATAAGGCTAGGTTTAGGCCAGAGCTGGCTTTAAAAGGTTGCAGTGGTGCAGAGAATAACAATTACCCCATATTTGAATGATTATGTGACATGAGGTTAATTACCATGAACATGGAAGAGAAACTTAACATCCCTCTGTAGCACAGACATGTGAAAGAGAGCTCTTTTAAAAAAACAAATTCCTTACATGTTTTGCTGTATTTCGAAAAAATAAAGTTAAATGTAAAGCCACTTAGTGGAAAATTACTGGACAGGTTGGTGTCATTGCATTTAGAGCACAAATGTTATCATACTGTAGCAATAACTAAATCTATATTGAGAGATTAAAAGAGGGAGACATGGGAGGATGTTGGAGGTATCGAGTTAGAGATGACAGAGTGAGAGAGTTGAGAGGAAAGACAGTTGTAAGTGGGGGAGGGAGGGAGGGAGGGAGTAGGGGAAAGGAACAGTCCAGGCAAGAGAAGTGAAAAATGACATGCTCCCCAATTTCAATCTCTTTCAATCGCCCAATCAATAGCTTTGCTTTTACCGAGCAAGCAATCTACAAAACTCGGTCAATATCTCTCCATTTAAATTTGACCTTCAAAGTTGTCAAAGGGAATTTATAATGTGATACTGTCACCTTATGACTTGTTCTTGCAGAAACCGGCGCGGTGTATGAAGTCAATCTAGTGGCCTATAACGGGAACGGCGAGAGCGGTTGCTCCAAGAGGCTTGTGTCACTGACAGAAGAGGGCACCAGTGCCAAAACCAGTGGTGAGTGTCCAATAAATATTAGAGTCAAGTCAGTATTGAGTAATAAACAATATTTTCTAGACAAGTATTAGTTATTTGGTGATCTTCTATCCTTTTTGCTTCAAGTGCATTGTCTTATGATCTAATATGTCTTTCTGTATGTTACCAACTGTGTATTTGTACTGGCTAATGAGTGTATGGATGTGCACATCATGTGTTTCTTGGTTGCAGGTGGGGAGAACCAGTGTAACTGTATACAGGATGGCGAGGGCTCGATGGGCGGTATCGTGGTTGGCATTCATATTAGCATGGCCTGCATCATCTTCTGTGTGCTCTTCCTCATGTTTGGATACCGTCGCAGGTAAGTAGGGGCCCTACCTGATGGGACCCACTAGGTGTAGCTTTGCTTCTAGTACTGTACTTTCAGATTGGATTTTTAAGGTCAGGTAAACTTTAGATATATCCTGATCACCCAGGATTTATCTTGGCAGAGTGAGATTATGAATGTTAACTTTGGTATATTACATGTTAGAGTGGACTTGTATGCGTGTAATATTGAAACATGTATTAATGTCCCCAGTCTGTTCTGCAGTAAAGGGACTCAAGACAGCTGGTCTGTGCCAAGGGGGGAGGACCGGGGACACCTGGGACAAAACGGGATCCCCAAAGAGGGGGTCACTCGTCCGGCAGAAGTCGCCCTCAAGTTAGTGCCTCAGGTAGGAGGACCGGTGCACTGACACATTGACAAACTAACCTGACTCACTCACTAAACTGAAAACACTAAGCTAACCTCTCACATAATGTGGCCATTAGTTTTGTTCATCCATGGATCCATCGGCTATTTTCATCCCTGTAACAGACAGGAGGTGACTGAATAGATGTCCCGGTCTTATAATTGAATCATAGATGACATTAGAGCTGCATGATATGGGTTGCCAGGACACACGCATTCACGTCACAGTAGTTTGGCCTCCAGGGATAACTTAGTTTCTAAAACAAAGTTGACACCTTCAGGACATCTCGATTCGCCAATATCTCAGTATGAAGTGATCTATCATGCTCACAATCCCGTCTCTCTGTTGTCACAAGCTCATCCAACTATTCAATCTGAGATCTATATCTCATCCGTCTGTGATTTCTGACCCCATGATACTGTAGGTTACAAGCCTCAGGACTCTAGTCAATCAAACCTGGATTTGTTACCACTGAACGAAACATTTTTACCACGTCAAGAAAGTGTTCTAGAGACTAGGGTGTGTTTTTCTAAAGGGCTAATGTGGCACTTAAATTTTTTATTTGATTGAATTGGATCGTCAGAGCTGTGTTGAACAACATCGATGTTACTATGTCCAGGGGTAGAAATGATGAACAAGATGATTGGTCAACAACAACGCAGAAGTAATCATCAGTGGACAAAAGGAGAGATAAGATCGAAGTTGCTAAATTATAGACTCTGACACTCCGTCTTTTGTCTCTTTCTTTTCCAGAGTCGTGACTCCACAACTCAGGGAGGGGCTCTGGTGCGTCCAGCCCAATGCCAGGTCCTCATCGAGCAGCACTTGTCTGGTCTGCCTGGGACGGGCACTGGCTAACACTGGCCAATAACCCCCTAAACCCCTCTTTACCAACCCTTACCCACCCTCCACCCCAACGGTTTGCCTCTTGATGGTTCCTCCACCCCGCCTGCCCAACCAAAGCCCCCCCCCCCCCCGCCTGCCAGCCTAGTGTCCTGCGATGCCAGGGGTCCGCCATTGTTCTATCAGTCCCCTAAAACCTTTCTGCTGCTAACGAACAAAAGCTCAAAGTAGCTGAGTGACAATGCTCCATGTTTCCACTGAACTCCCTCGCCTTCCCTCCCTTCTCTTAAACCAAAGTCTAACACCTTTATGTTCGGTGTACATGTGAATGCAGAATGCTAGCCTTGAGAAATGCCTCCACCGACAGATTCCATCCTATTATGTCGGGCTTTCTTATGTTACCGAGGGGAGCATCTATAACCAAAATGTTCTCTTTCAATGGCGTCCCCTTGGTAACAGTACATGCACTTGCACTGTACTTATCTCTAGGATCTCTATATATGTTCCAGTCCACTTAGGAAATGTTTGAACTAAGTGTACTAAACCCCACTGAGAATTCCTGATAACTTCCTGTTAGAGGGAACAGTACATTTTTGTTTGCCTTTGATTAGCCTTAGCTCTGCAATTCGTAACAGACACAAATGACAAAGCGGCCTTGTTAATAGCCTTATGGAGGTATGAGTCTCATTGAGTTGATTGTCTTTATCACCGTACTAGCCTTGAGACAGGTTGAGGTCTGGAGGAACCGTAAAAGGCACCCCCCCCCTTTAACAAACCACTCACACCAAATTCTACCTCCAAAGATAGCTACCTCAGTCTGATGTGATTGTCCGAGCCATAGTTGAGGCTAATGTTAGCCTGCTGGATGCTGCTTGAGCAAGCCTACCTCAGAACCCAAAAATAAATCCTGTACCCTTAATACCCCCTCCCCCCTCACTCTTTGTGCCAATGCCAGTGTCCCGTGCCAGCCACTGCCACTGCCCCATGTCAGGGTACCCACCTGGATGCCTGCCATGGGAAGCCAAACCGTAGGTAGTATCTGAGCGTCACCGTCCCCATCTCCTGTCCACCCTGCACTTGCCTTAGCCAAATCTTCTTCGTTCTTTGTCACAAGCACAAGCCTTTGTCCTTACCAGGGACCTCCTGAAACAGAACTCTGTCTGGTTCGAAGCCTGAGGTGGTCCAACAGGTTTGATGATTTTCCTTCAAGATGCAGGGATGACTTTTTAAGTGTTTGGTGATCATACATGCGACAACTCCTCCTATGTTGCACAAATGTCCATCTCCAATTATGTATTTGTGATTGGATGGTACCTTATGGAAAACATGGACCTGAAAGAATGTATCTACGATCCTTTGCCCCATTTAGAAAGGAAATTAGATATGCTCAGTCCTTTTTCATAGAGTCCTCCAAAAAAAACAAGAACTGGTCATCCTTAGAAAAGATTAAAGTCACTTGCTTGTTTTGTCCACACAAACGAGATGGAATTCCCCAAAGCCAAACAGGTGATTGTTCTAGGCCATGCTGATTGGTTGGCTCTCCAGATGCCAAATCAGTTGCCATTGGTACTTGCAGGTGCTGTGAGTTGATGGCTGAAAATATTGTTTCCAGAGAGATTAATGGAGATACTGACATGGAACGCACGGACACGGCACTAGTTTCCACTGTAAAACACCTTGTCAGCCTATCCCAAAAAGTTTTTATATGAAAACCAAGCTGAATGATATCCAAAGATGTACAATTTGTAATGGTTATCGTTTTTTCCTTCATAACCTTCTTTTAAGAGATAAACTACGCCATTGTTTTCAGATTTTCGTTGTTCCTGTTTTAAGGGGTAGCCAGTATGAAGTGCTTTAACTGAACCTAAGCCAAAAACATTATTTTTGATTTAATTGCCATTGTATGATACCTGAATTAGCATTGTTTAAGTCCTTTTGTATGGCTTTCTTGGCTTGCCCCTTTTGACATGGAACTGTCACATTTTGTTGAATATAACTTTTAACTTTTAAAGAGTAACCAAATGAAAATGGGATATATTTTCGAGGAGATGTTCTATGTTGATGCAAAAAGGAGTATTTGTTTTCTCTTTCTAATTGTAGCGTTGAAATGGCCAAATAACTAGCTGTCTTATGGAAAATACTATTGTGATCAAATACCTTTTACTTTTTATGACACTTACTCATGACCAAAGCACAGGATCATCCATGTATGTATATGTGTGTTCTCTGTGACAGTTTGTGAACCTTGAGGGCAAAAGATGCCAACATAAACCATCTAAAACAGCTTTACATTGTCAACAGAAGATGGCTAGATAAACCAAAGAACATAACTATTTTAGGGCTCACACTTGGTTGTATTAAACATGTAACTGAAATGTTATGAAAGTCTTTACCAGGGTATCTTTGTACAAAATAAAAACAGTTGAATAGGCCCACAGTGGCTCCCATATTCCAAGGAAAAAGGACCAAAATAGGTGGTTTCTTAATAAAGCTCTACAGTCCTCAAGGTTCATGTCAAACCCCTAAGGAGTGTTAAAGGTTTAAGCAGAAACACTGCAGTAAAAAGTCTGACAAAGACTTTTACTCGCATCCTCGTTTCTTATTTTATAAATGAAAGGGGTGAAACAAATGTGATACCAAAAGAAAAAAAGTGTTGTGATATGGGAGATTTTTTTTGTGTGAAGTTGTGTAGTGGTAAAGCTAGATGTATCATTTTTTAAATACAAACTGCTGGTTCTTTTTTTAGAACTTAATTTCTACTCCTTTTTTTGGTCTCAACATTTTATTCTTACTGCTGTGGACAGAAAAAGTTGCCAAAACTGAGACTTTATGTGAATTTTTAAAAATGTTATTGTTATTAATAATATTAATATTATTGCTGTTTTATTTTACCCTTACCCCTTATTTCCAAATGTGTTTGTTTGTAGAAATATAAGGATGATGTGGAAATGTTTGTTAGAAATGGAGAGAAAAACATGGACATGTGTTGGGTCTTGGGCAAGAGGGTGGGGATTGTGTTGAGAAGACACTTTAATGATAAGTTGTACCCAAACAGAGCATGAAATAATATTCAAGCTTTTCCTGGCATCAAAGCCTTACAAAGTGATACCCATCTGCCCACAAGGCCCATCAGATAGTAAAATTTGAAAACAAATGTAGAGAACTAGAAACTGATTGCTAGAACCAATGAGGGAAAAAAATGCTTTAATCTTTGTTTTTTTTTGCTTTCTGAAACCCTGGTGAGTATATAATATGAAACTGAAAACCCTAAAGCTTTAAACTGTTTAGAGACGAGGATGTGTTCTTGTCTCAGGGCCATAAAAGAAAGAAATAAAGAAATAAAGTAAGTGAGGCTGACATGATGTGTTTGAAAGCTGTAGCTATAGACAGAGACTAAGCTGTCTGATTTTCTTTTGTGTTTGTATTGATCATTTCACAGGCAGCGTGTTACAAAAAAATTACTATATTACAGATGTATTTATTTATTTAATTATTTCAAGACACAGAATTGCATATATGAACTGAAGTATACCGTTGTCACATTCACTGTCCTCAAACTCCCTGTCATAGATAAGCCAAGGCGCAGCGTGCCGGTAATTCCACATCCTTTATTTTACGTGAAACCGAACAAAACAATAAACAGGATAAACAGAAATGAACGTGACTCAACTGAGGCGCACACAAAACACTCACAGAAATAATAATTACCCACAAACGCAGATGGGGGAAAGGCTGCCTAAGTATGATTCCCAATCAGAGACAACGATAGACAGCTGCCCCTGATTGGAAACCATATTCGGCCAAAACAAAGAAATAGGTAATATAGAATGCCCACCCCACATCACACCCTGACCTAACCAAACAGAGAAAAACGGATCTCTCAGGTCAGGGCGTGACAGCCGTGCTTCTGTCACCCTATTCACACAGAAGTTGAATTGATTGAGCAGTCTGGTCCATTATCTCGTTACCTTGTAACATAGAACAAGTCGGACATCTTGGTTACACAATATCTTCTTGAGACTATTTAACACATAACACTCTAGAGAAAACCCATACACAAGTTTTACAGACTACTCACTCAGAGAGAGAGATCTGACAGTGCCTGCTTTACCCTCATCGGCATTCTGGTCATCCATAGTGGATGAATAAAAGACAAAATGTTCCAGGAGCTCCATTGCCACAGGCCTGATAGATTTTAAGAGACATAAGAGTCTGTCAACTCTTTTCAGTCTTCATTGCTCATTCATGCTAAGACTGCTGAACGCAGCTATTTTTCCCTCCTCTTCTCCCTGGTAGGTTACAACTGAACTGAAATCTTGCTACCCGTTGCTACTTATGAGATCCTCTTTTCTCAACATTAAACTCATACATTTATATACCAACCTTTGGAATTATCACAGGGGATAATACAGCTTGGTCTCTACATATGTTGATGTATTTGTTTAAAAGGCTTTTAATATGTCTAACTTCACTTTCTGCTCTCTTCTTCCATGCTCAGATTCCAATGCGCCCAAACCAAATTAAACAAAGACATTTAACTAGAGACTAACTTGTTCAGTCATTTTCTTTGTCTTTTTCGTGTGGCTACAATTCTACACATATTGCCATGGGGAGTAGAGAAAGTGTTGTCATTTTAAAGCAATTTTACACATTTAGCCATGGGGCGGAGAGAAGATTTTGCAATTTTACAACTAATTTCATGCAATGCTACTTATTTTGCAATGGGGCGGAGAGGAAAATGTTTACATTTTTTTTTACATTTCCTGCAATTCTACACATTCTGCCGTAGGGTGGAGAGAAATGTTTGTTTTTAATATGATATCTGAGTGAGACTGCCTTACAAAATCAATGTGGGGCCCCCCAGCTGGTAATTTGACCATGATAACAAGTTTAGATAGCTGGCTGCTAAACTAACTTAGCGATCTAAAAAATGTTAGCTGACATGGGCTAATTGACTGGCTATCAGTGACTGACATAACAAGAGACAAACGGCTGATGCACAACCAAATTTAGAAAATGCACCTTGTGTATTTTACCATTCTAACTTGCAACAGTAAGTTGAGACCCTGACTGAGGGCCTTCAAAAGGGTGGCGTGGCGCATGGTCCACCCATCCCTGGGCTAATACAACAAATTTACCATTTTAACCCTACCATATCAACACAATTATGTTCTAAGAGAGAGAGCCGGAGAGCTGACGACAAAACCCATCAATTTATGCCTCAGACTAGACTAGGCTACTGCCGAGTCAGTGTGGGACCTTGGAGAGCCAGGTGAGCGCAATGCAGGTGCTTTGGTGCCTGCCTGTGTGAGACTTGTGGAAATTAGGCTATGAAATAGTGTTGTTCTGTTCCAGATTGTTCTAAAACCATATCCAACACAATCTCCTATGTATCCCGTAGGCCCATTGTATCAGCTTTTTAATTATTATATAATTTAAATTATGCCTATTTGTTGAGTGCTTCTAAATACAGATTTGTTGAAACATCAAGCCACACATTTTACAGTGATATTTTATAAATAGCCTAAGTCATCTCAATAATAAAGTGGAAAATAAAGTGGTAGCCTATGATTCATGTGAAACATTTTACTGACGCATTAATAGCTCCTAAGTGCATGAGGAATTGTGTTTTGTGCCCAAGAGAAACATTGCGGAGAATTCATTGCCTAGCACATTCCACTGACTCCCATTTATTGGGAACGATAAAATATTTAATTTCCTTGGCTCACTTGATCATATTTGTCCTTATAGATCAGAATCCTGCCTTTGTGTTATAGCATCTGACATGGTAAGAGTGATATAGTGCATATCACCAAAGCTAGACAGGCGTAGATAGATAGGGAGTCACTCTCAAGCTTATTTGAGTAGGGGCATGTTTGCAAGGAGGTTAAGATGTTATCAAATGATGATGCATTTTAAAAAACTTCTTAGGGCTAGGCCCCTTTTTTCTTAATTTCCGCCTGAATGACGTGCCCAAAGTAAACTGCCTGTTGCTCAGGCCCTGAAGCCAGGATATGCATATAATTGGTACCATTGGAATGAAAACACTTTGAAGTTTGTAGAAATGTTAAAATAATGTAGGAGACTATAACACAATAATATGGTAGGAGAAAATCCAAAGAAAAAACAACCGGAAATGTTTTATTTTTGAGAGACCATCCTCTTAGAATGGCAAGTATAAGGTCATACTGACAATTAGCTCCCTGGATGCAATTCCTATGGCTTCCACAGCATGTCAGCAGTCTATGTTCAAGGTGTCAGGCTGGTAACTTCAAAAACGAATAAGAAATATTGGTTTTAGTACAGGGACACAGTCTTGGAAATTCGTGTTTGCTCGCGCCATGAAGACAGGACGCACCTGCTAAAATCGGTTTCCTATTGAACATACTTTCTTTCCGAAAGAAATATTATAGTTTGATTACATTTTAGGGTATCTGAGGAGTAAATAGAAACGTATTTTGACTTGTTGAAACAAAGTTTAGGGGTAGATTTTTGGATTCCTTTCTCTGCATGTTGAACGAGTGGATTACTCAAAATCGATGGCGCCAACTAAACAGACTTTTTGGGATATAAAGAAGGATTTTATCTAACAAAATGACACTACATGTTATAGCTGGGACCCTTTGGATGACAAATCAGAGGAAGATTTTCAAAAAGTAAGTGAATATTTAATCGCTGTTTGTGAATTTATGAAAGCTGTACCGGTGAAAAAATATTTTGATGTGGGGCGCCGTCCTCAAACAATCGCATGGCATGTTTTCACTGTAAAAGCTACTGTAAATCGGACAGTGCAGTTAGATTAACAAGAATTTATGTTTTCAACTGATATAAAACACTTATGTGTACCTAAATGTTTAATATCCATAATTTTTACGATTATTTATTTGAATTGCGCGCCCTCCAGTTTCACCGGAAGTTGTCCCGCTAGCGGGACGCCTAGCCCTAAAAGTTATTAAACATCATGTTAGTAAAAGGCTGCATTTGCTGTCAATGACTAATACCCAACACTTCCTATCTCTCAATCATATTTAATCTTCTGGGGCTGTGTACATTTATTTTCATTACACTTGAAAACATCTACCTTCTGTATTCTATGCATTCCTTTGAGATTATTAAAAGTTAGACTGTAATGTGCAAATTAACATTGTGAATGATCCCAGACAGCAAGCAGTGCGAGAGCAGTACGTTTGATGGATTGGTGTTGCGGTGAGCTGAGGATGTAATTTCATTGGGCCACCAGTCATGCTTGGTTTATTTCCATCCATTCCCTGCATCCCTCTAAGTGCATAGCCCATGGGCTGTGGATCCAGGTACATCCTTTATAAACATTTTTAGATTTGATCGTAAATTGTACATTAAGCATACACCAACATCCACACCAATATTGTGATTTGCAAACCATGAACTTGACATGAAAGTTTGTAAATTATTTTTGGCTTGAAATTTTTTAAATGCAAAGTGACATCTGTTTGATTTAGACATCTTTATTCATGTCTATAAGCAGTAGAAGTTTCATTTCCTTTCCTGGTAAAAATCTGTGTGAGACCAGAAACAACAACAATCACACCATGTTACAACAATCACACCCGCTCTTCTTCTTCCCAGAGAGATATTTATTCCTGTCTGCGGGATGAACTGAGAACCCAAATGGCTGTAAGGACTCTCTCAGTATATCCTGAGAGAGCCATGTTTCAGTGAAACAGAGTGTCTTACAATCCCTGATGTCTCTCTGGAAGGAATATGCCATCCCATCTGGTTCACGCTAGTGGGACTATACATTTGTTTTTCTACAGGACAATGACTCAACACACCTCCAGGCTGTGTAAGGGCTATTTGACCAGGAAGGAGGGTGATGGAGTGCTGCATCAGATGATCTGGCCTCCACAATCAACCGACCTCAACCCAATTGAGATGGTTTGGGATGAGTTGGACCGTAGAGTGAAGGAAAAGCAGCCAACAAGTGCTCAGCATATATGCAAACTCCTTCAAGACTGTTGGAAAAGCATTGCAAGTGAAGCTGGATGAGAGAATGTTTGAAGAATCTAAAATATAAAATATATTTGGTTTTGTTTAACCCTTTTTTGGTTACAACATGATTCCATATGTGTTATTTCATAGTTTTGATGTCTTTATTATTATTCTAAAATGTAGAAAATAGTAAAAAAAAAGAAGAAAGAAAAACCCTTGAATGAGTAGGTGTGTCCAAACTTTTGACTTGTACTGTATGTATGACAAAAGTAGTGCACTGGGCCTTTATTACTCCTGTATTAGCAGACCGATACAGCTGTCTGCAGCATGGAGAGAAATGTTTTTGAAAGAGTAGTTGTCTCCCACTGTGTCTCCCACTGTGACCGGAGGTGGAATCCACTGGACTATGTGGAAGAAGTCTCATAAGCACAGAGGAGTGGGATAACATAAAGTCTCTAGCAAGGACAGGAGAAAATGGACCATCTACAAACTACCAAGTCCAAGCTATTACTCCAGCTCTCTGCACTTTGCGTCATAGCGCTTTGAGTGCCTACAGTGTCATAAAACCAACAAAACGCTGACTACAATTTCAGAGAAACAATTTCTGAGAATCCCTGCAGATTTGTTAGTGTTGACAGTTCACTCTTACAGCACTCAGGGGTTTGTCTGTCCAAGAGTTCAAGGAGAAACGGGCCACGAGTCTGACATCATTGTGAGTGAAAGTTCTTTATCTGTGCACTTTTATGTCCATTTCATGTCTCCTGTCCTTGAGAATAGCATAAATCTGATGCCAGTTCATTCATGGTACAGTGCCTTCAGAAAGTATTCACCCCCCTTGACTATTTCCACATTTTGTTGTGTTACGGTCTGAATATAAAATTGATTACGTGTAGATTTTTTGTCACTGGCCTACACACAATATCACATAATGTCAAAGTGGAATTGTTTTTTAGTTTTTTTTTTTAATTCTCACAAATTAATAAAAAATGAAAAGCTAAAATGTCTTGAGTCAATACGTTTTCAACCTCTTTGTTATGGCAAGCCTAAATAAGTTCAGGAGTAAAAAATAGCTTAACAAGTCACATAATAAGTTGTGTGGACTCTTCTTAGAGTTTTTAACATGATTTTTGAATGACTACTTCATCTCTGTACCTCACACATACAATTATCTGTAAGGTCCCTCAGTCAAGCAGTGAATTTTGAACACAGATTCAACCACAAAGACCAGGGAAGTTTTCCAATGCCTCGCAAAGAAGGGCGCCTATTGGTAGATGGATAAAAATTAAAAAGCAGACATTGAATATCCGTTTGAGCATGGTGAACTTATTAATTACACTTTGGATGGTGTATCAATACACGCAGTCACTACAAAGATACCTGCATACTTCCTAACTCAGTTGCCAGAGAGGAAGGAAACCGCTCCGGGACTTCACCATGAGGCCAATGGTGACTTTAAAACAGTTACGGAGTTTAATGGCTGTGATAGGAGAACTGAAGATGGATCAACAAGACTGTAGTTATTCCACAAACCTAACCTAATTGACAGAGTGATAAGAATGAAGCCTGTACAGAATTAAAGTATTCCAAAACATGCATCCTGTTTGCAACCAGGCATTAAAGTAATACTGAATGTTTTGGGAAATCCAATACAACACATTACTGAGTACCACTCTCAATATTTTCTAGCATTGTGGTGGCTGCATCATGTTATGGGTATACTTGTAATAGCTAAGGACTGGGGAATTTTTCAGGATAAAAAATAAATGGAATGGAGCTAAGCACAGGTGAAATCCAAGAGGAAAATCTGGTTCAGTCTCCTTTCCACCAGAGACTGGTAGATTAATTCACCTTTCAGCAGGACAATAACCTAAAACACAAGGCCAAATCTGGACGCTTATAAGAAACCCCACTATGCCCTCAGACGAACCATCAAACAGGCAAAGTGTCAATACAGAACTAAGATTGAATTCTACTACACCGGCTCTGACGCTCGTCGGATGTGGCAGGGCTTGCAAAATCTTACTGACTACAAAGGGAAACCCAGCCACAAGCTGCCCAGTGACGTGAGCCTAACAGATGAGCTAAATGCCTTTAATGCTCTCTTCGAGGCAAGCAACACTGAAGCATGCATGAGAGCACCAGCTGTTCTGGATCACTGTGTGATCACGCTCTTCGTAGCCGATATGAGCAAGACCTTTAAACAGGTCAACATTCACAAGGCCGCGGGGCCAGACGGATTACCAAGACATGTACTCAGAGCATTCACGGACCAACTGGCAAGTGTCTTCACTGACATTTTCAACCTCTCCCTGACCGAGTCTGTAATACTCGGTCAGGGAGAGGTTGGGAACCAGGTATTACAGACTCGGTCAGGGAGAGGTTGAAAATGTCAGTGAAGACACTTGCCAGTTGGTCCGTGAATGCTCTGAGTACATGTCTTGGTAATCCGTCTGGCCCCGCGGCCTTGTGAATGTTGACCTGTTTCCATAGTCTCTGTAACGAAGAAAGTGAAGTTAACCTGCCTAAATGATCACCGCCCAACAGCACTCACGTCGGTAGCCATGAAGTGCTTTGAAAGGCTGAATGCTCTGAGTACATGTCTTGGTAATCCGTCTGGCCCCGCGGCCTTGTGAATGTTGACCTGTTTCCATTTCCATAGTCTCTGTAACCAAGAAAGTGAAGTTAACCTGCCTAAATGATCACCGCCCAAAAGCACTCACGTCGGTAGCCATGAAGTGCTTTGAAAGGCTGGTCATGACTCATATCAACACTATCATTCTGGAAAACCTAGACCCACTCCAATTCGCAAACCACCCCAACAGATCCACAGATGACACAATCTCAATCGCACTCCACACTTCCATGCTGATCCTCAACACTGGGGACCCTCAGGAATGCGTGCTCAGTCAACTCCTGTACTCCCTGTTCACCCAAGACTGCGTGTTCACCCAAGACTACCATCATTAAGTTTGCTGATGCCTTATCACCGACAACGACGAGACAGCCTACACGGAGGAGGTCAGGGACCTGGCAGTGTGGTGCCAGGACAACAATTTCCCCCTCTATGTGAGCAAGACAAAGGAGCTGATCGTGGACTATAGGAAGAGGAGTGCCGAACAGTCCCCAATTAACATCGACGCGGCTGTAGTGGAATGGATCAAAAAGTTTCAAGTTCCTTGGTGTCCACATCACCAACAAACTGGAATGGTCCAAACACACCAAGACAGTCCTGAAAAGGGCACGAGAACACATTTTCCCCCTCAGGAGACTGAAAAGATTTGTCATGGGTCCCCAAAACGTTCTACAGCTGCACCAGCGAGAGCATGCTGACCGGTTGCATCACTGCCTGGTATGGCAACTGCTCGGCATCCGACCGTAAGGCGCTACAGAGGGTGCTTCTACACCTGCATTGCTTGCTGTTTGGGGTTTTAGGCTGGGTTTCTGTACTTCACTTTGTGACATCAGCTGATGTAAAAAGGGCTTTATAAATACATTTGATTGATTGATAGTGCGCACAGCCCAGTACATCACCAGGGCCAAGGTTCCTACCATCCAGGACCTATATACTAGGCGGTGTCAGAGGAAGGCCCCAAAAATTGTCAAAGAGTCCAGTAAACCAAGTCATAGACTGTTCTCTCTGCTACTGCACGGCAAGTGGTACTGGCGTGCCAAGACTAGGTCCAAAAGACTCCTTAACAGCTTCTACCGCCAAGCCATAAGACCGCTGAACAATTAATCAAATGGCCACCTGGACTATTTATATTGACCCCCTCCCCCTCTTGATTTTACTGCTGCTACTCACTGTTTATTATCTATGCATAGTCACTTTACCCCTACCTACTGTACGTACAGTCACTGTGGGGACGACGTCGTCGATGCACTTATTGATGTAGCCGATGACTGAGGTGGTGTACTCCTCAATGCCATTGGATGAATCCCGGAACATACTCCAGCCTGTGCTAACAAAACAGTCCTGTAGTGTAGCATTCACAACATCTAACCACTTCCGTATTGAGTGAGTCATTGGTACTTCCTTTTCACGGATCCCCCCGGTACTGATGCTCATTCTGTTCACCAGTTCTAGAGGTCTACGTCACTGGCTTTCTAGGCTTCACTGAACGGGATTCATTATCATCAACCCCGGACTGTCTTGTCTGATTACACACACCTGGTTCCCATTTCCCCTGATTAGTATGTTATATATGTGCGCTCTGTTCCCTCTGTCTTTGTCGGTTATTTTTCCCATGTCCGTTGGTCGTGTGAGTACCTATGCGTTGGTGCAGCTGTTATGCTGCGTGCTTTATATATTGTGTATTACGGGTATCGTCCTGTGTCGTTCAACGAGGTTTACCCTCGCTCTTTTGTTTGGTACAGCCCAGTGTTTTTGTATACTTGTTTGTTTTGGGAGTATTAAAAAACCCTATTGTGTGTTCCTGCTCTTGTCTCCAATTCCTTTATAAACAACGTGACACTCCTGCTTTAGTTTTTGCTTGTAAGCAGGAATCAGGAGGATAGAATTATTGTCAGATTTGCCAAATGGAGTGTGGGGGAGATCTTTGTATGCATCTCTGTGTGTGGAGTAAAGGTGGTCTAGGATTTTTTTTCTTCTGGTTGCACATGTGACATGCTGGTAAAACATGTGGTAAAACTGATTTAAGTTTGCCTGCATTAAAGTCCCTAGGAGCGCCGCTTCTGGGTGAGCATTTTCTTCTTTGCTTATGGCCTTATAGAGTTGGTTGAGAGCGGTCTTAGTACCAGTTTCGTTCTGTGGTGGTAAATAGATGGCTACGAATAATATATAAGAACTCTTGGTAGATAGTGTGATCTACAGCTTATCATAAGGTACTCTACCTCAGGCGAGAATTACCTTGAGACTTCTTAATATTAGACATCACAACCAGCTGTTATAGACAAATAGACACACACACCCATCCCTCGTCTTACCAGAGGTAGCGTCTCTGTTCTGCCGGTGCATGGAAAATCCCGCTAGCTCTATATTATCCGTTCAGCCACGTCTGGGTGAAACATAATGTTACAGTTTTTAATGTCCCGTTGTTAGGATAATCTTAAATTATGGGTCATCAATTTTATTTTCCAATGATTGCACGTTAGCAAGAAGAACGGATGGCAGTGGGAGTTTACTCGCTTCCCTACGGATTCTCAGAAGGCAGCCCGATCTGTGGCCCCTTTTCCTGCGTCTTTTCTTCACGCAAAAGGCGGGGATCTGGGCCTGTTCCAGTGAAAGCAGGATATCCTTCTCGTTGGACTCGTTAAAGGAAAAAGTTTATTCCAGTACGCGATGAGTGATTGCTGTTCTGATGTCCAGAAGTTTTTTTCGGTCATAAGAGACGGTAGCAGTAACATTATGTACACAATAAGTAAAAAAATAAGTTACACAAAACGCAAAAAAACTAACATAATAGCACAATTGGTTGGGAGCATGTAAAACATCAGCCAAGTTCTTTGGCGCCATCTTCCCAGGGAGACAGAGCTTGAGAGGATCTGCAGAGAAGAATAGGAGAAACTCCCCAAATACAGGTGTGCCAAGCATGTAGCGTCATTCCCAAGAAAACTCAAGGCTCTAATCGCTGACAAATGTGCTTCAACAAAGTACTGAGTAAAGGGCCAGAATACCACCGTAAATGTGATATTTCAGTTATTTTTTTAAATAAATTAGCAAAAATTCTAAAATCCTGTTATTGCTTTGTCATTATGGGGTATTATGAAAAGCTGTACAGGAAAAGAAAAAGGGTTTGAACGTACATTCAATATCTGTTACTGAGGTACTACAAGGGTATTCCCTTGATACGACGAGAGAGACGACGGCATTAAGAGTTCATGACAAGGGAAAAAACTATTCAATGAATTTTAGAATAATGCTTTACCCTATCAAATATGGAAAAAGTCAAGCGGTCCGAATACTTTCCAAGGTCACTGTATATATATTTATGTTATTTTCCTTCCACTTTGACATTAGAGTATTTTGTACACAATGAAATACATTTTTATCCCACTTTGTAACACAACAAAATTTGGAAAAGTCAAGGTGTGTGAATACTTTCTGAAGGAACCATACATTTGAATGTTTCATTTCCATAGGTCTTTTATCTTCTGAATCTCAGTCCCTTGCCGAACCGCTCTATCCATCCTCTGCTCAAGGAAACAAAAAGAGGAGGGGGGAGAGGTGTCTGCTGCCGCAGTGCTGCAGTATGGAGCAGACGCAGCAGCACATCTATTGGCTGTGGCAGCCACGTTTTTTTTTTATTTGCTAGTACAGCACTCTCCTGCCTCATCTTTCCTTTAGCCAAAGCACTACAAACCACTCTTAACGAGACATTACGTTTAAGGCATAAAGCTCATGTTTCAGGTTGAATTTGTTAGCAAAATACAATATAGCACCTCCAAGATGACAATCTAAACATTTTTCACATTGCTAGAGCGGAAGCCTTCACAAAGCCCCTTAAAGTCCTATATAAATGATTCAGAATTATTCAGAATTATTCATTAGCAAATATCTTGATGTGGCAAAAAAGGTTTTGCAAAAGGATATGAAAAAAATTGTCACAGCTCCAGATGTAGAGAACATCAGCGACAGTGCAATGGGTGTTTATGTATTAAGCTTGTCCTTGTCAGGGATATTAAAAAGTCACACAAATATTTAGATTGGGGTGTTTAATCACAGATTACAATGTTAGGGGAGAGAACTAAGCAAAAGCTTTCTATATGTCAAATTTTTATGCCACTTCATGTAAAGCATGCCACCGTCATTAACCTGGAACCTCTTTACAATAAGTCCTACTTATTTCATGGGAGGAGAACTGTAAAATGAAATGAGGTGAGTTCCCAATATGGTTCCTCATAGGAAAACTGGCACTTTATTTTTTTTGACAACCCATGAGTAACCAATGGATAGTGGAGTAGGTCTGGATTGTCGAGAGAGATGACAGACGTAAGCTACAAGGCTTTTGGTAAACCTACAAGTTACGAGTGGTTAGCAAACAAAAGTACATTTTTTTGTTTAAAATAATGGTCATGTTTTTTTTACAGCAGGCAGGGGAAGAAACACTTGCACAGACGTTTCAGTGCGTATATCACCACTTTCGAAGTCAGTTGTGTGAGAATTTGTAAATTCTAACTTTGCGCACACGTTTCAACTGCTAGAAGCCAATCCAGAGTGAGATGAACTCTATATGCAGAGGTAATGCCTCATGATTTAGGTCCAAATTAAGATTTTAGTGTGACAGCCACTGTGATGTATCTGTTGCCTACCATTCAGAGAGTAATATAAGTACAAAATGTTAGTTGTTTGGTAGCCCATCATATATTGAACGGTAGTCACATCTCATGATCAGCTATTCATGAAGAGAAGCAGACAAGCTCTTCTGAAATGGTGACGAAATCGAGTAATTATTTGATATTCTATAATAGCCTCATTCAAATGATAGTGTCTGGCAGTCACAGTAGCTCATTAATCTGACACACACAATACTGTATACATTAAAATGAATCAAAAAGTCCAAAAGGTACTATATACTGTATTTTTTGTGAAACGTTGCGCAATTAACACTCATATTCATTCACAGGATGTTTCACGTGTGTCAACCTACCTTTCACTCCATCAAAAAGAAATGACAGATGTGCATGGCTAATTGTTGTATTTGTTCTCTGAAGGCAATGTGTACTTCAGGCACTGCTGAGTTTGCCTCACGTCATGAGTTATCTGATTGATTGGTTGTTTCTCCTGTTTCCACCACCAGGTTACCCATGGGATGATGATGATGTTTTCATTCTTATTTGGAATGATGAAAAACATTATGAAATGAATAATGAAAATGACAGCCACCCCAGTAATGAACTCTATTAAATTAGAAATCCGTACACAATGTAGACACAGGACACACATTTTAATGTTTAAATGCACTGAACCGTGATCGGAATGTGACATGATAGTCTTATAAAAGCTGCTTATAAATGTAAAGTGTAGAGAAGCCTTCCTGTGTCATGTTCCTCTAAACATACTCAACAATAATGCATTTCTGGACTGAGGCCGGGATTCAATCAAAACCGCATTGTTGACAAGTGCACTACAATGCGCCTCAAAAAAGGTATTTTCCCTAACGTTCTCAGAGATCGAATTCATTGTAAATACTGCGGATGTCAGCTAAAGCATAAATTACCTTAATGTTAAATGTCAAGTGCAGCGCGCTTCAACAATGCTCCTTGGATTGAATCCCGTCCCAAATCTCTGACATTGAAGCCAGTTCTCAAAAGTACACAAAGCCTTAATGTCAACCTCTTTCACTGCTGCTGCACCAAATCTTCTTATTACTGATTGCGACAATCATATAAATAATTTATGACTCATTCACACAGATTAACTTCCTATGCATTTTTAATAGGATGCAATAGTGAACAATAGCGTTAAATAACATTTTGGTAAAATATTGGTTCAGTGCAGCTCAAGGACTCGTCTGCGTTTGGTGAAATTAGGAGATGTCAATGTACTCGGCATTTGAAGGCCTGAAGATGAAATTTGAAAGCATGAATGGGCCTCACTGGGAAATTAATGACTATTGAGCAACATCCATGACTTTCGAGTCCTCAAATCCATCAACATAAATCATGAAGATAAATCATGGGAATACCACCTTGTCCATGCATCTTCTTAATGGGACAGCAAGGTTATACTATCTTTGAAATATTAATGAACTAATATTAAAAACAACAAAAAAATCTTATTCAGTTTATCTGAAGATATGTCACTGAGAATATACAGTAGATTTTAAATCATGGCTTTCATTCAGTTTGTGTGGCTCCACAGAAAGTATTTTGGTTCCATTTTGATCACACAAAACAGAACTGAACTGAATGTCACTACACAACTAACAATTTTGATAATAGATACAGAAGCATTTCTAAACACTAATTGTCAAGCTGTATTAAAATAGTGGGAAACTTTCCTTGCTTATTTTTTTATTAGAACGGGTCCAGGATTGTAACCAGGGCCATAACACACATGCCACCTCATACACCGCTTTGTTTTGGCATTTAGCCATGACATGTTTGCCTACCCTGCTTCACCGGTTGAGGCAATCTCAATTGTCTTTCTCCTCTCTGTCATTAATCTGAGGTCCTAAGATACAACCTGGACTGTAGATAGGATCAAGCCTGAATCAGAGATTAGGTACAGCCCTATTGAATCTGGCAGTTATTGTTGACAGTGTGGACAGGGAAAGAAACACAGCCACAAAGAAAGACAGTGAGGTACACAGTCTACAATAACCTGCAGTTATTTATAGTGGCTGTGCATTCACAGTCAGACCATTCGGCATCTGAGCTGTGACATTCTGTAGATGAGGTGGCTCCACCACTCAGTCAAAAGAGAGAGTGCTCCAGTTGGAGGGGGGGAAAAGTGGTGGAGGGGTTAGAGGAGGCTTGTGGTCCTCTAGTGTGGGAGCTGTCGTACAGTATAGTGAGTTATTCAGTCACAAATCACACCTGCAGATGTGGATAATAAACCAGCTTTGGGTGAAACCATAACAGGGGCTGTCAGAGATCACAGTAAGGAAAATCTTGAAAGAGGTCATCATAATTAATTTGGAAATGTATACATCTTTCCTTCCTTCATCACATGGCAAATCTCATTAACAGTTAACGTAACAGTCAAGCTAATAAGTGGTGATATGGTAATGGGTGGCAATAATGGACGTATTTATTAACACTATGACAGAATGAGGGCATCATTAATGATCATACGTGCGGAAGTAGGCTATAGTAAGACCTTAATGTGGGACTCAACTGTTCCAATCAACAGGTTGATTTGATCATTACGGATGTCCTCAGAGGTGTCCTTGCACATTTCAATATTTCATTACAGTACTTCACCTCCTCTCCTCTGTCAATTCCCACTGTATATTTAAATGCTGTTGCAAGTAGAAGATGCACACACTCAGATGTGCAGAAGAAGGCAAGTTAGATTGTACGCTGTATACAGCTTCTGTAAAGTATTGTGATGCAGCTCCAGTCCTGTCGTCTCGTCTTGGCCCTTACCCCCTCCCTGCTTCTTGCTCTCTTCTCTCCCTATCCCCACTTCACTCCCATATCAGTGGAGCATGTCCACAGTGTACTATAATGAGGCCCTGCTTTTTAATTACCAACCTGTTTACACAGGTATTCGCCCAGGAATGGCAATCAAGACAGTCAATAAAAGCCTTTCTTCAATAGCTATGTTAGAGCAAGTACACCCATTCCTAACATTGTTTCTTTCAGCCTCCCAGATACATTTGTTTTGCCATTTTCCATCAGTCATCCTACATAGCATGAGTTTATCATCTTTCTCGGTTTGCTAGTTCACTCCTCATTGGCACTGCCATCCCTCTTCTCTGCCTGGCTTTGGCAAAGAGGATTTGGAGTTGGCAGTCTCCATTGCCATAGTCAAGAAAATAGTTGTTTTGAATAACTTAGAGTCATGCAACATTCAGGGGAATGACTACTTACAATTTAATCAGGGGAAAATCTAACTTGACAAAAATGTAAAAACAAGGTTTTTTCAAAGACACCAATGTTATGTGCAGTGCTCATTTGAGGAGGAATGTGCTGAAATGGACACTGTACCACAAGGTTGTCACCATGGGGTCACAGTGATGAACAGCTCGGTCACAGACAGCTGAGTGCAACACCTGTCTGAGTTAGGGATATGATCCTGTGAAGTGCAGTAAAGTCGAGACTGTCTCTGAACCTTCCTGTCACAGAGTAGTATATGTACCACAGCGTAGGAGTACCACAGCGTAGGAGTACCACAGCGTAGGAGTACCACAGCGTAGGAGTACCACAGCGTAGGAAAGCAGAAGGGTGTAGGAAAGAAACAGTGCAGACACTTTACCTTTTTTTTTCAACAAAGCTGAAGATGCAATATGGAGGGAGGATAACAAAATTCTAGTCATGGCCATTGACTATACTGTTCATAGACATTGACAAACCCCAGGACTGCTGTTGATACATATTTTATGTAGAAATTGTACATGTCATTTGTATTTGATACCAAAGTTAATACGTGCCAGAATCATAGCTATTCAGCAGGACATGTCTGTAGCCTGCTGAGATGAATCAAAGATCCCCAGAAGAAGCAAAGGAGTTTAATGGCCACCTCAAATGCCAAAATTCACACCAGAGGCAATGTCAAAAACACCTCCATAGCTTCTGACAGTATTAGACCCCAGGAAGAGTAGCTTTGCCAAGGCAGGAGCTAATGTAGATCTTAATAAAACACACACAAAAAATGCATTGGACAGGCTGTCAGGTGAAGCCGTAAACAAGTTCTTACCAGAGCTACAGTACTTGATGAGGCACCGGGCTGATCATCTCACAATGATCCGTCTGAATAGCTGGTGTCTCA
This sequence comes from Salmo trutta, assembly GCF_901001165.1. Lineage (NCBI taxonomy): Eukaryota > Metazoa > Chordata > Actinopteri > Salmoniformes > Salmonidae > Salmo > Salmo trutta. Next base: position 16,031,373 of record NC_042990.1, on the reverse strand, counting down.
CATGTATTCTTCTCCCACCTGGTCCTTCCCCATATCTCAGATTCAGTCATAAATGGCGACAGATGTTAGCATTTATGTGAACAATCTTTCACAAGAAATTACTCTGTCTTCATTTTAAGTTATCCTACAGATTCTGATCTCTTAATTTGTGGAAGCCAGAAAATGCATATTTTCCTCATCCCCTCCCTTGAAGTATTCATATCTAAATTGGTTTGATTGGGGAAAGCAATTGGGTGGCAACCGATCTAGTCACTTATGATCTGTGATTACCTCAAGGAAACACATTTTTAACTATTCATGGTTTTTTACATATATGAACAGGTCTGTAGTGACCTGTGTCAAGCCTTGAAACAAGCTGTCCACTGTAACCCTTTGTAAATAAACGTTATAACATCTCTGATATTTGAGCTTTCTCTTCAATGAATGTATGTATTTATCAACTTTGTTGTAGACAAGCAAGAATGTCTCCCTCTTTTTCCATTGATGGGCAGCTTGAGGCATCTCTGGGGAAAAGGAAATGTCATCTCAGACATTGCTTCAATAACAGTTTGATCAATGATGGCAACTTAGAGGTGGGATTCTTTTGCTTTCTACCCAGCTTCAAAAACAACTTTAATTCAATCAGATTCTTCTTGAATCAATGGCACAGTATGTCAATTTTCACCCACAATCATTCAAGTTAAGTGACTGAATGTTAGGTCAGGCAGGTTTTAGAATTTATCTTCCTCTCATGTTTGTTAGATACTTGATTCTTTTCATCACTCTAGCTTGTTTCTGTTTGGAGTAATTGAAGGTGTTACCATAGCCCCCATTTACAATTGACCAGTCTCTCCTACTCCTCTCGTTAGTTTGTAAGTCGCTCTGGATAAGAGCGTCTGCTAAATGACTTAAATGTAAATGTAAATGTAGTTTTGTTGTAAGTAATGCAATGTAATCAATGCTACGCTGCTAATTTGTGGATGATGTAGAATGTCACCCAGACAGAATTATTCAGCAATGTGTGGATCCAATTATCTGCAAATGGGTTTAGTGTCTGTCACCAGCAAATATCAGGCATTAATATATCGGCAGAGAGAAAGGCCCGCCAACAACATGTGATATTTGAATTCTCCAGTCAGTGAACCTGAAAGCCCCTTTTCAAGCTGTCAGAGACCGAGACATGTCATAACAAAGCACAGCTATTTTTTCACAATATTTTTCTAGTTGTGATGGTACCCTACACCCTGGTTGAAACAAATCGAGGATTGGGTATTGATCATCAACTAAACAGACTTGCTTTAAATAAGCTTCACTAAAAGTGAAGTGAAAGCCCGTGACAAAGGCTACTAGAGGAGTTGTACACTATCTCCTGCAAGTGGTTTTCCACAATTGTTCTGTAAATGTTGTGGAACATTTTACATTTTTTTGGTTATCTGTAACCGGTCCAGTGAGGACAGAGAGAGACTATAAAATGTACTATTTATCTAAGAGCTGTTAGTCCTTGGATGTGAGTCCGTTTTATATTCTAAAAGGTAGAGTTCCCTAGCGTACTGTATTGATTTTCTTCTACCCCAAATTGTTTTCAAAAGTTATTTTATTGTAAGTGAAGGTGGGCGTCTGCTAACATATGGAGACAAATGACCTTGTACGTTTTTGTGCTCCTGAATTGAACAGCGATCCTGTTATTCTCAGATCAGATCAAAGCAGGTGTTTAAAAACCTATTAAATGAACCTAAATGTAAATCTAAAATGCAATCTACGTAATCCTCCTAAGTAGTTTTGGCCCTGTATCATGAGAGGGACAAAAATCTATACGATCCAGGATTTAGGATTTGCAATCTAATTATTCAAATAGGCAGGAATAAAACAAACAAACACACAAATATTAGCACAGTAATTACACACAATCACTTACATACAGTACCAGTCAAAAGTTGGGACACACCTAAAGCAGGAAGCACCAGTGACTCGGGCTATAAAAAAGTAATCAGATGAAGCAGATGCTAAACTACAGGACTGTTTTGCTAGCATAGACTGGAATATGTTCCGGGATTCTTCCAATGGCTTTGAGGAGTACACCACATGAATCAATGGCTTTATCAATAAGTGCATCGAGGACGTCGTCCCCACAGTGACTGTACGTACATACCCCAACCAGAAGCCATGGATTACAGACAACATTCGCACTGAGCTAATGGGTAGAGCTGCCGCTTTCAAGGAGCGGGACTCTAACCCGGAAGCTTATAAGAAGTCCCGTTATGCCCTCAGACCAATCATCAAACAGGCAAAGCATCAATACAGGACTAAGATCGAATCGTACCACACCCGCTCGTCGGATGTGGCAGGGCTTGCAAACTATTACAGACTACAAAGGGAACCACAGCCGAAAGCAGCCCAGTGACATGAGCCTTCCAGGTGAGCTAAATAACTTCTATGCTCACTTCGAGGCAAGTAACACTGAAACATGCATGAGAGCATCAGCTGTTCTGGACGACTGTGTGATCACACTCTCCGTAGGCGATGTGAGTACGACCTTTAAACAGGTCAACATTCACAAGGCCAACATTCACAATTACCAGGACGTGTACGCAGAGCATGCGCTGATCAACTGGCAAGTGTCTTCACTGACATTTTCAACCTCTCCCTGTCTGAGTCTGTAATACCAAAATGTTTCAAGCAGACCACCATAGTCCCTGTGCCCAAGAACACTAAGGTAACCTGCCTAAATGACGACTGACCCGTAGCACTCACATCTATAGCCATGAAATGCTTTGAAAATTTAAATTTAATCAGTTTTCTCCGGGCATGTGCTGACCAACTGGCAGGTGTCTTCACTGACATTTTCAACATGTCCCTGATTGAGTCTGTAATACCAACATGTATTACACAAAGGCAACCTGCCTACATGACTACAGACCCGTAGCACTCATGTCCATAGCCATAAGTGCTTTGAAAGGCTGGTCATGGCTCACATCAACACCATTATCCCAGAAACCCTTGACCCACTCCAATTTGCATACCACCCCAACAGATCCACAGATGATGCAGTCTCTATTGCACTCCACACTGCCCTTTCCCACATGGACAAAAGGAACACCTATGTGAGAATGCTATTCATTGACTACAGCTCAGTGTTCAACACCACAGTACCCTCAAAGCTCATCACTAAGCTAAGGGACTAAACACCTCCCTCTGCAACTGGATCCTGGACTTCCTGACGGGACGCCCCCAGGTGTTAAGGGTAGGTTACAACACCTCTGCCACGCTGATCCTCAACACGGGGGCCCCTCAGGGATGCGTGCTCAGTCCCCTCCTGTTCTCCCTGTTCACTCATGACTGCACGGCCAGGCACGACTCCAACACCATCATTAAGTTTGCTGATGACACAACAGCGGTAGGCCTGATCACCGACAACGATGAGACAGCCTATAGGGAGGAGGTTAGAGACCTGACTGTGTGGTGCAAGGACAACAACCTCTCCCTCAATGTGATCAAGACAAAGGAAATGATCGTGGACAACAGGAAGAGGAGGACCGAGCACGCCCCCATTCTCATCGACGGGGTTGTAGTGAGGCAGGTTGAGAGCTTCAAGTTCCTTGGCGTCCATATCACCAACAAACTAACATGGTTCAAGCACACCAAGACAGTCGTGAAGAGGGCAGGACAAAACCTATTCCCCCTCAGGAGACTGAAAGGATTTGGCATGGGTCCTCAGATCCTCATGGTTTTACAGCTGCACCACCGAGAGCATCCTGACAGGTTTCATCACTGCTTGGTATGGCAACTGCTCGGCCTCCGACCACAAGGCACTACAGAGGGTACTACGTATGGCCCAGTACATCACTGGGGCCAAGCTTCCTGCCATCCAGGACCTCTATACCAGGCGGTGTCATAGGACGGCCCTAAAAATTGTCCCAGACTCCAGCCACCCTAGTCATAGACTGTTCTCTCGCCAAGTGGTACAGGAGCACCAAGTCTAGGTCCAAAAGGCTTCTAAACAGCTTCTACCCCCAAGCCATAAGACTCCTGAACAGCTAATCAAATGGCTACTCAGATTATTAGCATTGCCCCCCCCCCCCCCCCCTACACTGATGCTACTCTCTGTTATTATCTATGCATAGTCACTTTAATAACTCTACCTACATGTACATATTACGTCAATTACCTCAACACCGGTGCCCCCATACATTGACTCTGTACCGGTTCCCCCTGTATATAGCCCCGCTATTGTTATTTACTGCTGCCCTTTAATTATTTGTTATCCTTATCTGTTACTTTTTTGGGGGGTATTTTCTTAAAACTGCATTGTTGGTTAAGGGCTTTTAAGTAAGCATTTCACTGTAAGGTCTACACCTGTTGTATTCAGCGCATGTGACAAATAACATTTGATTTGACATACTCATTCAATTTTTTTACTATTTTCTACATTGTAGAATATTAGTGAAGACATCACAACTATGAAATAACACATATGGAATCATGTAGTAACCAAAAAAAGTCTTAAACAAATCCAAATATTTTTTAGATTTTAGATTCTTCAAAGTAGCAAGGTGGATACCCTCCACCCTCCTTTAGCATATTTCTGACAAGAACATCCACAGGCTTTCTGCACTAAAAGTGAAGTGAAAGCCTGTGACAAAGGCTCCTAGAGGAGTAGTACACTTTCTCCAGCAAGTGGTTTTCCACAAGTGTCCTGTAAATGTTGTGGAACTTTTTTAATTTGTTTTGTTATCTGTTGTGCTACAGTGCCTTGCAAAAGTATTCACTCCCTTGGCCTTTTTCCTATTTTGTTGCATTTTAACCTGTAATTTAAATAGATTTTTATTTAGATTTCATGTAATGGACATACACAAAATAGTACAAAATGGTGAAGTGAAATCAAAAAAATAATTTGTGTCAAAAAATTCTAAACGGAAAAGTGGTCCGTGCATATGTATTCACCCCCTTTGCTATGAAGCCCCTAAATAAGATCTGGTGCAAACAATTACCTTCAAAGTCACATAATTAGTTAAATAAAGTCCACCTGTGTGCAATCTAAGTGTCACATGATTTCAGTATATATACACACACACACATCTGTATATATATACACACACACACACACACACACACACACACACACATCTGTTCTGAAAGGCAACACCACTAAGCAAGGGGCACCACCAAGCAAGCGGCACCATGAAGACCAAGGAGCTCTCCAAACAGGTCGGGGACAAAGTTGTGGAGAAGTACAGTTCAGGGTTGGGTTATAAAAAAATATCCAAAACTTTGAACATCCCATGGAGCACCATTAAATCCATAATTAAAAAATGGAAAGAATATGGCACCACAAAAAACCTGCCAAGAGAGGGCTGCCCACCAAAACTCACAAACCAGGCAAGGAGGGCATTAATCAGAGAGGCAACAAAGAGACCAAAGATAACCCTGAAGCTAACAATACACAGAGCTGGGCTTTATGGAAGAGTGGACAAAAAAAAGCCATTGCTTCAAGAAAAGAAATAAGCAAACACGCTTGGTGTTCACCAAAAGGCATGCGGGAGACTCTCCACACATATGGAAGAAGGTTTTCTTATCAGATGAGACAAAAATTGAGCTTTTTTGGCCATCAAGGAAATCGCTATGTCTGCTGCAAACCCAACACCTCTCATCCCCCCCCCCCGAGAACAACATCCCCACAGTGAAGCATGGTGGTGGCAGCATCCTGCTGTGGGGATGTTTTTCATTGGCAGGGACTGGGAAACTGGTCAGAATTGAAGGAATGATGCATGGCACTAAATACAGGGAAATTCTTGAGGGAAATCTATTTCAGTCTTCCAGAGATTTGAGACTGGGACGGAGGTTCAGTTTCCAGCAGGACAATGACCCTAAGCATCCTGCTAAAGCAACACTTGAGTGGTTTAAGGAAAAACATTTAAATGTCTTGGAATGGCCTAGTCAAAGCCCAGGCCTCAATCCAATTGAGAATCTGTGGCATGACTTAAATATTGCTATACACCAGCAGAACCCATCCAACTTGAAGCAGCTGGCGCCCTTTTGCCTTGAAGAAGGCGCAAAAATCCCAGTGGCTAGATGTGCTAAGCTTATAGAGACATACCCCAAGAGACTTGCAGCTGTAATTGCTGCAAAAGGTGGCTCTACAAAGTACTGACTTTGGGGAGGTGAATAGTTATGCACATTCAAGTTCTGTTTTTTGTCTTTCTTGTTTGTTTCACAATAAAAAATATTTGGTATCTTCAAAGTTAGGCATGTTGTGTAAATCAAATGATACAACAACCCCCCCCCCAAAAAAAAAATATATATTTTAATTCCAGGATGTAAGGCAACAAAATAGGAAAAATGCCAAGGGGGGTGAATACTTTCGCAAGCCACTGTACAACCATATATGTGTGTGGTACAATGTAAATTAGGTCTAAGTCACCAGCCCCCACCAGCATCCTAATTAAAGAGAGAAGGAATTCTCTGACCACTGCTTTTATTATCTATCCATTGACATCATGTACAAAGATCATGTGTTAGGGCCAATCTCCCTCAGTCGAAGTAATCCAAGTTATCCTGGGTGGGAATTCCTCTCTCCAAGATTATAACACATTCTCTTTAAATGTCAGATTTGATGAGCAGGGGCATTGTAACTCCTGTCACATAGCCGAGACATGGGACACATTGTCGTTTGTCTAAAAGTCACCCAGAAACCGTTGGAAAGGGCTTAACTACTGTGTTCACAAGGTAATTGTAGTGTTTTGTTGTCACCTTCAGTTTACCTGGCTTCCTGAGGAAGGCAAGATTTAGAGCTTCTGAAATGGCATTTTTTGCTCATGTTTTCTTTATGCTAAATTGGGTATTCGTCTCATTCTATATATTTTCGGAAAGAAAAAGCTAGAGATATATTGAATGATCAATATCACGTTATAATAGCTTTAATAAATAAGTATAACTAATAAGAAGTGTACAAACGATTCATTAATGAGTTTTTCAATATTTAAAAAAAAATAACGTTACAACTCATAAGAATTTCTAAGGATTTGTAATGGTACCTGTATATAGCCTCGCTATTGTTATTTTACTGCTGTTCATTAATTATTTGTTACTTTTATTTATTATTCTTATTTATTTTTTAAACTGCATTGTTGGTTAAGGGCTTGTAAGTAAGCATTTCATTGTAAGGTTCAAACACCTGTTGTATTCGGCACATGCGACATTATTCATGAAAGTTGAGTGTAACGTTGTTAAAGAGTGTAACTGGATGCATATATACAGTACATGCGTCATTAATTGCTTTTTCAATGTCAACCTGAATGGAATGCACTGGATGCATTTGAAGGTGTGGGTGGAGGGGGTGTGGGTGGAGGGGGTGTGGGTGTGGGTGGAGGGGGTGTGGGTGTGGGTGGAGGGGGTGTGGGTGGGGGGTCCAGTTAGGACAGAGTGTGATGATTAAATGTCTTTGATCTAAAAGCTGTTAGTCCTTTGGCTGTGAATTCATTTTATATTCTAAAAGGTTGAGTTCCCTATCGTACTGTATTGATTTTCCTCTCTTACTCCAAATTGTTTTCAAAAGTTATTATACTGTAAGTGAAGGTGGGAGTGTGCTAACAGATGGCGATTAATGACCTTGTACATTTTTGTGCTCCTGAATTGAACGGCCATCCTGTTTTTCTCAGATCAGATCAAAGCAGGTGTTTAAAAATCTATTAAATGAAACTAAATGTAAAAACCTTCTGGTAAAAATAGCTATAAATTACTGAGGTGTAGTCATTTAAGGATACAGTACACAGTACAAATATGATAAAAATATGATTCAACAAAACTGTAGGAATCAGGCTTGAAATGACTTACATTTTTCTAATTATAGTATAATCAATTTATAAAATGACTATCTATAAGATATCACATTCCTTATAACTTTAAAATGCATATTTGTATATTTATTGTTAGAGAAAATGTGCATATTTTTTTTCTTGATTAAAACGTCTGCCCCATCGCTGAAAATGTCAGAGCTCTAGCTTGGCTTCCTGAACTCGTCAGGAACTCGCCTTTCATATTAACCCTCCTGCTGTGTCCGGTCGAATTGGACCGATTTACTTGTTAATTTAATCTGATTGTCATAAGGTTCCATGACATTGTCCACACAGGGCATCTGAACACACAAAATACATGTACAATATTTTCATTACATTTTGGGTGTTTTATTTACATTTTGTACACATTTAAAAAAAAAAAATATTTAACCAGGTAGGCCAGTTGAGAACAAGTTCTCATTTACAACTGCGACCTGGCCAAGATCAAGCAAAGCAGTGCGACACAAACAACACAGAGTTACACATGGAATAAACAAACGAACAGTCAATAACACAATATAAAAAATGTATATACAGTGTGTGCAAATGAGGTGAGATTATGGAGGTAAGGCAATAAATAGGCCGTAGTGGGGAAGAAATTACAATTTAGAAATTAACACTGGAGTGACAGATGTGCCGAAGATGAATGTACAACTAGAGATACTGGGGTGCAAAGAAGCAAAAAAAAAATCAAACAACATGGGGATGAGGTAGTTGGATGGGCTATTTACAGATTAGCTATGTACAGGTGCAATGATCTGTGAGTTGCTCTGACAGCTGATGCTTAAAGTTAGTGAGGGAGATATGAGTCTCCAGCTTCAGTGATTTTTGCAATTCGTTCCAGTCATTGGCAGCAGAGATTTGGAAGGAAAGGCAGCCACAGGAGGAATTGGCTTTCGAGGTGACCAGTGAAATATACCTGCTGGAGCGCGTGCTACGGGTGGGTGCTTCTATGGTGACCAGTGAGCTGAAATAAGATGGAGCTTTACCTAGCAAAGACTTATAGATGACCTGGACCCAGTGGGTTTGGCGACAAGTATGAAGCGAGGGCCTGCCAACGAGAGCATATAGGTCGCAGTGGTGGGTAGTATATGGAGCTTTGGTGACAAAATGGATGGCACTGTGATAGACTGCATCCAATTTGCTGAGTAGAGTGTTGGAGGCTATTTTGTAAATGACATCTCCGAAGTCAAGGATCGGTAGTATAGTCAGTTTTACGAGGGTATGTTTGGCAGCATGAGTGAAGGATGCTTTGTTGCAAAATAGGAAGCCGATTCTAGATTTAATTTTGGATTGGAGATGCTTAATGTGAGTCTGGAAGGAGAGTTTACAGTCTAACCAGACACCTAGGTATTTGTAGTTGTCCACGTATTCCAAGTCAGAACCATCCAGAGTAGTGATGCTGGACGGGCGGGCAGGTGCTGGCAGCGATCGATTGAAGAGCATGCATTTAGTTTTACTTGCATTTAAGAGCAGATGGTGGCCACGGAAGGAGAGTTGTATGGCATTGAAGCTCGTATGGAGGTTAGTTGACACAGTGTCCAAAGAAGGGCCAGAAGTATAAAGAATAGTGTCATCTGCGTAGAGGTGGGTCAGAGACTCACCAGCAGCAAGAGCGACATAATTGATGTATACAGAGATGAGAGTCAGCCCGAGAATTGAACCCTGTGGCACACCCATAGAGCCTGCCAGAGGTCCTGCCAGAGGTCAGGCCCTCTGATTTGACACACTGAACTCTGTCTGAGAAGTAGTTGGTGAACCAGGCGAGGCAGTCATTTGAGAAACCAAGGCTGTTGAGTCTGCCGATAAGAATGTGGTGATTAACAGAGTCGAAAGTCTTGGCTAGGTCGATGAAGACGGCTGCAAAGTATTGTCTTTTATCGATGGCGGTTATGATGTCATTTAGGACCTTGAGCGTGGCTGAGGTGCACCCATGACCAGCTCTGAAACCAGATTGCATAGCAGAGAAGGTACGGTGGGATTCGAAATGGTTGGTAATCTGTTTGTTAACTTGGCTTTCAAAGACCTTAGAAAGACAGGGTAGGATAGATATAGGTCTGTAGCAGTTTGGGTCTAGAGTGTCCCCTCCTTTGAAGAGGGGGATGACCACGGCAGCTTTCTAATCTTTGGGAATCTCAGACGATACGAAAGAGAGGTCGAACAGGCTAGTAATAAGGAGTGAAACAATTGCGGCGGATAATTTTAGGAAGAGAGGGTCCAAATTGTCTAGCTCAGCTGATTTGTAGGGGTCCAGATTTTGCAGCTCTTTCAGAACATCAGCTATCTGGATTTGGGTGAAGGAGAAATGGGGAGGCTTGGGTAAGTTGCTGTGGGGGGTGCAGGGCTGTTGACCGGGGTAGGGGTAGCCAGGTGGAAAGCATGGCCAGCTGTAGAAAAAAAGCTTGTTGAAATTCTCAATTATAGTGGATTTATCGGTGGTGACAGTGTTCCCTAGCCTCAGTGCAGTGGGCAGCTGGGAGGAGGTGCTCTTATTCTCCATGGACTTTACAGTGTCCCAGAACCTTTTGGAGTTTGCTACAGGATGCACATTTCTTTATGAAAAATCTAGCCTTTGCTTTCCTAACTGCCTGTGTATATTGGTTCCTAACTTCCCTGAAACGTTCCATATCGCGGGGGCTATTTGATGCTAATGCTATACGCCTCAGGATGTTTTTGTGCTGGTCAAGGGCAGTCAGGTCTGGAGTGAACCAAGGGCTATATCTGTTCCTGGTTCAACATTTTTTGAATGGGCAATGGTTATTTAAGATTGTGATGAAAGCACTTTTATAGAATAACCAGGCATCCTCCACTGACGGAATGAGGTCAATATCTTTCCAGGATACCCCGGCCAGGTCGATTAGAAAGGCCTGCTCGCTAAATTGTTTTAGGTAGCATTTGACAATGATGAGGGATGGTCGTTCAACCGCAGACCCATTAAGGACGCAGGCAATGAGGCAGTGATCGCTGAGATCATGGTTGAAGACAGCAGAGGTGTATTTAGAGGGCAGGTTGGTCAGGATGATGTCTATGACGGTGCCCGTGTTTACGGATTTGGATTGTAACTGGTAGGTTCATTGATAATTTGTGTGAGATTGAGGGCATCTAGCTTAGATTGTAGGACGGCCAGGATGTTAAGCATGTCCCAGTTTAGGTCACCTAACAGTACAAGCTCTGAAGATAGATGGGGGAAATAAATTCACATATGGTGTCCGGGGCACAGCTGGGGGCTGAAGGTGGTCTATAACAAGCAGCAATTGTGAGAGACTTGTTTCTGGAAAGGGGGATTTTTAGAAGTAGAAGCTCGAATTGTTTGGGCACACCTGGATAGTATGACAGAACTCGGCAGGCTATCTCTGCAGTAGATTACAACTCCGCGCCCTTTGGCATTTTTGGTAGCCTTCCCAAGCCAGGATTCAGACATGGCTCGGACATCCGGGTTGGCAGAGTATGCTAAAGCAGTGAATAAAAAAAAGGATGGAGGCTTCTAATGTTAACATGCATGAAACCAAGGCTTTTACGGTACAGAAGTCAACAAATGAGAGCGCCTGTGGAATGGGAGCAGAGCTAGGTGCTGCAGGGCCTGGATTAACCTCTACATCACCAGAGGAACAGAGGAGAAGTAGGATAAGGGTACAGCTAAAGGCTATAAGAACTGGTCGTCTCGTGCGTTCGGAACAGAGAGTATTAGGAGCAGGTTTCTGGGCGCGGAAGAATAGATTAAAAGGCATAATGTACAGACAAGGGTATGGTAGGATGTGAATACAGTGGAGGTAAACCTAGGCATTGAGTGACGATGAGAGAGGTTTTGTCTCTAGAGACACCATTTAAACCAGGTGAGGTCACCGCATGTGTGGGAGGTGGAACAAAAGGGCTAGCTAAGGCATATTGAGCAGGGCTGGAGACTCTACAGTGAAATAAGACAATCACTAACCAAAACAGCAATGGACAAGGTATATTGACATTAAGGAGAGGCATTTGTAGCCGAGTGATCATAGGGACCAGTGAGTAGCTAGGCGAGCTGGAGACAGCTAGCGGGCTGGGGCTAGCAGAAGGGCCTTAGGGAGACGTTGCAACGGAAGAGTCTGTTGTAGCCCCTTCGGACGGTTACGTCGGCAGACCAGTCGTGATAGATGATCACTTTATCTTCCGGATGCTGGAGTGAGTGGTCGTGCTGCACCTCGCTCTGCGGGTAATATTACATTTCATTACATTACATTGGAACGATTTGATTAGTGTATTGTTAGCTAGCTACATAGTTGTATCTGCTGTCTTTGTATCAAGATAAAGGTGTAGCTCTGAGGAACTAACAAGGTTAGCTAGCCAGCTGTATTTGTTCATTCGCGCCGTTTTCGAAACGGCGTCAACACCATAACACCACAGCTAGCTAGCCAACTTATATTACATTTCATTACATTACATTGGAATGATTTGATTAGTGTATTGTTAGCTAGCTACATAGTTGTATCTGCTGTCTTTGTATCAAGATAAAGGTGTAGCTCTGAGGAACTAACAAGGTTAGCTGGCCAGCTACATTCTCTAACATAGCTAGCTAGCAGTGGGCGCGTTGTAGACTAACCCTACCAGCTAGCTGTATCATTTTTAGTCAATAAGATTTTTGCAACGTTAGCTTAACTTTCTGAACATTCGAGATGTGTAGTCCACTTGTGTAGCTAGCAGGACTGACTTTGTGTTAGCTAGCCAACGTTTAATTACTTCTGCGTTATGAACTAGACACGGACGATCCATTGGTAGCTTGTTGTTACCAAGTATTGGTGCTAACCGTGTGTTACAGGATGCTAGCATGCTAGTTAGCTACGGCGTCATAGGACACAGTGCACTAGTTGGGTTTTCACGGAAGAATACTGTACCAAGTTATCTAGCGGAATAAACTAAGTTTGAGCCTATTCCTGGAAACATTGAACCACTGTAGTTTACATCAATTTTAATTTCTAGTGGTAGCTAGAAAAGTTATATTTTAGTCTGTGATAAATAGCACAATATGTTTAATCTAAGTATTTGTTATAGTCAAATTAATCCATACTTTATGCTTTTTTTACTCAAAAATGTGTTATATGCCCTCAAGTCAGTGAGGCCTACAGGTAGTAAATAGAAGTTCAAAACTTGTAATGTTCACAAGAACTTAAGTTGATAAAAAGATCTAACACAACATTAAATAATAATATAAGTATTATTATGGATTCATAATCAGCTATAATGGAGCGGTCATTTTGGACCGGGAATTAATTAATTAACATGAAACAAACACAACAGGGGGGTTAATATTGTCTGTCCATGACAAACATAATGTTTTTGTTTTTAACAAAACCACTTTCTCCTGCGGCGTTACTATGTAAGGATTCCAGGCATATGTGTTGTAGGAGTTCATGGACAATCGGAAGAGCGAATGAAACACGTGACCACAGAACGATTTATAAGCAAAAATGTCGGTTGGAACTGGTACCAGAACCACACAGGGGAATTTACATCTTGGAGGAGATGGTTTCTTATTCCCTCGCTATAGGCAGGAAAACCTATAGGATCCAGAATATGACTTTACAGTCTAATTATTCAGATAGGCAGGAATAAAACAAACAAACACAAATATTAGCAGTCATTACACACAATATATTTTAGATTTGTAAAAGTAGCCACCCTTTACCTTGATTACAGCTTTGTGCACTCTTGGCATTCTCTCAACCAGCTTCACCTGAAATGCTTTTCCAACCAGCTTGAAGGAGTTCCCACATATGCTGAGCACTTGTTGGCTCCTTTTCCTTCACTCTGCGGTCGACTCATCCCAAACCATCTCAATTGGATTGAGGTCGGGTGATTGTGGAGGCCAGGTCATCTGATGCAGCACTCCATCACTCTCCTTCTTAGTCAAATAACCCTTACACAGCCTGGAGGTGTGTTTTGGGTCATTGTCCTGTTGAAAAACAAATTATAGTGGGACTAAGTGCACACCAGATGGGATGGCGTATAGCTGCAGAATGCTGTGGTAGCCATGCTGGTTAAGTGTGCCTTGAATTCTAAATAAATCACTGACAGTGTCACCAGCAAAGCACCCCCACACCATCACACCTCCTCCATGCTTCACGGTGGGAAGCACACATGCGGAGATCATACGTTCACCTAATCTGGTCTCACAAAGACACAGCAGTTGGAACCAAAAATCTCAAATTTGGACTCGTCAGACCAAAAGGACAGATTGCCACCGGTCTAATGTCCATTGCTCGTGTTTCTTGGCCCAAGCAAGTCTCTTCTTATTGGTGTCCTTTAGTTGTGGTTTCTTTGCAGCAATTTGACCATGAAGGCCTGATTCACGTAGTCTCCTCTGAACAGTTGATGTTGAGATGTGTCTGTTACTTGAAATCTGTGAAGCATTTATTTGGGCTGCACTTGAAGGAACTTAGTGTATTGATTGATTACGTTACATCGTGACATGTCACTACGTAACGAACGGCACGCATTTGCAACAAATGTTGTACCATACAGCCTCTTTCCACCAGGGGTAGCCTTTCTCTATATTAAAAACAAGAAAGGGGGCAGGGTAAGGGGGATACCTAGTCAATTGTACAACTGAATGCATACATTTTTTGCATCATCACTGCAAGCCATCAGGACTCTCAAAGCGACAGCTGCAGTTTACTTCTGAAGATAATTTTAGTGTCGCCCTAAAAACCAGATTCAAATTCAACACAAACCTTCAAGTAGGTATGTAATGACACATTATCTAAACTCTTTATAGTGTTTTATTTACATTTTAGAGGTGATACGTTGGACAGATCGGGTGAAAAAAAGCCATTTCCTCACATGACATATCTCCCCTTTCACTATCACGCAGTAGGTTTCGCTTCCCCACCCGCCATTTTTAAAAAGACCCAACGGAGCTCATTGCCTTCTTCAATCATGCAGAGACAGGCATCATGAAGGTCTCGTCGTTGATTTTGCTGGAAAGGGGAGAAATTGTGCTTTACAATGGTATTGATATTACAGTTGATCTGGAAATATTACGTTTTTTGGGTGCTAAAATAAGGTGAATTGTACTGACCAGCGCAATGTTCAAAAGTGAGTTAATTACCGTTAAACAATGAACCTAGCTAGATAAAATGTTTAAGATCACATACACGTAACATAAGCTAATGAGCCAGCCAGCTAACGTTAGCTAGTTAAACAACAATGAACAAAGTGGAAACTTTTCATTAGCTAGCTAACATTAGACTAACTAGAAAAGCAAACGGCTCTGGGAAACAAATAACGTCAGCTAGGGAGCCAGCCAGAGAATGTTAGCTAGCTAACAGAACACTTTAGCTTGAAATGAAACCCCTTTCTGTCAAAATTAGAAACATGTAATATATGAAAATGTAGTCTAACTTTAGCTAGCTATCTTACCTGCATACATCATGGACGCGTCTCCCTGTCAGGAATGCCATACCACGGTTGACCTTCGTTTGAAAATGTAATCCGGAGACAGGTGTTTTCTCCATCTAATTATCTAACGTACTCTAATTCCACTGATTTCAAAACTTGATCCTCCAGAAAATTAAGAGCAACACTTATGCAGCTCCACTACACAATATATATATATTTTTAAATCCGCGTTCGACAGGATTACTAACACAGACAGACAAGCTCAAATAGACAGACGCCCTCAACATGGCAGACCAATCCGAAATCCTCTATCGGCATGTCCAGCCCACTCCTTATCTCAGCCAATCATTGCTATTGGGATGGTTGCTCACTTTTTCTGTGGCTTAACCAACAAGGCTCGTAATTAACAATGGTATTCGTATTTACAGATTGCATACAAGCTTGTTATTAAGGCACATGAAAGTTCACATGTTCAAGAAGGCATTTCTGCCAAAAAACTCCTTTTGATAAAAAAAATTTTTTTTACATTCAAACTGCTCTCCTGTGAAGTCTTGACTTGCGACATACGCCTAGTTTCCTGAATCGGGTCACAAATGTCAGTCCCCTCCGTGTTGGATAAGTGACCCATACACTTCTATACTCATAATCTGCCTGTCTTTGTTAATGTTCCATACAGCTTCCTTACAACACTATTTTATTTTTTAACTAGGCAAGTCAGTTAAGAACAAATTATTATTTACAATGACGCCCTAGGAACAGTGGGTTAACTGTTCAGGGGCAGAACAACATACTTTCTTTTACCTTGTCAGCTCGGAGGTTTGGTCTAGCAATCTTTCAGTTACTGGCCCAACGCTCTAACAACTAGGCTACCTGCCACCCCAAATCTAAACTACAGATCTAATCACACTTTTCATTTTAAGATAACGGCAACAAGAGACAATCCCTCAGTAAACGTTGACTTGTGTTTGTTCTCCTCTTTCACAAGGCTTTTGATACCCTTTGGATCCTCTTCTGTAAAGAAGGACTTCGTCTATACACTAGAAGGTACTATGTAAGCATGGTTTTATAGAGCCAGTTCAGTTCTCTGAGAAACAGGGAACCTGAGGTGTTAAGAGGTCTAGAAATAGAAATCCAGCACCTCCAGCTGAGAGAGATCAAGGAATAAGTGGCTTCTGAGCTTTAAGGGGCTAAGTGCCTCTGTGCTCCTACAGAGCACCTGCCACTGAATTTTAGCTGGATAGAACAGAGAGGAAGGTCACCATGCCTGCTCAACACAGCTGGACCCTACCAAACCATGAACTGAACAGCTCAATGTCACAACAAGCAGGAAACTGGTCAACAGGTCAATCCAACAAGAAGGCAGGAAACTGAACACAGCTCGATCTTTAAAGCCAGAAACTGAATTTAGCTTGATCTTACAGTCGTACAAAGCCATGAACTGAACACAGCTCAATGTCACAAGACAGGAAATTGAACAAAGTTCAATGTTCCAACTAGACAGGAAGCTTAACATAACTTGATTTTCAAAGCCAGAAACTAAGCACAGTTCAATATCACAACAAGAAAGGAACAGAGCTGATGAAAAATAATGTGGCACAACACGTCCTGAGAGTCTTCGAGAGATGAAGAGAATATAAAATAAGAATGGCTGAGATTGAGACTTAATGTGAACTCAGTGCGCCCACAATGACATCTCAGTCGCTCTGAGGCGTGTATCTGCAAATGCAATTGCCACTTATTCGTTTCCTGGGCCACTTTCACTTGCGTCATGTCTCTCATTAATCCAACATTGCTCCATTTTCCCCAGCCGCTGTTCCCCCAAGGAATATTTCCCCCAATACTATTCAATGTTGCTCATTGATAGTACACTATCTCAGCTGAGAATATGGAACTATTTCCCCCTGCAAATTACCAACAAAATGGGAAAAGACTCGCAGAGTTTTAAAGGGTAGATTAGTCTTTGATCACACATTTTCCAGCAAGACAAGCTGGTAAAAGAGTGTACTCCTTTTTTCATGAATACCTTTTTTAAATATATTTTTTATACATAACAGTAACTGTATAAAAAGTGGTAAATATGGGTTGCTTATTATAGTTGCAACCCGAGACAGACGGTAAAAATCTGTGTTCACACAGGCAGACCAATTATAATATTTTCCCCAACTATTTGCAAAAGAGCTGACCTGATTGGTCAAAGGACCAATGGAAGTGGAGAAAGATCACAACTGCATTTTATCGATGGCAATAAAAGGACACTCTAAAATGTGCAGTTTTGTCACAGAACACAATGCCACAGATGTCTCAAGTTTTAAGGGAGCGTTCGATTGGCATGCTGACTACAGGAATGTCCACCAGAGCTGAATGCACAGAAATACTGTGACGCAATCCTGAGGCTCATTGTCGTGCCATTCATCCGCCGTCATCACCTCATGTTTCAGCATGATAATACACAGTCCCGTGTTGCAAGGATCTGTACACAATCCCTGGAAAATGAAAATGTCCTGGCCTACATACTCACCAGACATAGAGCAGGCTTGGGATGCTCTGGATCGACGTGTGTTCCAGTTCCCACAAATATCCAGCAACTTCGCACAGTCATTGAAGAGGAGTGGGACAACGTTCCACAGGCCACAATCAACAGCCTGATCAACTCTATGCTAAGGAGATGTGTCGTGCTGCATGAGGCAAATGGTGGCCAACACCAAATACTGACTGGTTTTCTGATCCACGTCCCTGCCTTTTTATTATTATGGTATCTGTGACCAACAGATGCATGTCTGTATTCCCAGTCATAAATCCATAGATTAGGGCCTAATTTATTTATTTAAATTGACTGATTTCCTTATATGAACTGTAACTCAGTAAAATCAAATTGTTGCATGTTGCGTTTATATTTTTGTTCATTATATATTTATTGTCATTTATCAGGGGGTGCTGCAGCACCCTCAGCACCCCTACTACCCGTGGCTATGTATGTGAGATGTTATAGACCTACACTCAGTGTCCAGATTTCAGTTCCCATTTAACCAATTTGAACAGTAAGCTACTGTACAGTTTCCTTGATGTGCTATAGGACTATTGGAAGTCCCCATCTTGTTGAATGTGTATAGCCCTCACAATCACACATAACATAGCTGGCACTGCCATCATCCTCTTTTACCACTTCACCAAATCTCTTCCAAACATTACTTTTTTGGCCCTCCCTTCTCTTTATTTTCAACTCTCCATTTCACAGGTTCTCTCTTGTTGTATTTAACTCCGACATTGTCCTTTTTGCCTCTGTGGATCGATGTTAACTTTTTCTGCCCGTTCCCAAAAGAATTTGGTGATTGGCGTGTAGGTTATTCGGCATACGTACAGTTAGGCCCTAAAGTTTAGGCTTATGTACTAATACCAGATAGCCTAAAATGAAAGAAAAACCTCAATGTAGCCTATAGATATAAATTGCACAAGAATTATACATTTATGGATTTTTTAAGGTAATGTTTTTCTCTGCCTTCAACCTGCCTGCAGCCTACCCGCCCTTTATCCTAACCTGGTCTCAGAGCATTTAACATTACTCTGTATGTAAATCTGAGATACTCCAGTTACATTTCGTAGGATTACATAAGATAGATGGTTACTTAAGCCAATGTGTTTTTTTGTGATTATCCTGCACATACAGTTCCTTCAGCAAGTATTCACAGCCCTGGACTTTTCCCACATTCTCTTGTGTTACAGCCTGAATTGAAAATGGATTACATTTGGATTTTGTGTCACTGGACTACAAACAATACCCCATAATGTCAAAGTTTAATTATGTTTTTAGAAATTTTTGTTTTGGCAAGCGTAAATAAGTTCAGGAGCTTAGCAACTCACAAAACAAGTTGCATGGACTCACTGTGTGCATTAAAAGTGTTTAACCGGATTTTTGAATGACTACCTCATCTCTGTACCCCACACATACAATTAATTATCTGTAAGGTCCCTCAGTTGACTAGTGAATTTCAAACACAGATTCAACCACATAGACCAGGGAGGTTTTCCAATGCCTCGCAAAGAAGGGCACCTATTGGTCACTACAAAGATACAAAATACAGTGGAACATTTTAGCCGTGCATGGCATGATGACAAGAGTTGAATAAATCAGATGAGTAAACAAAGACGATTAGGCTGAGAACACCACCAGACATTGAGAAAACACAAATATTTGTACATACATTTGTTCCTTATTAAACTATGACCAGTTGCCTACTCACTGGAGTTTGATTTTCTATGGCTACCTGATAACATCACTGGCTCCACAGAGACCTAAATTGTAAATGTCTTCCCTTTGACTAAAGTGGTAAACATTTATTAGAAACAGTTCCACTGAGCCTACAGTCTATCACAACACATTTTCTGTCTTTATATTATTAGGATCCCCATTAGCTGTTGCAAAAGCAGCAGCTACTCTTCCTGGGGTCCACACAAAACATGAAACATGACATAATACAGAACATTAATAGACAAGAACAGCTCAAGGACAGAACTACATCAATTTAAAAAAATAAATGAAGCCTGTGGACAGACTTACTCAGGAATTAGTTGTAATGAGTGTTTGGTTGAACAATGCATGTCAAGTGTGCCCAGTTCATCTTGATGTAATTCCAGTGAGATGATCCAGAGGACAGAAATTCTAAAGAGGTCCTAAAGTTCTGTCCTCCCTGGCCAAAGTCCCAAAGTATGTGGTCCAAATATTTGATAATAAATATGATCTTCCTTGGGTACATAAGAGTTGTTTGGTTAGTGTCAGAAGCAGAGCGGTTTTCTAGGAAGTCTATACTGTTCTGTAAATATGATCTCATGTACTGCAAACAGGGTCTTCACTGCAATCTCAAAGTACAAAGTCATTCAGTGAAGATAAGGACTATTAATCGAAGGTACTAGTTAACTACATATTCTTACAGAGACTGGTTGAAAGGAAGTGTTTGAGTCTTTTGTGTAAGACACTGGAGGTCTTTACATTCATAGTGGAACTGACGAGATCCCCTCAGTATTACGGGTAATGTTCTTGAATCCTTTCTTAAATTATCCCAGCTTTGTGTAGCTGTATGTGACACAGGAAATAGGGCCAGTTTTCCTGATCCAGATTAAGCACAAACCAAGACTAAAAAGCTTTTTCAATGGAGTCTCCATTGTCCACGTGTTTGGTTAAGTAGTCCTAGGTCTCTATTCAATCTGTATCGCTGAAGCATTACAGATTGCGCAATAGAAATGTAAAGGTAATTTCCGATTGTGCTGACATATGTAGCGTTTACCGTGAATGCTAATGCGGGAACCATACCTTTAAATTTCAATCACACTGCAATGTTGTGTCACGGTTGTCGTTGGAATGAGCGGACCAAAGTGCAGCGTGTGCGTCGTTCCACATTCTATTTATACTGTGAAACTATGCAATACATAAATAAATAAACTGAATGACAAAAACCCGTGACACAGAGGTGAAACATACACTACTCAAAATTAATCTCCCACAAACCCAGATGGGACAAACACCAACTTAAATATGACCTCCAATTAGAGACAACAATGACCAGCTGCTTCTAATTGGAGATTATCCCAAACACAGCCCAACATAGAAATAGAAAACTAGAACAACCCAACATAGAAATAAAAAAATTGGAACATAACAACATAGAAAAACTAAACTAGAAAACCCCCCTGTCACGCCCTGACCTACTCTACCATAGAAAATAACAGCTTACTATGGTCAGGACGTGACATGTTGAACTTCAGCAATACAGATTGAATAGAACCCTTAATTTGGGTCTGGGCACTAAAGAGTTCAGGGAGTCAAATAATCTTTATACCACACACTGTAAAAAAGACAATTTAACCAATTGCTTAATCAGCATTATTCTGTTAGTTGAGTCAAAAATACAATCATTTGAGCTAATGTTTTAGTGTGTTACCTCAACAATCTCTGCTTGAAGTCAGCTGAATTTGTAAAAGCTTGTTGAGAAACTCAAACCGATGCCATCATTATTATATTTCCCAGCATGCTCTCCTGCGTGTTAATTTTCAGAATTGTTTGTTTCAATAACTGTGTTTTTGCATGTACTTTTGATTGGTTGATTCATCTAATGCTACACAAACATAAATCACACATATTTTCCTAAACGTATCCTATCTGTTAGTAGTTGGAATTTTCTGAGATAGTTTATATGATTTAGGTAGTCTCAATAATCAATCTTCCCTACCCCGCAGTCATTCTGAATGCAGGTTGTGTGTGATTAAAAGTTTCAGTTGTTGGATATCCTCACTCTGGCTGGATTCCAATAGGGATTACACATCACTTTGCAAACCAGCATAATGTGACTTGTAACCTTGATGTGGCCTGTAAATTAGGAGTTTCACACTACTGTGTTAGGGTTTAACTAGGCCCTCAAAGAAAGGCCTTATGATTTGTGTAATGTATTGTCATAAAGAGTTGAATTTTAAAGATAACATATTTACTTAGACACTCATTTGGTGACGGCTACAGTACTGAAAATCATTGAACACAACAACCATGTTTCTGTCGGTAACAAATACAGTCATGGGTGGTAATTACAATTCACTCGAAAGGCTGGGAAATATGAAAATGTCTCTGGGAAATATGCAAATAAGGTAGAATATATTCTCAAGTTAAATTATATGTTCACTCAACATAAAATTCTAAGTCAAGTGAACAAATGTTGAGCAACCTCACAATCCTGTTGCAGCTGGTTGTCTTACAATTGTATATTGAATCAACTTCAATGCTATTTTGTTGAGCAAACTCACAATCCTAGTGCAGCTGGTTGTCTTACAATTGTAGGTTGAATCAACAAATCAATTTTTTTTTTTACAGTGCAGTTAAACAAGAGGCCCACCGATATCTACCCCAGGTTTCCATTTGGCTGGTCGCCACTGGGATTATCAGACTCTGCCTCACCGCTTGCCCTGCCCCTCCGACACGCCAGGCGGTCCAGGGACCTTGGGGATATGTTCTGTGATCGGCAGCGGCAGCAGCAGTGGACCACATCAGCCAGATCAGCCCGGAAGGAGGGCGTGAAAAAGCCGTATATCACTGGGTCGCAGCATGTGTTGAGGTTGCCGAAGACGAAAAGGGCGTGGTGGACATACTCGGGCGTCTCCTGAAGCATGGCCGGCTGGAACCAGTACCAGATACCCAGGAGGTAGTAGGGCGTCCAGCAGATCACGAAGGACGCCACGATCACGATGGTCATCTTCAGGGTCTTCATTCGGGCCTTAGGGATCATGTCTGTGCCACTTCGCCTCAGGCATGGCGCCCCACCTGGAGTGATTTCAGTCATACACAGTTTGTGAGGAGAAATGGAATAGTACTATGTAAAGTGAAGGTTGAGATGCCCTGAGTCTTCCTGACCATGTGACCTGACCAGGACTTGCCTCTGGTTGATTGATTCATTTGTACTAGATGTACAAAAATATGGGATTTTCCTGATCAGACAGTAACAACTTTTGGCCCTAAATATGACAAGTATGTGCTGTCAAAACATTCAGTAGTCAAATATATCACATGGGAGCAAAGAATGCAGTGTGCAGTCTCTTCACCTTTTACACTAACACACACACAGACAGACACACACACACCTTTGCCTTTGTGCATCTGACGGCTGATCTCGATGAGGATGCGGGTGTAGCAGAAACTCATTACTAACAGGGGGAACACATAAAGCGTGACAAAGTGAAACATGTTGTAGGCCGTCTCTTGCCAGCGATGGTGGAAGCTTCCATGCGTCACACACTGAGTGAATTCCACTCCCTCTGCTTTGATTGCTCGAAAGATGAACAGCTATGAGATAAAGAGAGACAAAGGGGAAGTGAGAAATCATGATAAAGGTATATCAATCTATCAATAAAATGTATCTCGAGCCCTTTTGACACACAGTTGTCGCAAAGGTCTTTAAAGTAATCAGGACCTATGAATACTAAAGCACAGTGGCAAGGAAAATCTCCCAAAAGAGGGAAGAAACCTAGAGACAAATGAGATTCAGGGCTTGATTCAATCGAGATCGAGGGATTGAAATTTAAAGGCAATGTTTCTGCATCCTTGGAGACTGCATTCACGGTAAACGCTACCTATGCCGGCTCAATCAGAAATTACCTTAAAATTCCAATAGCGCTATGGCGCTGAACTGCTGCTGTACAGATTGAATCAAGCCCTCAGAGGGTGGGGCCCATTCTCTGGCTGTACTGGGTAGAGGATATGTAGCGCCCATCAGAAATAAAGAGTATTTCTGTCTGTAATAAAGCCCCTTTGTGGGGAAAAATGTATTTTGATTGGCTGGGCCTGGCTCCCCCGTGCGTGGGCCTGGCTCCCAAGTGGGTGGGCCTATGCCCTCCCAGGCCTACTCATGGCTGCGCCCCTGCCCAGTCATGTGAAATCCATAGATTAGGGCCTAATGAATTTATTTAAATTTAATGATTTCCTTATATGAACTGTAACTCAGTAACATTTTGGCGTTTATATTTTTGTTCAGTCAGTGGAGGGAAGAAAAGTATAATTACAAAGGAATGACGCACATGCAGCAGCCATTTAATGACCTAATCAGAAATCTATTACAAAATCAATCTATTCTAATCTGTTAGAATGATGATTCCTTTCAATACAATTTCTGCACCAGAGGTGATATAATATAGAAGTGTTATGATACACTACATGAATGAAAGTATGTGGACACCTGCTCGTTGAACATCTCATCCAAAAATATGGAGTTTGTCCCCCCATTGCTGCTATAACAGCCTTCACTCTTCTGGGAAGGATTTCCACTAGATTTTGGAAAATTTCTGCGGGTACTTGCTTCCATTCAGCCACAAGAGCTTTAGTGAGGTTGTGCACTGAGGTTGTGCACTGATGTTGGGCGATTAGGCCTGGCTCACAGTCGGCGTTACAGTTCATACCAAAGGTGTTCGATGGGGTTGAAGACAGGGCTCTGTGCAGGCAAGTCAACTTCGTCTACACTGATCTTGACAAACCATTTCTGTATGGACCTCACTTTGTGCACGGGGGCATTGTGATGCTGAAACAGGAAAGGGTCTTCCCCAAACTGTTGCCACAAAGTTGGAAGCACAGAATTGTCTAGAATGTTATTGTATAGTGTAGTGTTAAGGTTTCCCTTCACTGGAACTAAGGGCCCTAGCCCGAATCATGAAAAACAGTCCCAGACCATTATTCCGCCTCCACCAAACATTACAGTTGGCATTATGCATTAGGGCAGGTTGTGTTCTCCTGGCATCCGCCAGAGACGGATGTGTCCGTCGGACTGCCAGATGGTGAAGTGTGATAAATCACTCCAGAGAACACCTTTCCACTGCTTCAGAGTCCAATGGTGGTGAGCTTTACACCACTCCAGCCGATATTTGGCATTGCGCATGGTGATCTTAGGCTTCTGTGCAGCTGCTCGGCCATGGAAACCAATTTCATGAAGCCCCCGCTGAACAGTTCTTGTGCTGACGTTGCTCCCAGTGGCAGTTTTGAACTTGGTTGTGAGTGTTGCAACTGAGGAGAGACGATTTTTATGAGCTACGCGCTTCAGCACTCAGTGGTCCCATTCTGTGAGCTTGTGTGTCCTATTACTTCACAGCTGAGCCGTTGTTGCTCCTAGACATATATATTTTTGTCAGCAAATTTTCACAAATTTTCTCCATTACCTGCACTGTAAATAAATACCACCTATTTTTGCACCTGATCTACTGACTCCGTCTCAACAGTTGCTGCTCCACACCAACTAAGTAAGTAGGCTGCCGGCTTCTCTATTTTAACACTGAGCACAAGTGTGAGATGGTTAGGCCAATACTTCATGTTATTGTTGAGGATGGCAATAAATTCATACATTTTCCGTAAGAGCTGGTCCTAGATATCGGGAATGGAGGAAATTAACTGTCTATGTTTTTATCTTTTAAACTGTATTTTTCCTTTTGCTGTATGATAACTTCCTATTAATGCAAATTCTTGCACATTCTCAGTAAATCATTTGATTAATGACAGACTGTCATACTGTCACGCCCTGACCTGAGAGAGACGGGGTTTTTTTCTCTATTTTGTTAGGTCAGGGTGTGGGGTGGGCATTCTATGTTTTGTATTTCTTTGTTTTGGGCCGAGTATGGTTCCTAATCAGAGGCAGCTGTCTATCGTTGTCTCTGATTAGGAATCATACTTAGGCAGCTTTTTCCCACCTGTATTTGTGGGTAGTTGTTTTCTGTTTTGTTATATGTGACCTGACAGAACTGTTGGCTTTCGTTTTGTTTCTTTGTTCTAGTGTTCTCAGCATTAAATAATTATTAACACTTGCTGCGCTTTGGTCCCCTCTCTACGACAGCCGTAACACATACACTTCCTCCAGCACTAGTACACACACACACATTGTCACACCCTGATCTGTTTCACCTGTCTTGTGCTTGTCTCGATCCCCCACCAGGTGTCTCCTATTTTTCCCCATTATCCCCTGTGTATTTATACCTGCGTTTTCGGTTTGTCTGTTGCCTGACTCGGACCAGCTCTGCAACACTGTCTCCCTCCAAGGAGCCACCATTGGAAGACACGAGGAGTTACTTCATAACCTTGTGGAGAGACTCATACCTTGGCGGAATGCCATGACCATGCCTTCAATATACTGTTGGAACAATTCCGCAGACTCCCTACTAGGCAGCAAGCCACAATGGTAACCTTCCAGACTCCCAGTAACCCCAATAACAGCGGTGCTTCTCCCCAGCCTACCCCGGCTTCCCAAGAACCCCGCTTACCTCCTACAGAGCACTATGCCAGGGATCCTTGAACCTGCCGGGCGTTTTTCTCCCAGTGCTCACTAATCTTCGAGCTACAGCCCTCTTCGTTTCCTTCGGATCGTTTGAAGATAGCGCATCTTATAATGCTGATGTCCGGGAGGGCGCTCACATGGGCTACGGCGGTGTGGGAGCAACAATCCACCATTTGCCTTAGTCTGGAGGATTTCATGGCGGAGGTAAAGAAGGTGTTCAATTTTCCACTATCCAGGAGTGAGGCGGCTCAGAAGCTACTTTGGCTGCAACTGGGCATGGCTAGATTGTCTCCTGAGGAATGTTTACGCAGACTGAGCTCCAAAAGTTGTATTGTGGTACTTCAGGACATTACATATCCACCTGTCCAATAAAATACCAGGCTCATCAGTACAGTAGGTATGAGTACGCTGGTGGGCCATACAGGGAGTCTCCCATCTCCCATTACTCGTACTCCTCTCCATGCTATCCTGCTGTGGGGTGACAAATCTAAATCTCTCCGGGTGCTCATGGACTCTGGGGCTGAAGGGAGCTTTATGAATGCTACCCTGGTGTCGGAGCTGGGCATCTCCACACAACCCCTCTCCATTCCCATCGAAGCCAGAGCGTTGGACGGATGCTCTATTGGCAGGGTCACTGACAGTACTGTTCCCATCAACCTGCGAGTGTCAGGTAACCACAGTGGTTGTGGTTCTGGCTGCAGGGTTCATTCGTCCTTCCGCCTCCCCGACCGGCTCAGGGTTCTTCTTTGTCGAGAAGAAGGACAAGGCTCTGCGCCAGTGTATCGACTACCAGGGTCTTAATGACATCACGGTAAAAATACCTTACCCTCTACCAGAAGTCAGCATACCCTCGGCCCAGATGTTCGTCCGCCGCTCTCGGCATACCTGGAAGAGAGCCCGTCCGCTCTTCAACCACCTCCATGTACGGGGTGACAGGCGGACCACCACCGGACCCCAGCTCCCCGCTATCATTTCGGGCAGAGGGTATGGCTCTCCACTCAGGATCTGCCCCTCCGTGTCGAGTCCCGTAAACTTTCCCCTTCTTTATCGGCCCTTTCCCAATCTCTAAAATCCTTAGCTCCACTGCTGTTGGTCTTCTGGTGCTCTGCACCCTCCGTATACATCCCACTTTCCATGTGTCTAGGATTAAACCTCTGTCTCATAGCCCTTTGTCTCCTGTTTTCTGTTTGTCTGTTGCCAGTTCGTCTTGTTTTGTCAGGTATTACCAGCGTGTTTCCTGTTCTCAAGTTCTTGTTTTCTAGTCTTCCAGGTTCTGACCTTTCTGCCTGTCCTGAGCCTGCATGCCGTTCTATCCCTGGGTCATATCCTGAGTCGTGACACATCAATGTTAATTAGGATATTTTCTCTGGCTTTGTCAGCTATGCAAACACCTTTATCAGACACACAAATCTCCTATAATTACACACAACACAATGGCACAGGGACCCAGATAATAATAGCTTCCCTTCCCTTGTAACACATTCCATCATAATTTCCTCATATCTATAGCTATCATAGCAGGCAAAAGTTGGTGACATAATTTATGATCATGACATATGATTGTAAATTGGTTTTCTGGTTGTCGAAACGTCAGAGATATTACACCTAGGTAAATGTTTCTTCTGGACTAGTTTAAAAATAGTATACACCCATGACATCACAGAAGATGTCGGATTAACATCACTGCAACCAGTTTTGCCAGCTGGGATAGCTTCACTTCGCCATTGTATTTTTGGCACTGTTTTTGACGAGGGTGTTTGCCATTGTTCTGCTTTATTGACGTTGTCACGATCCTCTTCGTCAGAAGATATGTTGAAATCGCTGTCGGAAAAAGTGGACCAATATGCAGCGGATTGCGTGCTCATCATAATTTATTATAATGTGAACACCACGAATCAAAAACAAGAAAACAATGACCGCCAGGAACAGTATAGCAGGCTACACACGTATAGCAGTGCTAAAACAACTACCCACAAACAACAAGACCAAACACACCCTAATATATAGGACTCCCAATCAAAGGCAACTAGAAAACACCTGCCTTCAATTGAGAGTCCATACCCCAATTAACTAACATAGAAACAGAACAGATAGAAAACCCATAGAAACACAAACATAGAAAAGAAACCCAAAACCCCGGAATACATAAACTAACTAACCTCTGCCACGTCCTGACCAAACTACAATAACAAATAATCCTTTATACTGGTCAGGACGTGACAGACGTGCTAATTAAATCGGCCTGCAGTTACCTCCCACTGGGCACAAACGTCATTTCAAAGTCTACTTTGGATTTACATTTGGTAGACTTGTCAACTAACATGAATTCAACTTGAAATAAAAAAAAGGACCATATCATTGGATTTAGGTTAAAAGTTGGGTGAAAAAAAAACCCAAATCGAATCCGTTTCCCACGTTGAGTCAACATCATCACATCTCTAAATGACGTGAAAACAACATTTATTCAACCATGCTTTGTGCTGAATTACTTTAACCGCTTGCCATCTCCACCAATCCTTGAAAGTCATTGGTCAATTAGTACGCATGAACAAGGAAACACTCAAAATGAGATGGCTTCAGTTGGCACATATCTACTTGATATGTTCCACTGGATATCATAAGGTGAATGCACCAATTTGTAAGTCGCTCTGGATAAGAGCGTCTGCTAAATGAAGTAAATGTAAATGATCATAATGTAAAGTGTGTGCGTGTGTGCCTGCGTGCGTAGTAAATTAGATGGACTCTTCACAGCCGCAGTCAACAGTGCTGTGTTTAGTCACCATAAGATGGGTTGCCTTAATTGCTTAACCAGGAACATGCATTTCCTGTAGAATGACCATCCATGTCAAGCATGTGCATGTGGTTGGGAATGGGGGCATATTGATCTGTCCACAACTCACAACTCTCCACCAAACCTCCTGTCTTTGAGCTGTCTAACATCTGTCCCTTCTCCATGTTCGACTGGCTCCTCCGCTTGTGTCTCTCCCTCTGTCTCTCTTCCTACAGCAGAGGTTCTGTGTTTTTCCCTTCTTCCTATTCATTTGGAACACCAGTTACTGACTAGCACCTCAAAGGTCGCATCCACTTACAGCTAGAAAGGTCACCTCTACGAGACTCTGACATTAAGGGGATTGGATTTGTGGAAACTCTCTCTCTCTCTGTGACAGTAAAAACAAGGAGGGAACACTCGGAAATCTAACCATGCTGGGAAGGAAAGCTATTTTCTCTTAGTGCAGTGTAAGGACACCTTCAACTATGAACTGTAATTGATGGAGTGTTCAAAGTACTGTTTTTCCGCCAACAAATTGATCTGTGAGCATGGAATAAAATCTACTCCCACATTTTTTAAATTCAAATCAAATGCAGTGCTTATTGGCATGAAATACATGTAAATACAAAAATATTACAAAATAAATGGTTTGATATGAGTAAAATTGCATAAATCCACATGCTTTGTTTCTAAAGACCAATTGACAATACATCTCATATTTTTGGATATAAAGTATTTACATTTGAGTGAACACAATCTCTTTCTCCCTCCCTGCCTTCTCTCTCTCCCTACTTGTCAGGGTGGGTAAAGGCTTATATCATTCACAGCACTACTGTTTAGATTGAGGTGGGACTATTATCAATATGCAGGTGACCTCATTTGATTTGATCATAGCAACACTTTGTTACCAAGCTGACAACTGCTTTAGCTGCTTCCATTTCTAAGCCATTCAACTCACATTACTAAAGCCATCAATCAAGACCTGGTGTGCTTGTCCTATAGAATTAAAGTTGAATACACTGAATGCTCTCTATTTTGCTGAGAGATTGTTTCCTAACGATGCACCACCCACCTACCCATAGTATTTAATTTGATTGGCAGATCACTGACTGTGTGCTCTATTGTGTGAGGAAGACAGTGAACAACTTAAGATCGATTGCTGCCCTGCAATCTTACTAGCCAAGAATCCAAACGGAATAGCTCTCCATTTCACTATTGCTCCAATACACTGATTCAGACTGGACCTGTTCCATTAGAAGGGCATTTGGACCAGCTAGAGAGTAGTCCTCCAAGAAAATATGGGAATGTTTAGTCTACAACTCACGTGGACAAATGTTGCCCAACAAAATATTTTTGTTGGGCAACATTTGTGGATGGTGATCCTGTCATCGACCGATTCGTTATGCATAAACGTTACAGACATAGGCGCAAATGATTCATTGAATGCGTGCGCAAGGTGATTCAGTGACGTGAAACCATAATGAAATGGAGTGATAATCAGTGTGGATAGCAGGCTAGTAACAGCAATCTCAAGTGGACCACTACCTTCCTAACATAAGAGAGAAATACAAGGCTTACTAATGAATATCCATGTTGTTATGTTGTAGTCTGAGAACAATGTAGTGGCTACAGTATGTACACCCACCTGTGGGGAGGCCAGGAGCAAGCTGAGGACCCAGGCAACGAGCAGCATCCTCTTGTTCCTGCGTCCGGCGTCCAGCGCATCCAGCGGGTGCAGAATAGCATGGTGGCGATCCAGGCTGACCACCACCAGGATGAAGGCAGACGAGTGCATGGCAAACAGCTTGAGGAAGCACAGCAGCTTGCACATGGCATCACCGGCGTACCACTGTACAGTGACGTTCCACGCCGCATCCAGCGGCATCACCACGAACGTCATCACCAGGTCTGCAGAGGCCAGGCTGGCAATGAGTGGCCGGAGATGGGCGGCCAGGCGGCGCCCGCGGCCCCGTGCCACGCTGATCAGCACAGAGAGATTGGAGAAGGCAGCGAACACAAAGAGGACCATGGTGGCTGCCACGCGGACGCGGGCAGCGGCGGTGAAGGTGGGAGCCTCCCAGTCTATGAATGACGGAGGGAGGGAGGAGTTAAAAGAGGAGTTCACTGCTGGAAACATTGGCGTCGCCGAACAAAGAGACCAGTTGCCCGACATCCTGTCATCTGACATCCTAGGAGGAAGAAGGGAATAAAATCATCATCCTTATCGTCATCATATCCTCATCATCATAATAGTTTTCATTTGTAATGAGCTTTTCATAGGAAGAAATCACTGTACAAAGTGATTCACTTTACTTGATTTGGTTTATCTGGAAGGGACAATGCACATTAGTCAACATTTCTATAAATGTGCCAGATTTTGCCAGCCAGTTCATTTTCAACGGCTGTAAGTGAAAACATTAATTAATGTAACATTGGCCCAACAAGGACAACATTCTCTTGGCGCTAATAATTAATTGGCGCTAATAATTAATATAGGAGCACAGGCAGACTGCCAGCTTACTGCCTAAGTGCAGTTTCAGCCTCCTAAAGCTGATATACGGTTTGGCAGCTGATAAATGGTTCGGCAGCTGATAACGGTTTGGCAGCTGATAAACAGTTTTCCAGCTGATAAATGGTTTGGCAGCTGATAAACTGTTTGCCAGCTGATAAACGGTTTGGCAGCTGATATACGGTTTGGGAGCTGATATACGGTTTGGCAGATGATATACGGTTTGGCAGCTGATATATGGTTTGGCAGCTGATATACAGTTTAGCAGCTGACATTTACGGTTTGGCAGCTGACATATATGGTTTGGCAGCTGATATGCGGTTTGGCAGCTGATATACGGTTTGGCAGCTGATATACGGTTTGGCAGCTGATATACAGTTTTCCAGTTTAGTCCTTTGCAGCTGCAAAGGAAACTAATGATGGGTCCGTTATTTTGACATTTTCACCTCAGTAATATTCCTTAACACCTGCAGTATTATGATAAATCTTTATAGCTAAGGCAATATTTATAATATGTCATAGATGGGACACCAACTGCTAAGCTAATGGTGGATCAATTATTAATTAGTAATGTTCCTTAAAACACCCATCTTAATTTCTGAATTAGGCAGGTCATACATACAGTACCAGTCAAAGGTTTTGGACACACCTACTCATTCAAGGGTTTTTCTTTATTTGTACTATTTTCTACGTTGTAGAATAATAGTGAAGACATCAAAACTATGAAACAAACACATGGAATCATGTAATAACCAAAAAAGTGTTAAACAAATCATTTTACATTTTATATTCTTCAAAGTGGCCACCCTTTGCATTGATGACAGCTTTGCACACTCTTGGCATTCCCTTAACCAGCTTCACCTGGAATGCTTTTCCAACAGTCTTGAAGGAGTTCCCACATATGCTGAGCACTTGTTGGCTGCTTTTCCTTCGCTCGCACTAAGCGCAAACCACATGGTATGGTGTATTGCTGCAGAATGCTGTGGTAGCCATGCTGGTTAAGTGTGCATTGAATTCTAAATAAAACACAGACAGTGTCACCAGCAAAGCACCCCCACATCAACACAACAATGGGCCTCAGGATCTCGTCACCGTATCTCTGTGCATTCAAATTGCCATCGATTAAATGCAAATGTGTTCATGGTCTGTAGCGTATGCCTGCCCATACCATAACCCCACTGCCAACGTTGACATCAGCAAAACGTTGCCATCTGCCCGATACAGTTGGAACCGGTATTCATCCGTAAAGAGCACATTTCTCCAGCTTGCCAGTTGCCATCGAAGATGAGCATTTGCCCACTGAAGTCTGTTACGATGCCGAACTGCAGTCAGATCAAGACCCTGGTGAGGATGACGAGCATAAAGATGAGCTTCCCTGAGACAGTTTCTGACAGTTTGTGCAAAATAAATTTGGTTGTGCAAACCAACAGTTTCATCAGCTGTCCGGGTGGCTCGTCTCAAATGATCCCGCAGGCGAAGAAGCCGAATGTGGAGGTCATGGGCTGGTGTGGTTACACGTGGTCTGCGGTTGTGAGAAATTAACATTCTATTTTCTGGCAATAGCTCTGGTGGACATTCCTGCAGTCAGCATCCCAATTGCACGCTCCCTCAAAACGTGAGACATCTGTGACAAAACTGCACATTTTAAAGGGGCCTTTTTGTTGTCCCCAGCACAAGGTGCACCTGTGTAATGATCATGCTTTTTGATCAACTTCTTGATATGCTACACCTGTCATGCTATGCCTGTCATGTGGATGGATTATCTTGGCAAAGGAGAAATGCTCACTAACAGGGATGTAAACAAATTTGTGCACAAAATATGATAGAAAAAAGGTTTTTGTGCATATGGTGCTGGCTTTTTCATGCTCAACAGTTTTCCATGTGTATTAAGATTGGTCAATCACCCAAAGGACATCCAGGCAACTTGACACAGCTGTGGGAAGAATTGGAAGAACGGCGCCGGAGGGGAAGGCTGCCGTTTTACGTGCTCCTGCTATTTTGTTAATTTTTTTGCGTTGTGACTTATTTACTACTTATTTTGTACATAATGTTGCTGCTACCTTCACTTATGACCCAAAATAACTTCTGGACATCAGAATAGCGATTACTCACCTCGAACTGGCCGAAGATTTTTTCTTTAACGAGTCCGACGCGAAGGATATACTGCTTTTCGGGAATGGGCCCTAATCCTCATCATTTGATTGAAGAAAAGATGGATAAAAAGGGGGGTGGAAAATTCGTAGGCGAGTGAGTCAACCCCCTATACCATCAGTCCTATTAGCCAACGTGCAATCATTGGATAACAAAATGGATGAGCTCCTATCAAGAATATCCTACCAACGGTACATCAAAAACTGTAATATCTTATGTTTCACCGAGTCATGGCTGAACGACGACATGGATAACATACAGCTGAATGGGTTTTCGGTCCATCGGCAAGATAGAACAGCTGCTTCCGGTAAGACAAAGAGTGGAGGTCTGTGTTTATTTGTAAATAACAGCTGGTCCACAAAATCTAATATTAATGAAGTCTCAAGGTTTTGCTCGTCTGAGGTAGAGTATCTCATAATAAGCTGTAGACCACACTATTTACCAAGAGAGTTTTTATCTATATTTTTCGTAGCTGTTTATTTACCACCACAAACTGATGCTGGCACTAAGACGGCACTCAACGAGCTGTATAGGGCCGTAAGCAAATTGGAAAATGCTCATCCAGAGGCTGAGCTCTTAGTGGTAGTATATGGGCTTGCCACATCTTAGTGGCAAGCCCCATATACTACCCACCACTGCGACCTGTACGCTCTCGTTGGCTGGCCCTCACTTCATACTCGTCGCCAAACCCACTGGCTCCAGGTCATCTACAAGACCCTGCTAGGTAAAGTCTCCCCTTATCTCCGCTCACTGGTTACCATAGCAGCACCCACCTGTAGCACGCGCTCCAGCAGGTATATCTCTCTGGTCACCCCCAAAGCCAATTCCTCCTTTGGCTGTCCCTCCTTCCAGTTCTCTGCTGCCAATGACTGGAACAAACTACAAAAATCTCTGAAACTGGAAACACTTATCTCCCTCACTAGCTTTAAGCACCAGCTGTCAGAGCAGCTCACAGATCACTGCACCTGTACATAGCCCATCTATAATTTAGCCCAAACAACTACCTCTTCCCCTACTGTATTTATTTATTTATTTTGCTCCTTTGCACCCCATTATTTCTATTTCTACTTTGCACTTTCTTCCACTACAAATCTACCATTCCAGTGTTTTACTTGCTATTGTCACGTCCTGACCAGTAAAGGGGTTATTTGTTATTATAGTTTGGTCAGGACGTGGCAGGGGGTATTTGTTTAATATGGTTTTGAGTGTGTGTTTATGTAGAGGGGCGTTTGATTTATGTATTACGGGGTTTTTGGTTTAGTTCTATGTTGTATAGTTCTATGTCTGTTCTAGGGTATTTAGATCTATGTTTAGGTAATTGGGATTGGGGCCTTCAATCGGAGGCAGCTGGTTATCGTTGCCTCTGATTGAAGGTCCTATATTTAGGAGTATGTTTGTTATGGGTATTGTGGGAGGTTGTTCGTTGCACTGCTGTATTTAGCCTGCAAGACTGTTAGTTCGTTCGGTTCTTGTTTTGTTTAACCTGTTGGGGCTAGGGGGCAGTATTTGCACGGCCGGATAAAAAACGTACCCAATTTAATCTGGTTACTACTCCTGCCCAGTAACTAGAACAGTGGTTCTTAACCTGGGTTCGATCGAACCCCAGGGGTTCGGTGAGTCAGTCTCAGGGGTTCGGCGGAGGTCAAGACACACACCCGACTCATATGATTCGTGATGACACGCCCCGCTTGGCCATCATTGGCTGCAGGTGATCACGCAACATCGCTTGGCCTATCTGTGCTGCAGGGAATTTGGCGCGCTCAGTAGTCGAATTGTGACTGTCGTGATGGTACGTCGTGTGATTTCTTTCTTAATATTTTAATCCCTTCATACTAACTATGTCGAGCAAAAAAAGAAAGTGGTCGGACGAATATGTACAATATGGATTCACATGTATAACGGAACGTGATGAGAGTCAGCGTCCTAACTGCATGATTTGCAATGCCAAGTTGAGCAATTCTAGTCTAGCACCGGCAAAACTAAGAGAACACTTCCTTAAGCTGCATGGAGATGGACAATACAAGAACACAACGCTCGCTGAATTCAAGGTGAAGAGAGCCAGATTCGATGAAAAGGCTACTCTAGTGGAATGCGTGAACTATGTGCGAAATAGTGCTCTGAGGCACCGCATCTTCAGTGAGCTGTGTAAAGAAATGGGCTCTGAATTCGAGGTACTTCTGTACCATTCTAACGTTCGGTGGTTATGCCGGGGACAGGTGCTGAATCGTGTTTTTGCCGTGCGTGTGGAATTAGCCCTGTTTTTGCAAGAGCACCAACATCGTCACGCAGATTGCTTAAAAAATTCTGA
Organism: Salmo trutta; assembly: GCF_901001165.1. Taxonomy (NCBI): domain Eukaryota; kingdom Metazoa; phylum Chordata; class Actinopteri; order Salmoniformes; family Salmonidae; genus Salmo; species Salmo trutta. The sequence goes on along the minus strand of NC_042990.1, from coordinate 15,995,669 downwards.
GTTCATTCTCATTTTAGCGTACATGGCTGATATCTTCGCAGCTCTCATTCATCTCAATCAACAGATGCAGGGCGGTGGAGTCAACATCATCGAAGCGGAAGAAAACCTGAAGGCTTTTCAAAAAAAGCTACCGTTATGGAAACGACGAACAGAGAACGATAACTTCGCAAACTTTCCCCTGCTGGATGACTGTGTAAGTAAGATCGAAGATGTATCTGGAATCGGAGACATTTCTGTACCCGCGGAACTGAAGCAAGCAATTGCCACGCATTTAGATGAGCTTGCAAAGTCTCTCGACGGATACTTCCCTACAAGAGAATCATATCCAGCATGGGTGAGACAGCCGTTCACGTTTAGTGTTGAGACAACAGATGTCAATGATGAATACCTCGATGAAATCATTGAAATTCAGCAGAGCCAGGTTCAACAGCAACTCTTCAGAACAACAACGCTCTCAACGTTTTGGTGTCAACAAATGGTAACGTACCCTGTTATTGCTAAGAAAGCTCTGGAGATTTTCATACCGTTTGTTACAACCTATCTTTGCGAGCAATCCTTTTCGAGGATGCTGGACATAAAAACGAAGAAAAGGAACAGACTTTGTTGCGAAAATGACATGAGAGTGGCACTTGCCAAGGTGAAGCCGCGCATTTCTGAACTGGTCTCTGAAAGGCAACAGCAGAAGTCACACTGATTTGCAGTAAATATTCATTATTATGTTTTTGTTTTTGTGTGAAAATCATGTTTTAATGGTTTTGTTCTTTGAACACTGATGTTGATGCACGGTTCATTTTGTGCACCAGTAAAATATATACCTATGTTTTGAATTTTATTTTTCCAATTAAGAAGGGTTCGGTGAATGCGCATATGAAACTGGTGGGGGTCAGTACCTCCAACAAGGTTAAGAACCACTGAACTAGAATATGCATATAATTAGTAGATTTGGATAGAAAACACTCTAACGTTTCTAAAACTGTTTGAATGGTGTCTGTGAGTATAACAGAACTCATATGGCAGGCCAAAACCTGAGAAGATTCCATGCAGGAAGTGGAAATCTGATTTGTGGAATCACCTTCAACACTTTGCCTATGAAACACACCGTGAGTTAGCTCACAGATCACTGCACCTGTACATAGCCCATCTATAATTTATCCCATACAACTATCTCTTCCCCTACTGTATTTATTTATTTATTTTGCTCCTTTGCACGCCATTATTTCTATTTCTATTTTGCACTTTCTTCCACTACAAATCTACCATTCCAGTGTTTTACTTGCTATATTGTATTTACTTTGCCACCATGGCCTTTTTTGCCTTTACCTCCCTTATCGCACCTCATTTGCTCACATTGTATATAGACTTATTTTTCTACTGTATTATTGACTGTATGTTTGTTTTACTCCATGTGTAACTCTGTGTTGTTGTGGTGGTCTTGAGAAGAGCCGACCGGGCTCTCTTCCAGGTACGGTGACAGTGGCGGACGAATATCTGGGCCGAGGGTATGCCGACCTCTTGCTCTGGGAATAGCAGGGGCTGATAAGGGAACACTCAAAAGGTGAGAGACCAGTGGCAGAGCAGGGGAGGGTGTTGTGGGCGTATTCAACCCACATGAGTTGCTCGCTCCAGGGGTAGGGTTGGTGGAGACAAGGCAGCGAAGAGTCATCTCCAGGTCTTGATTGGCTCACTCCGACTGGCCGATAGACGGAGGGTGGAACCCTTGAGGACAGGCTGGCCGACGACCCAATGAGTGTGCAGAATGCCTTCCAGAATCGGGACGAGAATTGAGGAATCCGGTCAGAGACCATGTCCACTAGGAGTCCATGATCCAGAAGATGTGCTGCACCATGAGCTGGGTGGACGTTGAGGGACAGTAAGTGATTGAAGGAGACCAGCCGAAGCTTGCTGAGGAGTCTTGTTCTGCGCATAGATCGTGCAGGCGGTGACAAACACGGAGATGTCAGGGACCACGGTAGGCCACCAAAAGCGTTGTAGCACAAAGGCCAGGGTCCGATGGGAGCCCGGGTGGCTGGCAAGCCTGGAGGAGTGGGCCCACTCCAGGACCGAGGGGCGGACAGCGTCGGGGACAAACATCCGGTTATCTGAGCCCCCATTCGGCTGGGGACGGTGCACCTCGCAGACCTGATTCTCTATTCCCCAGCTGAGTGCCATCGCCAGGCAAGAGCTGGGAAAGACGGTCTCGGGGTCCGAGGGTGTAGGCTTGACATTATTGGATCCCGGTCGGTAGGAGAGGGAGAAGTTAAACCGGGTGAAAAGCAGGGCCCCCCTAGCTTGCCTGGAATTGAGACGCTTGGCAGTGCGGAGATATTCCAAGTTCTTGTGATTCGTCCACACAATGAAAGGATGTTCCGTGCCCTCCAACCTGTGCCTCCACTCCTCCAACGCTATCTTCACTGCGAGAAGCTCACGATTCCCCACATCATAATTCCTCTCTGTGGTGTTAAGACGATGGGAGAAGAAGGCATAGGGATGTAACTTGAGGTCCAGGGCAGAACACTGGGACAGAACAGCCCCCACTACGACATCCAAAATGTCGGCCTCCACCACGAACTGACGGAAAGGGTCAGGATACACCAATATGTGAGCTGTGGTGAAGCGGTGCTTGAGTTCCCAGAAAATCCGGTCAGCAGCTGGGGACCACGTGAATGGAACCTTGGGAGAGGTGAGTGCAGACAGTGGGTAAGCCAGGGTGCTGTAACGCTGGATAAAGTGTTGATAAAAGTTGGAAAATCCCAGGAAATGTTGCAGCTGCACTCTGGACGTAGGCTGGGACCAATCCACCACCGCTCTCACCTTTCCGGGATCCATCTGTACATTCCCCGCAGCAATGATGTAACCAAGGAAGGGGAAGGTGGAGCGATGTAATTCGCACTTCTCCGCTTTCACAAAGAGCTGATTCTCCAGGAGCCGCTGGAGGACCTATCGGACGTGGAGCACGTGTCCTTGGGCTGAGCGGGAGAAAACGAGGATGTCGTCGAGGTAGACAAAGATGAACCGGTTCAACATGTTGCAGAGAACATCATTAACGAGGGCCTGGAACACCGCTGGAGCTTTGGCAAGACTAAATGGCATGAACAGATATTCGTAGTGACCACTGGCCGTGTTGAAGGGAGTCTTCCTCTCGTCCCCTTCCTTATCCGCACCAGGTGGTAGGCATTCCGCAGGCTCAACTAGGATAAAATGGTGGCCCCCTGGAGCGTCTCGAAGCCCGAGGCTATGAGTGGTAGCGGGTAGTGGTTCTTAAAAGTGATGTCATTGAGGTCCACGGACGCAGATGCACGGACGCAGAGTTTTGTCCTTCTTCTCCACAAAGAAGGATCCTGTGCCGGCAGGGGAGGCAGAAAGATGGATACACCCTGCAGCTAGGGAATTCTCGATGTAGGTCTCCATAGCCTTGGTCTCCGGAACCAACAGAGAGTACAGTCGTCCCCGAGGTGGTGCCTGGGAGAAGGTCGATGCCACAGTCATAGGGTCGGTGCAGAGGAAGCGTTGTGGCCCCTTACTAAAAACCTCCCGGAGGTTCTGGCACTCTGCGGGAATGGCGGAGAGGTCTGGGGCAACTTCCAAGCCCACAGGAAGACATCCCGGGGCAGTCTGAGCTACCTTCAGGCAATGGGCATGGCAGAACGGGCTACAGCCCATGATGGCACAAGCAGTATAGACAATGAGGGGATTGTGTTGCTGGAGCCAAGAGAGTCCCAATACCACGGGAACCTGAGGAGATGTAATTAGCATGAATTGGATAGCCTTGTTGTGGTTCCCTGACACTCATTGGTTGATGGCAGTGGCATTGTGGGTGACCCGGCCTATAGAGTGCCCGTCCAGTGCTCTAACATCCATGGGAATGGAGCAGGGCTGAGTGGGGATGCCCAGCTCGGACGCCAGTGTAGCATCCATAAAACTCTATCGGCCCCAGAGTCGATGAGTACCCAGAGAGATTTTGACTGGTTTCCCCACAGCAGGATGGTGAGTAAGAGGAAAGGAAAAGTTCTCCGTATGGCCCATCAGAGTACTAGCCCCTACAGGTGAGCCTGATCTTTTAGTGGGCAGGAGGACACAAAATGACCAGTAGTTCCTTTGGCAACCCTTTGTGTGAAGGCTGTGTAAATGTTCGGCTGGAGACAGCCTAGCTCTGCCTAGTTGCATCGGCTCGGGAAGAGGTGAATTGGCAGACTTCGGAGACTCTCTGGGGAACTCGAGTAGCCTCGGGTTCTCTCGACAACGGAGACGTCGGGGACTTCCGGGATGCCTCGGAGGCGAGGTGGAATCCTCAGGCGGGCGAGTGGAATTGGACCTCCTCTCCTTCCTACATTCCCGTAGCCTCCCATTGATCTGGATGGTCAAGGCGATGAGCGAGTCGAGATCCGTTGGTAGTTCCGGGCTGCTAGCTCGTCCTTAACTTCCTCTGATAATCCATGCAGGAACATGTCGAACAGCGATTCCGGGTTCCAGGCACTCAGTTTCCAACATGCGGAAATTCACCGCATAGTCTGCCACACTGCGGGAATCTTGCTGAAGCTGGAGTATCTTCCGGGCAGCCTTTCTCCAATGGAGAATCGAAAACCTTCTTCACCTCTGCCACAAACTTCTTCAGACTGAGGCATACGGTCGACTGTTGTTCCCACACTGCCATAGCCCAGGTGAGAGCCCTCCCAGACATCAGCATGATGAGGTACACTATCTTTGAGCAGTCCAAAGGAAAGGAGGAGAGCTGCAGCTCGAAGATGAGAACACTGAGTGAGAAATGCCAACATGTTTTCGACTCTCCAGCAAAGCATTCTGGGGGAGGTAAGCAGGGTTCTCGGGAAACCGGGGTGGCTGCGCTAACAGCTGGGTCACTGAGGGGCTGGGAGGTTACCATCATGGTAGGCTGCCTGACAAACAACCCGCAGAATTGCTCCAGCAATGTGTTCAATGCGCGGTCATGGCGTTCGGCCAAGGTCTGGAACCCCTCCATAAAACCACGAAGCAACTCCTTGTGCCTTCCAATGGTGACTCCTTGGGAGGAGACGGCATTGCAGAATGGACTGGGTCCGTCATGGCCAGTTTGTACTATCACAGCTCAGGAGAAGACCCAGATGCAGACAGTTCGAAGTAACAAAAGGCAGATAAACGACAGGTCATGGGCAAGCAGAGGTCAGTAATCCAGAGCAGAGTCCGAAAGGTATAGAACTGCAGACAGGCTCAGGGTCAGGGCAGGCAGAATGGTCAAAACCTAGAAAACAGGTACTGGGAAAAAAAACTGGAGTACGGGAAAAACGCTGGTAGGCTTGACAAGACAAGACGAACTGGCAACAGAAAAACAGAGAACACAGATATAAATACACTGGGGATAATGGGGAAGATGGGCGACACCTGGAGGTGGGTGGAGACAAGCACAAAGACAGGTGAAACATATCAGGGTGTGACAGTAGGAACACTTACAGCAGTCAGCACACTTAAAGCTCCTGGTTGTTTGTGCTACAGTATATTGGTTAATATAATGTAGGTTTATGTTCCCTGACAGAATGATTGGACCTGTATGTAACTTATTCCTTCTTAGAATAGAAAGAATGCATCATTCCAATTCATGTACTGTAATTCCAATGAATGAGTTCAATTGTAAGTGATGAACTAATTGGGGTTTTAAGACAACCCCTATGGCTATTGAATACTAGCAAGACAATCAAAGTATGAATAAAATGCTTAAGGGTTGTTCATAGAAGGCATGAAACTTGTTACATTGGGTCCAATAAGGAAATATTGGACCAACAGCTTTGAAAGTGTCCACCTATACTATTATCATCTATTAAAGGTATGAGACTAAATCATTTACTCACATTTTCAAAAAATGATATGGCTGACTGTAAGGGAGAGTGGGTTGAGTTGAGCAATAGGGGTAAATTGAGCCACCATTGTTTTCTAGGAAACCATACACAAAATTAATAATTTGATCAAATATTTAGGAAGAGTTCATCATTTCATGGAGTCTGTGAAAGAAGAAACCACATGGAAAAAGTGATACGCATGTTAAATCTAAAAATATCAGATTTTCACCAAGTCAAATTAATTTATTGCTTGCTTGTATCTAAACCAAACTAGATAATTTTAACATTGTTCTATAAATCAGTTGGGGTCTCTAAAGCTTCAATATGAGATCCTAAACCTAGCATGAAAGTGCATCCTTGTAGCTGTGTGGGCGGAAATGTTCAAAATGTTTGGTTTGGGGTTAGTTGATCCAATCGCCATGGGGTGAATTGAGCCAATGGTTGAACCAAGGCAAGTTGAGCAAATTCAAGTGTTTTCTATTGAGGTAACAACACAGCCTGGCCTATGTTAAAAACGTTTTTTAAAAGTACAAAGTGTTTAAGTGTTACGCCTGTGTTCAAAAAATGCTTAAAATGCTTATAAGGCTAAATAAAATTAATGTGATTGTGTTGAATTGTGTCTGGGAAATAAAGATAGACATGGTTTTAAAAAGGTAGTGGTAATATTTCGTTCAGTACAGAAATGTGTCGGCGGCTGAACTTACCCTATTCAGCGGTTCAATTTACCCCATATCTGAGTAAATTGTGCCAAGATACCGCTTTTTGTTGGACATGTTACTAAAAGAATGTTACTAAAATGTGTATTTCAAGTCATTTAGACATGAGACAGTCAATAAAGATGCATTATTTAATATAGGACCTTTCACTATAGGCTATGGGAATTACGTTTATTGATATTTTCTATACGCTGCGCTGCCGCTGTCCATGGTACTGTAGCTCCCCTGCTAAAGGCATGGATAATGTTCCTAAGGCTTTGACAGGCGGACAATTATATAGCAGACAAAAACATATGTAGGCTAGAAATAAGTGATTATTAGTGTCAACTCCTTAAGATTTCAAACTCCAAAAAAATGTATTTAGATATGAGGAAATGCAACGCAAGATACAAAAATTACTGAAGGATTCTCTGATTATCAAGACACATGCTTACCCGATTAGTTTGGCACAACACTATTGAACAATTCAATAATTCCAAATAAGTCCGATGGGCCGACTCAAGTCCCACGAATTCACTCCTTCCAAATACGATATTCCACAGTTGTCCAAACTGACTGGTGTCAAAATATGAGTTAATGCACTTACAATATAGTGCACTTCCAAACAGTGCACACTGTAGGGTAGGCTACTTACACCGAAAGAATAGAAGAGGGTGTTCATGGCACTGCGACAAAGACCAACCTGGTAGCATAGAGAGGAGCTGTCCGTGCACCAAAGGCTGAAGCGCGACTTTTTAACCATCTCGCGCAAACGTGTTAAAGAACCTTCACATGTTAATCCATATATATCGAAATTCACTATTTAAAAAAAACACATTAAATGAAGCACTCAATTCATATGCGATTAATATGGGATTAATATTCAACTTTCTTATCAGTAGCAGAGAAAAACGAAACTTGGTTGATTTATTCTGTAAGAAATGTTCAAATCTATTGCCAAAGATTTATAGACTCCAGTACAGTCCGCTATTCGAGATTTATCTCACTGACACTGTGCCTCCCCTCTTCCCATCCCATCCTCCTCGTCACGCACCAATGACATCTCAGGCAAAACTTCCCGTCTGACCTGTCAATATTTCACTGCATTGGAAACAACAGAACCGCCTGCAGAATCCAAATCATCCTGAAAATCCATAATTCAATTTGTCTTTGAGGCAATTATTCTATTTTAGGACTGTTTTTAAGACCCTTTTTGTGACAAGAAAGACATTAATAATTATTTCGATCAAGAAAAATGTGTGAATAAGACGTTGCCTTTTGGCACAGATCTAGGATCTCTTTTTACCCTTCACAAATTCCAACCACTACGTTAGTGTTTCATTTTTCATACATTTTTCAGAAATGTTAGAATAATTTTTTACATTTTGACATTACAGAGTATTAGGTGTAGATTGTTGACAAAAAAATGAAAATTAAATATGTTTTAATCACACTTTGTAACAATAAAATGTGAAGAAAGCCAAGGGGGTGAATACTTATGATACCCACTGTATAGGCCTATATCAGATTGTCCACTTGTGGTTGTCTACTTGTGTTATTGTGTGTGCGTGCATTGATACATGTGCCAGAGAGTTTGACGCCTCTCTAAGCTCTATATGCTACTTACCGGCCCCATGAGCTAACTAGGAAGTGAAAAAGTGGAGTCGTCAGGAAGGGAGGAATGCGTCCCTTGAGAGGGCAAGAACAAGATGTATGTCAGGAGAAGTGTCGTATTATCATAAGGAGACGTATACTTGGAATATGGATGAGGAATGGAGGGAAAAGGAGAGGCTGAGGAGGTAGAAGAGAGAGAGGGAGGAAGAGGGTGAGCTTGAATAGGTTAAAAATGGTGGGAAAAGGGGACACGATTTGTTAAAAGAAAAATGGTAGAAAGTGTAAGAGAAATGGAAGTGTATGAGGGCGAAGTATTGGTGGGGTTAGGTGTGGGGAAATTCTCAGAGCCTGAGGCTTGCACCGAAGGTTAGGATAAAGATGAGTCTGTGATGGTAGGAGTGACATTTTTGGAAAAAGTGGACCCTTGCCTTTTGGCTGATCCATTTGTGGTTTCAGGGTGGGTGAAAACAGAATTAGGTGCTGTGGAATCGGTGAAGGTAACCAAAAGTGGTCTTGTGATAATTGTTTGTGTTTCTGCTTAGTGGTGAAACAGAAGAGTCGCTGTCTGTTCTTTTGAGTTTTGATGTTGAGTCTTTGCCCGACAAAGTGATGTTAAGATATATAACTTATCCCGTACAAGCTTTTGTGTCGAATACATTACGTTGTCACAGGTGTCAAGTTTATAGGCATGTGGCAGCAGTGTGTAGGAGGGAGATTCCTAGGTGTGAGAAGTGTGCAGTAGGGTATGAGACAAAGGAATGTGTAGCATTGGGGAAAGTAGTGGTACGTGTTAATTGTAGGGGTGCCTATGGGGCTGGGGATCAGAAATGTCCGGTGCGAGAGAGGCAGGTTGAGGTTTCCAGGGTTAGATTATTGCAGAAGTTGTCGTATGCTGAGGCAGGGAAGAAAGTCGAGAAGAATAGGTCAAAGGGGAGAGATCCTGAGAGGAGTGGTCTGAGTAGTAGATCTGTACCAGTATGGATGGATAGACCAACAAGTGATAGATGCTTCAGTAAGATTGGATTTTTAGCATTTATAGCAATGGTTATCAACTGTACTGCAGGGATGGAATTTAAGTGGCAGAAAATGGAGGTTGTGGTGGCAGCTGCAGAGAAGTATTTGGGTGTACAAGACTTGATGTCAAAAGAGTTACAGGGTGTGTTCAGTGGTGCTGTCCCATCTTTTCAGGCTGTTGGCCTGATGTAGGACTAGATAGATTTAAATAGTGGAGGAGGGTGGTGGGGTTTTAGTGAGTGTAAGGTTAGATGGTAGGGTATTTGTTTATTGTATTTTTTTTATTTTCAAGCAAAGTATAAGGGAGTTATACTCCAGTCTGGTAGGCGGCGGTAATGCAACATTCTTTGGATGTCAACTGCCGTTAAACCTCATCGAAGAATAATAAGAAGAACATGAGCTAACTAGAAACAGACAGGAAATATATTAATGGCATAATCATAACGAAAGTTATTTAAATTGATGAGGAGACATGCAATGCACAAACCCACAGATTTCATTTTCCTGATTAAAAAGTGATTTCCTTTTTCATTTTTCATCCGCCCTGCAGGTCAAACAAGTTCAGCTGCTGTGAGGTGATTAACTAAATGGCAACTGTGGACAAGACAGCCTGATCAGTAATAAATGCTGTCTTCTAAGTTCAAAGGTTGCTGATTAATAAAGGCCAATTATGCCACTTCCAGTGCGCCAAGTTCCCACAGAAAAGACCATCCAGAGTTAGGCATTTTGTTAAACAGCGCTAAATGCTCTGAATGGTGTAGATGGCAACTATAGAGATTATTTGTCATGCTAACAACATGCAAATAAAATGTTTCTTTAGCTTTCAGTATTGATATATCAGTTAAACCAGTCAACGAGACTTTCGGCTGGGCATTTCTTAAAGGAATCTTTGGATGTGCACTCTACTTTCCTCTATAGGCTACTCGCAATGTTTATCAGTGGACTTGACTGCTTTTGAAAATACAGTCACAATTATTTTGTAGCCCTACACAGGTATAGTAGGCCTAGCCTAGTGAATGATTTTGTAAGTTGGAAAAATATATCCCTCTTCTTTGTTTCTACTTAGATCTGATAGATTGGTATGACTAGTGTTTCCTGAGTGCAATAGTTGTTGTTTTTAAATAAAGTTTCTTAATTACACTTTTGTTCATTCAACTCTTTTTGTCCATTTGTCTTATGCCTTTTTTCCCAACCCCCAAGGTACTACACATATGACACTACACCTAGCCTACACTGAAACAAGAGGCTGGAAGGAGCCGCAGAGCTGTAAATGCATTGCAGACCTAATGTCTCCTCTTTCATCTGAAAAGACAGGACAAGTGAAGCAGTATGGCTGAAGTCTACAGAGGGACTGCTTTATTGTGAATAGAGTAGGAGATGGGAGAGGAAACCTTTTTAAACTATTGAGATTCTTCCATAGGGTTTGACTAGAGCAGGTATTCCCAAACTTGTTAAAGCAAGGCCCCTGAACTCTCATGTTTTTTCTGCATTATGCAATGATATGGGCAGTGACCATGTAACGCTTTTACAACATACAGAAGTGCGCTGGTTATCAAGGGCCAAAGTATAGACACGTTTTTTTTTAATTGAGAGAGACGAGCTTAAAGTTTTATTTACTGACCATAATTTTCACTTGTCTGACCGCTTGCATGATGACAAGTTTCTCACACGATTGGCCTATCTGGGGGATTTTTCTTCTCGCCTGAATGATCTGAATCTAGGATTACAGGGATTCCACGCAACTATATTCAATGCGTGGGACAAAATTGAGGCTATGATTAAGAAGTTGGAACTCTTCTCTGTTTGCATTAACAAGGGCAACACACAGGTCTTTCCATCATTGTATGATTTTTTGTGTTTGAAAATGAACTCAAGTTTACGGACAATGTCAAATGTGATATAGCGAAGCACCTGAGTGAGCTGGGTGCTCAATTACGCAGGTACTTTCACGAAACAGATGACACAAACAACTGGATTCGTTATCCCTTTCATGCCCTGCCTCCAGTCGACTTACCGATATCTGAACAAGAGAGCCTCATCGAAATTCCAACAAGCGTTTCTGTGAAAATTTTATTTAATCAGAAGCCACTGCCAAATTTCTGGATAGGGCTGCGCTCTGAGTATCCTGCCTTGGCAAATTGAGCTGCTAAGACACTGATGCCCTTTGCAACCACGTACCTATGTGAGAGTGAATTCTCGGCCCCACTAGTATGAAAACTAAATACAGGCACAGACTGTCTCATTAACCTGTGGTGAGTTATTCACAATTTTTGATGAACAAATAAGGTTTTATGTGTAATATGGCTAAATAAAGAGCAAAATTATTGATTATTATTATATTATTATTTGTGCCCTGATCCTACAAGAGCTCTTTGTCACTTCCCACGAGCCGGGTTGTGACAAAACTCACACTCATTCTTACGTATAATAAATATATTGTATAGTGTGTGTGTGTGGCAGGCTTACAATGATGGCAAAAAACAACATTTGAGAGTGCGCTGACCCTGGTGCTAGAGGGGGTATGCAGCTGGAGGTTGGATGTTTGGAGGGGTGCGGGACTACAAAAAGTTTGCGAACCACTGGACTAGAGAATTAAGTAAGTTAAAGGAGAATACTGACCTCTGCTGTTCATATTCAGAAGGTGCAGCTGGGTGTGCTCTTTATTTTTGGGGGGTTTCCAATCGCCACATAGTGGCCTCAGGGCCCTGTTCAAATACCTTTTACTTTTTTATAAGGAGTGGGGCAAGTCCCACTCCTTACACATGTTTTTATTTATTGGATAGCAAAGAAGTAGAGAGCAATGGGGAGAGTGTGTTGAGATAGATCCCTGTGGCTCAGTTGGTAGAGTATGGTGTGTGCAATGCCAGGGTTGTGGGTTTGATTCACATGGGGGGCCAGTATAAATTATATATATTTTTTTAAATGCATGAAATGTATGCATTCACTACTGTAAGTTGCTCTGGATAAGAGCGTCTGCTAAATGACTGAAATGTAAATGTAATAGCAGTGGGCCTGATAATTAAAATGAATTCAAATCCACGATGCAGTGGTATATGTGCACTGTAGGCAGCGGCTTTGACTACTAGGCCACACAAATACCTTTAAAGTACATCCATCTTTCCTCCCTTCCTTGCGGTAATCACTGATGTGGATGTGGATAGGTGAACATTTATTTTACCATGTCAGATTGGCGGTTACCTTGGGGAAAGAAGGGTGCATTGTTACATTATAAATCAAACTGAGCCCAGATATAGTTAAAGGACGGCACCAAGTTCAAGCGTTTCATTTATGCTTTTATTTTGAGTGCAAATGTCACATCTATAATGCTGGAATTGTCTTAAACTGTTCTTCTTTTCACACGTTATTACACCTACCCTTCACCTATTAACTTTATGAATGTGAGTACACTATTCTGACCAGATATCCTGTCTCCTACAATGTCATTTCATTTTCAGACCAGGCCTCAGATATTTTGACCATTTTCATACATACGGTACCTAGTGACAGTGCTCGCTTGCTTGCACAATTTTTTTCCCTTAAATTAGAAAATAATGACATTTGCATTTCTTGTCAGCAATCTCTTTCTCCACACTTACAGATTATCTTCATGTAAGTTATTTTTATTCACAGTGGTATAGGTTAGAAAGCAACTCTTTTAGTTTGTGATGCAGTCCATCCCTGCAGACAGGGTTATGTAACCCTCATAAAGTTATAATGTATGCACCCTCTGTTTGTTTACATAACTTGTGTGTCAGACTACAAGTAGATCCTTGGTCCTATGCCCTGTGCTATTGATAGTGTGCGATCCTCTGTTTCACACGAACAATGATTTCATACTTTGGCATTCCTTGTGTAATGGAAAAGAATAGCAGGAATATGTTTCCTAAACCCTACTCCAGAATATTACAGAAGTTAGAGTATGGAATTATTTTGGAGTACATCGTTAGATGTAACTTAGATTCTGCCACTCATATTTCAAGTGATAAAAAGGGTACAAGAATCCCCAGTGTTTTTTTAAGGGTTACTGAGAATTAAAGAGATAGTAGCTCAGGCTTAATTCATCCAATGGTTTGGTGTGAAGATGAGGAATGTAACCACTCTTAAATGCATAGACAGAGCAATGAATGCAAGGACTGACAATCCATGAGATCTATGATAGGGTACTGCAGTTGTACTAAACCCATGATGTATTTATTCCTATTATTGCATTCTTCAATAATCAATGGTCATATCATTCATTTAAATAAGCATTGAACAATAGGAAATATCCCAGATTGTTCCCTTTAATAATGTAAAATTGAATATATAGTATATCAAATATGAACCAAAGCACGTGGCCTTATTATATAAGTATACTTTTAAATATACGTATGTGTATGTACTATTTAAAAGTAATTTTACAGCCCAGCTTTTTAACAGGTAGTAACTTTGAAAGCACCTGTAATAATAGTATTTACCTAATAATTACAAAGTAACCTAATTAGACTACACTTCGGTTTCTTTGAGATGCAATGACAATACAGGGTCACTAGCTTGCCTGATATGTTGAATAAAGTGTGTATCATTGTTCTCTTTTCATATTAATGTGTGTTGCATAACAGTCTGAGAACATCCATATTCATATCCAAACATTATACAGTAGGCTATTAATGAGTTGGTCACATTGTTAAGGAGGAGCAGGCTGGAGCAGTAGTGGATACAGCTTCAACCATCAATGGTGTTCTGGAAGCGGACATCTTGTGAAAATCTCCCTGTGAAGCATTTGAACAAACACACCTACAATATGGAGGACAGGACCATCCACACCCTTTCTGAATACATGTTGAGTAACTCAAACTCAAAACTGATTGAAGGAATTGATGTAAAGGAATGCAATGCCAGAATATGGCCACTAGATGGAGGACTCCCCTTGAATCTTCTCTTTAATGTGTTCATGTATTTGAATCCCCGAATCGACCCCTAGTCACTAGCACTGGGTTGATACATTACATGTTTTTCTGATTGCTTAGGCACTATCTTTGAAACTATAGGTTATTTTTACAAAACTGTACACACTAATCACAAAACCTTACGCCAAACCAGCAAAACATTATACAACTATTGCAAAAGCAAACAATTCTTGCAAAACTCTTCAAACTCGTTTAAAATAATTTTGTTTTTGCATCAATACAGTATACACCATCCATCATTTGAATAAGCACACGAAATACCAACTACGCACTGATAGTATAAATGAAAAACACTTGTGGCTTTTGCTTTTTCTGTGTGCAGGGCATAGGAGTTTGCAATAAAGTTTTGTCATACATGTAGTTAGCACACATGCACACAGGTATCCAAATGTGTAAAGTATGGATGTGGATTCTGAACATAACACACTGTCAATACATATAAGGGGAAAAAGTTAATTACATTTTTTCTCAACATTTTCTAACACTCCTCAAACAACAAAAGCGCAATAGAAGAAAACAAAAACATTTGGGCTAGAAAGAAAAGAACATAAAAATATTAGGCTACATCTTGCCTTCGTTGTGGGTCTGGCCAGAAGACTTCATCCACATCACATGCAATGTTGTCTTGAGCTAGGCAGCATAGAAAGTATCGCCTTGAGTGCCATATCCAGGCCTAGTGTGACCCCTGATCTCCACAAGCTGTTACATCTGCTCCTACCATGCCCTCTACTTCTCATCCTGGACCTCCCTAAATATGCCACCACTTCCCCAGTACTCTCTCCCTCTCTCTCCGTGTGTATGTGATTGTGTGAGTTGAGACAGGTGTGCTGGAAAAAGAGCAGATTCCTACCAGCTGCAACCTGTTCCATAATCAAGAACCCTACAAATACTCAGCCCTGCCACTTCCACGCTGCCAGATCGTAACCTCTACTCAGTCAGTCTGTATCTCTAGTTGTTTGTTCTTGCATAGATTTTGTCATCCTGTTGTGCCTGTTTTTCCCCTAGCCTCACGCTGCTTTTTCTCTCCGCTACAGTACCATCTGCTCTGACTCTGGTACCCTTCTCCTCAGTCCTGCTTCCCTGCCCTGGATCCCCGCTCTACTGCTTCTTTGGATTCTGCTCCAGACCTGCTTACCCGGTTCCTAATCTCCTTGCCCCAAGCCTCAGTCAGGATTGCCTACTACCCACCTGAGATTCCCCTGGACTGCACCCCATCACCTCTCCCGCTTTTCAATATATATATAGGTTATCTATCCATCTGAGTCTGCATTTGGGTTCACCTGCTCCGCCCCACGTAACACAAGCCTCCTCCATTAACTGTAGAAGGGGTATATGTTGGTGGGGCTGGCGATCATACACCTTCCAGTGCCACGTCGAGAATAATTCTTCAATAGGATTCAAGAACGGAGATTATGGGGGGAGATTGAGTGTGATGAAAAGGTGTTGACCTGTGAACCAATTGCGGACCACAGCAGCCCGGTGGAAACGAACATTGTCCCAGATGATAACGTACATGGGCTGCTCTGGCCCCTGGTCATTAGGGATTAGTCTGTGGAGGGTGTCCAGAAATATGATAATGTGTGCAGTGTTGTATAGGCCTAGGATTTCATGATGGTGAAGGACGCTGTTTGACTAAAAGCCGCACACATTGTTATGTTGCCACCATGTTGTCCCGCGACGTTGATGATGGCACGGTGTCGACGATATTTCTGTTTTTGCAAGGTTGAAACCTGCCTCGTCCACATATATTAGCTCATGATGCACAGCATCTGCTTCTAGCTCCATGAGTCTCTGAAAGAGACAGGACAAAACAATGTAGCACAGTACAAAAAGACAGGGATCAGTCAATATGATGTAGCACCATACACTTTCAGATCCAGCACCAATAATAAGATAGCATAGCTTATGTGCACATATTCATATCTCAGTTGTTTTACACGGTCTGAGTTTCTTTCGAAAGGGACTCTGTACAGCTGCTTCATCCTAATTCTATTGCATTTCAGTAGACGAGACAGTGCAGAGAGACTATAGACGTTTTGGAATATGGTGTTATCTGCCATTATGTGGTCCTGCAGTTCTCTGAGTCTGATGCAGTTATTTGCAATGACCATATTTACAATGTGGGTCTCCTGCTCTGGGGGGGAACAGTCAACCTCTTCCACCAGATACTTGTTATTTTGCAGTTTTGTAAAAACATTTGAATGGTTTAGTGATAGATCCTTCTCATTATGAAAGCACAGTACATATTACTGTACCAGTAAGATTACAGCACTTACAGTTACTTACCGGTTCTCATTTCTGCAACAGTATAACGGCTCAGATTTGGTTGAACCCGTTGCCCAGCCTCCCTCCTGCTCAACCCATGGTTGACAACATGGTCAACCACAGTCGCTCTGATTTAATCAGTTATTGTGTTCCTGACTCCCCTTCCTCTTCCTTTTCCCGTCCTCTCCTTCTCCCATTGTCACGCCCTGATCTGTTTCACCTGTCCTTGTGATTGTCTCCACCCCCTCCAGGTGTCGCTTAATTTCCCCAGTGTATTTATCGCTGTGTTTCCAGTCTCTCTGTGCCAGTTCGTCTTGTATGTTTTCAAGTCAACCAGCGTGTTTTTCCTGTTCTCCTGCTTTTTTGAATTCTCCTTTTTCTAGTCCTCCTGGTTTTGACCCTTGCCTGTTTCTGGACTTTGTACTCGCCTGGACTCTGATCTGGTTTGACCTTTTGCCTGTCCACGATCATTCTCTTGCCTACCCCTTTGGATTAATAAACATTGTAAGACTCCAACCATTTGCCTCCTGTGTCTCTATTTGGGTCTCGCCTTGTGCCTTGATAGTACGAACTGGCCATGCCTGACCCAGCAAACTTGGACCAGCTCTGCCAAGCTGTCTCCCTGCAGGGAGCCACCATTGGGAGACATCAGGAGTTGCAACAGGGCCTTTTGGAAGGGCTCAGTTCCTTGACGGAACGCCGCGACCATGGGTTAAAGGCTATTATGGAGCAAATCAGGGAGTTAGCTCAGACTGTCTGCCTCCTCTAAAAAAAAACAATCACCCAGTAATTTTTTCCCCTATCTGTGGTTAGTTGGTACAGTCTATCCCGACTCCCGTGAACCCCGCTTACCACCTCCAGAGCGATATTCGGGAATCCTGGTACCTGCCGGGGTTTTCTTTCTCAGTGCTCGCTTATTTTTGAGCAACAGCCATCTTCGTTTTCTTCAGACCGATCGAAGATAGCGTATATAATTACGCTAATGTTGGGAAGGGCGCTCTCCTGGGCTATGGCAGTTTGGGAACAACAATCTGCCATTTGCGGTCATTTGGAGGAATTCATGGCAAAGGTGAGAAAAGTTTGAGTCTCCGGTATCCGGGAGAAAGGCGGCCAGCAAACTACTTGACTTACGTCAAAACTCCCGTAGTGTGGCATTCACGGCATCGTACCTGTCCTCGTACACTAGCTTGCCTTCAACAACATTTCTGGTGGCCCACAATGGTCCCTGACGTCTCTGCCTTCGTCACCACATGCACTATGTGCTCAAAACAAGACTCCACGGCAAGCTCCTTCTGGCCTCCTGCAGCCACTACCGGTTCCTCATCGTCCCTGGTCTCATATCTCTGGATTTTGTCACTGGGCTCCCTCCGTCTGATGGCAACACTGTCATTCTAACGGTAGTCGACCAGTTCTCCAAGGCCGCCCATTTCATCCCTCTCCCCAAACTACCTTCTGCCAAGGAGACGGCCCAGCTTATGCTGCATCATGTCTTCCAGATCCATGGACTCCCGGTACACATGGTCTCCGATGAGGGTTCTAGTCTCAGTTCTGGAAGGCATTCTGCACCATTATTGGGTCATCGGCCAGTCTGTCATCTGGATTCCATCCCAAAACTAACGGTCAGTCAGAGCGAGCCAACCAAGACCTGGAGACCACCTTAAGGTGCCTGGTCTCAACTAACCCCACTACCTGGAGCCGTCAACTGGTCTGGGTGGAGTATGCCCGGAACACTCTTCCCAGTTCTGTCACAGGACTCTCCCATTTTGAGTGCTCCATGAGGTATCTGCCTCCACTCTTCCCGGAACAAGACTAGGAGCTCATCGTACCCTTGGCCCAGATGTTTGTTCGCCACAGTCGACGTACCTGGAGAAGAGCCAGGGTGGCTATTCTCAAGACCAACTCCAGGTATCATCGACAAGCGGACCATTGCCGGACCCCAGCTCCCCACTACCGCATTGGGCAGAGGGTATGGCTTTCCACTAGGGATTTACCTCTTTGGGTAGAGTCCCGCAAGCTGTCTTCCCGGTTCATTGGTCCTTTTCCCATCTCCAGAGTCCTGAGTTCCACTGCTGTCCGTCTTGTGTTGCCCCGTACCCTCCGTATTCACCCTACCTTCCATGTGTCTAGGATTAAGCATGTCTCACTGTCCTTTGTCTTGTCTCCAGGCCCCTCCCTCCCCCCTGGGTTATCGGTTGCCAGCCAGCGTATACGGTGAGACGCCTCCTAAAGGTTCGACCACGGGGCAGGGGTTTCCAGTACCTGGTTGACTGAGAGGGTTATGGCCCGGAAGAGAGGTGCTGGGTTCTTTCTAAAGACATCTTGGACCCAGCCCTCATCGCTGATTTCCACCGCCAACACCGGGGGGGGGGGGGGGGGTGTACTGTCACTCCCTGATCTGTTTCACCTGTCCTTGTGATTGTCCCCCCCCCCCGCCTCCAGGTGTCGCTTATTTTCCCCAGTGTATTTATCCCTGTTTTTCCAGTCTCTCTGTGCCAGTTCGTCTTGTATGTTTCCAAGTCAACCAGCGTTTTTCCCGTTCTCCTGCTTTTTGCATTCTCCTTTTTCTAGTCCTCCCGGTTTTGACCCTTGCCTGTTTTTGGACTTTGTACCCGCCTGTCCGCCACTCTGTACCTCCTGGACTCTGATCTGGTTTTGACCTTTTGCCTGTCCACGACCATTCTCTTGCCTACCCCTTTGGATTAATAAACATTGTAAGACTCCAACCATTTGCCTCCTGTGTCTGCATTTGGGTCTCGCCTTGTGCCTTGATACCCCTGTCCTACTTCATCTCTTCCTCCTCTTACTTCTTCACCACCTCGTTGTCCTCTTCCTCCTCTAGTTCTCACCCCTCTTACTCTCTGGCCAATATTGGCCTCCATCGTTGTCCAAATCAAATGTTTACCTGTGGCCTATAATTTTATATATTTTTTAAATTTCACCTTTTATTTAACCAGGTAGGCTAGTTTAGAACAAGTTCTCATTTACAACTGCGACCTGGCCAAGACAAAGCAAAGCAGTGCGACGTAAACAACAACACAGAGTTACACATGGAATAAACAAACATACAGTCAATAATACAATAGAAAAAGTCTATATACAGTGTGTGCAAATGAGGTAGGATAGGGGAGGTAAGGCAATAAATAGGCCATAGTGGTGAAATAATTACAATGTAGCAATTAAACACTGGAGTGATAGATGTGCAGATGATGAGTGTTCAAGTAGAGATACTGGGGTGCAAAGGAGCAAAATGAATAACAGTATGGGGATGAGGTAGTTGGATGGGCTATTTACAGATGGGCTATGTACAGGTG
The DNA here is from genome assembly GCF_901001165.1 of Salmo trutta. Classification (NCBI taxonomy): domain Eukaryota; kingdom Metazoa; phylum Chordata; class Actinopteri; order Salmoniformes; family Salmonidae; genus Salmo; species Salmo trutta. The sequence goes on along the minus strand of NC_042990.1, from coordinate 15,975,996 downwards.
CCGTGATCTGTGAGGTGCTCTGACAGCTGGTGCTTAAAGCTAGTGAGGGAGATATGAGTCTCCAGCTTCAGAGATTTATTTATTTATTTATTATTTTTTAAATGTATTTTTTTTTTATATATTTTTTTTTTATGTGCAGTTCGTTCCAGTCATTGGCAGCAGAGAACTGGAAGGAAAGGTGGCCGAAAGAGAAATTGGCTTTGGGGATGACCAGTGAAATATACCTGCTGGAGCGCGTGCTACAGGCGGGTGCTGCTATAGTGACCAGTGAGCTGAGATAAGGCGGGGCTTTACCTAGCAAAGACTTATAGATGACCTGGAGCCAGTGGGTTTGGCGACAAATATGAAGCGAGGGCCTGCCAACGAGAGCATACAGGTGGGTAGTGGTGGGTAGTATATGGGGCTTTGGTGACAAAATGGATGGCACTGTGATAGACTGCATCCAATTTGCTGAGTAGCGTGTTGGAGGCTATTTTGTAAATGACATCGCCGAAGTCAAGGATCGGTAGGATAGTCAGTTTTACGAGGGTATGTTTGGCAGCATGAGTTCGCTTTGTTGCGAAATAGGAAGTCGATTCTAGATTTAATTTTGGATTGGAGATGCTTAATGTGAGTCTGGAAGGAGAGTTTACAGTTTAGCCAGACACCTAGGTATTTGTAGTTGCGCATATATTCTAAGTCAGAACCGTCTAGAGTAGTGATGCTGGATGGGTGGGCAGGTGTGGGCAGCGATCAATTGAAGAGCATGCATTTAGTTTTGCATTTAAGAGCAGCTGGAGGCCACGGAAGGAGAGTTGTATGGCATTGAAACTGTTCTGGAGGTTAGTTAACACACTGTCCAAAGAAGGACTAGAAGTATACAGAATGGTATCGTCTGCGTAGAGGTGGATCAGAGAATCACCAGCAGCAAGAGCGACATCATTGATGTATACAGAGAAAAGAGTCGGCCCGAGGATAGAACCCTGTGGCACCCCTATAGAGACTGCCAGAGGTCCGGACAACAGGCCCTCCGATTTGACACACTGAACTCTGTCTGAGAAGTAGTTTTTATAATGCTCAAGCTCTGATTTGTAAGTGAACTCATTATCTAAAAGTGTTTCACATGTGTCAATGTGGAAAGGCAATTGGCGAAATAGTGCAGCAATGTAGAGACCAATGTTTACAGTTTTGCTAGAAGTGTGTTATTAATTTGCAAACTGAGTGTAAAGCAGTGAGTTGTGTTTACAGTTTTGCAAAAGGTGTGTTATAAAATTACAAACTGAGTTTAAAGCAGAGAACGTGCATTGTTTGGCGCACTTAGTAAATGTATTGGCTACAAGTGTTAATGGTTTCAGAGAGAGTGCGTCAATAATCACTGTTAGTGTTTAAGCATTCATTAAAAAAATGTCATTGGTCCCTAGGCACTCCTGTAAATCTGAAAGCATCAGATGGGTTTGAAGCAATATGGAAATTGCTTCACTTTGCCCTGGGTGGAATTTTCAGCACAGTCCATACATTTATTCAATGATTTTAGATCTGCAGGAGTGCCTAGGGGTAAGCAGTTAGGAGTTGATTTGGATGCCAGCAATCCAGAGGTTAACAGGTTACAGTATGAGGAAAATGCTTTCAGGAACAATCGACAAGACAGTTGGACTATTGTGTCAATGTGAGTTATATCTTCTCTTCAGTTAAAGTTTCTTTACTGTTTTATGTTCTCACATGGTGTGTGTCTGTCTGCTTGTCCACTGTATCTACTGTCTGGAACACCACTTTTTCCTCTCTCTCACATACGGCAGTCTTACCAAAGTGTTTGCTGCCTTTTCCGTATTTTGTAGTATGGGTTTTTAATCAGGAGTTAAACCTCGTAATCTATTTAGAGTCCGTATTTAATGTGGGCCCCATGTTGACACACCAAATTTAGAGGGGGCAGGATTATAGATTGAATTTGGGCAACCATAATGAAGTGTTTTTTTTTTGGCAAAGACTGGACCGGGGCCAGTTGAAACCTACATACTCCATCAGATCTCCCTCTGTGTGATTGTTTTTCTCTTTCTACCCTACTGTATGTCGACGAGAGGTTAATGTCAGATTAGGCCAAACAGCACATCTAATGATGGTTTAAACATATCTCCATGTCAGCCGGGGCAATGCAAGGGTTTAAAGGCGTCAATTGTTTTTCAAACAAGTGTTTTTGAGTGACGACAAAACCCCGCTTTGATCTATAGCGATGGGGCCGCTGCCAAAGAAATCTGTCCATCAATTAGATGTGAGAAAATGCCTATGAAGGGATAACAAAGCAGATATCTTTAACCACATTCTTTTAGACTCCCCGTCCCTTAGAGCAGGGGTGGGCAACTCCAGTCCTCGAGGTCCTGATTGGTGTCACACTTTTTCTCCATCCCTAGCAAACACAACTGATTAATCGAATTGCATTCTAAACTGAAGATCATGATTAGGTGATTATTGGAGTCAGGTGTGTTAGCTGGGGTTGGGGCAAAACTGTGACACCAATCAGGCCCTCAAGAGGAGGGAAATTGCCCACCCGTCTTAGAGGGATGAACAACCTGACGTTATTGGTGGCCCAATGTAAGCATGATTTTTACCTGCATGGTCAAGCAACTGCCAGACAGCCATATGAGTGGCAGAATGTACCTGTACTGGCTGCAGTTCTCATCAGCAATAAATCAATCAACGTTTGAGATGACACAGTTTTTCTTTGCCATGCATGCTAATCGCTTAATAGCCAATTAACCAAACTATTTTACTGGAATGTCAGGGGAATCTCCAGTGCTGTAAACAAAGAATATGGCTGGGATACAATGCATGGAGCTGCACTATAACTGACGTTAAAAAGTCATTTAAAAGGTTGTTTAAAAGGAACAACTGTATTGCTCTCTTAGACTGAATCCTGGCCTATGTCTTCCGAATGGTTGGGAAGGGCAAGGGTTGTGTTCATTAGGCACCAAACTGCCTAATGAAGAAAACTGACTGAAAGAGGGACTTCCTGGACTTGTCCAATATGAATCGCGGATAACATTTTCCACTAATGAACATGACCCAGGTTACACTACTGTGCATCACCCTCCCTCCGTATCTGCAGTGTTTTGAGAGGTCCCTCACCCATTTAACTGTAATTTCCTGTTATGTAATCAAAAAATAACTTTTCATAACCCTTAATCCCCACCTCCTGTGATGGAGAGCTTTGGCGTCAATGGTGACGCATCCTTTCATATGGGGTCAGGAAGTCACTCAGTGTCTCTGTTGGAAGTACTTTGAAGAGGTGTTCTTCCACCTTTCATTGGAGGAGTCATTGATTTGACATGACTCTTATGGTGTAAGTTCTATGTAGCCATGTAAAATAATACTTCCCCTCTCTTCCTTTCCACACAAAAATGGCCAACCATTAGAAAACATGTTGTTGGATTACAGTGGACATGTCTGAAATGTATCTGTAATCTATTTAATAGCTAAATTCAGTGAATGATCCACATTGTAGGAAATCACCACTGAATAATCAGGCCAGCTTCACAGAGGAAGTAGTGTTCAAGTAGGTGCTTCACAAGGGGAATACTTTGACAAAATTTTGCAGGGAAATATGGAACTTTACAAAGGCCTTTGTTGGGCCAATAATTGACAAATACTGTATTCAAAAGGTTCATATCTAAATCACACTGCTGGCTCAAGCAATGTGCATTAAGGCACTGAGATTAAATAATGCATGAGATAAGTCACACAGCATCCTCTCTCAAAGCAAGGTACAATGAATATAATGTAACATAATGCAGTTGGTGGACTACTGCAGTGTTGCGGTTCTGCAACCCTCCAGATGCCTTCTCTGTTTTCTGTTGATCTCTTGTCCAGTTGCAGTGCCTACCTTCACATGAATGATTTAGATCAGGCACCAGAGAAGAACACTCTGGCTTGCACGTTTTGTGCCCTGCATGGTCCTCTGATAGTACAGCGGCTCCATGGATGTTAACGAGACGTTCGGTGCAGGGGACTATGTCGCATTCTGTTCCTACTAGTACGTAATACGTACCTACCATTGAAAACCCACTGCCTTGCGCATAATTAGCGCTTTACTCTAGAAGACAAAGCAGGCTACCGAAAACAGGTTGACTTCCTGTGTTTGTGGGTTATTTTTGGGCAGCAGTGGTAGGTCACTTCTGGGAAAGGTTCTGGATGTGTTTGAAACGTACAGTACTGCAGATAGAAAGATGACCAGGTGGCTAGGGAATTTGGATAATGAAAACAAGGGAAGCATTTTGTCTGAATGTATAGTAGAAGACATAACCGGGAACTGACCCCTATCAAGGTTCACTTGACCCTGACAAACTGCAGAAAAGTAATGTTTTATATCCTGTGAAGATTTTCCCTGTAATCTTAATTTTATGATTCATAATTCTTTGGTGATGAGAGAGTCCAAAAAGAGAGAAGTAATCGACATCAGCAACGCCGTCATCATATTCTGCCCATAAAGGGTGACGAAGCTCCTATATTCACTGTACAATACTGTACATAGGGACTGAAGAACCCTGAGCAAGAGTCTGCTTGTTTTGGAGGCATTACCTCATCCCATTGAGTAATGTCAGCCAGTGAACAAAGCTCCCTGACCAGGTTTTCTTGGCTACTCTTCCTGGGGTTAACTGAAAAGCAGGATAAGTTGACTTCAAGATTTTAAATGCTGACCCTGTGGCCTTGCCATCATGATTATATCATGATTATACCTTGCCATCATTATTCTATTTTACATGACATGGCTAAGCCAGCTCGGGTTATAAGACCAACGTGACCCAGTTTAATATTTAATTGTGAATAATTAATTACATACAGTGTAATATAACGTTTATTGTAAATAACAAAAAAACGAATGTGAAACCCATAATTTACAGATGGTAAAGCCTAAAATTTGCATCACTTACATGAGTAGCATAGTCATTGTGACTTTATACAATCGCCTGATAGGCCTATTGTACATATAGTATCATGACTGTATAGTTACATGTGTTGGCCAAGTGCCAAGCGAGTGTTCCTTTGCGTGTCATAGAGGGCTCAGTTACCGCTGTTGCCAAACGTAATGATTTTTAACAGTGAAGATCAACACAATTGCGATTCATATCAAGAAAACTGCGGCTCTGCACGCCTGCATAGGGTTGCAGAGTTACGGGTAATATACCAAAGTTTACCAGAATCTTCAGTAATATTGGTAATTAATAGAAAATATATGGCAATCTATCGTCACGTTGATAATTTATACTAATAACTTCTATAAAATGTATTAATATGGAGTATTCATTTTTTATATCTGTGTCCATACTGTCCACGAGTTTCAAGAGATAATAGCCTAATTAATGAAAAACAATTGCAATATTTTAAATTGCCTCTGCAACTCATCCAACTATTGACTTTTTCGCAACTGCCACCAGTTGGACGCCAAAACATTGACAACAAATACATATTGACATAGTAAAATAAATAAAAGTGTGTAAAAAATGATAAAGGATATTTAATGCTGAAACCCTCATATTAAACAGCAATGGTATTTACTAAGTTGATGATTTATATTTAGGATAATATTTTATAGCTTTGTCATTCAGTTGTTTATTTAAAAATAATATTTTTTCATTATTTCATATATTTTACATGTGATAAGACCAGAGAGAGGGCCCGAGATAATTACACACCTGTAACAATCTGAAGGACCCAAAAGGGCCACTAGATGTCTTGTGATAGATTAAATAAAATCCTTGAAAGATACCAAAATTCTGGTAGTTTACTGGTAAACTTCGAAAGTTCAGAGTAATATACCCTCACTTTGCAACGCTGTACTTGCACGTGCATGTAAAAATGGGTGGGTATATTTGTCCAACATAAACATTACTCGAATTAACCATTAACTTGCCCCAAAGAAACACCAAGCTTCAGCTGTTGACACACATTTTGACACTTGAAGACAGGATAGTGGTTTTGATTAGATGGCTGCTTATTTTTATCCATTACAATAATATACAATGTCATAATAAAATGTAGCATTTGACAGAATATACAGTTGAAGTTGGAAGTTTACATACACTTAGGTTGGAGTTATTAAAACTCATTGTTCAACCACTCCACAAATTTCTTGTTAACAAACTATAGTTTTGGCAAGTCACTTAGGACATCTACTTTGTGCATGACACAAGTAATTTTTCCAACAATTGTTTACAGAGAGATTTCACTTATAATTCACTGTATCACAATTCCAGTGGGCCAGAAGTTTACATACACTAAGTTGACAATGCCTTTAAACAGCTTGGAAAATTCCAGAAAATGATGTCATGGCTTTAGAAGCTTTTGATAGGCTAATTGACATAATTTGAGTCAAATGGAGGTGTACCTGTGGATGTATTTCAAGGCCTCCTTTCAAACTCAGTGCCTCTTTGCTTGACATCATGGGAAAATCAAAAGAAATCAGCCAAGACCTCAGAAAAAAAGTTGTAGACCTCAAGTCGGGTTCATCCTTGGGAGAAATGTACAAATGCCTGAAGGTACCACGTTCATCTGTACAAACAATAGTACGCAAGTTTAAACCTCTTGACGGTCTCGTCCCGTAAGCGGGATGGACATCCAGTGAAAAACTCCTATCGACATTAGCATAACGAAATGTAATAATATTTTTTTTCAAATATAGGACTGTCTCATATCGTTTTATAGATACACCTCTCCTGAATCGACCCACGTTGTCCGATTTCAAAAAGGCTTTACAGGAAAAGCAAAACATTAGATTATGTTAGGAGTATATCGTAAAAGTAGCCACATAGCCATTTTCCGACCAACCACATGCATCACAAATAACCAAAAAACAGCTAAATGCAGCACTAACCTTTTACAAACTTCATCAGATGACACACCTAGGACATCATGTTACACAATGCATGCATTCTTTTGTTCGATAAAGTTCATATTTATATGTAAAAACAGCATTTTACATCGGCACGTAACGTTGACTAACTATTTTCCCTCAAATGCATCCGGGGAAACAGTGCTACAATTTACTCAATTACTATTCGAAAACATTTTTAAAATGTAATATTGTCATTCTAAGATTTATAGATGAATATCTCTTGAAAGCACCTGTAATACCAGATTTAAAAATAACTTTACGGGGTAATCACACTTTGCGATAAAAGGGGATGCGATACTAAATACAGCTCTGCGCCATCTTGGAACAATCGCATATCACATCTAGTCTTGTATACTATTGTCAATAATCCCTTACCTTTGGTTGTCTTCATCAGAAAGCACTTCCAGGAATCCCAGGTCCACAACAAATGTATTTTCGTTCGAAAAAAGTACTTCTTTATGTTCCATTAGCTTGTTGTTGTTAGCGCGTCTGAAGGCTGATCCAAAACCTCCGTCGGCCGCGGGACAGCTATTTCGAAAAAAAAACATTTTTTTCCCATTTAGGTTCGTTCAAACATGTCAAACGTTGTATAACATAAATCTTCAGGGCCTGTTTCAACAAGAGAGCCAATAACATTCGAGGGGGACGATTGTATTGTGTTTCAAAATGTTTCGAAAGGAGGGGGTAGACAGGGCCGCCGGCGTCATAATGGTGATGGCCCTCCTCCTGTGACCAATTTCAACAGCGTGTCATTCATTCAGTTTCCACAGTAGAAGGCTCAAACCACTTTGTAAAGACTGGGGACATCTTGTGGAAGCAATAGGAAGTGCTCAATGAACCATAGCTCACTGTGTGATTAATAGGCAAAGATGTGAAGTTGAGTCCACAATTCCACATCCTGTTACGATCGGTCTCGGGGTTTTGACTGCCATATGAGTTCTGTTATACTCACAGACACCATTCAAACAGTTTTAGAAACTTTAGGGTGTTTTCTATCCACAAGTATTAATTATATGCATATCCTAGCTTCTGAGTTTGAGTAGTAGGCCGTTTAAAATGGGCACGAATTTTTTTCAAAATGCGCTGTGGCGCCCCCTATCCTAGGGGAATGCCAAGAGGATAAACACCATGGGACCACACAGCCATCATACCGCTCAGGAAGGGGACCCATTCTGTCTCCTAGAGATTAACGTACTTTGGTGTGAAAAGTGCAAATCAATCCCAGAACAACAGCAAAGGACCTTGTGAAGATGCTGGAGGAAACAGGTACAAAAGTGTCTATATCCACAGTAAAACGAGTCCTGTATCGACATAACCTGAAAGACCACTCAGCAAGGAAGAAGCCACTACTCCAAAACCACCGTAAAAAAGCCAGACTACAGTTTGCAACTGCACATGGGGACAAAGATCGTACTTTTTGGAGAAATGTCATCTGGTCTGATGAAACAAAAATAGAACTGTTTGGCCATAATGACCATCGTTATGTTTGGAGGAAAAAAGGGGAGGCTTGCAAGCCGAAGAATACCATGACAACCGTGAAGCACGGGGGTGGCAGCATCATGTTGTGGGGGTGCTTTGCTGCAGGAGGGACTGGTGCACTTCACAAAATAGATGGCATCATGAGGGAGGAAAATGATGTGGATATATTTGAAGCAACATCTCAAGACATCAGTCAGGAAGTTAAAGCTTGGTCGCAAATGGGTCTTCCAAATGGACAATGACCCCAAGCATACTTCCAAAGTTGTGGCAAAATGGCTTAAGGACAACAAAGTCAAGGTATTGGAGTGGCCATCACAAAGCCCTGACCTCAATCCTATAGAAAATTTGTGGTCAGAACTGAAAAAGCATGTGCGAGCAAGGAGGCCTACAAACCTGTCTCAGTTACACCAGCTCTGTCAGGAGGAATGGGCCAGAATTCACCCAACTTATTGTGGGAAGCTTGCGGAAAGCTACCCAAAACGTTTGACCCAAGTTAAACAATTTAAAGGCAATGCTACCAAATACTTCTGACCCACTGGGAATGTGATGAAAGAAATAAAAGCTGAAATAAATCAATCTCTCTACTATAATTCTGACATTTCACATTCTTAAAATCAAGTGGTGATCCTAACTGACCTAAGACAGGCAATTTTTACTAGGATTAAATGTCAGGGATTGTGAAAAACTGAGTTTAAATGTATTTGGCTAAGGTGTATGTAAACTTCCGACTTCAACTGTATGTGCAATGAAGGGGAATCTGAACTCGGTCACTGAGTTCATATGGAGCTGTCCATATACAGTAGGCTAAGCTTTAAGTACAACTTGCTCATGCACAATGACGTTTTTCCACGTTTTCCCCTGCAATATGGCTATAGCCTACTGTATAGGTAATGGTTATTATCACAGCCATGTCGGCCATCAATAAACTATCACCGAAGTCCTAGAATTTAGGTTATTACAGGCTAAGGCTATACAATGCTGACATAGCCTATGCATAACCAATGCAACCATTATTTAAATGAATAACAATATTGCTTGCCTTGTATGGACGACCTAAAGTGGAGTTCAACAATACTTCTGAGCCAAATCCCTGCTTTAACAATCCTATTTTAGTTCCAAATATGCATATTGAAACATTTACATTCGATTGGGTTATAGTTTGTTAAGTAGGTCAGCAAGTGGAAGGCATCTTATTGTTCATAATCGATTATTTTGAGTGTATTTCTATTGTAGCCTAAATGATAGGCTACTGATGTTACATGGTCGTGTATGAATATGTATATGGAAGCCCTATATGTAGAATATGTATATAGGCTATATAGCCTATGTATTTTTTATACAAATCCTAAATTGTGTAAAAAATATACAATTTGAAAATAGATTAATTATATAACACCAAATTTAGTTATCTTACGCTTTTGCGCATATGATTTACTGCCGTATTAAGCGGTTGATCTAGTGTTCTTGGTAGAAAGGCGACACAACAAGTTAATTGAAATAAAATGCGTGGAAAAAATACTAGGTTCAAGATGAGTCATAGAAACGGCATTGTTCCTCGGAGATTCAGTCGATGACCATCGCCGAATGAAGAGGGAGTTCATATGGCTGTCCACTATCTGTCAATGTAGTAAGCTTGCCTTGTGCTGCCGACACGGCGCGCATAACAACCCCTTTAGTTACCATCATTTCACTGCTTCTTGTCCCCTCCCCTCCAGACATAGACAACAACACACACCTTAATAATAGGGGCGCGCCTTCGACATAGCCGGCGACCAATAACCCGTCTGTCTGGGCTGAGACCAAGGGGATGAGCGCTAGCCGAGGCCCAATCAGCGCTTTTGTGTTGCCTGCCGGTGCCGGGGACTGGTCGCGAGGAGCTACTGCAGCGCTTCAGGATCTGAAAGAGAACCCCGAGCTTGTGGAACCTGAGGGGCAAGTCGAGTCAGGTGAGTCCGAGGATATGGATAAGGCCTAGCTGAGATGGAATATAATTTTTGAAATTGCGGCGGCAGTATTTGGATTATTTCTGATGGAGTAAACTCTCATTGGGTAGTAATAATCGCATCCAAGGTTATGGGGGTGATTTGGGGGGGGGGAGTGCTGCAAAAACAGACAATACAATAACATGGTTCATATATTGATGCAAGCGACCAACAACCAGCGGTTCAAAGTGACTAATCAAGGTCTGGGATCATTTGATAGGCATTTTTGGATACATGTTGCGCTTTGTCATAAATGACTCATGTGAAAGAAACAAAAGTTTAGAGAAATATTAAAGATTCGTGCAATGGCAACAAATCCGTTTCATTGTTTAATTTCGCGTCTCTGGGGGTTAACTCAGATTGGCGGAGAAAGCCCTGCGTGTGCCCGGCTGGCTACACAAGCAAAGCATGTGCACACGGTGAAATCCTCTAAATATACACAAATATTTAGCTTTTAAACACCTTGTATGAAGCATATCCGTGTGTACGACCAATGTAATGGTTGGTAGTTGTAGACACAAGACTAAAGTGGTAGCTTCACAGAGCTGTGTGGATGAGGCTACGGTACACTGTAGCTGAGGCTGTACAATTATTTTTTTTAAATCCGAAAATCTATCAGCCATATACGTAAGTGAGGACGTTCTTAACTTGTTCCATATGCACTCAAATGGCTGCCTGACGCATGACATGTCGTAAGACTTGAAATGTAATTCTAACGCGAATGCATGCATTGATTGTAACCAAGGGGCAACCACTGATTAGCAGCAGTAGATGTCTAGATGACTTTAGGAAAGAAATGCAGATCAATAGCTAATATGGGCCGGCTATTATTCTCGGTGCGGCAGACAAGTCAATAGTGAGACAGCGCCTAATTTATTTAGATAGGCAGACTGGGTAGAGCCGAGGCTACTCAACTGGGCCAAGCCTAACTGTCTGATCCTTATGCGGCTTTGGCAACATTTTGGGGAGTCCGTGTGTAGACTCTCTTGCCAGGCATCTGTTGGAATATATATACTTTGGTTCCCACTGAGAGTAGTTTTAACATATTTAGTAGCCTATCGATGGGATTGCCAAAAGACTTGGATTGAATTCAATTTAAATTCTTCTACCCTTCCCTCGTTGAATTACTTTCTAAGATTGAATCTGACAACGGGAGCTCAGTGTCTATGTAGGGCTGATTATAGCCTGCAGTTTACAGAACAATGTAAGGAAAAGTCTCAGCTGAATTCATGAAGACTAGTTGGAACACAGGAGAGACCATTCTTAAAAGTTCCAAATAAAGCCTATATCCATAGCCACAGGAATTAGGGGTGCTAAGCACCCCCCCTAAATAATCAGAATATATTAAAAAAAAAATAATAATACAAAATAATCATGAAAATAACATATTTTTCACAAAAATAGTTCACTGGGCCTTTTACTATATATATATATATATATATGTTTGAAGCATCTCCAGCACAGGGTAAACATTTTCTCTCTGCTTTGGCAAAAAAAGGTAGTTGTATAATTAAGAACATTATCTTGCATGATTCAGTAGTTGTAATTGTAAGAGTGGTTGCCCTGTCCCTTTCTCTGTGATTGTCATTATAATGGGATCCAGAACAAACAAACTCTGTCCTCAACGTTGTACCTTTTGATGTAAATGTTTATGGGCAAAGACACAAAACAACCACATCAAATTCAATATTTTGCTTGATCAAATAATATGGGAAACAACCACATTTTGTGCTGTATTAATTTACCATCCTTACAAACCACTTAATGTACATTAGTGTATTGTAAATAGGCTGGTCATCTAGGTTTGTACCTGTAGACTTTCCATCACCATGAAGAAAAACAATGCACAATATAGTAATTGAGACATCAAGTGGTTTGTAATGAGATGTGATGATGTGGCTCAGTTGGTAGCATGGCACTTGCAATGCTAGGGTTGTGGGTTCGATTCCCACAGGGACCAGTACAAAAATCTGTGCACTCACTAGTGTAAGTTGCTCTGGATAAGAGTGTCTGCTAAAATGGTAAAGGAATTAATAGACCATTTCAGTTTTCACATAGAAATAAGTTGCATTTGCGAAGTATTTAAAGAAACTGGAAAACATATATATCAAGCAAGTATTTTTATATTCCACAAGTATTATCAGATTAACTGATTTGTGCAGATAATTAAATACAAATGCTGGTAAATACTAAAATACATTTAGTTTTAAAAAAAATCACAAAAGTAGTGCACTGGGCCTTTACTAGTCCTGTGTTAGCAGACTGATATAGACATCTTCAGCGTGGGCAAAAAAAAAATGCACCACCCCCAAACTACTTCCCGCGGCTATGCCTATATCTGTTCTATTTTGGGATCTCAACTTCAGAATGACGCAGGGGTACTTGGGCGCAATGAACAAGTTCCTTTTGGAGTTAAAACTCTGAAGCCAAGAGGAAGTATTTTTTTCTTTCAGATCATATATGGAAATAAGACATGCATAACCTACTGTATCTATACCAATCCAAGATATGCAGGAATTAAGGATAAACACGTCTAAACATGGATCCTTCATCATGGGTCTTGTTGTCTGAATATTGTATTTTTGCTTATTTAATGTTCCTGTCTTTATAGGCCTACAATGCTCTTTGATAAGTATTTCAACCTGTGCTTTTCCACCAGACACTATATTCTACCAAGTAATCCAAAAGTACAGTACTTTCTGAGCCCTGGAAAATCTAGTGCTCAGCTTTCTTTCTCTCTCTCTCTCTCTCTCTCTCTGTCTACCTACCTCTCTCTCTCTCTCGCTCTCTCTCTCTGTATGAATGAAAGTCTGCAGTCTGTGAATGGGACTCCCTGGTGTTGAACACTGTTTAGCAGTATGAATGAATGGTTACGGCACTGCTTTGTCAATGATGGACCATCCATGGCCATGTCCTCTAATGTGTATCACTCTACCATCCATATGCTCCTTTCCATATGTGTATGGCGAGACCTGTGGCCCTGATCACGCTCAACTACATGGGGTAGAAGAGGATTCCATTACAAATGTCTTTTTGGGGTGGCTGTAGCATATTCTTGAATTCTGTTCCTGATCTAGAGCATCAATAGTTCATCATCAAGGTTTTACCCAGTTTAGGTAGTATGTGACATACAATGTTATTTATTTATTTGATTTCTTTGCGGTTCTTTAACACAATTGATGTGCTCCAGTACACTGGCGCTGCCCGTGAAGGGATTTCACACAGTGTGCACACTTTAATTTCCATGGTGCCTTATCGCTACTGACTGCCTGGTGAAGCAAAGCCCATGAGGCCTCTGTTACTCGTCCTCCTGCATTTCTGATGCGACATTGTGCCAAGATTCAACCCTGACAAGTTCCTATTGATACAGATTCAGTTCCACAAAGAAAGTTCCCGCTATTGCCTTGATAAATGTTCCACTGGTCGGTTTCTGTAGATGTGTATCATCAATGCAATATTTCAGATCGATCACACATTATGGCTACAGCCAGTCCCTTGGCTCAGTAGAACTTGCCGATTTGAATTTTTATCATCCTCTGAAACTATCAGGTTCTGCATCATTCTAATTTTAAGGATAAGCAACCGCTTCCTCTCCTGGGAACAAATCTGTTCCAAATAACATTGCTTATAAATGAAATTTTAGGCCTATATCGGACAAACTGGGCAGTTTTATGTAGGCCTTTATAATTTTTTGGAGGGAAAGATCACAAAAGCACTTAATGTAGGTGGCCTTGGCCGTGCTTCAGGGTTGTTGACCTTGGTCAAAAGAAAAAAGGTTTGAAAACGGACGGGCTGCCCTTTTAAACGCCCCCTTTGTCCCAGACACAACAAAGTGACAGCCTCTAAATAAACGACCAGTGCACCTGTGGTTGGAAAACAATAAACCAGGTGCCCTCCACTGATGTGCTTAGGATGCAGTCACAACGACCTCTGATGAAAGGATCATGTTGTGTTGGAGAAGCTTCAATGTTGAATATCCTAATATTGATCTCATGACCTTCAGAGGGAGGGGATTTGTCTCTCATGGTGTGGGGAAAAAATACGGTGTTGATTGCACTCACCCATTGATTCAGACACTCCGTGCTTGTGTTTCAAGAGACCTGTGTGTGTGTGATGACCCTACCACTGAGTTGGCATGTCCAGATTGACTCAATGGCCCTGGGTTGGGCAGGGGACTGATGTTCTCTCTCTCACAGATAAAGCATGTGTGCCTTGACACCAGCTGTTCACATTCCCTGTTGGTTCTGTACAAAAACAGAGTCATGACAACACCATTACCTCAGACTTTCCTATGACAGAGTGTACAGGAAAGCTCTCTGAAAAATATCATGAGTGTACGACTTATTGGTCTGGAGAAGCTATGATCCGGCAGCTTTCCCACTTAAGTTTTTATCAGAGCTGATTATGAGGGGGTAGGGTACATTTTAAGACTGTAGCCTTTAAATGTTTTACTTAAAGGAGGTCAAATTTGCAGTTGAGTCAGTCAGCTTTGGTAACACTATGTTGCTATGTTATTGTCCAGCATTCAAAAGTCGGCCTATGTTTTTGAGCTCAAAAATATTTGCAGTGCAAAAGGATTGTCATACCCAACACAGCCTGTGGTAACTTCTGAAAGCTGCTGTGTCCAACGACTCCTTCCTTGTGTTTTCAGTCATGGGAAGAGGGATCCTTAGCACCCCATTAAAATCTATGCTCATTTAGTGGTCCATACTTATTTGAAATTAAGAAATAAACGCTCTCTGTTCGAGGGGAGAGAAATCTGTATAATTAGCTCTTAATCAGGAAAATTTAGTTTATTTAAGAATCCGCCCAAGTGAAACTCCTTTGAGGGGGAGAAGCCTTGTCGGTGGCTGGCACGTGGCGCTAATTGATATGTGTGATGGTAATGAATGCGTGTAAAGTGTAACTATAAACAAGGGATTTATCTTGCATAGCAACGTGTGTACCACGGGAGTGTGAAAAAATGTCCTCACAGGCTTATAATTTGTTTCTGAGATGCCCAGGAATAATGTTTTGCAAACAATATCGCAGTTGATTCACATTGCGATTGTGCACATTGCAGCTTGTACGGAAAATTTTGGAATTGAGAAGATCAATGTAATGCAGTGTTGTTTTTAGCCATTTTCTCCCTTTCTACGGGTCACGAAAGGTCAGCCCAGCTAATGATGTCCCGTTAATTACATGTATAGTTTGTGTTATGTTTTAACCTATTTAACCTGTGCTGTTCCTTGAAATAATTGTAATTTAAAAGCAGTCCCGGTCCAAGCCAATGAGTAAGCCTTCAATTTTAGTGAGAGCCAAGGCATTCCCAAAGAGGAGTGTTGAGGCATGCATTGTGGGATATCCTTGCTTGTAATGTGGGTTCTGTTCAGTGAAAGTCCTGAATCAAAAATGGGTAGACTAAATGAAATCTCCAGCAGCTGCAGGCTCTCATGCTTACACATATCCATTGGTTTACCAAAATCTGTCATTTTGAATCCGGAGGTGAGAGGGGAAGGTAATTGGCTAGACTTTCCCACAGATATTACACCGGTATTTGGGGTGGCAGGTAACCTAGTGGTTACAGTGTTGGGCCAGTAACCGAAAGGTTGCTGGATCGAATCCCCAAGCTGACAAGGTAAAAATCTGTCGTTCTGCCTCTGAACAAGACAGTTAACCTACTGTTCCCCGGTAGGCCGTCATTGTAAATAAGAATTTGTTCTTAACTGACTTCCCTAGTTAAAGGTTAAATAAATATAGCATTTTTTCATGTAAAAATAAATTACATTGGCCTATTTATTGTCAATCATGCACCTTCTTTCAATGGGCAAAGCAACCTTAACCAGCAAACTGAGAAGAGTATCAATTTAATTAATTAGCAGCATGGGATGTAATTGGTTTGTGAATGGGTCTCAAGAATGCTTGGTTTTGCGTGTTAAGTGTGTGTGTGTTTGGCGTCGCATCCTTGTTAACACCTGAATCGGGGTGGCTGTGTTCAGTGGGCTTCACGCAAGGCTTATTAAACCCTACGCAGAAACAAACAGCCCAGATGAATGGCTCCCTGCAACTCTTAATTAGCGGGCCTCCCCAACGTTTCGACTCGATAAGCTACAGCGGAAAACGCAGTTGTGGAACACGTGGTCACCAAGAATCACCAGGTCCCGGCTGACACATACCCTTTCTCACTACCATGCCAACCCGAACCTTGCTGTGCTGGAATATATATTTTGTTTTCCAGTATAGTTCCAGCAAAGATGGTGGATGCGTAACCAAGCCAGCCCAGTATGACATGGCTCAGATGAGTAGTGTGAACAGGATAGCCTTTAATTGGTTCGATCAGACAAACTGAGACCTTTTAAATGACTCCTTTCATAAGAACATTTTAGGTCCACAGGGGTCCTAATGCCACCGTGTTGTGTTGGACCTCTGTGTCAGTGACCAAAAGGTTAAAACACGTAGGACACCATGATGGCTAATTGGCACCCTTGTTCTGGATGAGTAGTTTGCCTCTGTTGGCTTTCACAACATCCCCATTTCTGGGTGTTCCTTGTTGGGTTAATTCTGTTTTTTTGTTAAGATGAGCTTAAAATGCAAATGAATGGACTGCAAAGGTAGGCTGGGAGGTTGGCATGAAGCGGATGAGTTGGTAAAAGGAACGATAATGAAAGGCTGATGGACTGAGAGAGAAGTGGTGTCTATGCTTGGTCCGTTGATCATTTGCATGACACTCGAGTGAAGATGAGTTGACAGGGGGAAGAAGATGTAGGGATAACAAGGTTACAAGAAAATTCAACTTTTACATTGGCATGTATAAAGTACTGCTTAATAGACTTGTAACATCTCCATTTAGGTGAGAAGACCATTATGTACCAATACCCCCTCAGACTTGGTTTGATGAAGAGAGGTGGTGATATGCATGCAGGTTTTGTATGCAGGAACTGCTGTATTGGACACACAGACTGAAGTGACACTATAGATTGACATTAGTACCTCACTTCCCACCTGTCAATGCAAAGATGGTTCCCTTCTTATAGCACTTCCCAGATCCACCAGGCAGTAACTTCTCAGATTTTCTCAAGGTTGATTGTGCAGCTGCAGTGCTACACTACTGTAGCTCTCCTTTTGTTGCACTGTGTACATTTCAAATCTGAAAAAAAGTCCTTTTGAAAATTGCTTAGACAAGAAATCACTGTTACGCCCTACAAAAACAATATTATTTCAGTTTTATGTTGTGCCACGTCTTGTTAAATGAAGTGAATTTAATTGTCACCTTCCACAATGTATTTTTTTGTTTTTTGTGTCTACCAAAATATGCCATTCACACATCACACCACTTTGACCTTGTGACCTTTTGTAGAACGTGTATCCTGTCAGGGCTTTGCTCTTTTGACCTTTTTTCCCTGTGTTGAACTCTGTGTCACATGTTCACAGGGGGACGTGTCCTGGCTGTCATGTGTATCCCTTATCGTCACCCAAACACTGTCCCCTTCATTTACTGTATCTGTAGTGATGTCTATGCTGTTACGATTCAGCCGGAGATGTAAAGTAGTGTTAACAGAACTGGTTGGTAAACACTGAACGCAAGTCCAGTCTAGTTATAATTGAATTTCTTTGCTCTCACTGTCTTCGTTCTCTACACTAAGGTCAGTAGGTGAAGGAGAATCTTGCATTCCATTTTTCTGTCAATAACTGTGCTGTTATCAATGGCGTCCATCTTGGACTCTCCTTCAGGACAGCGTTTCTCAACGTATGTGTTTGATTCCAGCACCACCTGATTCAACTAATCAATCCAGCCTTTGATTTGTTGAATCCGGTGTGATGAAATGGAACAAATAGCTGCAATGGTTGGGGGTCCCAGAGGGCTATGTCCTAGTCATCTTCACCCACAGCCCTCTCCCTCCCTCTCTCATATGAGCATGTTTATGCACTGGAACAGATTGCTATTCTACCCCTTGAGATATTTCCTCATCCGTGTCCTTTATGGCAGCGTCAGCCCACCATGATTACAAAACTACGGTTTACCTTCTGCAATAGGGCACCTTTGTGTGGCTGTGGCCAGACCTCAAATGTATTTCGTTCGTACAGTTAGTGGCGTCAGCCCACAGAAGGCATCGGAAACGAGCAAGATGTTTTCATATGCTCCGTCTTTGTAGCTTCCTTCCTTCTCTCTCTCTTCCTTCCTGTAACCTATTTTCACCTGGCCCTGTATAGTGGGATCTTGTGTTGTCCTTTTGTGTATGTGTGTGAGTGTATACGTGCCCATTACTCTTAGGTTGAGACAAGTGACTCCGCTGACGCTATCTCCACTTGATGAAGCATCCCTCCCGTAAGAGTATCAGTTGTGTGATTCAAGGGGTTAGTGCTCACAGGGTTTAATGTAGAAAATCAGTCTGTGTTGATGTCTTCACTGTACCTATTATTCTCTGCTCTCCTCTCATTTCGTGGAAGACATCGATACCCTCACTGCCCCATTCAACCCCATTTTACAAATCTCTCAGCTACCTCAGTCTCTCCAGATGGCCTAAATTCCAGCATTTTTTTTCCCCCTTTTTCTTTTTTTTTGTTTAAACAACGAATGCCCCACCCTGTGGTCTGAAGTTCCGCAATGATCCCATTTTGTCAAGGTGCCAGGTTTTAGAATCAACGTCTCGCAAGAAGTAGATTTTCCTCTTTCTGCCCTGAAAGCACAGGGGCTTCATTGCCCCTCCCCCACCCCCTCTCTCCCTCCCTCCCTCCCTCTGACTTTTTCTCTCTCCCTGTCTTCGTGTGACGTCCTGACCACTAACGGCTACATATTAAGAGATAATTCCATACCCTGAGGTTACAAACCGGCTTAGACTGGCTCTCTCACGTTTTGACTGTGCTGGGTACTCTGGGTAATAAAAAAAGAAAAGTGAACAGAATTGTGACTGTTTTTTAAAGGAACAGGAGACATTTATGCCAATAGTGACATTAAGTTAGGGTACTGTGTCTGAGAAACACAGGCACATCCACAAATACAAGTGGTGGATGGAGTAGACTACAGATTCTCATCGCAAATGTGGGGATAACCACACATTCTCATTGAACGAAACTCAATTCATTAGAGCAGACTTGTTTTCGTGGTGAACCAATGACTTGGGGTGGTTTCTGGTGCACTTATCTTTTGTTCTACCCTTGCCTCTCCAATTCCTCCTTAAGGAGGCAGAGTACCTCCAAAAACAGTGTCACCAGTCATTGTTATGTAGTTACATTACGGTAAGGTAGGTCAGGGAAAATCCAGTCTCAGTGAAAATTGTAATTAGTTCGTCTGCTAACCTACTGTATACCCCACAGTGCTGTATGTCAGCATGCCCACTTAAAATGAAAGGTTTCCATGCTTGATATGCACACAAAATCATAATCTATAAAAGCACAACGTCATGACCATATGACCAACACTCAAAAATGAAACTCATTGGTCTGAATAGACCAGAAAACAGCATGATATTTCAGTAGAAACATAGCTGGAGTATCAATGTTGTTAAAAAAATACAAATTTTATGTTAGCTGATAAATTATAAAACATTATCTAAATATTCACACCTCAGTACCCAATCATTTTTTCATTTGAGCGTATCATGGTTTTCCAGGAAGTGCTGAATAAAAGATGGGTTCCATTGAAATGAATGGAATGAATTCCCATTCAGGTTCAATTAAATTAATGAAATGAGTTTACACTCAAATTCAATGTAGAGACGTTACTGGAACTGGAGGTACTGTAACTAATTTCATTTCGATCCCAGTGTATAGGCATGTGTCTATCTGTTTGTTGTATTATGGAAATTGGTGTTTAGGATAAGTTTTTTTTAATTTATTTATTTTTTTCCTTTTTTTTTTGCATTCGTACTACCCCAAGCACTGAATATCCCTCACCGGTCTTTGAGACAACACATTTTGTTAACCTCTACTCAACAGCCAGTGGAAAGCTGTGGCGCGATATTCAAATACCTTAGAAATGCTATTACTTCAATTTCTCAAACATATGACTATTTTACACAATTTTAAAGACAAGACTCTCGTTAATCTAACCACACTGTCCGATTTCAAAAAGGCTTTACAACGAAAGCAAAACATTAGATTATGTCAGCAGAGTACCCAGCCAGAAATAATCAGACACCCATTTTTCAAGCTAGCATATAATGTCACCAAAACCACAGCTAAATGCAGCACTAACCTTTGATGATCTTCATCAGATGACACTCCTAGGACATTATGTTATACAATACATGCATGTTTTGTTCAATCAAGTTCATATTTATATCAAAAACCAGCTTTTTACATTAGCATGTGACTAGCATTCCCACCGAACACTTACGGTGAATTTACTAAATTACTCACGATAAACGTTCACAAAAAACATAACAATTATTTTAAGAATTATAGATACAGAACTCCTTTATGCAATCGCGGTGTCCGATTTTAAAATAGCTTTTCGGTGAAAGCACATTTTGCAATATTCTGAGTAGATAGCCCGGCCATCACGGGCTAGCTATTTTGACACCCACCAAGTGTGGTACTCACCAAACTCAGATTTACTATTAGAAAAATTGGATTACCTTTGCTGTTCTTCCTCAGAATGCACTCCCAGGACTTCTACTTCAATAACAAATGTTGGTTTGGTTCCAAATAATCCATAGTTATATCCAAATAGCGGCGTTTTGTTTGTGCGTTCAAGATACTATCCGAAGGGTAAAGAAGGGTGACGCGCCCGGCGCGTTTCGTGACAAAAAAATTCTACATATTCCATTACCGTACTTCGAAGCATGTCAAACGCTGTTTAAAATCAATTTTTATGTGATTTTTCTCGTAAAAAAGCGATAATATTCCGACCGGGAAACCCTGTTTTCGTTCAAAGACGAAAAAATAAAAACATGGTGTCGGCTCGTGCACGCGCCCCCAGTCTCATTGTTCTCAGATCGACCACTATCCAAATGCGCTACTGTTTTTCAGCCATGGCCTGCAAAGTCACCATTCAACGTTCTGGCGCCTTCTGAGAGCCTATGGGAGCGTTAGAAAATGTCACGTTATGCCAGAGATCCCCTGTTTTGGATAGAGATCATCAAGAAGGCCAAGAAATAGTCAGAGAGAGCGCTTCCTGTTTGGAATCTTCTCAGGTTTTGGCCTGCCAAATGAGTTCTGTTATACTCACAGACACCATTCAAACAGTTTTAGAAACATTAGGGTGTTTTCTATCCAAATCAAACAATTATATGCATATTCTAGTTACTGGGCAGGAGTAGTAACCAGATTAAATCGGGTACGTTTTTTATCCGGCCGTGCAAATACTGCCCCCTATCCCCAACAGGTTAATGGGCATTCTTCAGGACCCATCTGATCTTTGTGACCATGGGTTATGTCATTTATGTCTTTCCCAAATGAAACATGGGAAACTAGCCTTTGTCGTAGGGCCTCAGATGAGCTAGATTTGTTCTCAGCTATGTAACCTAAACTTATTGGGTCCTGGACCAATTTGGTCTCTGATTGGTAACCATGATGACCCATTGGGTTCTTGTCCGTTACCGCCCGTATGGTAGTCTCCAAAAACCCAGACTGTGAGACAGCCCTGCCGTCTGTCGGGGACTTATTGGAATTAAATCCTGGGTTGTGTTCATTTGGCAACAACTGGAAGAAAACTGACTGAACTGGAGGGAGGGACAACATTGCAAAAATATTCCCTAAATAGTTTAAAACTGATGAACACAGCCCTAGTTGAAGATTCATTCCTTTTCTCGATAATGCTGCTACTGCTTGCTGCTCACCACTGATGGTCCCTCAAGGCCACTGTCGAGCTCCGCCATGTCAGCTACCTCGGGGCTCGCGTTTGTGCGCTCGACTCTTTGTCTCCAAACTTCACACCCCCACACACTTCCTCCACTCTGCCCCCTGCCACTGCCCACCCCCCACCCCTCTTCACCATCACCACCCTCCTCCTCCTTCCTAGCCGCCCCTCTCTCTCTCCCTCCCTCAGGCGACAGCAGAACAGGAATTGATTAGTGGCACGGCTTAAAAATAGAAGGGGGTCGGTTGTCATGGCGATGACCACAATGAGCTGTTGTCTTGTTTAATGAAGACCAGGGGTGTGTTTTAAGTATTGTGGCTGAGCAGGGGTAGTGCGAGCGGGATGAGAGACGTAGGTGTGTATCGATGCGAGTGTGTTCGCTGCCTGGAGGAGAGACGTGTGTTTTGGTGTTCAGTAGATGAGGGAGACATGCTCGTATTTTATGTTAGTGTGCAGGTGTGCACATATGTGTTTGTACAGTTGAAGTCGGAAGTTTACATACTCCTTAGCCAAATATATTTAAACTCAGTTTTTCACTATTCCTGACATTTAATCTTAGTAAAAATTGCCTGTCTTAGGTCAGTTAGGATCACCACTTTATTTTAAGAATATGAAATGTCAGAATAATAGTAGAGAGAATTATTTATTTCAGCTTCAATTTCTTTCATCACATTCCCAGTGGGTCAGAAGTTTAAATGCACTCAATTAGTATTTGGTAGCATTGCCTTTAAATTGTTTAACTTGGGTCAAATGTTTCGGGTAGCCTTCAATAAGCTTCCCACAATAAGTTGGGTGAATTTTGTCCCATTCCTCCTGACAGAGCTGGTGTAACTGAGTCAGGTTTGTAGGCCTCCTTGCTCGCACACACGTTTTCAGTTCCCACAAATTGTCTATGGGATTGAGGTCAGGGCTTTGTGATGGCCACTCCAATACCTTGACTTTGTTGTCCTTAAGCCATTTTGCCACAACCTTGGAAGTATGCTTGGGGTCATTGTCCATTTGGAAGACCCATTTGCGACCAAACTTTAACTTCCTGACTGATGTCTTGAGATGTTGCTTCAAATATATCCACATCATTTTCCTTCCTCATGATGCCATCTATTTTATGAAATGCACCAGTCCCTCCTGCAGCAAAGCACCCCCACAACATGATGCTGCCACCCCCGTATTTCACAGTTGGGCTGGTGTTCTTCGGCTTGCGAGACTCCCCCTATTTCCTCCAAACATAACGATGGTCATTATGGCCAAACAGTTCCATTTTTGTTTCAATTAGACCAGAGGACATTTCTCCAAAAAGTACGATCTTTGTCCCCATGTGCAGTTGCAAACCGTAGTCTGGCTTTTTTATGGCGGTTTTGGAGCAGTGGCTTCTTCCTTGCTGAGCGACCTTTCAGGTTATGTCGATATAGGACTCGTTTTACTGTGGATATAGATACTTTTGTACCTGTTTCCTCCAGCATCTTCACAAGGTCCTTTGCTGTTGTTCTGGGATTGATTTGCACTTTTCGCACCAAAGTATGTTCATCTCTAGGAGACAGAATGCATCTCCTCCCTTAGAGTTATGACGGCTGCATGGTCCCATGGTGTTTATACTTGCGTACTATTGTTAGTACAGAACGTGGTACCTTCAGGCGTATGGAAATTGCTCCCAAGGATGAACCAGACTTGTGGAAGTCTACAAATTTTTTTCTGAGGTCTTGGCTGATTTCTTTTGATTTTCCCATAATGTCAAGCAAAGAGGCACTGAGTTTGTAGGTAGGCCTTGAAATGCATCCACAGGTACACCTCCAATTGACTCAAATTATGTCAATTAGCCTATCAGAAGCTTCTAAAGCCATGACAATTTTCTGGAATTTTCCAAGCTGTTTAAAGGCATTGTCAACTTAGTGTAACTTCTGACCCACTGGAATTGTGATACAGTGAAATAATCTGTCTGTAAACAATTGTTGGAAAATTACTTGTCATGCACAAAGTAGATGTCCTAACCGACTTTCCAAAACTATAGTTTGTTAACAAAACATTTGTGGAGTGGTTGAAAAACGAGTTTTAATGACTCCAACCTAAGTCTATGTAAATTTACGACTTCAACTGTATTTATTTGGAAGCCCCCCCCCCCAATTTTACGTGGATGTTGTTGCTTCTGAGATGAGACTGATTTTCTCTGTCACAGTCTAACCCTTGATAGGCTTACTCAACCTGAGGGTAAACAAAATCCACCAATATGAAATGAGATGTTGTAAGTCTGTCAACATCTCACGGTTGCAGTGCTTACTATTGACTTTGAACCCACATCCTCTTATTCATAACTCCTGAGCAGTTCAAGCCAACCAATTACATCTCTGTTGCCATGGGCGCAATCCGCCTAATTGGCCTCATTAGTGTCAGAAACTAGCCGTATGCAAATTCTGGTCATATTCCCAGCAGAGCCCCCCATCTGAGTAATATACGTCAGGGCTGCCAGTGTGTGGGTTGATCAGGATGTAGGTCCAATTAGTACATTAACCAATGAGCTTAGCTGCTGCCCCCTGCCCAGACCTCCCATTGGCTTTGAATTTTTTTTTGCTGTGCCTTGTTTTTTTTGCTATTCCCAGACATAACTTTATCAGCACAACAATTGTGATATGGTTGACCTCAAATTCCCTTTCTAACAACGTAAATGTGTTACTGATCAGTCCTAGGCCATAGTAACATTATATATCTACATTTGTGCGAAAAGAGCACAATATATGTGAGTTATGGACTGCCGCCTTTTGTCCGACTAATGTGAACTTTATTTGTGATCTGTGTCTACCAAACTCACAGCACTGATGGTCTTTCCAGAAAATATGTATTTTACATTTTTAGATTTTATTGTGTTGATGAATTGATTGTATATTTATTTGTAAATGAGATCAAATAATTCAGCATTAGCTGCTATTGATACCATGTAATGTTGCTTCATTGAAAAAATGTATGAACTATTCTCTCTATCTTGTAGCTCAATCAATTGACCCACTTACCATCACCAGTTTGTTTTTCTATGTAGTTGCACAACGTTTAGTGCAAAAGCCAAGCTAACGGTATACCTCCCAGCAACTCGTAAAGCTAATTGGCTCATTGTTCCAATTCTCTGCCCTGCCTTAGTGTGCCAGTGAATTTGTCAATAATCTGTTTTAACAGATTTGGCGACTAATAAAATGGGCTCGTCTACATCTCCCCTCCGTTTTCTTGAACGATTGGATTTAGACGTTCTCGCTGTATGCTTCCACTGTTTTCTGCTTACAAAATTTGCAAATCCAAGTAGTTTTCCAACCTGAATCAAGATTTATTCCAATCGTAAGACCAATACTAATCAAAGTATTGATTTCTATCAACTAGATTACTGTTTTTTATTTTTATGAACTCATCAACGTTGATTTTTGTGGTACTAAGCCTGGAAACCAATACAAGGTTAGATAATTACTAAGGAATGGGTATGGAGCTCTTGTAGGAAACCTCTGTAGAAACCAAGCTTTGGCCCCAAATGAACCCGCATCTCTGGCATTTTGGTGCTGCTCACCATTTGATAAGCTCAAGTTCCCCTATAATGCATCTTCCTTAACTCTAAGCACTATAAAATAAAAAAAGATGGCTCATCTGCAAATGCTATTACACCGAAGAGATCTTATTGAGTGAAATGGAGGGAAAGGCGGAAACAGGACCTCTGCAACCCCAGCGTTTCTGACCTATATGGTGTTTTGTCTCCTGCAAACGTCTCCTGCGCCGTTATGAGGCGCATGAATGGCTGCAGCATGAGATCATGAAACCAGTGTCTGCTGCTGAAGTAATATTTCTGCTTTATGTGCCCTTGGGGATGTCACACTCTCGCCTGGTGCGTTGTCGCCTGTGTAAGCGAGTTCAGTGTCTGTGCCCTGCTGTGCAGAGCCCCATCGGACTGCTCTCCTAATCACAAAGGATTGGCTGTTTGTCGTGACGACCTTCAACCCCGAGCAGGGCAGCTCAACCGCCTTAAATCTGGACTTTGTCTCCATTGTGCAGAAATGTGGGTCTGCCGCCGAATGTTAATCATAAATATCCCTCAGGAGTTCAGAGCATACAGCTACGCTAATGAAAATAGGGCCTTATCTGATCCGCTGATACTAGGGTCGCAAACGGCCTGTGGAATTCAGAAGAACTCAAAATCTGAGTGAGGGATACTCGCCGGTTACAGCCAATTTAAACACCAGTCACGTGTAGGAAGCTATTTTCAGCAACCAAAATCATATGACAAATGATATGACCTCCACATGATGTCATTATTCCAATAGCATTATTGCCATGTTCAACTGGTTAACAAATGTTCACCAGTTCGTGAAAGGTTCATAGGATTTCTCTCAGAAATCCATTAATCACAATGGAAAGCCAGTATTTCTATGTTCCGTGTTATTCCTCAGACGGTTTATATTTATCTGTGGTACAAGCACACCAACCTATGTCTATAGTTACTCTATCCTGCTTTGGAACTGGGAATGTGGAACTGGAGATTAGTCAGCCATCAATGGCCATGGGCGCTGAGCTCAAATGAAAGATGTTTGCCCTATAGCCTTAGAGAAGCTGACTCATGCCAACACTTACCTTTTTACTTCATCGACCAAATCTTAAACAAATAGGTGCCTATTCCTCATCCGCATGAACTTCCATGAAACACTATAATACAACTTTGAATGAAGTTTGTTAATTATGCAAGCTAGTTAATCAATTAGACTCCTTTTAATTTCAGCATATGTACATAGTCGTGGCACTATCCCTCCAAACCACATACAAGGCCAAGGGGAATAGCAGGACTGGATTGTGCGTTTCCAGAAAGGTGCCCAGCAGCCACTCCGCATCCCCAGAGACTTGCAATGCTCACCCTGTCTGACCCTGTGACAAGGCCGGGCTTTTATAACTCCTAACTGGGTCACAGCCCGAAGCTTTCTGATACCATACCACAAATTGCATACATTACTTAGAACACCATACATAAGTGACTTATAAGGCCATGGTGATAACTGTGATGATACAGATGATTTGTAATGACAAATATGTTGACTCGATTAGGGATTCAGCCCCAGAGCATTTCACAAGGGTGAATGTCCACTTGTGTTATGGTGATGGCGGCCATTTTGTGTGCCTGCTCGGCATCAGATGCGGTGAAGAGGAAAAGGATTAATCGAGCCAATTGAGCTGGTGGGTGATCAGACGAGCTGGATGGGTAGAGCCAGAGATTTTTTTGGGAGTTTGGCCAGGATCACAGGATGGAGATGAGGGGGCAGGGTGGTGATGGCGAACACCCCCCCCCCCCCCCCCCCCGTGCCTCTGCGATAAGCACCCCTACCATCAGACGAACGTAACGGTTCAAAAACTATATATATGTATTAGAAAAAGAGGATGCTCTCATAGTCTTGTGTGAAGTTGAGTCAGAAAGGGGTGAAGAATTTCTGTCTGCTCTTTCTCTCCCTCTCTCTAGCCCTGGGTGAAAGATGCAGTGCCACCAGCGTTTTGGGTTGGGGAAGGTGGGGTGCAGGAGTTGCGTCAGCCAAATAAATTGGCATGATGCAGATCATGGTGAAATGCGCTGCGGATTCCACCGTATTGTTGCAAATGGCCTTATTACTGTTATACCCCACCATCTGGAATGTGGCCTGTTTGGTAAACTCTCCAAACCAGTTATGTCTAGCAGCATAGGACGATTGATTGTGTGGATGTTTTGACGTTAAGGTGTCTGGAGGTGGTGGATTTTTGGGGTGCAAAAAAAACAGGCGGACATTTTGCTGTGTGTGTGTGTGCTCTGATCTGATCGACAGGCAGCAGTTGTGTGCACATAAAGAAAATGGTGTGTGTCGGTGGGGGGATGGGGGGGAATTAAGGGTTGGCATTATGACAGGGTAGCGTGTCGAGCGTTTTTCTATTTTTTTTCTGCTCGATCTTCCTCTGTCCTCGCCCCCACCCCCCACCTATCTCTTCCTCACACAGCATCCCCCACCATGCACGCACACGTGCACACACACTTTTTTAGATGGGGTAGTGTAATGTAAATGCATTAATAAAAAATAAAGCCCTCTGCTGTCAGTACCTTCGAGGGGCCCCCAGAAAGTAAGCATGTGTGTTTATTTTTACAACAAGGGGGGAGAGGTGAGAAAAAAAAGCTTACTTCTATTTTTTTTGGGGGGGGGGTGCAGGAGAAGGGAGGAGTCACTTATGCACACTTCTTTGTGGTGTGGCACAGCTGTAGTAGAATGCCAGAGAGGGGAAGATGAGGGTGTAGCATGGATGAGGGGGGGGAGGTTACAAAAGAGTCCCTTATGTTGGAATGGTCTGTTATGTTCCAGTGTGACAAATTTTGGGGGTAGGATGCCCCTCTCAGTCCCCTCACAGTCCCTGGGTTCTGACTGCTCGGTGTGTGTGTGTGTGTGTGTGTGTGTGTGTGTGTGTGTGTGTGTGAATGACAGGGTATATTTACAAAAAAATGTGCTTTTCTTTCAAAAACAAGGACATTTCTATATATACTACCTTTCAAAAGTTTGGGGTCACTTAGAAATGTCCTTTTTTTTTTTGGTCCATTTTTTTAAATGACATCATTGATCAGAAATACAGCGTAGACATTGTTAATGTTGTAAATGACTATTGTAGCTGGAAACGGCTGATTTATAATGGAATATCTACATAGGCGTGCGTACAGAGGCTCGTTATCAGCAACCATCACTCCTGTGTTCCAATGGCACCTTGTGTTAGCTAATCCAAGTTCATCATTTTAAAAGGCTAATTGATCATGAGAAAACCCTTTTGCAATTATGTTAGCCCAGCTGAAAACTGTTGTGCTGATTTAAGAAGCTTCGAAACTGGCCTTCTTTAGACTAGTTGAGTATCTGAAGCATCAGCGTTTGTGGGTTCGATTACAGGCTTAAAATGTCCAGAAACAAAGAACTTTCTTATGAAATTTGTCAGTCTATTCTTGTTCTGAGAAATGAAGGCTATTCCATGTGAGAAATTGCCAAGAAACTGAAGAACTCGTACAACACTGTGTACTACT
The DNA here is from genome assembly GCF_901001165.1 of Salmo trutta. Taxonomy (NCBI): domain Eukaryota; kingdom Metazoa; phylum Chordata; class Actinopteri; order Salmoniformes; family Salmonidae; genus Salmo; species Salmo trutta. The sequence goes on along the minus strand of NC_042990.1, from coordinate 15,946,864 downwards.
CCCTTCACAGAACAGCGCAAACTGGCTCTAACCAGAATAGAAAGAGGAGTGGGAGGCCCCGGTGCACAACTGAGCAAGAGGACAAGTACATTAGTGTCTAGTTTGAGAAACAGATGCCTCACAAGTCCTCAACTGGCAGCTTCATTAAATAGTACCCGCAAAACACCAGTCTCAACGTCAACAGTGAAGAGGTGACTCCGGGATGCTGGCCTTCTAGGCAGAGTTCCTCTGTCCAGTGTCTGTGTTCTTTTGCCCATCTTAATCTTTACTTTTTATTGGCCAGTCTGAGATATGGCTTTTTCTTTGCAACTCTGCCTAGAAGGCCAGCATCCCGGAATCGCCTCTTCACTGTTGACGTATGTATGTATGTACGTACGTACGTAGTACGTACGTACGTACGTACGTACGTACGTACGTACGTACTTACATACATACATACATACATACATACATACATATGTAGGTATCAGTATTTTGTCTCCCCCATAATTTTTATCTTGCCAAATTTTTAAGGAGTTTTGTTTACACTACTCCTTGACAGTATATATATATTGACGTACGTACGTCAATGGCAATGTGAGGTGATGAACTCTGCCTAGAGAGGGGGGGTGGGGTAAATGAAAAATGGTGATTTGGGGTAAAGGGGGATGATGTTCTTGTCTCAAATTATCTGTCCTCCCTCTCGCACAGTCTCTCTCTTTTTCGATTCCCTTAGCTGCTGCTGCGTTGGCTGGCAAAGTGCCCAAAGCCGTGAGTCTGTCACGGAATGCGCGTGTGCAGGTTTCTGTGAAAGGAGGGAGGGGTGGGCGTTTAGGCGGAGGGATAAGGGGAGAGTGGTTGGGGAGAAAGAGTCTGGTTTGTGTAGCAGCTGACTGAAACAGCCATTATATTATGTAAAGACAGACGGGGGAACAGTGGGGGCAAGACTGACGCGCACCACAGAAGCCGCACTGATTGGCTCGGCCAGTGCCATTGTTGGCCATGCGCGTGCTTGTGCTCTTTTTTTAATTTTTATTTTCTGTCTCTCATTAGAGGTGGGTGGCTTGGCATGGAGGTTGCAAGGGTGTTTATACATGAAATGGAGACTGTGATTCACATCATGCCTTTTGAGGCATCCAAAATGAAACGAGGCGAATGTGCACTCGCACTGCCCCGACACTCCCTGAGTCCTTATTATTGAGGAGGGGATATTACGTTATCGTAAAAGATTCCTCACTTTTTTTTTTCTTTTTTTTTTTTTTAAAGAGAACGCTTCAGATGTGGAGATGATAATATTGAGATGTAACAGAATGACAGGCTGAATGGATTTAATGGTGCCAACCAGAAGAATAAGATAATGCTATAGATGAGGGGGAATGATAGAAAGACATCACAAGGAATAATCCACTAATAGGGAAGTGATTAAGCGATAAAAGGGGCCAATTAAATCTCTTATTTGAATTCCAATTGTTGAGGCGCTCGCTACATGACATTTTTGTAAAGTTAGATGTAGGGCCTTTGGGATTAATTAGATGATGGTTTCTGTACAACGGTGCAGGTGAACTACTAATGCTGATGGCTCAGTCTTACAAAGGTCAGTTCAAGGCAGGTGTTTGCGTACTGTGACCCTTTTGGGGGCCAAATAAATCTTCTAACGAGATTCAGTGCTGAAGTTGAGAACATTTTGGACTAGAAAAAGAGTCTTCGAACAATGCACATTTCAGTAATTTAATGTGCCAAGCTTTTGACCTTTGTCAGAGCATTTGATTCTCTGATAGCTTAAAACAGAATGTGACTGTTTCGAGAAGCCAGTGAAACCTACTTGCCCTTGAAGAGCTTGACCTCCACATTGCCCTTTACTTGGCAATGACCCGCGAGCATGGTCTGAGAGTTGGGTTTTCAAGAGCTCAGTCTGGCTACCTGTGTCTACCCAAGAATATAGATCCTTTTGTAACACTGTTCAAAGTCTGACTCCACGTTTGTAGGTTAACCTGATGTTGAATCATTTGCGACAGCCCCATGCATAGATGAGGCATAAGTTATTCTATTTTGGCAGTTGAAATCACAGCAAATTGGGATCCATTTTGTCTTTGAGATCCTTAACTTTTGGACATTACTTTACTGGTGGTGGGTACTACTGGCTCTTTATTTGGTTTCAAGTTTTGTGAGACTCATTTGCACCAGGACTGAAACCTTAGTGCTAAAGTGGTAGGCTATAAACGGAATACTTCACAAGAAAGTAGACCATTGGTATGTGTTGTGAGGACCAAGGATTCAGTGGAACACAGTCACCAGTCTTCTTCAGACGGTGTGTCTGGAGACTGTGTTCTTCTTACCGGACCTCATCAAACGCCTCCATCTCTGTGAGGTCAAGTGCAAATCAGACCACATCCGTCAACATGGCTGAACACACATAGCGGTTACAGTCTAGCAACCTCTGTGCCTGTCACCAAGGTGAATAAGGTCAGAATGTCAGCAGAAAAAATGTACTATACAAGGTTGTCTACTGTTGGCGTATCTATTTATTATGGCCATTAAAATGTTAGCTATTCAAATCAGATCCAACAATATTATCAAGGGTCTAGAAATCAAAGGCTTAAAAACAATCAATTGTCCTATGCTGCTAGACAAAACTGCTTTGGAGAGTGACGACTCATGTTTTCATTTAAATCTGCAATCTGGATCACTGCACAGCCTCCTAGAGGATCTAGATAATTTCTCTAAACTCTCTGGATTACAACTGAACTATGATGTACATTATTGCGTATTAGATCACAAAAATTAAAACTTTTAGATTCCTGTGTAGTTACCAATAATATAGTCTGACGGTGGACATACTCGGTATTCATATAAATGATCTCACTACAATACATTTTTATAGAAGGTTATCAAAAATGGATAAGATCTTGCTACCACGGAATGGTAAATACCTGTCTTTTTGTGGAAAAATCTCCCTGATTTAATTATTTAGTCATATCCTAGGTTACCTATTTACTTACAGTGCATTCGGAAAATATTCAGACCCCTTGACTTTTTCCACATTTTGTTACATTACAACCTTATTGTAAAACGATATCAATCATTTTATTTTGTATTTTTTTTGTTGAAATTTTTGCAAATGTATAAAAAAAAGACGTCTACAATTACATACATCTTCAGACCCTTGACTCAGTACTTTGTTGAAGCATCTTTGGCAGCGATTACAGCCTCAAGTCTTTTTGGTTATGACGCTACATGCTTGGCACACCTGTATTCAGGGAGTTTCCCCCATTCTTCTTGGATGGGGAGTGTCGCTGCACAGCTTTTTTCAGGTCTATCCAGAACGTTTGATCGTGTTCATGTCCGGGCTCTGGCTGGGCCACTGAAGGACATTCAGAGACTTGTCCTAAAGTCACTCCTGCGTTGTCTTGGCTGTGTGCTTAGGGTCGTTGTCCTGTTGGAAGGTGAAACTTCACCCCAGTCTGAGGTCCTGAGCGCCCTGGAGCAGGTTTTCATCAAGGTTCTCTCTGTATTTTGCTCTGTTCGTCTTTCCCATGATCCTGACTAGTCTCCCAGTCCCTGCCGCTGAAAAACATACCCACAGCTTGATGCTGCCACCACCATGCTTCACCGTAGGGATGGTGCCAGGTTTCCTCTAGATGTGATGCTTGGCATTCAGGCCAAAGAGATCAATCGTGGTTTCATCAGACCAGAGAATCTTGTTTCTCATGGTCTGAGAGTCTTTATGTGCCCTTTGGCAAATTCCAAGTGGGCTGTCGTGTCTTACTGAGGAGTGGCTTCTGTCTGGCCACTCTACCATAAAGGCCTGATTGGTGGAGTGCCGCAGAGATAGTTGTCCTTCTGGAATGTTCTTCCATCTCCACAGAGGAACTCTGGAGCTCTGTCAGAGTTATCATCGGGTTCTTGGTCACCTCCCTGACCAAGGCCCTTTTCCTCGATTGCTCAGTTTGGCTGGGCGGCCAGCTCTAGGAAGAGTCTTGGTGATTCCTAACTGCTTCCATTTAAGAATCAGGGAGGCCACTGTGTTCTTGGGGACCTTCAATGCCGCATACATTTTTTGATACCCTTCCCCAGATTTGTGTCATCGACACAATCCTGTCTCGGAGCTCTATGAACAAGTCCTTTGACCTCATTGCTTGGTTTTTGCTCTGACATGCACTGTCAACTGTGGGACCTTATATAGACAGGTGTGTGTGCTTTTCGAAAGCATGTCCAATCAATTGAATTTACCACAGGCCGACTCCAATCAAGTTGTAGTAACATTTCAAGGATGATTAATGGAAACAGGATGCACCTGAGCTCAATTGAGTCTTGTAGCGAAGGGTCTGAATACTTATGCAGATAAGGTATTTCTGTTTTATATGTAATACATTTGCAAAAAAAATATAAAAACCTGTTTTTGCTTTGTCATTATGGGGTATTGTGTGTAGATTAAGGAAACTTTTATTTAACCCATTTTAGAATAAGGCTTTAACGTAACAAAATGTGGATGAGGGGATGGGGTCTGAATACTTTCCGAATGCACTATATGTGGCCCTGCCTACACCGAACAACTTGTTTATTTTAATTATATGAGCAGAAAATATTCTACATTTATTTTGGAATGGCAAACCAGACAAAATTCAATGGGCCTATTTTATATAATGAATATGAATTCGGAGAGGCTTTAATGATTTAAATATTAAAGCATAGAGAGAGGTTCAAAAGGCTTCAGTCATACAAAAGTTATACTTAAATCCAAACTTGTTCTCCAGTAGATTAGTAAGAATGGCTCACCCGTTTAAAAAAAAAAAGTTTAAATAAATGTTTTTCCCTTTATCCAGATTACAACATCCTCCACTTTCAGTTATTTGAAAATGAAATAATGTACAAAATGTGTTATTTTTAAAACAAGCCATAGAAACCTGGTTACAATTTCAGTTTCATCCACCAGAAAAGACAGAACAAATATTATGGTTAACTCAAATATTCCAATTGATCAAAAAAATGTCTACTTTTCCTTAATGATATCATAAATGGGACTGGTGGAGTTATGTCACACATCGAGCTAACAAAAATATATGGAAATGTCTGCTCTGTCCAAAATTACAACCAATTGATTGCAGCATTACTGCAAAAATGGAGGAGGCAAGTCAAAGGGGGAGAAGCAAAGGAACTTGTCTGTCAGCCCTACATTAAAGACCAAAATTAGTATAAAAATGTTTTGGGTGATAAATACAAAAGTATACCAGTTCCATTTAATAAGGACCAAAGAATTCACATCTGCGCCATACAGGTTGCCAAATATTTCATTGATTTTCAATGTGCCGATTCCATGGTGCTTGGTTTATGAACTTATGCACAAAACAACGCCTGATTCAAAACTTAGTGTTTCAATTTAAATTATTATACACAATTCTTGCAACCAATAGAATGTTTTGCATATGGAGGATACAATCATCCCAGCTCTGCAGATTTTGCTGCAAAGACACAAAATCATTTGATCACTTGTTTTGGTACTGCCAATATGTAGCTTGTTTTTGGTCACAGGTTCAGGAATGGCTGAAAATAGCAACATTTACCTAAAACTAACTCTGCAAATAGCACTGCTGGGTGATTCGAAAATCCATAGCCAATCGATCAATAATCTAATAATACTCTTAGTAAAAATCAAAAAATTTGATTTCGAATCTATAGCAACTATGACAATCGAAAGGTTCAGAACTTGTGAAACATTACAGCATAGTTGAAAAATGTATGGCAAGTAGAAATCAAAACTGGATGGTTTTCAGAGATAAATGGGAGGTGTTAAGGGTAGCCGAAGGGTAGGACTAAAGGAAAAGAAGGATAAGTAAGGTCACATGTATATGTATACTTTGGAAGTAAAAGTCAAAGTATTGTTGTCCGTTAGTTTACTCCAATTAGAGGAGGGGTGATGGGGTTAGGGGAATATAATAATGAAAGAAGATACATTGAACAAAAATATAAACGCTACATGTAAAGTGTTGCTTTCATGAGCTGAAATAAAAGATCCCAGAAATGTTCCATAAGCCAAAAAATAGTGTTCACAAATTTGTTTACATCCCTGTTAGTGAACATTTCTCCTTTGCCAAAATAATCCATCTAACTAACAGGTGTGGCATATCATGAAGCAGATTAAACAGGTGCACCTTGTGCTGGGGACAATAAAAGGACACTCTAAAATATGTAGTTTTGTCACACAACACAATGTCACAGCATTATAATGAACCCCACCCCATGTCGCAAGGATCTGTACACAATTTCAGGAAGCTGAAAATGTCCCAGTTCTTCCATGGAATGTATACTCCCCAGACATTTCACTAATTGAGCATGTTTGGGATGCTCTGGTTCGACGTTTACGACAGCGTGTTCCCGTCGTTATCCAACAACTTCGCACAGCCATTGAAGAGGAGTGTGACAACATTCCACAGGCCACAATCAACAGCCTGATCAACTCGATGAGAAGGAGTTCTTTTGCGCTGCATAAGGCAAGGTGGTCACACCAGATACTGCCTTTTCTTTCTTTTTTAAGGTATCTGTAACCATCTGTATTCCCAGTCATGTGAAATCCACAGATTAGGGCCTAATGAAATTATATATATTGACTGATTTTCCTCAGTAAATCGTTAACTGTTGCATGTTGCGTTCATATTTTTGTTCAATGTATATAAAAAAAATATATGGGGGGGATTGTAAATTATGCGGAATCTATCTGCAGTATTAAAGCTGATCTACCCCCTTAAAAGTAATAACTCTGTAGCATAATAATGCTACTATGTCACTGATAGGCCCTGGCGCTTCCCCTATGAACATTTGTAATCTTTCATCTTCAAACCAGAACAGAAAGGGTAACACAGTTACAACACATGGTCGCATGCTCTGATGGGGAAACATCGTGTCACAGAACACCTGCATCGAGGTGGTATGTGTGACTACAGACAAGTCATCCTCCATGGTGGTACTACTACAGCACTGTTTGACTGTTGGTGCAGTGCGCTCATGTATGCATCACTGAAGGCCTCATCTGTCATCTGTTAACTGAGAATGAACTTGGCTCTCCCCGCACATTGTCTGAATATGAATTGAAACAGTTTCTTAATTTGGATGGGTTTTCATCAGATATTGGCTGTATCTGCAATGGAAATCCATACATATATGCTGCCACGGGAAACGTATCTTTGTAGAAAATCCTGGAAATATCTGAAGATTATAACAGAGTCAAACATCCACAGATTTTAATGTACTCAGCATGTTTTTCCCAACATCTTTATACTATCCTTTGATGTGCTGTTTTATTTTATATTTGTATGTCTGGTTTGGTATGTTTTCTGTAATATATTTTGACAGCTATCTTGTGTTTTGCCTACGTATAGACAGTGGAAAGCATTTTGTAAGTTCAGTTCTGAACTGTCTGCTTATTGTTGGTCTTTTTACCTCAGAAAGTCCTCTCTATGCAGAGCAAGATCTCAAGGAACCGATGCAGACGTCAGAGCACTATGCAGTGCAACGCCTGATAGTAATGCACTTAATCTCAGGCTTGCTATCTATGCTGACTGGAATACAAATGTATTGGGCAGATAGGGAGTTGCCAGCAGACAAAAGCCGACACACACTGTGTGGGTGTGTGTCCTCGGGCCTTCCATAGCCCACCCAAGCGTGCTTAACTTAGTGTGACTGGCACGCACACACATGATCATTTAGATCGTTTGTACGTGACACATGGTCAAACCGGAGCAGACTGTATGTATGCACACAATTTAACTCACGGGCACTTAAACACGTATGACCTCATGCGCATGACCTCATGCGCATATGTTCTCCACACACATTGATCATACACTATCTAGTATGATCTGGATTAATACTTGCCTCGGAGAAATGTTTCTTCCTATGTGTGTATTATAGGACCTTTTCTTTAGAATCTAAATCTTACGGCTCTACTGTAACTGTACCGAGGGCTCATTTCATGTGCATTATGAAGATGTATGTGTAAAACGTACAATCTGATATTGTTGCCTTATTCAGTAAACATGCAATTACTGTGACAATGTGTGAGGCTTTTTTAGACTTCCAGCTTGCATTCCTGACACAGGCTTTTGATTGGACCAAATGTTCAGTCAGTCTACTTATAGCAACCAGTCACATGACAAAGCCGTGTTTGTTAGAGGTCATTGGTTGCCACCCAACCGAAGTCTTCCTCACTGATGTGATCCACATAGTAACCACGCACAATTTGGCTCGCATGTGATTTTATTTGATTTTAAGTTTTCAGAGGAAAAATAAATACAAATTAAATGTATTTTTTATTTTAATTGTTGGACTTAAGACTATTAAAAACACTAGCAAATCAGCTCCAAGTCATATTTAACTTTGCAAATCTGTTCCAAAGTATTCCCATGCATAATAGAGAGATATATGTAATAATGTACAAATGTAAGCAAGGCTTGAAATGATTGTTTTAGTCAAATATTATCTGTTTGGGCTTCTTGCGGTCAATTTGCAGTCTACAAATCATTTGCAACTATGTTCCGGCACCCTGACCATCCACTAAGGAAAAATCGGCCCACGGCTGAATCTAATTGATGATCCCTGCCCTAAAGAGATGTCTTGAGCACCACAATGTAGGTTACTTGAAAATGTCAAGTCAATGTTTAACACGTATTCATTTTATTTGTGTGTTCCTTCTCATTCATTCATTTGCTGGATAGGAACTTGTTTTAATATAACGACATGACATGAAGAACCGTCATCCACTTGTTAACATAATTGTCAGTTAGTCACGGGTCAATGCACCTGATGTCATCTGGTGCTATAGCAAAATAAGGACACCCCCATTCACTGAAGGTGGAAGAGTTCACTCTCACAGATTCACCATTGAGGATGAGAATTCTGTAGGCTTTCAAATATTTCACAATTTCCCTCTTTTGAAAGACTCAAACATCCCTTTTTTTTAAATATCTATGTTGACTTCAATATTAGTGCCATCAAGTGGTGAATATGACTGGCATCTAATTGTAATGCTTTTGTATTTAGTTCATTGGATGCTGTCAGGGAGTCACCTGATTGTGTAGTTAGTCAGTGGGCAGTCAGGAATATAGTAAAACCACACACTCATTTTTACATGGACACACACATAAAGAGCAACAAAGACCCTATTTTAACTATAAAATACACAGCTCCAGGGCGAGACTGTTCGTTTTGAGGTGTTATCTTCACATAGGCCCCTTCTCAACCATGGTTCATAAGTATCTGTGATGTGTGAAATGCTTTCAAATATTTGGTTGAATTGAATTGAACCTCACGTTCCTCCCTCCCTTCCTTTGTTTCCAGGATGGAGCGGATGTCTGAGGAGGCGCTGCGGCTGAACCTGCTCAAGCGGGGCCTGGAGACGTCCGAGGAGCGTGAAGAGGCCCTGGCCAAGCGCCTTAAGATGGAGGGCCACGAGGCTATGGAGCGCCTCAAGATGCTGGCCCTGCTCAAGCGCAAGGACCTGGCTGCGTTGGAAGGGGCAGCGGTGGCAGCCGGGTCCCTGGACGGCGGCAAAGGGGGACTGGGGGGGAGCCACCACCACCAGAGTATGCTGGCGGGCGCGGCGGCGGCCTATGAGGAGAAGATGAACGGGAGGCTGGGTGGCCACGGAGGGCCGAGTAAGAACGGCAAGGAGAACATGGTGGACGAACCAGTGGACTTTAGCGCCAGAAGAGGGTAAGAATCATATAATTAATCATGATTTAAAATGGACGAAGAACAGGTGATGGGTGGAAATGAGTTGTGCCGAAGATGTGGACTTTGGAAGTGTATTTAGTTGGTGTGTTATGCAGATTTTAAAAACAAAAACACCTTATACATGTATTCATGCCATGCACACTGCAGAGAACACCGGAAGAAGAATTATCACTGAATTATCACAGTGAATTATTGTAATGTTGGTTTGTGTCAATTAATCCCATAAGGGATGGGTTGCCAACTGATGATTTGACATGAAAATAAAATGTCATTCATTCATTGTACAATGCATATTGTTGTAACCTGTTTAGTATTGTGTTACTCAGTGTAACTCCATGTAGAGGAGGTAATGCAGTGTAGCTCTATGCAGTGCAAAACAGAGTACACCATTCATCCTCTGTTGGATGTCATTTGTCGCTGGTCCCCCTCTCTCCCACCTCCAGCGATGTGGACCGTGAGCGACACACTCCGTCCCCGGACGTGATCATCCTGTCGGACAACGAGGCATCCAGTCCCAGGGGGACGCCCCACCCCGAGGAGAGGCTGCACCAGGCCAACCTGGAGATCTTCAAGGTGCGTTGTCACCACTTGGCCTTTGTGGTCTAGCGGTTAAAGCCACTGACTCTGACCCCGGCACACATGTATACCAGAGTCGGCATGGTTCAAATCTGCCCCGCCGCCCTTCATACTCGCACTCCTACCTTTCCTGTCAGCCCTTTACTGTCCTATCCATAAACGTGTGTGTGTGTGTGTGTGTGTGTGTGTGTGTGTGTTTTCTAGGGGAAGACTGGCGAGGAGCGGCAGCAGATGATCAAGGCTCTGAGGGAAGAGCTGCGTCTGGAGGAGGCCCGTCTGGTGCTGCTCAAGAAGCTTCGGCAGAGCCAGATCCAGAAGGAGAATGTCGTGCAGAAGGTTAGTTCCAGAGTTGACGCTAATACCATTCCATATTCATTTCAGAATGTTGATTGAAATATCGTTATAGAAAATGAGACCCAGCACCCTAGTATGTGACAATATATTGGTGTTACAATTCCTTAGCCAGCGACCTCACTGTTTACCGGATAATCAACCGGTAAACAAAAATCACAATCAGGGACACATTATCACTAAAATCAGCATCAAATATCATAATGGCTACTATATCCCACAAAATACAGGCACCGAAACAGTCTGATACTAGTGAAATGGGAATGGCTCAGCAGGTAGCAGTGTTACCTACGTCCCATGTTTGAAGTAGTAGTGAGATTGTGCTGACACACAGACTAACCATCTCAATGTCACAGAGCAGGAGTAAACATAGCAGAGATCAGTGACGTTATTGTGTGCTGTGTGTGTGTCTCTGTTTTGAAAGAGAGAGAGAGAGTTTTGCGTGTGTGTTCGCCTGCCAGACCTGACCCTGCCACGTGCAAAGCAAGTGATAATACGATGTATATGTACATGATATACATTGCACCAATTGATTTGTAACGTCTGTGTGTAATGTTCTCTATTGTAATTTATTGTTGTCTATTCTAACTGTTCTATTCCAACCCATCCAGGTACCAGTGGTCCAGAATACCCCCTCTTTAGTGCAGCCATCCCCCATCCACAGTTCACAGGGGATGGGAAAGCTGCCGGTGCGCCCTGGCATGCACACCCCGGAGCCCCAGAACTTTCGCAGTGCACAGGTGTGTGTCTGTGTGTATTGCAGTGATTTTGGCAGTAGCCTGACCGTAACTATACCTGCACCTCTGGTCTGAGCCAAACCTGCTATCCACAGCTCCAAGAGCATTATTGCTCCTTCAGTTGGAACGTCTTGTTATGCATTATATACCAACACTGTAGGATCAATACTCAATGTTAATTTGTGTGTGCATGCTTAGGAAAATCTATTTCACTACTCTTTGGATCATGTTTGTGTTTTGAAAAGTATATCGTTCCTGGTTAGGTTGATATCTTACATCTATGTTAGGAAGACATTGTTAGGAAGACATTGACATGATCTCTTGACTTGCACATGGGTTGGTCAGGTCAGCTTTTTATCAAAGCTGTTCACTGTCTGTCTGAACTGTGACAATAAGGCCAAGTATCTATTGCCCTCTAGTTACCACAAACGGTACAACATATACCCATTCATAGAAGCATTACATTTGTGGATGACTAACTCGCTCTGTTTCAATGGCACACGCCGTGTAGCAAATGTGGATTCCTGATCAATTCAATTGCGGAATTAATTAAAATGCATCCACATTTTTATTGTTCTCCTCATAATTCTCCCCATTGTATTAACCCTCTCCTCTTCTCTATCACTTTCTCACCTTTTCCTGTCCCTCTTCCTCCTCCATCCCTGCTGGACATCCCTTCTCTTTCTATTTCCTCTAACCTTTCCTCTCCTCTCTCCACAGGGTCACACAGTCATCAGGTCGGGGGCCAACGCCTCCCTGCCACCGATGATGATGTCACAGAGGGTCATTGCCCCCAACCCATCCCAGCTACATGGCCAGAGAATGCCCTCCAAGCCTGGCATGGGCCGCTCCAGCACGGGCAGTATGAGCAACATCAGCTACCAGCAGGTATGGTGCCACCCCTCTGCTCTCCACATTTCAGCAAACACTGGTTGCATTCCGATTCTCTAACCTTCACCCATGAGTATGCACTCGGTCACTCCCCGTCATGCATTTAAAAGCATTTGATCATTGCAAGCATGGCTGGAGGATGTTCACACTATATTCCTTCTACCACTTCATCCCTTGAGCATGTTTAAATGTCATAAAACCCACCCAGAGGACCATTCTGTGTGAATAATAGCAATCACTTCAACTTGTCTCACGGTCTTTCCACTGTGCCCTTTTTCCCTTGTGTGTTGAATGCACCACAGGCCACCAGCCAGCAGGTGGCGGCGTCCCAGCGTTCGGGTTCCTCTGCAATCTACATGAACCTGGCCCACATGCAGGCAGCGGGGGCTGGTGGTGTGGGCGGTGTGGGGATGGGCGGCAGTGGGATGGGCGCTGTCAGCCCTTCCACCATATCGAGCGGCACAGGTGGCGGCGGCAGCTCCGGTGTGAGTTCCCTGGCGGACCAGGCCAGCAGCCAGGCGGCAGCCAAGCTGGCCTTGCGCAAACAGCTGGAGAAGACCCTGCTGGAGATCCCGCCACCCAAGCCGCCGGCCCCACTGCTTCACTTCCTGCCGTCGGCAGCCAACAGCGAGTTCATCTACATGGTAGGCCTGGAGGAGGTGGTGCAGAGTGTCATCGACAGCCAGGGTGAGCCACTGGACAGGCACCACTACAAATCTACAAATCACACTGCATCCCAAATAACTACTCATTATATGATCAAGATTAGTGATTCTGCGCCTCACCATACTGTCCAGTGAAAATCTAACTTGTTAAAGTTCATATTCTGTTAACTCATACCCAAATAATATTGTTAACTTATCCTATACTCATATTTGTGGCCAAAGCATACATTTATGAAAATAATGAAACAACTTTGGAAGGAAACTATTTTGTAATTAGTTATAGCTAATATTTCATAGAAATCTGTAAACACAGGACAGTTAGTTTAAACTGACCCCCTCAAGAATCAAAACCTTTAATAAATGCCTCTCTCCTGCCTCTCATCAGGTAAGCTGCGGGGGACGCTGTCGCGCATGGAGCCCTTCTTCTGCGGCCAGTGCAGGATCGACTTCACACCCCACTGGAAGCAGGAGAAGGGCGGGCGTATCCTCTGCGAGCAGTGCATGACGTCCAATCAGAAGAAGGCCCTGAAGGCGGAGCACACCAATAGACTGAAGAACGCATTCGTCAAGGCCCTGCAGCAGGAGCAGGTTAGCTCGACCCCTTTTAACAGGGCTTGATCTACAGTGCATTTGAAGTATTCAGGCCCCTTTACTTTTTTCACATTTTGCTACATTACAGCCTTATTCTAAAATTGATTAAATCGTTTTTTTTTCTCATCAATCTACACATAATGCCCCATAATGACAAAGCAAAAACAGGTTATTAGACAGTTTAGCAAATGTATATATAAAAAACGGATATCACATTTACATAAGTATTCAGACCCTTTACTCAGCACACAGCCAAGACAACGCAGGAATGCCTTCGGGACAAGTCTCTGAATGTCCTTGAGTGGCCCAGCCAAAGCTCGGACTTGAACCCGATCAAACATCTCTGGAGAGACCTGAAAAGCTGTGCAGCGACTCTCCCTAATCAACCTGACAGAGCTTGACAGGATCTGCAGAGAAGAATGGGTGAAACTCTCCAAATACAAGTGTGCCAAGTTTGTAGCATCATACCCAAGAAGACTCGAGGCTGTAATCGCTGCCAAAGGTGCTTCAACGAAGTACTGAGTAAAGGGTCTGAATACTAATGTGATATTTATGGATTTTTTTTTTATATACATTTGAAAAAGTTTCTAAAAACCTGTTTTTGCTTTGTCGTTATGGGGTATTGTGTGTAGATTGATGAAGAACATTTTTTTAAATCAATTTTAGAATAAGGCTGTAACGTAACAAAATGTGGAAAAGGGAAAGGGGTCTGAATACTTTCCAAATGCACCGTAATCTGATCTAAAAGACAACTGATCCTAGATCCACATTCCAATTTATGAATAGGTGCCCAGATTTTATTTTTCACATGTAATGGCATGGATTAAAGAGATACAGTGCTGTGATAAGGTATTTGCCCCTTTTTTGGATTTTCTCTATTTTTGCATATTTTTGATACTGAATGTTATCAGATCTTCAACCAAAACCTAGAATTAGATAAAGGGAGCCTGAGTTTACAAATAACAAAAAAATATATATACTTTATTTAATTTTTTTAATTAGCAAAGTTATGCCACACTCAATTTCCCGGTGTGAAAAAGTAATATATTCAAATACTGGTTGTGCCACCTTTAGCTGCAATGACTACAGCCCTTTTTATATATATATTTTTTTTACATTTATTTAACTAAGCAAGTCAGTTAACAAATTCTTATTATCAATGACGGCCTAGGAACAGTGGGCTAAGATTTTTACCTTGTCAGCTTGGGGATTCGATCTTGCAACCTTTCAGTTACTAGTCCAGTGCTCTAACCAATAGGCTACCTGCCGCCCCCAAATGCTTCCTGTAGTTGCTGATCAGTCCCTCACATCGCTGTGGAGGAATTTTCGCCCACACTTGCATGCAGAACTGCTTTAACTCAGTGACATTTGTGGGTTTTCAAGCATTAACTGCTCGTTTCAAGTCTCAATTGGGATTAGGTCTGGACTGTGACTAGGCCATTCCAAAACATCAAATTTGTTGCTTTTTAGCCATTTTCATGTTGACTCGATTGTGTGTTTTGGATCATTTTCTAGCTGTATGACCCAGCTGTGTTTCAGCTCACAGACGGATGTCCTGACATTCTCCTGTAGAATTCTCTGATACAGAGCAGAATTCATGGTTCCTTCTAAGGCAAGTCGTCCAGGTCCTGAGGCAGAAAAGCATCCCCGGGCCTCCTGATTGGCGCAGTGGTCTAAGGCACTGCATCGAGATCCTGGTTCGAGTCCAGGCTCTGTCGCAGCCGGCTGCGCCCGGGAGACCCATGGGGCGGTGCACAATTGGCACAGCGTCGTCCGGGTTACGGGAGGGTTTGGCCGGCAGGGATGATCTTGTCCCATCGCGCTCTAGCGACTCCTGTGGCTACATACAGACACTGGTTGCAATGCATGCTGACACGGTCGCCTCAGACACATTGGTGCGGCTGGCTTCCGGGTTGAGCGGACATTGTGTCAAGAAGCAGTGTGGCTCGGCTGGGTTGTTTCGGGGGACTCACGGCTCTCGACCTTCGCCTCTCCCGAGTGATGAGACAAGACAAACTACCAATTGGATACCACGAAATTGGGGAGTAAAAGGGGTAAAAAATTAAGAAAAGCATCCCCAAACCATCACACTGCAACCACCTTGCTTGACCGTTGGTGTAAGGTTCTTACTGTGGAATGCAGTGTTTGGTTTTCGCCAGGCATAATGGGACCCATGTCGTCCAAAAAGTTATACTTTTGACTCAGCTGTCCATATAACATTCTTCTAAGAGTCTTGATGATCATTTAGGTGCTTCCAGATGCTTTTTGGCAAACTTGAGTCAACATTTTGGACAAGATGGGCACCATTTATGTCTGGCAAACACTGCATTCCACAGTAAGAACCTCATACCAACGGTCAAGTATAGTGGTGGTAGTGTGATGGTTTGGGGATGCTTTGCTTCCTCAGGACCTGGACAAATTGCCTTAATAGAAGGAACCATTAATGATTCTATATATCAGAGAATGTCAGGCCACCTGTCTGTGAGCTGAAGCTACAGCACAGCTGGCTCTAGCAGCAAGACAATGATCCAAAACACACAATCAAGTCTACAGGAAAATGGTTAAAACAAATTGTAAAAAAAAAAAAACAATGTTTCGGAATGGCCTAGTCAAATTCCAGACCTAATCCCAATTGAGATATTGTGGCAAGACTTGAAACGAGCAGTTAATGCTTGAAAACAAACAAATGTTGCTGAGTTAAAGCAGTTCTGCATGCAAGAGTGGGCCAACATTCCTCCACAGTGATGCGAGAGACTGATCAAAACTACAGGAAGCATTTGGAGCTGCGGTCATTGTAGCTAAACGTGGCACAACCAGTTATTGAGTGTAAGGGGGCAATTACTTATTCACACAGGGGAATTGGGTGTTGCATAACTTTGTTAAATAAATAAATATAATAAGCATCAATACTTTTTTTACAGGTGTGTGTGTGTGTGCTTTTATACTTTAATTTCTTGTCTGTTTCTCTCCCCCTCGTCCTTGTCCCACAATTTTTTTCCCATCTGTTGTTCATTGTCTCAATCCTTATCTCTTTCTCTCCTCGTGTTTAACAGGAGATTGAGCAAAGGCTCCAGCAGCAGGCAGCCCTCTCACCCAGCACGGCTCCGACTGTTCCCAACGTCAGCAAGGCCGAGACCATGATCCGACATCATGCCCTGCGTCAGGTAACGGGCCTACACTTAGATACCTTAAAGTGACAGTTAAGTGCAAAACCTTAATTTGTCAGCTGTTGTCAGACCTCAAAAAGGAGTTTGTTTTTCTTAAAATGAGTCCTTGGTCCACCCCAATCTGTTTGCATAGATCCACTTATCCCCCAGTCAACCATCTATAGCAAGATGGCCCCGACAGAGATGGTCGCCTCGCTTCGAGTCCTTAGGAAACTATGCTGTATTTTTGTTTTTTTATGTATTATTTCTTACATTGTTAGCCCAGAAAATCTTAAGTGTTATTACATACAGCCGGGAAGAACTATTGGATATAAGAGTGACGTCAACTTACCAACATATCAACCAGGAATACAACTTTCCCGAAGCGGCTCCTTTGTTCGCACCACCACCCAGGACATTGGATCTAATCCCAGAGGCCGACCCAAAACAACGTCGCTGCAGAAGAGGTATTACGGAGTGGCCTCCTGGTCAGACTTCTAAGGCGTGCACACCACCCTCCGCTTCCGAGTATATTACTGGCCAGTCCAGTCTCTAGACAACAAGGTAGACGAAATTAGGGCAAGGGTTGCCTTCCAGAGAGACATCAAAGATTGTAACATTTCTCTTTTTCACGGAAACATGGCTCTCTCGGGATATGTTGTCGGTACAGCCACCGGGTTTCTTCATGTGTCGCGCCGACAGAAATAAACATCTCTCTGGGAAGAAGGGCAGGGGTGTGTGCTTCATGATTAACGACTCATGTTGTAATCATAACAACATACAGGAACTAAAGTCATTTTGTTCACCTGACCTAGAAATCCTTACATTTAAATGCCAACCATATTATCTGCCTTCAGCAAATCCGACCACGACTCCATTTTGCTCCTACCTTCCTATAGGTAGAAACTCATAGAAACTCAAACAAGATGTACCTGTGACAAGAACCATTCAATGCTGGTCTGACCAATCGGAATCCACGCTTCAAGATTGTTTTGATCACACGGACTGGGAAATGTTCTGGGCAGCCTCAGAGAATAACATCCATTTATACACTGATTTGGTGAGTGAGTTTATAAGGAAGTGCATTGGAGAGGTTGTACCCACTGTGACTATTAAAACCTACCCTAACCAGAAACCGTGGATAGGTGGCGGCATTCACACAAAACTGAAAGCGTGAACCACCTCATTTAACTATGGAAAGATGACTGGGAATATGGCAGAATATAAACAGTGTAGTTATTCCCTCCAAGGCAATCAAACAAGCGAAATGTCGGTATAGGGACACAGTAGAGTCACAATTCAACGGCTCAGACACGAGATGTATGTGGCAGGGTCTACCGGCAATTACGGACTACAAAAAGAAAACCAGCCACTTCACGGACACCAACGTCTTGCTTCCAGACAAACTAAACATCTTCTTTGCCCGCTTTGAGGATAATACAGTGCCACCGACATGGCTTGCTACCAAGGACTGCCGGACCCCCCTTCTTCTCCACGGCCGACATGAGTAAGACATTTAAATGTTTTAATTGTCGCAAGGCTGCTGGCCTAGGCGGCATCCCTAGCCGCGTCCTCAGAGCATGCGCCGACCAGCTGGTTGGTGTGTTTACGGACATATTCAATCGCTCCCCATCCCAGTCTGCTGTCCCCACATGCTTCAAGATGGCCACCATTGTTCCTGTACCCAAGGTGGCAAAGATAACTGAACTAAATGACTATCACCCCGTAGCACTCACTTTTGTCATCGTGAAGTGCTTTGAGAAACTAGTCAAGGATCATATCACCTCCACCTTACCCGCCACCCTAGACCCACTTCAGTTTGCATACCGCCCCAACAGGTCCACAGATGATGCAATTGCCATCACACTGCACACTGCCCTATTCCATCTGGACAAGAGGAATACCTATGTAAGAATGCTGTTCATTGACTACAGCTCAGCATTCAACACCATAGTACCATCCAAGCTCATCATTAAGCTTGAGGCCCTGGGTCTCAACCCCGCCCTGTGCAATTGGATCCTGGACTTCCAGACGGGCCACCCCCAGGTGGTGAAGGTAGGAAACAACATCCCCACTTTGTTGATCCTCAACACTGAGGCCCCACAATGGTGCGTGCTCAACCACATGTACTCCCTTTTCACCCATGACTGCGTGGCCATGCACGCCTCCAACTCAATCATCAAGTTTGCAGACGACACGACAGTAGTACGCTTGATTACAACAACGAGACAGCCTATAGGGAGGAGGTGGGGGCATGCACAATTGAGAGCATCCTGTCGGGCTGTATCACTGCCTGGTATGGCAACTGCACCGCCCACAACCGCAAGGCTCTCTAGAGGGTGGTACGGTCTGCACAACGCATCACTGGGGGTAAACTACGTGCCCTCCAGGACACCTACAGCACCCGATGTCACAGAAAGGCCAAAAAGATCATCAAGGACAACAGCCACCCGAGCCACTGCCTGTTCACCGCGCTACCATCCAGAAGGCGAGGTCAGTACAGGTGCATCAAAGCTGGGACCGAGAGACTGAAGCTGTTTTTCAATCTCAAAGCCATCAGACTGTTAAACAGCCATCACTAACACAGAGAGGCTGCTGCCTACACACAGACTTGAGTCATTGGCCATTTTAATAGATGTATCACTAGTCACTTTAAATAATGTCACTTTAATAATGTTTACATATCTTACATTACTCATCTCGTATGTATATACTGTGTTTTATACCATCCATTGCATCTTGCCTATGCCGCTCGGTCATCGCTCATCCATATATTTATATGTACATATTCTTGTTCCATCGCTTTAGATTTATGTGTATTAGGTAGTTGTTGTGGATTTGTTAGATTACTTGTTAGATATTACTGCACTGTCGGAGCTAGAAGCACAAGCATTTCAAATCAAAGTTTGTCACGTGCGCCGAATACAACAGGTGTAGACCTTACAGTGAAATGCTTACTTACAGGATATACCAATAATGCAAGAAATGTATTAGGTGAACAATAGGTAAGTAAAGAAATAAAAACAACAGCAAAAAGACAGTGAAAACAGTAGCGAGGCTTTATACAGTAGCGAGGCTATAAAAGTAGCGAGGCTACATACAGACACCGGTTAGTCAGGCTGATTGAGGTAGAATGTACATGTAGATATGGTTAAAGTGACTATGCATATATGATGAACAGAGAGTAGCAGTGGTGGGTGGCGGGACACAATGCAGATAGCACGGTTAGCCAATGTGCGGGAGCGCTGGTTGGTCGGGCCAATTGAGGTAGTATGTACATGAATGTATAGTTAAAGTGACTGTGCATATATGATCAACAGAGAGTAGCAGCAGCGTAAAAGAGGGGCTGGGGGGGGGGCACACAATGCAAATAATCTGGGTAGCCATTTGATTACCTGTGCAGGAGTCTTATGGCTTGGGGCTAAAAACTGTTGAGAAGCCTTTTTGTCCTAGACTTGGCACTCCGGTACTGCTTGCCATGCGGTAGTAGAGAGAACAGTCTATGACTGGGATGGCTGGGGTCTTTGACAATTTTTAGGTCCTTCCTCTGACACCGCCTGGTGTAGAGGTCCTGGATGGCAGGCAGCTTAGCCCCAGTGATGTACTGGGCCGTACGCACTACCCTCTGTAGTGCCTTGCGGTCGGAGGCCGAGCAATTGCCGTACCAGGCAGGGATGCAACCAGTCAGGATGCTGTCGATGTTGCAGCTGTAGAACCTTTTGAAGATGTCAGGACCCATGCCAAATATTTTTAGTTTCCTGAGGGGGAATAGGCTTTGTCGTGCCCTCTTCATGATTGTCTTGGTGTGTTTGGACCATTCTAGTTTGTTGTTGATGTGGACACCAAGGAACTTGAAGCTCTCAACCTGCTACACTAAAGACCCATCGATGAGAATGGGGGCATACTCGGTCCTCCTTTTCCTGTAGTCCACAATCATCTCCTTAGTCTTGGTTACCTTGAGGGATAGATTGTTATTCTGGCACCACCCGGCCAGGTCTCTGACCTCCCTATAGGCTGTCTCGTTGTTGTCGGTGATCAGGCCTACCACTGTTGTCGTCTGCAAACTTAGTGATGTTGTGCCTGGCCGTGTAGTCTTGGGTGAACAGGGAGTACAGGAGGGGACTAAGCACGCACCCCTGGGGGGCTCCAGTGTTGAGGATTAGCGTGGCAGATGTGTTGCTATCTACCCTCACCACCTGGGGGTGGCCCGTCAGGAAGTCCAGGATCCAGTTGCAGAGGGGGGTGTTTTATCCCAGGATCCTTAGCTTAGTGATGAGCTTTGAGAGTACTATGGTGTTGAACGCTGAGCTGTAGTCAACGAATAGCATTCTCACATAAGTGTTCCTTTTGTCCAGGTGGGAAAGGGCAGTGTGGAGTGCAATAGAGATTGCATCATCTGTGGATCTGTTTGGGCGGTATGCAAATTGGAGTGGGTCTAGGGTTTCTGGGATAATGGTGTTGATGTGAGCCATTAAAGCACTTCATGGCTACGGACATGAGTGTTATGGGTCTGTAGTCATTTAGGCAGGTTGCATTTGTGTTCTTGGGCACAGGGACTATGGTGGTCTGCTTGAAATATGTTTGTTTTACAGACTCAGTCAGGGACATGTTGAAAATGTCAGTGAAGACACCTGCCAGTTGGTCAGCACATGCCCGGAACACACGTCCTGGTAATCCATCTGGCCCCGCAGCCTTGAGTATGTTGACCTGTTTAAAGGTCTTACTCACGTCGGCTACGGAGAGCGTGATCACACAGTCATCCGGAACAGCTGATGCTCTCATGCATGCCTCAGTGTTGCTTGCCTCGAAGCGAGCATAGAAGTGATTTAGCTCGTCTGATAGGCTTGTGTCACTGGGCAGCTCGCGGCTGTACTTCCCTTTGCAGTCTGTAAGAGTTTGCAAGCCCTGCCACATAATACGAGCATCTGAGTCGGTGTAGTATGATTCAATCTTAGCCCTGTATTGACGCTTTGCCTGTTTGATGGTTCGTTGCAGGGCATAGCAGGATTTCTTGTAAGCTTCCAGGTTAGAGTCCCGCACCTTGAAAGCGGCAGCTCTGCCCTTTAGCTCAGTGTGAATGTTGCCTGTAATCCATGGCTTCTGGTTGGGGTATGTACGTATAGTCATTGTGGGGACGACGTCCTCGACGCACTTATTGATGAAGCTGGTGACTGATGTGGTGTACTCCTCAGTGCCATCAGTAGAATCCCGGAACATGTTCCAGTCTGTGATAGCAAAACAGTCCTGTAGTTTAGAATCGGCTTCATCTGACCACTTTTTATAGACAGAGTCACTGGTGCTTCCTGCTTTAATTTAATTTCGCTACACTTGCATTAACATCTGCTAACCATGTGTATGTGACCAATAAAATTTGATTTGATTTAGTTGGCAGCGTTTGTAGACCATTCTCCGGCACAGTATCATGTTATGTTTTAAATTGTAATGTTACAAAAAAAAAAAACGTTTTGACTGGACTGATATATCTGGAGGTCACTGATTTCCTCCACCTTCTCTCTGCTCTGCTCCCTCAGGCTCCCCAGCCTCAGGCCTCCATGCAGAGGGGTCTCTCCAGCTCAGCGAGGGGCGTCCTCTCCAACTTCGCCCAGGCATCCCAGCTCTCCGTGGCCAGCGGCCTACTGGGGATGACGGGGAAGCAGCGCTGCGGAGGAGGAGGTGGGAGCGGTAGTGGTGGCGGTGGCAGCAGTCGGATCCAGCATGATGGCCGTCGCCAGATCTACAACATCCCCGGTGGGTTTTTGAGAACCCCTTATGGTAACACTTCAATTAGGCATAAAGCCTGCAGATACAGTGCCTTCAGGAAGTATTCACACCCCTTGACTTTTTCCACATTTTGTTGTTGTACAAAGTGGGATTGAAATTGATTTAATTGCAATTTTTTTGTCAATTATCTTTTTTTTTAGTCAACTCTGTAACTGTTTTAAAGTCACTATTGGCCTCATGTTGAAATCCCTGAGCGGTGCTTCCTCTCTGGCAACAGAGTTAGGAATGACACCTGTATCTTTATAGTGACTGTGTGTATTGATACACCATCCAAAGTGTAATTAATAAGTTCTCCATGTTCAAAAGGATATTCAATATCTGCTTTGTTTTGTTTTTACCCATCTACCAATAGGTGCCCTTCTTTGCGAGGCATTATAAAGTCTCCCTGGTCTTTGTGGTTGAATCTGTGTTTAAAATTTACTGCTCGACTGAGGGACCTTAAAATTATCTGTATGTGTGGGGTACAGAGATGAGGTATTTTTAAACACTATTATGGCACACAGAGTGAGTCCATGCAACTTATTTGTGACTTGTTAAGCAACGTATTACTCCTGAACTTATTCAGGCTTGCCATAACAAAGTGGTTGAATAATTATTGACTCAAGACATTAGTAAACATTTCTAAAAACATAATTTAACGTTGACATTACGAGGTACTGTATGTAGGCCAGTGACAAACATCTAAGTATAACCAATTTTATATTCAGGCTGTAACACAACAAAATGTGGAAAAAGTCAAGGGGTGTGAATACTTTCTGAAGGCACTGTATAATGCTATTACATGTTGTATGTATGTGTGTGAAATATATATATACATATGGACACACCTACTCATTCCAGGGTTTTTCTTTATTTTTACTATTTTCTACATTGTATAAAGGTAGTGAAGACATCAATACTATTAAATATCACATATAGAAACATGTAATAACCCAAAAGTGTTAAACAAATCAAAATATATATGAGATTCTTCAAAGTAGCCATCCTTTGCCTTGATGACAGTTTGCACACTCTTGCATTCTCTCAACCAGCTTCATAAGGTAGTCACCTGGAATGCATTTCAATTAACAGGTGTGCCTTGTTAAAAGTTCATTTGTGGTATTTCTTTCCTTCTTAATGCGTTTGAGCCAATCAGTTGTGTTGTGACAAGGTGAAGTTGGTATACAGAAGATAGCCCTATTTGGTAAAAGACCAAGTCCATATTATGGAATGAACAGCTTAAATAAGCAAAGAAAACGACAGTCCATCATTACTTTAAGACATGAAGGTCAGTCAATATGGAGAATTTTGAAAGTTTCTTCAAGTGCAGTCGCAAAAACTATCAAGCGCTATGATGAAACTGGCTCTCATGAGGACCGCCACATGAAAGGAAGACCCAGAGTTACCTCTGCTGCAGAGGATAAGTTCATTAGAGTTACCAGCCTCAGAAATTGCAGCCCAAATAAATGCTTCACAGAGTTCAAGTAACAGACACAGCTCAACATCAACTGTTCAGAGGAGACTGCGTGAATCAGGCCTTCATGGTCGAATTGCTGCAAAGAAACCACTACTAAATGACACCAAAATGAAGAAGAGACTTTCCTTTAGCCAAGAAACACGAGCAATGGACATTAGACCGGTGGAAATCTGTCCTTTGGTCTGAGTCCAAATTTGAGAATTTTGCTTCCAACCGCCGTATCTTTGTGAGACGTAGAGTAGGTGAACAGATAATCTCCGCATGTGTGGTTCCCACTGTGAAGCATGGAGGAGGAGATGTGATGATGTGGGGGTCCTTTGCTGGTGACACTGTTAGTGATTTATTTAGAATTCAAGGCACACTTAACCAGCATGGCTACCACACCATTCTACAGCGATACGCCATCCCATCTGGTTTGCGCTTAGTCCCACTATCATTTGTTTTTCAACAAGACAATGACCCAACACACCTCCAGGCTATGTAAGGGCTATTTGACCAAGAAGGAGAGTGATGGAGTGCTGTTTCAGATGACCTGGCCTCCACAATCACCCGACCTCAACCCAAATGAGATGGTTTGGGATGAGTTGGACCGCAAAGTGAAGGAAAAGCAGCCAACAAGTGCTCAGCATATGTGGGAACTCCTTCAAGACTGTTGGGAAAGCATTCCAGGTGAAGCTGGTTGACAGAATACCAAGAGTATGCAAAGCTGTCATCAAGGCAAAGGGTGGCTACTTTGAAGAATCTCAAATGTAAAATGTATATTGATTTGTTTAACACTTTTTTGGTTACTACATGATTCCATGTGTTATTTCATAGTTTGTCTGTTATTCTACAATGTAGAAAATAGTAAAAATAAAGAAAAACCCTGGAATGAGTTTTGTGTGTGTGTGTGTGTGTGTGTGTGTGTGTGTGTGTGTGTATATATATATATATATGTGTCTGTATATATATATGTCTTGCCCATTCACCCTCTGAATGGCACACATACACAATACATGTCTCAATTGTCTGAAGGCTTAGAAATCCTTCTTTAACCTGTCTCCTCCCCTTCCATCTACACTGATTTTAAGTGGATTTAACAAGTGACATCAATGAGGGATCATAACTTTCACCTGGATTCACCTGGTCAGTCTATGTCATGGAAAGAGCAGGTGTCCCTAATGTTTTGTACACTCAGTGTATAAATGGTTGTGGGTTCGATTTCTCCTAGGGACCAGTATAATGTGTAAGGCTCAAAATAAGTTATGTCTTTCTATGTAGCACATTTTAAACATCTTCCAAATGGCTGTTTTTAATTCAGTCAGGATCATTATGAGATGATGAGACGATAATATGGGGGTCATACATGCTTATGACAGGTCTTACAATGCATTATACCTGAAGGTGATGCCCAAATGTTGAGCATTCAAAGAAAGCTTAAGAGTGATACACGATGGGCTTTACACATTTTTCACAAAGATGGCCATACTGAGAGCATAAATAAAATAATTATTGCAATAATAATTATCATACCTTATGATTGTCTAACAAACTCTGAAATCTCTGGTGAGGTGGACAGCAGGGTTGGGATTAATTCATTCTAATTAAATTCCCTTTCCCTGTAAACTCAATTCAAATTCCAGGTTAGTCTTTGAATTCAGAGAAAATTCAATCCCTCCGAGTTCCAATGTTAGGTTATAAAAAAAAATGTAATTGCCAACTCAATATTTTCCCCAACAATTCCACTAATTCCAATTAAGTTCCCTCAGGCTGTTAGGCTGAACATGTCATTGTTCAGACAGTGTAGTTATACTGGACATAGAAATACAACTTGAAATCATTTAAAAACAAATCCTGCGGTCAATTTTTGATACTAAGTGCATTAACTGAAATGTACAGATATTAAATTAAATTCCTTTGAAAAAATTTTTTTTTTTACAATTCCGATTCATACACACTAATTCCAATTCAATTATAATTCCAGAACTTGAAGATTGTTAAAACTTTAATTGAATTCAATGTAAATTCTCCGCTTCATGAGTAAAATCAAGTATTACGTTTTGAATTTCAAATTAAATTGCAATTGACCCCAACCCTGGTGGACAAAACAGACACAGCCGACTGGAACATTTTTCATTTTTAAATATGTTGTGGGTACAAAGGTTTTATTGAGTGTGTTCCTCTTTCTTCCTCTCTTTTTCCTCTCTCTCTCTTTCTGTCCTTTTTAACTTCCCTTTCCTTGTTCATTCTCTCAACCTCTTGTTTGAACTCTTTCTCTCCTTCTCTATTATTCTTGATCTCTTTCTCCTTTTCTGTCAGGGTTGAACATTGCATACCTGAACCAAGGAGGGGTTGGGGCCCACAAGGGCTCCAGCTTAGCTGACCGCCAGAGGGAGTACCTGTTGGACATGATCCCGCCACGCTCCATATCACAGTCCATCAACGGACAGAAATGAACCCCGCCCTTTGCCCCCACCTTCCCAATCTTCGCCCCAAGGGCCACCTTCTCCACCCCCCCACCACCATGCCCTCACAAAAAAAAGACCACCTCCCCCACCCCATTGCATGCAGTGCCTGTCCGTGTGCCTACCTAAACTAACCCATGAGAAACGACACAATCAGCCTGAGAAACGACACAATCAGCCAGACAAAAGACAACCAAACTGTCAGTGCATCTTCTCGACTTTCTTACTATAGCAAAATTATTTCGAAGACTCAAATTATTTGTACTACTATTATTGCCGTTGTTACTATTATTATTATGATAACTGTTACCGCTTCAGTTACTATTACTCTTATTAAGCTTTTTTATTGTTATGCTACGTAGAGCGCCTTTCAGTTCATACCTTTACTTTTATTTATTTGGGGGGGGGAACTATTGCAGGGTTGCTTTAGGATATCATTGTTTTTCTTTTGGCATAATTGTATTTTAGTTACTC
Organism: Salmo trutta; assembly: GCF_901001165.1. Lineage (NCBI taxonomy): Eukaryota > Metazoa > Chordata > Actinopteri > Salmoniformes > Salmonidae > Salmo > Salmo trutta. The sequence goes on along the minus strand of NC_042990.1, from coordinate 15,920,047 downwards.
CCCTTCTACACTCCATATGTATGGTTCTTTAGTTTTCAAAATGTTTAAAGCCTTCTTCTGTTATGGATTGGATTCTTGTGAAGTTTCAACGCAGCAAAAGAGATGGACATATCGCTATGTAAGAGGGCGAATGTGGAATGAACCGGATCTAACTGGACACTGGTCCAATGACTGACTGCCCTGCTTTGAGTCGACCAGCAAAGATGACGGATCATAACCAGGAAGCACTATTCATATTTTTATTTGGCACAGTATTAATGGGAGCGAGAAAATACAGAAAGGAGCAGATAGATTATTAAAAATCTATGAACTAAGCACAGGAAAGTCCATCCGGTGTTTGCGGTGAGAAAAAATACCTGCCATGTCACCGGTGGAGGCCATGGCCTGCATAGAGAAGGAGCGTGGCCATCATTTTGGACTGTGGCGTATCGTCCCATCTTGCTGCTCGGCACAGGCCTGAAAATGGGGTCATGAAAGCTGCCCCCAAGATCCTCCATTGCCCCTCAATGCCTTCACTTTCAGAGTATGCAGAGACTTCAAACCTTTCTAAACCCAACTGTTCCTTGTGGTACCGTGAGGGAAATGGAGAGGACTCGAGCTGGAGGTGGCAGTGGCATGTTATTTGTTTTCTTGTTGTAGGGTTTCTTGATTTGTCCTTTTTTTTGCGCCGTCTCCTGTAGAAAAGGCTGCGTATCTGTGAGGTACTTGCCCCAGGAGACGTTAATTATCAAAAAATAGTGAACAGATTGAAACTATTCAAATATCTATATGGATTATGTATTGATGGCTAGCTTGAGAGAAAGGAGACTGATATGGATTTATCTAGAAAATGGGAGAGATGGATCAATCATCGTGTTCAGGCAATGCACACGAGATGCCTCATTCTCGAGGAGCACTTTTCTTATTATGAATAAAATAAAAATAAAAGGTTAAAAATGTAATACTGTTATAATTCCCAGGTACCCCAAGGTGCGGATGTCATCCGATTGTCTACGACAGAGTCGGGAGAGAGACCATTGTCCAGAGTGTTCATGTGGACTGTATCAAACGACATTCAATTGGTTAACCCTCTTATCTTTTTAATGATTTGAACAGGTTTGTTAACGCTGGCACTAACACCAAATTGTTTTTATCCTTTTTTTGCCACCCGTTGTCCTTTGGGGCATCGGTCATACAAGCATGGTGTCTCACGCCTGTCAACACTCTTTTACCACTGCCACACACATTTCACCAGCAGCACTTTCTATGTTTGATTTTCGGTTTGGTTTTGAAGTCAAGTTCGCTACACGTCATGCAATACATATAAAGCAGTGTTCAGTAAATGTGCAGTATTACTCAGAGAGGTAGACCAGCGGATCTTCAATTAGTTTGGGGTTTGTCTGGCTGGCATAGGAGATACGTTTTTACACGTGCCTCCGTGTAGAAGCTATAGGGGGTTTATGGCTAGTCTTGGGAAGATCAGACAGGACTTTTAGTTTGTGCTAGGTTCAGCGTCACAGTTGTCAGGCTTTTAGAGGATTGTTGCATTATTTACTGCTATAACCTGTCTTTGCAATTTCACCTCTCACTGTATCAGGAGTTTAGGTCAACCGTTGAACGACATAAAACATTTTCCCATGTAGGCCATTGGCTCAACAGTGTATTATGTCAGTTTTTGGTCAAATAGGTTATAGAATAAAGGGTTAGGGCACATCACCATCCCTATGGTCATAGAGAGACTTAAGTAAAGCCAAAGGACCATCGAAAGACCCAATGGCAACACTGCAATAATATTGGCACTTAATGTCTCACCTGTATTGTTCACTGGCCTCAAGAAAGAGTTTGGGGTTTTTCACCCTCTTATGCACTGACAACCTGTGTGGTTTGGTTGTGAGATTATGACCAACACTGTTAGAGTGGAAGCTATGAGGAGCTGAACCAAACAAGATGGATTCTTTGAAATGGGGTAATCTACTGATTTGGATCAATCTCATGATAGTTAACACTACTATCACTGGGTGTGTGCAGTTTAGCAGGCCTGACATGACGGGCTTACATTTAGTCCTATGGCAGAGTAGTCTGAAAATTGGATGCAAGCTCTGCCCACTGGATACACTGATTTGGTGTGTCAAGTGCACTCATGCAGTGGCCTATGAAATCTCAAGTTCCCTTTCCTAGTTCTCGTTATTTATACTGAACACACACCAAGTCATTATGAAACTACCTTGGGTTTGATTGGCAGGTGCAATATGTAGATGTGAATGGAAGTTTACATTCAGAATAGTTTTTTTTTTGTTGCTTATACAATTGTCAATCAATTCCCTCTTGTGGTTGGTTAGTATAGGATGTCATTAAAAAAATGTTTGTCGGGGTACATTTTCTTTCCCACCCCATCATATATTCCATTTGGCTGTCTCGTTTTTTTTCTATGTCCTTTTGCTACAAAGCTGGACTTGTATATTGAAAATCCTTTCTCGCTCTTGCAGACTGTAATAGATGAATCCACACACCTTGGTAATTTCAACCACAATCTTATTTTTTTTTATGTCAAATGTTTTAGGGTTTTAAATGTCATTCTTCTATTTCTGATGTCTCAATTCAGTTAGTTTTTTGTTTTGTTTGTAATGTTTTAAGTTTTCAAGAAAAAAAAAAAAAAATGATCAAACATTTTATTGACTGAAATAAAAATGACAAGATATTTGCTTGGTCAGAAGTAATAATGACTTATTGTACATAAGCTTTTTTTCTCCCTTCAAAAAAAAAAAGGTATATTGTGTAGAAAAGCAAACAAAAAGCCATGAATATAGTGAAGCTTGTCATTTCGTTTTGTGATCACTGTGTATTATTGTGTAACAAATGTGCAAAATGTATGGGATTATTATTCTCTTATTATTTTATTTTTTTTACACATTTTCTCCCTGGATGTATTTTTTTGTTGTTGTAGTGAGTAGTGTTTGCCGGAAAAGTGGTGATTGTTCTGATGGAGTTAGATCCATTCCACAGGCTTCGAGCGTGAAGAATGTCAAGTTCACGTATGTTTGTTGTATGTTCTATTAGAAACTCAACGCTGTTCAGTGTATTTCTTACTTTGGTTGAGCCCATGCAAACTTCATTTGTGAGGACGTGGCATGGATCAAAGCGCTGATGGACAGTACTACCCTGGGATAGTCATCAAATCCACAGATCTCTCTGTGTTTTGTTGATTTCAATTTCTGTACTGAACTACAGGGCTACCCATGTATGAAATGACAAGTTTAAAAAAAATATATACATTTCCTTTGCTTTCTTCCATATTTCTATGAATATGAAAATGTGACATTTTGTAATGCTCATGCTTTCCATTGGAACATAAATTGTCAAAAAAAAAGAAAAAAAAAGTATTTCCTTTTAATCTAGTGTGCTAGGAGCTGTTGGAGATGAGTGAAATATTGCCCTCATCACCATTTTGTTCTGGTCAACATCTGTTTTGGGGGAATTTTCGTGGAGTTATCAAACTGACAATACTCTATATTGACTGCCATATAAGTGAGTTAAAAAATAATGGGGTTGTGTCTAAAACATTCTAAGGCAGATAAAGCTGCCCATCAGGACAGTGTTAGTTATGGGGTTTACTAATCGTGATGTCATTCTGATGGAGGACTGATCACATTTCCTGGCTATACAAATGTATTATTTTATTGGTATAATTTCATTTACTCTTGGCATATTAGTTATTGTTGGAAATACAGGTAACTTTTTGAAGGGGAGGGAGGGGGGATTTATTGCAAATCATTTTCTAAATTTGATGTGAATATGTTGAAAGCTTTTCTTTTTATACATTATAAAATTAACTGCAATTCCTCAGTTTGAACATTGCATAATGTTGATGTTGTATATTACATTTGTGAGAAAAAAATGACATTGATAATGACTCAATCTGTATCAATTGAATGGACATTGGGGAATGGGTGAAAAGATTAAAATGAATTTTGATCCTTTAAAAAAAAAAGCCCTTTTGTTTTATTTTGATTTCAAATGTAAATCCTGACCTTTTGCACATACTTGATATTTAACTGTCTTGAAATAAAAAAAATAAAAAAAATATTGATGCTGTTTGAAAACTGCCAGTTGATTAATAATGATTATGCATTGACTGAAAAAATAAGCTAATTTTGGAGGAAATAACTTTGTAATATTTATCTCTTGCAAGCTATGTTTAATAAAGGATGGAACGATTTACTTCTGTAGTGTGACTTGTGCTCTGTTAAAGGAAGTCACTATAGGGGTAGATGTGAAATGTAAAGTAATTATTTGGCATTACATACCATTTAGGAGTCTAACCTTTTCAGCAACACAAGCACAAAGCTAACATGCAAATCTAAAATTCACTCCGAACTAAACACCACACCATCACTTTCTCAAACAATCGTAAATGATTGTACATAAACCATTTGGCAAATAAAAAAAGACGCTAGGAATAATAGCGCCATCTGGTGGCAGCACTGGCCGGGCTATTTTGGGGCGAATGAGAAGAGCATTAATGTCTTGTGAGCTGTTTTTCCTTATTACCCAGACAGAAGAATGAATTAATGAACAATTACTACATTTTTTCTATGATATGGCTCACCACAACTGCTAAAAAACACTAACACATTTTTGACGGGAAATTGTATCATGGTAGATTAAATTGGAAACGATTATTCTATATCAGTACTTGACAGTAAGAGCGGAACAATTCCTCACAGAATATGTTTCCTGAGACATTCAAGGCCGACGGAACACACGTTTACTCCCGTGGAAAACATCCGGCAGTCTGCACGTGTGGATTTATTCCTAAAATGTTGAATGTTCTACACTATAAGCTATATGTGTCAAGAGGAAAAGCAACATATGTATAATAGCCTGCAGTTTATTAGAAGGCTCAACCTGCAAGCTTAATTGTTAGCTTCATCGCTATCAAACCATTTAGGTAACGTTAAGTGGAAAAAATACCTATGCCAGAATGACCCTTTGCGGCGAAATATAGCTAGCTTGAATGCCAGCCAATACTAATGTTAGCTAGCTGGCTATACAACAACCACAATGCTGCACTGGAGAGGTCACTGGATGGCGGTTAAAATATCACAGCTAGCTAGCTAGATATTTAGCCTGCTAAAAAATGTGATGTAATCATGTGTGAAATTAACTCTCGAGAACTCAGGCCCATACAGCAGTCAGTAGGGCAAGGGTGAAATGCTAGTTACTATAACTAGCTTTCCTATTCTGTATGGACTCCCATGTGGTTATTGAGTGCTAGCTACCTGACTAGTTACTAGCAATCTGTAAACAAAGGTAAATTGGGGCCCAAGTGTTGGGAGCCCTGTCTCAAATGCTAGTTAGATATCCACAAACTGGCTGCTATGTGTGTTTGTTAGGCTACGTCTACTATCAGTTTTCTTTCATGCATTTAGCTACAGACTCATCACCATGGCTGGAAGAGGCAGGGGTCGTGGAAGGGGTCAGATGACCTTCAACCTGGAGGACTTGGGCATAGGAAGGGGAGACAGCCTGCCTCCCACCACCTTTAAGCCCTCACCCCTCTTCCCTGTGAGTGTGCACATGGAGTCAGGGCTTGTAACATAGCCTAGACTCACCTTGCCACTGTTGCTTATAGTGCTCTTGTCTTGAGCGTCACAAAATTAAAATAATTACTGTTATCTAATATTACTAGTAATGTAATGGATACATGTTTTGTTTTTCTCTTAGAGGCATTTTTTCTCTCTGAGGTACAATATGATTTGTATGGACACTGACTGGTTTAAACACACAATATTGCCTACCATCCTCTAACTGGGTTGCAGTATTTTGAAATACTGTATAGTAATTTAAATGTAGTAATGTCTTTGCTTAGTGCTAGTGTTGTGGCACTATAACAACCCAGCCCCTTGATCTGTTCCCCCTCCTTAACCTCAGCCCATGCCAGTCCAGCCTGTGCCCCTGCAGACAGGAGAGGAGGTGGAGTACATGCTGGCTCTGAAACAGGAGCTGAGGGCTGCCAACAAGACCCTGCCCTTCTACATCAGACGGGCCGCTCCCAAAAGAGGTAAGCCAGCACACACAGGATCGAAGGTGGCGTTAGCGATGCACAAAGTAAACAGCAATGTCAGGCCAATTTCCGCAAACAAGTAAGGGAATTGAAGCATGAGGCTCTGCCATTTTGGTCCCATAGCTATCATGTTGTAGCTATTGAATTGCACATGCACAGCTACTCTATGATACCCGGTGAGTACATTGTCTTGCATCGCGCTCATCTGCAACATCTGCAGTGCTGCTCGTTGCAATGTCATATTGCCGAGTCTCATTTTAAGGGGTGGAGAAATCGTAGAATATTATTAACCGTGATTGAGCTAAGTTCCAAAATCATATGGTTAATGTTATTTGTAAACTTTTAAAGCTAAAGTTTTTGTTATGTCGTTTGTCACGCGTGAAATCATTTCGTAAGACTCGAAAGTATGCATCTTAGAAATAGTTTTCACATACAATGTGTATGTGTCTGAACTCAATCAAATACGCTTCCCAAAATGTATAAGATCATTGAAGTACAACCTTTGTTTTTGATTGGTAAATTTCAAAAATGTTCAAAGTCCCTTTAGGTAGCCAATTTATTAGCTGTCCATGTAAACCGGATTGTAAGGGCAAAGCATGTAAATGTTTAAATCAATCTATTATATTATCAAAGTATTCACAATAATCGGATTATTGAATGCATGTAAAAGTACCCAGTTATGACGGATGTTAATGTATGTCAGACAAATGGTATAGAAGGTTTTGTAATGGAGTGTTATCCTTGTTTTCCCTTGCTGGTATTATATGAATAGGACATTGTTAGTTGTAATTATGCTGCTGTTTCCATTGCAGATGTTGATCGCTACTCTGATAAGTACCAGAGCGGAGAGCCCAAGGACAGTGCCATCGAGTGGAGCCCAGGTGAGTGATGATGGGCTGGTTTGTGGAAATACTGGGGGTTAGAATCTGCACCCAACTGATCACAGAACAGTTGTCTCTTTCATTAACTATTTAGTTCTCTGTACCACTTTCCTGCTGCTAGTAGTCTTCAGTGGCAAAACCTAGCCTAGCCAGGCTGTCAGTCATTTTTCTGGTGCTTTCTTTTGATGCAGTGTTGGTATATGTCCAGCAGATGGTGCCAGACAAGTCAATTTCTGGTCTGAATTTATCTGATTTTTAATCTTGTGGTGTCATTTGTTCCTTATACTGTGAATAAGATCCATTATGGTGTGTTTTTTGTGATGTGTATTTTTCTGTGTTAACATGTTTCTCATTTTCTATGGTTCTGTTTCAGACTGGAGCAGATTACCTAAAGAGCTTTGCATTAAAGTGAGGAAGCCTCTGGCTAAAAGTGAGTACTTTGTCTGAAAGGCCTTGAGATTTGTGTGTGGAATTCAAACTTTGTGGAAGCCATGTATTGTTTTCAATTGAGATTTTTTTCCCCCAGATACTCAATAAGTGAACTTTCATCGACATATTTCCTTAGCTACTTACTTTGGCCTTTGAATTCCTTGCGAAACATAGGCCACTTTTGAACCGCTTCCCACCCCTTCTGTCAAGGGCCGTACCAGGGTTTGAGTTTTAGTGAGGTTCGTTAAAAAAAACGTTGAAATGCTATTTGGTGAACAGCAAAAATGACCCCAGCCATTCTCAACTTGGCTGCTGTAGGTTAGTTCACCTCAGTCGTTTTACAAACACATCGCCTATTAGTTTTATAATTGTAATGTTATGTGAGAAATTGTTAACACTGACATGTAGCGTCATGGACGAAATGAAAACGTATGGCATTTTAGAACTTTGTTTGCATGTTAATCTAGGCCTATAGGGAAGATAGGCCATGCGGAGATGTTCATATTCAAACATATCATCATTTTTGTAAGTTCTTATCTTGTTGGATAAGATAAGTACACATTTTCTGAGGCCCAAGTTTAGGAAGCACTGTATTAACTTCTCTCTCTGCTTGCTTCCTCTCTCTCCTCTGCTACCGCCTGCATGAGTTGCAGCCTGCCTCAGCCTCACCACTGAGTGCCACATGCCCACATCACTGTCTGTCTCAGTAGCCTACTCTCTGTAAAGGAAACCTATTATGAGAACGCATTGGTGTATCGTTTGCTCCTGCTGAGGTAGGCTCTGTTTAACGTTAGCCAGTTAGAAGGATGAAGTAAGAAGCTAAGTAATACTAGCCAGAGACCTTCAACGTTACTGCAATAGAAGTCTCTGCCGGCAGCTAGCCACCTAACTGACTGACATTTAAAAAATATATTTTATATTTCACCTTTATTTAACCAGGTAGGCTAGTTGAGAACAAGTTCTCATTTGCAACTGCGAACTGGCCAAGATAAAGCATAGCAATTCGACACATAAAACAACACAGAGTTACACATGGAATAAACAAAACATACAGTCAATAATACAGTAGAAAAAAAGAAAACAAAAAGTCTATATACAGTGAGTGCAAATGAGGTAAGATAAGGGAGTTAAGGCAATAAATAGGCCATGGTGGCGAAGTAATTACAATATAGCAAATAAACACTAGAATGGTAGATGTGCAGAAGATGAATGTGCAAGTAGAGATACTGGGGTGCAAAGGAGCAAGAAAAATAAATAAATACAGTATGGGGATGAGGTAGATAGATGGGCTGTTTACAGATGGGCTATGTTCAGGTGCAGTGATCTGTGAGCTGCTCTGACAGCTGGTGCTTAAAGCTAGTGAGGGAGATATGAATCTCCAGCTTCAGTTATTTTTGCAGTTCGTTCCAGTCATTGGCAGCAGAGAACTGGAAGGAAAGGCGACCAAAGGGGGAATTGGCTTTGGGGGTGACCAGTGAGATATACCTTCTGGAGCACGTGCTGCAGGTGGGTGCTGCTATGGTGACCAGTGAGCTGAGATAAGGCGGGGCTTTACCTAGCAGAGACTTGTAGATAACCTGTAGCCAGTGGGTTTGGCGACGAGTATGAAGCAAAGGCCAACCAACGAGAGCGTACAGGTCGCAGTGGTGGGTAGTATTTGGGGCTTTGGTGACAAAACGGATGGCACTGTGATAGACTGCATCCAATTTGTTGAGTAGAGTGTTGGAGGCTATTTTATAGATGACATCACCGAAGTGGAGGATCGGTAGGATGGTCAGTTTTACGAGGGTATGTTTGGCAGCATGAGTGAAGGATGCATTGTTGCGATATAGGAAGCCGATTCTAGATTTAATTTGGGATTGGAGATGCTTAATGTGAGTCTGGAAGGAGAGTTTACAGTCTAACCAGAAGCCTAGGTATTTGTAGTTGTGCACATATTCTAAGTCAGAGCCGTCTGGGCGGGCAGGTGCAGGCAGTGATCGATTGAATAGCATGCATTTAGTTTTACTTGCGCATTTAAGAGCAGTTGGAGGCCATGGAAGGAGAGTTGTATGGCATTGACGCTCGTCTGGAGGTTAGTTAACACAGTGTCCAAAGAGTGGCCAGAAGTATACAGAATGGTGTCGTCTGCGTAGAGGTGGATCAGAGAATCACCAGCAGCAAGAGCGACATCATTGATGTATACAGAGAAGAGAGTCGGCCCGAGAATTGAACCCTGTGGCACACCCATAGAGACTGCCAGAGGTCCGGACCACAGGCCCTCCGATTTGACACACTGAACTCTATCAGAGAAGTAGTTGGTAAACCAGGCGAGGCAATCATTTGAGAATCCAAGGCTGTCGAGTCTGCCATTAAGAATGTGGTGATTGACAGAGTCGAAAGCCTTGGCCAGGTCGATGAATACGGCTTCACAGTAATGTCTCTTATCGATGGCGGTTATGATATCGTTTAGGACCTTGAGCGTGGCTAAGGTGCACCCATGACCAGCTCTGAATCCAGATTGCATAGCGGAGAAGGTACGGTGGGATTCGAAATGGTCGGTAATCTGTTTGTTAACTTGGCTTTCGAAGATCTTAGAAAGACAGGGTAGGATAGATATAGGTTTGTAGCAGTTTGGGTCTAGAGTGTCACCCCCTTTGAAGAGGGGGATGACCGCGGCAGCTTTCCAATCTTTGGGAATCTCAGACGATACGAAAGAGAGGTTGAACAGGCTAGTAATAGGGGTTGCAACAATTTCGGCAGATAATTTTAGAAAGAGAGGGTCCAGATTGTCTAGCCCAGCTGATATGTAGGGGTCCAGATTTTGCAGCTTTTTTAGAACATCAGCTGTCTGGATTTGGGTGAAGGAGAAATGGGGGAGGCTTGGGCAAGTTGCTGTGGAGGGTGCTGGGTAGTTGACCGGGGTAGCCAGGTGGAAAGCATGGCCAGCTGTAGAGAAATGCTTATTGAAATTCTCAATTATACTGGATTTATCGGTGGTAACAGTGTTTCCTAGCCTCAGAGCAGTGGGCAGATGGGAGGAGGTGCTCTAATTCTCCATGGACTTTACAGTGTCCCAGAACTTTTTTGAGTTAGTACTACAGGATGCAAATTTCTGTTTGAAAAACCTAGCCTTAGCTTTCCTAACTGCCTGTGTATATTTGTTCCATAGTTGCATATCACGGGGGCAATTCGATGCTAATGCAGAACGCCACAGGATGTTTTTGTGCTGATCAAGGGCAGACAGGTCTGGAGTGAACCAAGGACTATATCTATTCCTAGTTCTACATTTTTTGAATGGGGCATGCTTATTTAAGATGGTGAGGAAGGCACTTTTAAAGAATAACCAGGCACCACTGTAGCCAGACACGAATAACCAGGCATCCTCAACTGATGGGATGAGGTCAGTGTCATTCCAGGATACCCCGGCCAGGTCGATTAGAAAGGCCTGCTCGCAGAAGTGTTTTAGGGAGCGTTTGACAGTGATGAGGGGTGGTCGTTTGATCGCAGACCCATTACGGATGCAGGCAATGAGGCAGTGATCGCTGAGATCTTGATTGAAAACAGCAGAGGTGTATTTGGAGGGCGAGTTAGTTAGGATGATATCTATGAGGGTGCCCGTGTTTACGAATTTGGGGTTGTACCTGGTAGATTCATTGATAATTTGTGTAAGATTGAGGGCATCAAGCTTAGATTGTAGGATGGCCGGGGTGTTAAGCATGTCCCAGTTTAGGTCACCTAGTAGCACGAGCTCAGAAGATAGATGAGGGGCAATCAATTCACATATGGTGTCGAGGGCACAGCTGGGGGCAGAGGGTGGTCTGTAGCAAGCGGCAACAGTGAGAGACTTGTTTCTGGAAAGGTGAATTTTTAGAAGTAGAAGCTCGAATTGTTTGGGTACAGACCTGGATAGTAAAACAGAACTCTGCAGGCTCTCTCTGCAGTAGATTGCAACACCGCCCCCTTTGACAGTTCTATCTTGGCGGAAGATGTTATAGTTAGGGATGGAGATTTCAGGGTTTTTGGTGGTTTTCCTAAGAAAGGATTCAGACATGGCTAAGACATCCGGGTTGGCAGAGTGTGCTAAAGCAGTGAGTAAAACAAACTTAGGTAGTAGGCATCTAATGTTAACATGCATGAAACCAAGGCTTTTACGGTTACAGAAGTCAACAAATGAGAGCACCTGGGGAGTGGGAGTGGAGCTAGGCACTGCAGGACCTGGATTAACCTCTACATCACCAGAGGAACAGAGGAGAAGTAGGATAAGGGTACGGCTAAAGGCTATACGAACTGGCCGTCTAGCACATTCGGAACAGAGAGTAAAAGGAGCAGGTTTCTGGGCACGATACCATAGATTCAAGGCATAGTGTACAGACAAAGGTAAGGCAGGATGTGAGTACATTGGAGGTAAACGTAGGCATTGAGTAATGATGAGAGAGATATAGTCTCTAGAGACGTTTAAAACAGGTGATGTCATCACATATGTAGAAGGTGGAACAACATGGTTGGTTAAGGCATATTGAGCAGGGCTAGAGGCTCGACAGTGAAATAAGACAGTAATCACTAACCAGGACAGTAATGGACGAGGCGTATTGATATTAGAGAGAAGCATGCGTAGCCAAGTGATCATATGGGTCCAGTGAGTGGTTGGCTGGCTGGGGACACTGTGATTCAGACAGTTAGCAGGCCGGGGCTAATAAGCTAGCAGTTAGTAGGCCGGGGCTAACAAGCTATTTACCAGTGACTATTTACCAGTTGTGCATTATGCGAGAGTCAGTTTTTATTTGGGGGATGTCTGTAGATACGAACGGAGTCGCGAGACGATTTTAAAATGGCCTTTTTTCAGAAATCTCGCAAACGCACTTTCAGCAGCATCTCTTCTTGTTTACTTGAGCTGACTGTGGGCTTGGGTAGTCCGTTTCACGTCTCAGGCCCTAGTGAGGCCTGTGCCACGAGAGGGTGGAGTTAGCCTTTTGAGAGACTGGTGAATGTTCTCCTAAAAGGGCAAATCCAGTGAACATAACAAACAAACCGCTGTTCATGATTCCACTCGTTCACATAGAGGCAGGCGCGATTAGAACGTTGTCAGATAAAAAATAAGCGTTCTGAGTTTTAATCAATGCTTGGAGAAATATTTTCATGTTGACCCGTAATAGATTTTCTTTATTGTGTACAAAATACTCTAAGTATACAAAACAATAAACATAGACTGACCAGGTGAAAGCTATGATCCCTTATTGATGTCACTTGTTAAATCCACTTCAATCCGTGTAGATGAAGGGGAAGAGACAGGTTAAAGAAGGATATTTAAGCCTTGAAACAATTTGTTTGTGTGTGTGCATCCAGAGGTTGAATGGGCAAGACAAAATATTTAAGTGTCTTTGGACGTGGTATGGTAGTAGGTGCCAGACGCACTGGTTTGTGTCAAGAACTGCAACGCTGCTGGGTTTTTCACGCTCAACTGTTTCCTGTGTGTATCAAGAATGGTCCACTACCCAAAGGACATCCAGCTATACTCAGTATATACAGTGTATTCGGAAGGTATTCAGACCCCTTCCCTTGTTCCACTTTTTGTTACGTTACAGCCTTATTCTCCAGAGAAACTCTGGAGCTCTGTCAGAGTGACCATCGGGTTCTTGGTTACATCCCTGACCAAGGCACTTCTCCTCTGATTGCTCAGTTTGGCCGGCCGGCCGGCTCTAGGAAGAGTCTTGGTGGTTTCAAACTTCATCCATTTGTGATGGCCATTCCAATACCTTGACTTTGTTGTCCTTAAGCCATTTTGCCACAACTTTGGAAGTATGCTTGGGGTCATTTTCAATTTGGAAGACCCATTTGCGACCAAGTTTTAAATTCCTGATTGATGTCTTGAGATGCTGCTTCAATAAATCCACATATTTTTCCTCCCTCATGATGCCATCTATTTTGTGAGGTGCACTTGTCCCTCCTGCAGCAAAGCACCCCCACAACATGATGTTGCCACTTCCGTGCTTCACGGTGGGGGTGGTGTTCTTCGGCTTACAAGCCTCCCCCTTTTTCCTCCAAACATAATGATGGTCATTATGGCCAAACAGTTCAATTTTTGTTTCATCAGACCAGAGGACAATTATCCAAAAAGTACGATCTTTGTCCCCATGTGCAGTTGCAAACAGTAGTCTGGCTTTTTTATGGCGTTTTGGAGCAGTGGCTTCTTCCTTGCTGAGCGGCCTTTCAGGTTATGTCTATATAGGACTCGTTTTACTGTGGATATAGATACTTTTGTACCTGTTTCCTCCAGCATCTTCACAAGATCCTTTGCTGTTGTTCCGGGATTGATTTGCACTTTTCGCACCAAAGTACGTTCATCTCTAGGAGACAGAACGTGTCTCCTTCCTAAGCGGTATGACGGCTGCGTGGTCCCATGGTGTTTATACTTGCGTACTATTGTTTGTACAGATGAACGTGGTACATTCAGGCGTTTGGAAATGGCTTCCAAGAATTAAACAGACTTGTGGAGATCTACAAAAAAAAAATTCTGAGGTCTTGGCTGATTTCTTTTGATTTTCCCATGATGTCAAGCAAAGAGGCACTGAGTTTGAAGGTAGGCCTTGAAATTCATCCACAGGTACACCTCCAATTGACTCAAATGATGTCAATTAGCCTATCAGAAGCTTCTAAAGCCATGACATCATTTTCTGGAATTTTCCAAGCTGTTTAAAGGCACAGTCAACTTAGTGTATGTAAACTTCTGACCCACTGGAATTGTGGTACAGTGAATTTTAAGTGAAATAATCTGTAAACAATTGTTGGAAAATGACGTAACTGATGTCGTAACCAACTTGCCAAACTAACTACTAAGAAATTTGTGGAGTGGTTGAAAAACGAGTTATAATGACTCTAACCTAAGTGTATGTAAACTTCCGACTTCAACTGTGTGTGTGTGTATATATATATATATATATATATATATATATATATGTGTGTGTTTTTATGTGTGTGTATGTATAGATATCAAATCAAATTTATTTATATAGCCCTTCTTACATCAGCTGATATCTCAAAGTGCTGTACAGAAACCCAGCCTAAAACCCCAAACAGCAAGCAATGCAGGTGTAGAAGCATGGTGGCTAGGAAAAACTCCCTAGAAAGGCCAAAACCTAGGAAGAAACCTAGAGAGGAACCAGGCTATGAGGGGTGGCCAGTCCTCTTCTGGCTGTGCTGGGTGGAGATTATAACAGCACATGGCCTAGATGTTCAAATGTTCATAAATGACCAGCATGGTCAAATAATGATAATCATAGTAGTTGTCGAGGGTGCAACAAGTCAGTAACACAAGAGTAAGTGTCAGTTGGCTTTTTCATAGCCGATCTTTGAAAGTATCTCTACCGCTCCTGCTGTCTCTAGAGAGTTGAAAACAGCAGGTCTGGGACAGGTAGCACGTCCGGTGAATAGGTCAGGGTTCCAGCAGGTCTGGGACAGCAGGTCTGGGACAGGTAGCACGTCCGGTGAACAGGTCAGGGTTCCATAGCTGCGGGCAGATCAGTTGGAACTGGAGCAGCAGCACGGCCAGGTGAACTGGGGACAGCAAGGAGTCATCAAGCCAGGTAGTCCTGAGGCATGGTCCTAGGGCTCAGGTCCTCCGAGAGAGAGACAGAAAGAAAGAGAGAATTAGAGAGAGCATATTTAAATTCACACAGGACACCGGAAAAGACAAGAGAAATACTCCAGATGTGACAGACTGACCCTAGCCCCCCGACACATAAACTACTGCAGCATAAATACTGGAGGCTGAGACAGGAGGGGTCAGGAGACACTGTGGCCCCATCCGATGAAACCCCCGGACAGGGCCGAACAGGTAGGATATAACCCCACCCACTTTGCCAAAGCACAGCCTCCACACCACTGGAGGGATATCTCCAACCACCAACATACCATCCCGGGACAAGGCCGAGTATAGCCCACAAAGATCTCCGCCACGGCACAGCCCAAGGGGTGGCGCCAACCCAGACAGGAAGACCACGTCAGTGACTCAACCCACTCAAGTGACGCACCCCTCCCAGGGACGGCATGGAAGAACACCAGCAAGCCAGTGACTCAGCCCCCGTAATAGGGGTAGAGGCAGAGAATCCCAATGGAAAGAGGGGAAACCGGCCAGGCAGAGACAGCAAGGGCGGTTCGTTGCTCCAGCCTTTCCGTTCACCTTCACACCCCTGGGCCAGACTACACCTAATCATAGGACCTACTGAAGAGATATGTCTTCAGTAAAGACTTAAAGGTTGAGACTGAGTCTGTGTCTCTCACATGGGTAGGCAGACTATTCCATAAAAATGGAGCTCTATAGGAGAAAGCCCTGCCTCCAGCTGTTTGCTTAGAAATTCTAGGAACAATTAGGAGGCCCGCGTCTTGTGACCGTAGCGTACGTGTAGGTATGTACGGCAGGACCAAATCGGAAAGATAGGTAGGAGCAAGCCCATGTAATGCTTTGTAGGTTAGCAGTAAAACCTTGAAATCAGCCCTTGCCTTAACAGGAAGCCAGTGTAGGGAGGCTAGCACTGGAGTAATATGATCACATTTTTTGGTTCTAGTCAGGATTCTAGCAGCCGTATTTAGCACTAACTGAAGTTTATTTAGTGCTTTATCCGGGTAGCCGGAGAGTAGAGCATTGCAGTAGTCCAACCTAGAAGTAACAAAGGCATGGATAAATTTTTCTGCATCATTTTTGGACAGAAAGTTTCTGATTTTTGCAATGTTACGTAGATGGAAAAAAGCTGTCCTTGAAACAGTCTTGATATGTTCTTCAAAAGAGAGATCAGGGTCCAGAGTAACGCCGAGGTCCTTCACAGTTTTATTTGAGACGACTGTACAACCATCCAGATTAATTGTCAGATTCAACAGAAGATCTCTTTGTTTCTTGGGACCTAGAACAAGCATCTCTGTTTTGTCCGAGTTTAAGAGTAGAAAGTTTGCAGCCATCCACTTCCTTATGTCTGAGACACAGGCTTCTAGTGAGGGCAATTTTGGGGCTTCACCATGTTTCATTGAAATGTACAGCTGTGTGTCATCCGCATAGCAGTGAAATTTAACATTATGTTTTCGAATGACATCCCCAAGAGGTAAAATATATAGTGAAAACAATAGTGGTCCTAAAACGGACCATATATATCTCTATATATCTATATATACACACATATATATATATATATATATATATATATATATATATATATATATATGTGTGTGTGTGTATATATATTTTTATATAGATATAGATACATTTATTAGAAAAAATTTGCGAGGTACTGACCTATGTGTTCTCATATGTGGTTACGGCCATACTTCTGTCTTGTGCCATTTGTTGCCATGTCTGTTCTCCATCTTTATTTACTTACTTTTGGCTTAACCTTCATGTTCCATTCTTCTCTTCTAGGACATCCACCCCAAGTTAAACAGCCAAAGAAACCTCTTGTGGGAAAAGAGGAGATTCTCACCAAGCTGGAGGTAGGATGCTACAGAAATTAATAACCTTTCTTCAAAAGACTAGAGATCATTCTTCCTTTTAGTTACTCCTAATTAAGGGAGATTTGCATATACCCTGCTCTGGTTTTGATGTTTCGTGGAAATTACCACTCTTCAGACTCTCGAAAAGAAAGAAGAGGCGGTCAACTCTGAGGAAGAGGAAGACGGGGAGAAAAAGAAGACGAGCGAGGAAGAAGAACAGGCAGAGGAAGAGGACTACGAGGAAGACTTTGAAGAGGTAAGGGGTAATGGCGACTGTTGCGGCCCATTACATTTTGTAACCATCTCCTCTTTGAACCTGATTGTTATGGTCAGGATTTTATAGTGGTAAAAAATGGATGAAATGCCAGTCGAGATAATGGGCGGCGAGTAACACTGATGCTAACAACACTCATTTATCATAATAGCTACTCAAACGCTATTCACAAAATATATAAGTTCATAAAAGGTGTTTAAGGTGTGTTTAGGCTCCATAAAATCCCCACCTTCTCATCAGAGGTCCATTAGCTGGTAATAGCCGTCTTTTGGTCGCTAAAAACCCCCCCATAAAAGCCGAAAATAAAAACATTGCCGGACACATCGTCCAGCAGAAAATATCCTGATGAAAATACATATCTTCTATAAGCCACATTGGCTATGCATGGAGATTGGTTCAGGTTGTCTTTCAATCATCAGTCGACTATTCCTGTCTGTCTTGAGCTCGTGCTCTAGCTTGCAAACTTGCCACATTCTATTAACTGGATCCGGCCTTCAGTTTCCCGTGCTATTGAGTTTGTGACAGACATGGCTGTATTTACTCAGGCCATAAGTGTTCTATGATGTTTTGCGAGACTCACCTCTCCAAAAGAGGACTCACTGAAATGTCATACAAGTTCACAAAGGGGGAGTATTTTGATTAAGTAAGATGCCTTCCTCTAATGTATGGTTGAATAGCTATGTCAAACATGCTAAAAACAGCACAAATTAAACTAGGTAGCTACTATACCAAGAAACTACAGACAAGTGGGAAAATGAAGCGACACTGAAACAGAGAATGTTGACAAGCCAGCGGGACCGAGGGAGATGTGCATTGTGCATGGAGCCATTGTTCACTTGGTAGGCTATCATTACTCCTTGCATAGCTCAATATTAATTGCAACCGACTCGATTCCATATGTGGTGTCATTTGGCAGTGGGGCACCCTTGCAAATTAAAATCTGGTCTTACAGTGGGTCTCAAGTTTTTCCTAATGGAAACACTGCTTCTCATCTGCGTTCCAGGATACCGACTACATCATGTCTTACTTTGACAACGGAGAGGAGTTTGGAGGGGACAGCGATGACAACATGGACGAAGCTACTTACTGAGACTGTAAGAGTGCTGATAACACTAAATAGACTAGAAGAGGAGGCCTTAAGTAATCCTCCCTATGGACGCAGTTACAGTATTTGAATTACTTGTGGAGTCATTGGCCATGGTAACAGACATTGAAGGCCTGCTGCTATTCAGCCATGACAGGTATAGTCTAAAACATGGAAAGAACAATATGCTGCTATCTGATAACCTAGGTCCAAGACATGGAAGGTGGTTACTGCTGGTGGAAACAGTTGCTCAATGTAGATGTCTAGAGCGAATACTCAGACTTGTTGTATGTGGTGGTTTAAAGTCCCAAAGATACTAACTAGTCATGCTGACTGTTCCCCTTTCTTCAGCTATGTTGAGGTAGTAATGGGAGCAGATTTATTTACAGGCCATTGTTGCCTTTTATAACTTTAATAATAGATTTTATGGTTTAAATAATGTGCAATTGCAGTGATAGGGTTTTTAGAGTAAAGGCATGTTTAGAGAAAGGTAATTTAGCTTTTGCAATTCCTTGGTGTAACAATATATTTTTTTTTAAGTGTGTATGACAATCAAAGTTTTTAATTACAGTTTTCAATGTCTTAGCTAATCAAAAAATTACCTTTTGTTCATTTTAAATATTGTATTTCTGTAATGTGAAATTTCTGTTGTGCGAGTTGAACATTTGAAAGTGTTGAATTTGATTCTTTAAATACATTTTAAAGAACCCAAGCAAATAGTTGTGTTTTGTATCAACCAGCAGATGGCATATTACTCCAAGGTAAATCAAGGGGCGGTTTATGTTCACTGTGTGTTGTTGGTAGGTTACGCAGCTAACAAAAAAAGTTATTCACCATTTCCAAGTAAAAGACAATTTATAGTGGTGAGCTCCCAGAATGTTTTTTTTCTCTTCTTCTATTTCTACCCTTGAGATAGTGTGATCCTCCATTTAATTGAACAGGGTTTAACATGTTGCCGTCAGCGGTGAAAAGAAAACCCTTAGGGCAGAAAGTTTCCATTGCATGACTAGTTTTGAAAAAAGGCATTGTTTATTTGTTTACTCCCAAGTCTTCTGCTCTCTTACCATTGGATTTTGAGAAATTCTCTATCCAAACAACATCAATAACACTTAAACGGGGTGGCAGGTAGCCTCAAGGTTAAAGTGTTGGGCCAGTAACTTAAAGGTTGTTAGAATCCCAAAGCTGACATGTTGAAAAATCTGTCGCTGTGCCCTTGAGCAAGGCACTTACCACTAATTGCTCTAGGGACGCTAGACAATGGTGACCCTGGCTGTGACCCCACTTCCTGCAGGTGTCTCAGGGGGAGTTTCTGTTACATACTTGTGCGTAACAGGACAAATATAAGCTGTCCCCTCAAATAATTATTATTATAAAAAACAATGCAGTCTGTTTACTACTCATTTAATCATAATTTATAGATCGGCAGGTAAGGGTGCTGTCGAGCAGCTAAATGTGCTTTACCATTCGGCCATCAGATTTGCCACCAATGCTCCTTATAGGACACATCACTGCACTCCTCTGTATAACCGTCGCAAGACCCACTGGTTGATGCTTATTTATAAAACCCTCTTAGGCCTCACTCCCCCCTATCTGAGATATCTACTGCAGCCCTCATCCTCCATACAACACCCGTTCTTTCAGCCACATTCTGTTAAAGGTCCCCAAAGCACACACATCGGTGGGTCGCTCCACTTTTCAGTTCGCTGCAGCTAGCGACTGGAACGAGCTGCAACAAACACTCAAATTGGACAGTTTTATCTCAATCTCTTCATTCGAAGACTCAATCATGGACACTCTTACTGACAGTTGTGGCTGCTTTGCGTGATGTATTGTTGTCTTTACCTTTTTGTGCTGTTGTCTGTCCCCAATAATGTTTGTACCATGTTTTGTGCTGCTACCATGCTGTGTTGTCATGTGTTGCTGCCTTGCTATTTTGTTGTCTTAGGTCTCTCTTTATATAGTGTTGTGTTGTCTCTCTTGTTGTGATATGTTTTGTCCTATATTTATATATTTTTTTTATTTTTAGTCTCAGCCCCTGTCCCTGCAGGAGGCCTTTTGGTAGGCCGTCATTGTAAATAAGAATTTGTTCTTAACTGACTTGCCTAGTTAAATAAAGGTGAAATAAATAAAAATGAAAAAGTCCTCAGCAGACAAGTGGGTTAAGACCTTGTGTGATTCATAATCGTCACGCAGACCTGACGTGATCCAGACTAGCCTACTGCAGCTGCACTCTATCTCCTCTGCTGCTGGGTGTAAATCAAGGAGGTATACCAAATGCCAAAGATATTCTTTGGTATTTTTGTATGAGCCATAGCACTTGTCACGTTGTGCACGTATGCAAAATGTGCATGTATGCAAAAGTGTTAGCTTACATGTTGGCATGGTTGTATCTGCGATCTAAGCAGTCCCACTGCGATTGCCTCATTAGAGGCTCTAGGGGCAACCTGGGTCCGGGGCTTCTCCTTTTCAAAGGCACGTTGAAAATGGGGAAATATGTTTTCATGTAGTTGCTAAGGGAAGTGATACCCATTGCTACAGTGTTGGGACCTAGACCTGGGGTTAGTTCCTTTTTAGGAACAGAAGACTAGTCAGCATAGGCTGTGCGCAACAAATTGACCGCTTGTGTGTGTGTGTGTGTAAGCCCACTCTGCATAGCCCCCTGGCTGCCGTATAAAGCAGATACCCATAGACTTCCAGCCATTGCGCATTGGCTCGCAAAACTACCTCAACTTCCTTCGTACTGGACACATAGACATAAAAATGGTATTGGCAAGTTCATCTTGTGTCCCTTTTAAGTAGACCAAATGTTTCGGGTGTGGACTTAAACATTTACAGTAGTCCTGCAGTAGCAATGTGGGCTCCCAAGTGGCGCAGCTGTCTAAGGCACTGCATCTCAGTGCTTGAGGTGTCACTACAGACACCCTGGTTCGAATTCAGGCTGTATCACAACCGGCTGTGATTGGGAGTCCCACAGGGCTGCGCACAATTGGCCCAGCGTCGTCAGGGATTGGCCGGGGCGAGGGCGTCATTGTAAATAACTATTTGTTCTTAACTGACTTGCCTAATTCATCCTTTCATCCAAGGTGTGGAAAGACATGTAAACAGCACAACTTCCTCACAAGTTTGCATGAACTAACCAGTTGAGCAACACATGTTGCTTCAGATATGGTTAACTTAGCATTGTATTGCCTATGGTTATGTGGTTTAGCCTGAGCTAAGGAGTACAGTTCCTCCAAAGTAATAGTTGCAGCAGTCTACTTGGCTTTCAGTTCAGGTTACGTCTGAAAAGCGCAGCCTAAATTGAGTAATGTTATAGGATGAGTTTCACATCATTAAGCATGTTCGCTCATTTGTGACTTCGCATACACGGACCTAACCCCCGAGCAAAGATGTCCCCTCCTGTTGTTGGCAACTCAAAGCATAGAGCTTGAGCGGGCGGCCTTCACATTCATAAGTTCAGTATGGGAACCATAGAGCCACAGCCAGCGGTAAACAAAGGCAAAGCTCTGTGGGCCTTTCTATTCGTGGTGGCAGCCCCGCCTACTGTCACATACACAGGAGTGACGGTGCTCCTTTGTCGGTTGGTCACACCGCCATGAGTTCTGTTTACACACCTGCATATCTCATCTGCTCTTTCTGCCAAATGACTCTTCGTTGTGCAACGTGTTTTTCTTCGAGGGAAGACGGTATACTATACATGTGTGGCCCACGCACAGTTGTCTATAGATTGCACAGGATTGTTCTGGACACCATTTGTTTTAGGGTGAAACACCGCTTTATCAGGGGCTCTGTGCATGCAAAGGTGAAAAATGTATTACATAAAACTGATTCTATGATCTTCGCTGAGTTGGTTCTGCAGTTATAATACTGCTGGGGATTAAACTGTTCTCATCTTTGACTCATGTAACTCTTTTGATTGAGGGAAATAATGTCATAGAGTTTATGATTAAATGTCACCAATTCAGTTTCATCACTTTATTGTGCATTTTATCCACTGTCAATACAGAAGAGATTCTATTTGATTACATTATTACCCAATTTCAGATTTAACCTAAATAGACGAGTACATGCAAACAAACAGCCTCTTGACTGATTCTGAAGAGTTTGTCGTCAAAATTGCAGAATGCTCCTTCAAAACAAGGTTGTGTTAATTTGGCACCAAACAGAAAGGGAGTACCTGGGCTGTTGAGAGCAACACAAACGTTTGTTTTCCGTGGCAAAATATTTTCTGTTGCGTGTCCCCAATGAACATGACCATGGACTTGTTCACCACACTCCTTCCATGGGTATCCCACTTTCTGGAATTGAGCCATGCTGCTCCCCCTTGAATCAGGGTCATGGGACGTAACCAGAGAGGATTCTAGTGTCTGGCCAAGCAGGCGACAATTTACAGCTCTCGACAGCCCCTACATTAGAACTGCCTACAAGAATGTCAGCCTTATGGAGTGGAATGGCCTGTGGCCATAGTGCTGGCACCCCTTTTCACAACAAGCGACACACTCCGGTTTTTACAAGGGCACACAACCTAGTGTTTGAACCGTACACAGGTTAGTCCCTCTTCCCCTCTGTCCCCTACCATTCTAGTCCATTTTGTCAGTGTCTTCTACTGGGTTTATGTTTGGGTGCTGTCTTAAAACATTTGTGAAAAGAATTGGTGGTTATTGATGCAAGCCTAACAGTCCAATAAGGCATGCTAAAAAAAAAAAGGTGGGCAATATCTCTTTAAGTGCGGAAGTGCTATTGCGGTTTGCCTTTTGTTTATGATGGGAGAGATTATAGCTAGAACATTGTGTGCTGTGTACTCTACTGAAACCTTTGATGGGTGGGTGTCTGCAGAGAAAATGAACTCTTAGACAAATAGACTCATCAAACTTGTGTATAGGGACAAGCAATGGAAAGTGCTTGTTAAGAGAGTGATAGTGCAATGCATCTGACTGTTTTATTCAATGTGTCATTGTGTTTTCCTAAGGATATGGCACAATATTGTGTGGCTGCAATGCTTCCTTATCTTTTCTATCACAACTGCTTTCCTTAGCAAGTGACTAAGACAACCCATTTTTGCATCCTCTGATCAGATGTAGTAGCTTTGTACAATGCTTGTTTATTCAAATCTGTATCTGATGGTGCAATTCCACCATGATCTGCATGGGGGCAGTATACTCTTCTGAACCATGTTCAAAACAGTTCATAGGAGGGGAACTTGTTGTTTATCTCACTTTCTCTGCCAACCATGGAAACAATGTGAGGTTATGCAACACATGTTGCTCTTTCTTTACTTAAAGTAATAACCATCATATGTAATCAAAAGAAATGCATTTGCTACAATATCTGTAGATATGTCTGTACAAGGACGAAGGAGCAACCAACTCTAGCTGTAGTTGAGGTTCACTTGAATTATTTGTTACATTGAAGAAGTTTGTTATTGTGTCCTTCATGTTTCTTCAGCACACCGTATGTTTGTGTGTGTGGCAGTGCACAGGTGTTCATAAGCTACCATCAACTTTATGGCGGTTAGGGTGAATGTCTCTATTGTTAAACAGTGGGCACAATCATTGATAATGAGACTGACAAGGGCAATCCGATGTGTGTGTGTTTTGTTTTTTGGCACAAAAGATCTACATGAAATCCTGGACAACATGAAAGGACACCCTGTATTTCTACCTCCTATTGTAGCATTGGAGTAGTGGCACAAACTGAGACTACACCATGCCAGGGCAAGAGCTGTTTGAATGTCTGGTATCATACACAGAGTATCCAAAACATGTTCTTTCCATGACATGGACTGACCAGGTGAATCCAGGTGAAAGCTATGATCCCTTATTGATGTCACTTATTAAATCTACTTCAATCAGTGTAGATGAAGGGGGGAGACAGGTTAAAGAAGGGTGTTTAAGCCTTGAGGCAATTGAGACGGATTGTGTGTGTGCCATTCAGAGGGTGGGCAAGACAAAATATTTAAGTGCCTTTGATCGGGGAATGGTAGTAGGTGCCAGGCACACCGGTTTGTGTCAAGAACCGCAACACTGCTGGGTTTTACACGCTTAACAGTTTCCTGTGAGTATCAAGAATGGTCGACCTCCCAAAGGACATCCAGACAACTTGATACAACTGTGGGAAGCATTGGAGTCAACATGGGCCAGCATCCCTGTGGAAACGCTTTCGACACCTTGTAGAGTCCATGCCCCGACGAATTGAGGCTGTTCTGGTCTGACTCAATATTAGGAAGGAGTTCTTAATGTTTTGTAAACTGTCTATATTTATTGGCCTAATCACATGCTTAGTGTTTCATATATCAAACCCCAATTGGTAGGACTGCAGAAATGTTGTGTAAATAGCTACTTCAACTATTTCAACAGAATTGGTTGGTCCTCATTGTGTTTTCAATGACACCCAAAGACATAGAAATGTAAATACTAGGTAATTACAGTTAAGTATTAACATTAAGGGAATATCTTTACATTAGCATTACTGGAAATGGCCTCAACCCCAATTAAGGTTAAATCCAGTCTGTATGTGACTTAGCAAAGAAACCCTTTTGTTATAGGCTAGTTCTGCCTGTTAGCCTGTTTAGAGGTTTTGTTTTCTGCCTGGCTGACCCAGCTGAGTTCTGCTGAGTAACACAAGCGGGTTAGGTTCCCAAGCACCTGTCATGCTTGGAGGAGCTCATCACTAATCAATAAGATTTTAGCCTTGACTACCCTCATCTGTATCCACTGTAATGAGAGACTAGTTTTGACCAAGGCAGATGCGGTTTGTTACAATGGTTAAAACAGTGGAGATTGACTGATTTGAACTGAGGTAATGGTCGTTTAGGTTGAGGAACGGAAGAAGAAGAACTGAGTAGCTGCTCGTCATTAGTGTAAATGCAGAACACTAACCAGTATGTTTGCCCACATTCACAACCATAAGGTTAATAGTGGACTTTTTGTACATTCAAAGATGGCGTGTTAGTGTAACGTTAGTACTTATATTTCCCAGTGCCTGTACTTTCCAAGATTTCTCAGCCAGGTCAAGTGCACAGACTCACGCACATGCCACAGCTAGTCTCGCAGCTCATCCTTTGGCTCCCAGAGGCTCTTTTCACAGGTGGCCATCCAATAAAACCACCATCTTTTTTGAGCATCATCACTGCTGGTCATCCAATCACTGCGCTGGCAGTGGCCCAATTGGATGCTTCTTCCACCATTAGAGGCTAAGCCAGTCCTGGTAGCATGCGGGATAACCGGATGGGCTTATCCGATTTCAGCCTTCTCATTCTACGTCATCACCTCCAGGTCACCAAACTCTGACCCCGCCTTTTAGGTAACACAACATGGCGCAGGTTTCCACCACACTACTAAAACAAGACAGATGAAAGTAGAGGATGGAAGAGGGGATACATATAGGGGCACTGCTAGAATGCAGTAAGTAAAAAAAAAAAATAGGATTGGACCAATGAGAGTGAAGAGAGGATGCACATGTCACCACTTCCCATGGTGTCACTCCAGCCAGGGAGAGCTGAGCAGAAGGAGAGAGGAAGAGGAGGACGACGACAGGAGGATAACAGCAATGTGATCCCTACGAAGTGTGCCCAAACCTAAGTTTACTGACGCCATTGTGTAGGTTCTTGCTGCTCTGTCCATTAATCTGTTCTTCCCTAATCTAGCAGTAGGAATGGAGAGAAAAGCTTGAAACAGCCGCAATTGTCTGCCAGACCATTACTACCCTTGTCCGAGTCAATTTAATGATGCTCTTATTTATGTCCTAATGGGCTACCGTACTATTGCAGCTCTGGCTGTGAACTATGAATTCAGCTTTACATTTTAGTCATTTAGCAGACACTCTTATCCAGAGCAACTTACAGTAGTGAATGCATACATTTCATATATTGCATTTTATGCATTATTATTTTCTACTGGCCCCCCGTGGGATTCAAACCCACAACCCTGGCATTGCACACACCATGCTGGCATTGCAAACACCATGCTCTACCAACTGAGCCACAGGGAAGCTAAGGCATACCTATAGAAACTCTGCACTCAAACTCCTGACCTCATAGTTGAGCCCTACATTCTTATACCTCAGGCCACAAGGCTGACTTGGATGTCTAGCACTGCGCTTAAAATATGAGGCCTTCTACTTTGGCCACAGCAAAGTTATCCCCATATGGGCCCGGAGCAACAGCTCCAAATGACAGTGAACCAATTTGTGCCATCAATTGTTTGATACTCTAACTGTGAGGATAGAAATAATTGGCGGCCAGTGCCATGTCTTTTTTATATAGTGATTAAAATCAGAGAGATGCTTGTCAAGAGGCATCAGCTCATTTCCCAATCAACTTAAAGTTTTGCTTTCTCTTATGATGTCATGGCTTCAAAAAACATCAATCTGAAGTTTTGCGGGGCTGACAAAAAAGTATCTCTTGTTGGGTATATTTGGCTCACAGCCAATGTCTTTTTAATCTGATAGACTCTGTCTTGTGACTGGTTTAAAAAATTAAAAAAAGGAACGCCGTGACCTCAGCCATTTTATGAACACAGCCACTGGTGATTTAACGCACGTTTCTTCCGACTTGACTTACGCTGTAACATAAACTGAACTAAGTGTAATAAACAAATCTAAAAATAGGGTTTGAGGTGCATGTGAAAGCCATCAAGCCACCGTTGGATTATAATGTTTATGTCCTGTAATCAGTTTATGCTGTTAAAGGGGCAGACGTGGTAAGTCTTCTCCTGCTGATGCTGATTTGGTGTGACGTGTTCATGTCTCCTGACTGCCACGAGACTACAGGCCAACAAACCACTTCCTGTTTCGCCCACAGTGCAGAACAAGCCATTTAATTGCGTTTCCTTTCCGTATGGACCCTGACTGTGGGAGGGTCAATATTGTGCATCCTATGTTGGTTTGTTTTACAGCTTTTGCTTCCTCAGGATTATGTCATTGACATGGGCTTGCTACCCTGAGACTGCACGCTCTTATTTCAACAAGCAAAGAAAATATTAGTGTTTACTCTTGCCAAGGTTGAATTAAAGATAAAATATATCACATTTCTAATCAAATACCTCATTGTTGTTATAAACAGGGCATATGACGTAAAACTGGTTTGACACTTTCCCCTTTTCTTATGTTTCTCATATTTCCTCTGTTTTGGATATCTAATAACATAGCCTTTATTTATAGGTTATTACATTACTATGTTGTACTGATCCAGTTTCTTACTTACTATATTATCAACATCAAAGGTTTTAATGTTCTTTATAGAGGAATCACTGATCCTATGAAGGCCTTGTCCCCAGTTCTCATGATGACTTTTCGCCTTCGTGTTTTCAACCAATTACTCTATGCATTAACAGTCGGCCATGGGAACAACCTGGGAGAGATGAAGCCCTACTAGCTGTCAACACCACCTGTGTGTGTGCCTGTGCCCTCGATAGAACTTTCATTGATGGCAGTATACTTCCTCAAGAGCAGCAGATCATTACCTTTAATGCTTATGAATGAGGAAGTCAATGCTGATGTTATTGCCACCTATAAGGCATAGACCTATCAAGGCACCGTGTTGTCTATCATCTTTAGTGCTGTGTAATGCGTACTCATTTGAAATCATTGACATATTTTATATACTGTACCTTTTTGAGGTGGATCTGGACATTTCACATTGCTCTAGGGTTATGAATGTAATGTAATGGATGTAGGACTAAGCTAAAGAACCATTGCCTGTCATCTTTAATAGGAAGAGACTGGAAGTACAATGATATCGACGTAAGTGTAACTTTATTTTGAGGGTCAGACCTCTGAAGATTGATGTGCCATTGCCTTTTGAAGGGTTGTTACGTGACACATAGCGAAGTGAAGCATACTCCATCTTATCAAACCAAATCATAAGCAGTTTACAGCCATTGGCATCAGTGAGCATATGCAGTATCCATGACAACAAAGCAGGCCATAGCCATATAAATTATTTTGGATGAGTACATGGAAAAACAAAACAACAATATGCTGAAATTTAGCCGTTAGCCATAACAGAGTGAAATACTCGGAAACAACGCAAGGTCAGTAGTGTGTGGCTAAAGGGACTGGTTTTCTTCTGTCGAGGCCTTGACGACATCACACTCTGTCTGAGTGATTTATAGAGTTCTAGTCACCCAATCCCTGACCTTTCCTTTGGGAGGATTCCAGTTTTTCTTTTCTGATGTCCTGCCGTACAGAACAAAAACTTAGCAGCTGCATCTGAGCAGCTTCCACATTGACAAATCTGTGTCCTGAAACAATTCCTGTAATGTAATGTAGTCATTCAAACAAATGAATGTATAGTCTACCCTTTTTTCAATGGAAACCTTTTTATCTGTCTGTCTACTATCATATCAATCTATCTTTGTTGCCTCAAATGGCTAATTCAAAACCTATAGTTGCTTCCATTACAATTTTACAGAACAGTGGCATGGGACTTCCAGGCCTGTTTCCCTGACGTCCTGCCAAAACCCTCCATGCTCTGTAACCTCTTTATTCCTTTCATTAAAGCTTCTCTCTACCATTAAGAGGGCCAATGAGCGACATATCGTTATTCCGTTCCTTTGCCAAGCCCATGTCAACAAGTTGACACTGAGGCAACTCAACCCTGACCCATGGTGTGACAGCGGGGACATCCGCGCTCCGTACTGCCACAACCAGCAGAGCTCAGCAGGCCATGATTGATGCTGATGCTATTATTAGTCTAGGTCAGAGGGGCCGTGTCATGGTATTGTGAGAAGGGCATTTCTCTGCGAGTTACAAGGCACTTTTGTAGGTAAGGGAACTCTCTGGCACATGCAATGCTGTTTAGAGCTTAAAGACGTCCTCCAGCAATTTCTGAACTTTTACTGTTGAAAAGTGATATCCCATGTATAAATACAGTAAAGTACACATACTAAAGGGTAAAAAAATTATATAATTTTGAGCAAAATTGTGTGTTTTAGACACAACTGCAAGCTTCAAGGAATAGGGCATTCAAGGAGTTGGTCTCATGGGGATTTGTGATGTAATCGGCATCCCCTCTTGCTTGAGGAACAATAATGAACAAATAGAGAACAGGATACCTGGACCATGAGGATACCTGGACCACCTATTGAGATGTGCCTTTTGTTTAGAAAATCAGGTGATAAATTAGCTGATATGGCGACTGGAGTATGATTTTAAAGGGACATTTAGAAATCTTTAAAGTGGTGTATTTTCAGGATATGTCTATTTTCTAAATCATCTGTTGTGGCAGTCCAGCTAGCAGTATGTGACTCAATCCCAAATGAATGGAAAAGGACATTGAAATGCAGTTGCATTACAGTTGACTAGCTTGTTTTGCAACGCTATCAACAATCAAGCAGTACAGTGAGGTCATTATCAGATGACTAGGGCGGAGCTAGACTTTGCGAGGGGAGTTAACCTCGTGGTGTCTCTTGTTTTGCTCTTTTTCACCTGGTGTGCTGAAGCTTCAGGTAAACAGCACATTCCGATCCCTCACCGAGTGTGGGAGGCCTGTGTTTGCTCAGTCTTGCTCTGCAGGCCTCTGCACGTCCACACACAAACATGTGCACACATACACCACATGCACGCAGGACACACGCACACACACTCTGTGCACATTCATTAACGATCTTGCCCAAGATGTTTTGATTCTATCTTCACATTTTCTTAAAGGAGAACCAAGTGTATTCTGGTCATAGATAGACTCTTTCATTACTATGATCCAGACAGAAAATGTGTTAATAGCCAGTTTCCCATACATGGATTAAGCCTAGTGTAGTTTAGTCCTGGAATAAAAAGCTTATCTAGACATTCTCCACTGAACATCAATTTTTGTCCAGGAATAGGCTTAATCTGTGTCTGTGCGAAACTGGCCCCATAGAGTTTAACCAGGCAAGCAGCTACAGATTATGTCTGTGTGTTGTGGGGTGGGCGGAATAGCAGGTACTTTCTCTTACTTCTGCAGAGGGCATGTACTGTACATCACATCATTTAAGACATGTGACTGCAGTATCTCAAATTCCACCAGCCCTCATCCTGTTATATCTCTCACCAGTCCTTGTGTTGCGTTTTCTCTTTTACAGTTTTGCTGTGTTAGCGGATCAAACCGATTTAACGCAGCCTGAGTCTCATGACTATGTGTAAGTTAGCACTGTACTTGACCATGAAAGCACCTTCTATCTGCGTTAAACAAAGAATACATTAAAGAAGACATATGGTTACTGCTGCGGGATATATTGTAGTGGTTCAAGAGTGAAAGAGATGTCAAAAGATGAACAAATGCTTTGATTTCAGCAGTCATTTGTTGTAACAAAATGTCTTATGTTACCTTTAATAGCATTTGAAGACTTGCTTATGTAACTATTTAACTGTGATTTCCACACCCGTTGAGAGTGAAAAGAGACTCATGGTCAAGAGATTCATGACTGGAGCAAATATCTTTTCTCCCTCTTCATTAAACTCCATTTTGCCATGGCATGTCACACAGAGTAGAAAAAAAGTACTCACTACATATGTTTAGCCTAATTATTTAACTTTGCCAACTTCACAATTTACTACAGTGGGCACAGTAAAGTAAATGGGCCACATCAGAGTATGGTTTCAGACGAGTTCTGTGTTATGCCATAGACAGGTTGGTTGTTTAACAAAAACACCAACGCATGCGTAACTATGGAGCAAAACGGACAGGATTGGCTTAGATTGTTAACAACATGTATATTTCGTCTACAATGTTAATTGAAAACAAATACACTTGCACAATGAGCACTTGTCTCTCAAATGCATTGCTACAGTTGTTAGTTGGCTAGCTAGAAAATGTTTGTCATATTAGCGTATACATGACATCAGTCAAAACAACTTAAAACAAGACATGGTATCAACAACAATATAAAACTAGCTGAAACGGGCCACCTAAGATTCCCCACATGGCAGCTTCTTGTCATTGTTGCTAGCTATCAGGCCATCCAGAATCACAACACACGGCCTTCTGCCCCATTGAAGCACTCACATTTCTTTTGTGGCGTTGTAAGCTAACCTGTCTATAGATAGAGCATATGCTAGGAGACTTGGCCCATATAACTGACGGATTTGTGTCCACTCAATCATGGAGATTCTTCAAAGTAACCACCCTTTGCCTTGACGACATTTTTGCACACTCTTGGCATTCTCTCAACCAGCTTCATGAGGTAGTCACCTGGAATGCATTTCAATTAAAAGGTGTGCCTTGTTTAAAGTTAATTTGTGGAATGTCTTTCCTTCTTAATGCGTTAGAGCCAATCAGTTGTGTTGTGACAAGATAGGGTTGGTATACAGAAGATAGCCCTATTTGGTAAAATACCAAGTCCATATTATGCCAAGGACTGCTCATATAAGCAAAGAGAAATGACCGTCCATTATTACTTTCAGTCAATACGGAAAATATCAAGAACTTTGAACATTTCTTAAAGTGCAGTCGCAAAAAACAATAAGTGCTATGATGAAACTGGCTATTATGAGGACCGCCACAGGAAAGGAAGACCCAGAGTTACCTCTACTGCGGAGGATAATTTCATTAGAGTTACCAGCCTCAGAAATCAGCAATTAACTGCACCTCAGATTGCAGCCCAAATAAATGCTTCACAGAGTTCAAGTAACAGACACATCTCAACATCAACTGTTCAGAGGAGATTGCGTGAATCAGGCCTTCATGGTTGAATTGCTGCAAAGAAACCACTACTAAAAGACACCAATAATAAGAAGAGACTTTCTTGGGCCAAGAAACATGAGCAATGGACATTAGATCGGTGGAAATCTGTTCTTTGATCTGATGAGTCCAAATTTGAGATTTTTGGTTCCAACCTCCGTGCCTTTGTGAGACACAGAGTAAGTGAACAGATGATCTCTGCATGTGTGGTTCCCACCGTGAAGCATGGAGGAGGAGGTGTGATGGTGTGGGGGTGGTGACACTGTCAGTGATTTATTTAGAATTTAAGGCACACTTAACCAGCATGGCTACCACAGCATTCTGCAGCGATACACCATCCCATCTGGTTTGCTCTTAGTGGGACGATCATTTGTTTTTCAACAGGACAATGACCCAAAACACACCTCCAAGCTGTGTAAGGGCTATTTGACCAACAAGGAGAATGATGGAGTGCTGCATCAGGTGACCTGGCCTCCACAATCACCCGACCTCAACCCAATTGAAATGGTTTGGAATAAGTTGGACAGCAGAGTGAAGGAAAAGCAGCCAACAAGTGCTAAGCATATGTGGGAACTCCTTCAAAACTGTTGGAAAAGTATTCCAGATGACTACCTCTTGAAGCTCATTGAGAGAATGCTAAGCTGTCATCAAGGCAAAGAGTGGCTACTTTTAAGAATGAAAATATGAAATATATTTTGATTTGTTTAACACTTTTTTGGTTACTACATGATTCCATATGTGTAATTTCATAGTTTTGATGTCTTCACTATTATTCTGCAATGTAGTAGAAAATACTAAAATAAAGAAAAACCCTTGAATGAGTTGGTGTGTCCAAACTTGTGACTGGTACTGTATGTTCTGTTCAGTTTGAGAAGGAGAGCATGAAGATGAGGACCTGAGGTCAACTTTGATAGTTTGCTACAACTAGAATTGATTTTATTAAAAACATTATGTTCCTTGCCCATGATGTCGGCCTATTTATCAGAGCTATTGACCTCACAATAACCAGATTTTAGTAATTTACGCTGTGGTGTTGAAACTTGAAGCACAATCAGTCGGAAATGGACAGCTCATGTGGCCGAAGTTCTAGTAGGCAAAATTCACTAACAATTTAGTGAGCTTTGTGTTGGAGCCTATTTATTCCTATTTAAGAAATAAGAGGTAGGCCTACCTGTTTGACAGACAAAAGTAGGCTATAGGCTGCTATATCCATAGATTTGTCGGTCAATTCCTCCACCCAACATGCACTCTTAAATTGCCTAACTCTGTGTCAGTGAAGGGCTGTTAAGTTAAAACCAAGACACGAATTGCGAGGGTAGATAGGCCTACATAGGCCTACTTTTTATTCAAGAAAATGGCATAAGAAAATAAAATGGATCCGATTTATATAAAGTTATCTATAACAGCACTTTGGTCCGCGATGCTTTATGCTAGAAACAAGATGTAAAATACTTCGAAAAGACTTGACGGCGATGCACATGGGGACATCATTGTTTCGTTTCTTTGACATTTAGAGGCTGAGCTACAACCTTCTATAGCTGAGGAGACAAAACATTTACTTTGCTTGGGAAGTAATCTCATTCTGTCATTATCAATTGATTAAGCTATTCACTTTCTGTACAATAGAAGATGTTTAAACTCAGACAGCTTTTAGGAAAATACTTGTGATCTTCTCTCGTTGGGTTAAGCCACAGAAGAAGAGTAGCCAGCAGTTAAAGCTTACATTTTTGCTGCGTCGGTAGGCCCACTCTGTCTGGGGTGGAAAGGTAGGCCTAACTTTTGAAAATGCCATGCTCAGATTCCTAATGATGTCTCAGATTTAATTATTTGTAAACAGGGTCAGTTTCTTTGCAAACAAGACACTGATTTGTCATTGGAGAAATATGATAAGATGAACACATAGGCCTATCTCTGTCCATTCTTAACCTGTAATTTTGGTGTTTTGCCTGATATAAAAAAAATAATCTGCTAATGTGAAAAATGAAGTAAAATTGCATGACATTTTTATTAGTCATTTTTTTCTCGGACCTGCTAATAAGATGGCTGTAAATAGATCTTTCAACCCCTACTCTTGTCCACAGTGGTCTGCAAACCCACAACCTTTGGCCTGCAGCCCTGTGTGCTGTCAGAATTCCTGCATTGTCATGTATTTGTATTTATTATGGATCCCATTAGCTACTGCCAAGGCAACAGCTACTCTTCCTGGGGTCCAGCAAAATTAAGGCAGTTATACATTTTTTAAAACATTATAATACATTCACAACAGATTTCACAACATATTACGTATGTGCCTACAGGCCCATACTCTACTACCACATATCTACAACACAACATCCATGTGTGTATAGTGCATATGTTATCATGTGTTTGTATGCATGTGTCTGTGCCTATGTTTGTGTTGCTTCACAGTCCCCGCTGTTCCATAAGGTGTATTTTTATCTGTTTTTTAAATCTAATTTAACTGCTTGCATGAGTTACTTGATGTGGAATAGAGTTCCATGTAGTCATGGCTCTATGTAGAACTGTGCGCCTCCTATAGTCTGTTCTGGACTTGAGGACTATAAAGAGACCTCTGGTGGCATGTCTTATGTGGTATGCATGGGTGTCCGAGCTGTGTGCCAGTAGTTCAAACAGGCATCTTGGTGCATTCAACTAGTCAATACCTCCCACAAATACAAGTAGTGATGAAGTCAATCTCTCCTCCACTTTGAGAGCCAGGAGAGATTGACATGCATATTATTAATGTTAGGTCTCTGTGTACTTCCAAGGGCCAGCCGTGCTGCCCTGTTCTGAGCCAATTGCAATTTTCCTAAGTCCCTCTTTGTGGCGCATGACCACACGGCTGAACAGTAGTCTAGGTGCGACAAAACTAGGGCCTGTAGGAC
This sequence comes from Salmo trutta, assembly GCF_901001165.1. Taxonomy (NCBI): domain Eukaryota; kingdom Metazoa; phylum Chordata; class Actinopteri; order Salmoniformes; family Salmonidae; genus Salmo; species Salmo trutta. The sequence continues at coordinate 15,885,338 of NC_042990.1, read as the reverse complement.
CTGCCTTGTTGATAGTGCTGTTAAGAATGCAGAGTAACGCTTTATTATGAACAGACTTCTCCTAATCCTAGGTACTGTTGTATCAATATGTTTTGACCATGAGAGTTTACAATCCAGGGTTACTCCAAGCAGTTGTCTCCTCAACTTTCTCAATTACCACATTATTCATTACAATATTTAGTTGAGGTTTAGTGAATGATTTGTCCCAAATACAATGCTTTTAGTTTTTGAAATATTTAGGTCTAACTTATTCCTTGACACCACTAACTGCAGCTCTTTGTTAAGTGTTGAAGTAATTTCAGTCGCTGTGGTAGCTGACGTGTATAGTGTCGAATCATCCGCATACATAGACTGGCTTTACTCAAAGCCAGGGCATGTCGTTAATAAAGACTGAAAAAAGTAAGGGGCCTAGACAGCTGCCCTGGCGAATTCCTGATTCTCCCTGGATTTTGTTGGAGAGGCTTCCATTAAAGAACAACCTCTGTGTTCTGTTAGACAGATAACTTTTTATCCACAGTATAGCAGGGGGTGTAAAGCCATATAACACATACGTTTTTCCAGCAACAGGCTATGATCAATAATGTCAAAAGCCGCACTGAAGTCTAACACAACAGCCCCCACGATCTTTTTATCATCAATTTCTCTCAGCCAATCATCAATAATTTGTGTAAGTGTTGTGCTTTTTGAATGTCCTTCCCTATAAGCGTGCTGAAAGTCTGTTGTCAATTTGTTTACTGTAAAATAGCATTGTATCTGGTCAAACACACATTATTTCCAAAAGTTTACAAAGGGTTGGTAACAGGCTGATTGGTTGGCTATTTGAGCCTGTAAAGGGGGCTTTACTATCCTTAGGTAGGTGTCACGGTTGTCGTCGGTGAAGGAGGACCAAAACGCAGCAGGTACGTGTATGCTCATTTTGATGATTTATTTAACTACAAAAATGAACATACAAAAATAACAAAAACGAAACGAACGAACAAACGACAACAACAAACAGTCTGGCAAAGCCTAAGCTCAACACAGAACAATCACCCACGAATAACAAACACAAACACACCCTAATATATGGGACTCTCAATCAAAGGCAGATAGACAACACCTGCCTTCAACTGAGAGTCCCAACCCCAATCAGCACAACATAGAAACACACTCACCAGACTACACATAGAAATACATAAACATAGAACATCAACCCAAAACCCCGGAAATACTAAATCAAACCCCCCTTTGAACAAACACACCACCCTGAACCACATAAAACAAATACCCTCTGCCACGCCCTGACCAAACTACAAAACAATTAACCTTATATACTGGCCAGGACGTGACAGTACCCCCCCCTTAACCTGTTACATCTAGGGGGCAGTAATTTCACGGCTGGATAAAAAACGTACCCGATTTAATCTGATTATTAGTCCTGCCCAGAAACTGGAATATGCATATAATTATTAGCTTTGGAGAGAAAACACTCCAAAGTTTCTGAAACTGTTTGAATGGTGTCTGTGAGTATAACAGAACTCCTATGGCAGGCAAAAACCTGAGATGCTTCTGTTCAGGAAGTACCCTGTCTGAACATTTCTTGCCCTTCTTTATTATCTCTGTCGTTTACAAAGGATCTCTGCTCTTACGTGACAATTCTCACGTCAACAATGGAGTCTCACAGCCCGGGAAAAACAGGAATGATGTCATTCAAAGCCCTGGCTGAAGCACACGAGAGCAAATGCTGAGTGGTCAGTCAATGGACTAAGCCTTAGGCGCGTGACACGCCCCGCCCCCGGCTTTTGGTTTTTTCCTCAGTTTACAGACAGGCAGATTCCCGGTCGGAATATTATCGCTTCTCTACGAGATAAATTGCATAAATATTGGTTTTAAACAGCGGTTGACATGCTTCGAAGTACGGTAATGGAATATTTCGAAATTTTTTGTCATATTTTGCGTCATGCTCGTGGCCGAGATTTAGCGTTGGGATAGTGTCTAGAACGCACGAACAAAACGTCGCTGTTTGGATATAACGATGGATTATTTGGGACCAAACCTACATTTGTTATTGAAGTAGAAGTCCTGGCAGTGTATTCTGATGAAGAACAAGCAAGGTAAGAACATTTTTCTTATAGGAAATGTGATTTTGGTGAAGGCTACACTGGGTGGGTGTCTAAATAGCTAGCCCTGTAACGCCGGGCTATGTACTTACATTATTGCAAAATGTGCTTCATCCGAAAAGCTATTTTAAAATCGGACATATCGAGTGCATAGAGGAGTTCTGTATCTATAATTCTTAAAATAATTGTTATGCTTTTTGTGAACGTTTATCGTGAGTAATTTAGTAAAATCACCGGAAGTGTTCGGTGGGAATGCTAGTTCTGAACGTCACATGCTAATGTAAAAAGCTGGTTTTTGATATAAATATGAACTTGATTGAACAGACATGCATGTATTGTATAACACAATGTCCTAGGTGTGTCATCTGATGAAGATCATCAAAGGTTAGTGCTGCATTTAGATATGGTTTGGGTTTATGTGACATGATATGCTAGCTTGAAAAATGGCTGTGTGATTATTCCTGGCTGGGTACTCTGCTGACATAATCTAATGTTTTGCTTTCGCTGTAAAGCCTTTTTGAAATCGGACAGTTTGGTTAGATAAAGGAGAGTCTTGTCTTTAAATAGCTGTAACATAGTCATATGTTTGAAAAGTGTAAGTTTTCGGATTTAGAGGAGTTTGAATTTCGCGCCCCGCCCATCATTGGATATTGGAGCAGACGTTCCGCTAGCGGAACGTGTAGATGTAAGAAGTTAAAGATGCTACCCCGGAAGCACCTTAACAAAAAAAAAAATAACCCCAAACAATACCCAAAAGAAAAATTCCCCCTTACTAAAGGGAGGGAAGGGAGGGTGGCTGCCGTCAACGACGGCACTGTGCTACACCCCCCCTCCCCAACCCACCTATTTTTGGAGGTGGCTCCGGCTCAGGCCGTTCCAGGCTGTCAGGGCAGTCTGGCAGCTCGGGACAGTCTGGGCAGTCTGGGCAGTCTGGCAGCTCGGGACAGTCTGGGCAGTCTGGCAGCTCGGGACAGTCTGGGCAGTCTGGCAGCTCGGGACAGTCTGGGCAGTCTGGCAGCTCGGGACAGTCTGGGCAGTCTGGCAGCTCGGGACAGTCTGGGCAGTCTGGCAGCTCGGGACAGTCTGGGCAGTCTGGCAACTCGGGACAGTCTGGGCAGTCTGGCAACTCGGGACAGTCTGGGCAGTCTGGCAACTCGGGACAGTCTGGGCAGTCTGGCAACTCGGGACAGTCTGGGCAGTCTGGCAACTCGGGACAGTCTGGGCAGTCTGGCCACTCCGGCAGTTCAGGGCAGTCTGGCCACTCCGGCAGTTCAGGGCAGTCTGGCCACCCCGGCAGTTCAGGGCAGTCTGGCCACCCCGGCAGTTCAGGGCAGTCTGGCCACCCCGGCAGTTCAGGGCAGTCTGGCCACCCCGGCAGTTCAGGGCAGTCTGGCCACTCCGGCAGTTCAGGGCAGTCTGGCCACTCCGGCAGTTCAGGGCAGTCTGGCCACTCCGGCAGTTCAGCGCAGTCTGGCCACTCCGGCAGTTCAGCGCAGTCTGGCCACTCCGGCAGTTCAGCGCAGTCTGACCACTCCGGCGACTGTTGACTGGCGGGCAGCTCCGACGACTGTTGACTGACGGGCAGCTCCGACGACTGTTGACTGACGGGCAGCTCCGACGACTGTTGACTGGCGGGCAGCTCCGACGACTGTTGACTGGCGGGCAGCTCCGACGACTGTTGACTGGCGGGCAGCTCCGATGACTGTTGACTGGTGGGCAGCTCCGACGACTGTTGACTGGCGGGCAGCTCCGACGACTGTTGACTGGCGGGCAGCTCCGACGACTGTTGACTGGCGGGCAGCTCCGACGACTGTTGACTGGCGAGGCTGGGTTTACGCACTTGCAGTTTAGTGCGGGGAGCGGGAACAGGACGAGTCGGACTGGGTGGACGCACTTCCGGGTCCGCACGAGAGACAGGAGCTGGAAACCCAGGGCTATGGAGGCGCACAGCCGGTCTAGATCTTACCTCCTGCACAACCCGCCTTGGCTGGATGGAACTAGTAGCCCCGTACGAGCGGGGTGCTCGTACAGGGCAGACTGGGCTGTGCAGGGGCCTGATGGTAGCCGTGCGTAGAGCGGGAGTTGGGTAGCCTGGTCCTCGGGGGCGTACCGGCGACCAGATGCACAGGCATCCTCCTACCAGGCTGGATGCCCGCTCTAGCACGGCACCTGCGAGGGGCTGGAATAACTCGCACCGGACTGTGCGTGCGTATGGGTGAGATAGTGCGCTTCTCAGCGAAACATAGCGCTCTCCACCCCATACGCTCCTCCATATAACCACGGGTAGCTGGCTTCCGGCTCTTCCTTCGCCTAGCCAAACTACCCGTGTGCCCCCCAAAAAGATTTCTTGGGGGTGCCTCTCGTGCTTCTCCCTCAGCGCGTCTCTGGCCTCGTACCATCGCCTCTCCGCCTTGGCTGCCTCAATTTCCCACTGCGGGCGCTGATAATCCCCAGCCTGATGCCAAGGTCCGGCCCCGTCCAGAATTTCCTCCCAAGTCCACTTCTCCCGCCAGTCCAACTCGAACGCCGTCTGCTCCTTCCTCTGCTGCTTGGTCCTTTGGTGGTGGGTGATTCTGTCACGGTTGTCGTCGGTGAAGGAGGACCAAAACGCAGCAGGTACGTGTATGCTCATTTTGATGATTTATTTAACTACAAAAATGAACATACAAAAATAACAAAAACGAAACGAACGAACGACGACAACAACAACAACAACAACAACAACAACAACAAACAGTCTGGCAAAGCCTAAGCTCAACACAGAACAATCACCCACGAATAACAAACACAAACACACCCTAATATATGGGACTCTCAATCAAAGGCAGATAGACAACACCTGCCTTCAACTGAGAGTCCCAACCCCAATCAGCACAACATAGAAACACACTCACCAGACTACACATAGAAATACATAAACATAGAACATCAACCCAAAACCCCGGAAATACTAAATCAAACCCCCCTTTGAACAAACACACCACCCTGAACCACATAAAACAAATACCCTCTGCCACGCCCTGACCAAACTACAAAACAATTAACCTTATATACTGGCCAGGACGTGACAGTAGGGGAATAACTTTTGCTTCCCTCCAAGCCTGAGGGCCTAGTAGGCTTAAATTAAAGATATGGCAATATCGTTCACTATTATCCTCAGTAATTTTCTATCCAAGTTTTCAAACCCCAGTGGCTTGTCGTTGTTGATAGACAACATACATTTTTTCACCTCACTTTACGGAATTCTAAACTACAATTCTTGTCTTTCATAATTTGGTCAGATATACTTGGATGGGTAGTGTCAGCGTTTGCTCCTGGCATGTCATGCCTAAATGTGCTAATCTTGCCAATAAAAAAAATCCTTAAAGTAGTTGGCAATATCAGTGGGTTTTGTGATGAATGGGCCATCTGAGTCAATGAATGATGGAGCGGAGTTCTACAGCCAGACCTATTTGCCATTTATTTTGCCTCATCCCTCTCAACCATACAATTGTTAAATTCCTCATCAATCCATGGGGATTTAACAATTTTACAGTAATTTTCTTAATGGGTGCATGCTTATTAGTAACTGCGAAAGCAATTTCATAAATGTGTCAAGTGCAGTATCTAGTTAAATAAAGGTTAAATAAAAAAATTCAGGGCAGTAAGAGGGACATAAATAAGGTTCCTTATATTGTGTCTTCCAACACCCCTAGGAAAATGTACATTTTCTGAAGCATTATGACAACTCAGCGACACAATGGTAGGGATTAAATGAGCTGGGCTTGGGTCATTGATAAGTCATTGTCTCAACGCAGCGTTATAATGCTGTGAAAGGATCCATGAACCCAAGTGATTTGGGTGGATCCCATCCTCCTTATAATATTAGCTTTGTTTCCAGAAGGGAAATGTAATGCTTATAGGATGAAGAACATTTTCTAAAACTGCATATCAAGGCTCTGGTCTGTCCAAGAAGTGAGGGTAAACAGTAGACTTTCTCCGCTATCCACTTTATGTTTTAATTATTATTATTTTGGGTACAGAGGAGGATCACTTGTTTTTTTTCAAGCGTTCAAAGAGGGTTTAGGTCAAATATATTTTGCTGAAGGGAGGGCCATCCATTTTCATTTCAGAGAAGACAGATTTTCTCCATGTAACCCTTATTATAAATAACGTTCACTCCCTTAGTGGCATGAGGGAGGCCCTTAAGAAAGCCTCTCTCCAAACAAAAAAAGCTATGTCTCAAGACCAGAGCCTGAACTGATCAGTGTACGGGATGCTTGCATGCCGTCCTCGCATGGCAGCCACATGCGTACACCCTTCAGCCAATCAGAGATTGAGTGATAGTGCGTGTCGGCCAATGGGGTCTCACTTCATTTCTGTTGAGGATATGCAGAGAGGAATACGCTGAGTTCACCTCAAGCAAGGGCCTGTTGTACTGTAGCAAATGTTCTGAAGGTCATACAAATTCCATCACTTCATACAGTACATGATGTTTATTTGTTAGATTCTTCTAAAACAATATAACCTTTACACATTTAAATCAACTTTAACCTGTGATAAATTCATTTTTAGCCCATTCCTTTTCACCAACAATTCCATATATATTTCAATTAGTAATTCCCCATTTAATCAGTGAAAAATATGTACAAAAAGGCTCTACTTTGACTTTGATCATCCCTGGCGTGAGATCCTATACTGCTGTCAGATCAGCTCTCCTTTTTCAGCATTTACACTGACCTGCTCAGTTTCCTATTTCGGAGTCAGACTGGGCCATAATGGGAATGAAAGGGGCCATGCTTGCATAAGAGGAAAACAGTTACCCTATACTCGCTCTTCTGTGTCACACTGTGACTCTAGTTATCTAATGCCCATGTCAAAATGGTTGTCAAGTTAACATTCACCTACCCATCAAATATCATGTGTGTCATGTAGTCTACATACAGTAGGACTACCTCACTAATTTGTCAAGTTAATTGTTACAAGTGAAAAAGGCCTGAGGGGTAGTCTTGGGTCAGTATTTACAATGTTCAATAGTCAAACTTGTAGAACCGAACTGTGATGTAATGTAAAGCCAGCATGCCAAGTAGGCCTACGCATTTATCTGGACATGCTCTCCCTTGGGAACATGAACGAGAAAGGCACAGAAAGGAAGATTGCACAGTTTGATGGGGGTTTAGATAGACGGAAATCGGTTGCCCTGCCAGTATGATGGCTTATGACAGTCTTTCACAGATCAGGCTCCATTGTTATCTTACACATGCTTTTTTTCTCACACACATGTGCTCCACCCATCTCTTTGTACAATAAGTATGTTATATATTTGTACAAATATAGAAGTCTTTTACATTAGAGTCTATTGTAAACCATTTTATATTACACTCTATTGTGTGCCCTGCCATTTATCGAGGTCTTTCAGTGGTGCCTAAACCTTATAGTCGTAAAAGCATGTCTATAACTGATCAGAGATGCTGTTTGTTTTCTATAGCACCTAACTAGCACATGGTGGCCTGGATTCTCTCAACCAGCTGTAATAAAAGCAGAACAGAGAGGAGGAGGAGGAGTAGAGAAGAGAGGGAGGCTTGCTTGACTCAGGCCCCTAGAACATAAACAGGAAATCCACAAGTGGGAGGGCAGGGATTTCTTGGGAAGGGTGTGGTGAACACATGTTGACTGAATGGGAGCCCTCGTGAACAACCGGCTAGACCAATCGCAATGTGAGTGATCAAGAGCCTGAGCCAATGAGAAGCCCTATAAAGAAACCAGAGAGTATGACTGCTGTTTTGAGTATGATGTTTTTATATCATCAGAGGGTTTTGTGTTAGAAGGAGGGCAGGGTAGTGTGTTGCAATGTTTACATTGATGCTTATTTCCAAAGGTATTCAGAAAGTGAATAGAGTTCCAAGGTATCATTATTGTAATTTGTGTTAATTGTGTGACATCCTGGCATATCTTCCCACAGAATGTCATTATATTTATTTTATCATACCTGCTTATTTCTGAATATGGAATGATCACTGAAGCGAAAGATATATACCAGGGACTCCAAACTCTGATTCAAGAGTGACCAACATAACCACACAATGGGTACAATCCTTGTGTCGGTGACTGAAAGTTAGCTGCAAAATGAACTATTACTGCAGTAGCTTCAGCGTTCACGGTTTACTAGCCTGGTCAGGTGAGGAAACTGGATGGGGAGTATTTCCTTTTTTCCTAGAAAAACGGCTGGACATATCTGGGCAAGAGAGCAGTGTGAGTGTGCATGTGTTGGGATGTCTTGAAGCACAGGCCATAGTAGTCAGGGCATACCAGAGCAGCGCTCAACAGGGAAGGAGAGCATTGCAGCAGACTGACTAACCTTGTTTGGTCAGAGAGAACGGATAATAGAACATTGGGTACTTTGACAGGTGGCGCTTCTCTCAGCTTTACAATGCTGGCCAAGCCTTTGGTCACAACACAATACATAACACCAACAGGTATAATATATTATGATAGATTTATAATGCATTGTCAGACTTGTCATAAGCACATATGACATCCTTACTAAATAACAGCCCAACAATTTGCTACATAGACATAACATATCATACAGGAATCCTTAAAATAATAACACATTATAAAAGCTCAGACATGTTTACAACAAGTTATAAAGCTTTATAACAAGTTATAAAGCATCATGTCTGTCAACTCTACGTAAAGTAGTTACATTTTATCCATCGTCTCCCTTAAATAACACTTTTACATGAATAATAGCTCATTTGGTAGAGCATAGCGCTGGTAACGCCAGGGTAGTGGGATCGATTCCCGGGACCACCCATACGTAAAATGTATGCACGCATGACTGTAAGTCGCTTTGGATAAAAGCGTCAGCTACATGGCATATATTGTAATGCATCCTTTCTGACAGTTTACCAAATGACTGATCACTTCTGTCACAGAAAAGCTATAGGGAACACAAATAATCACTTTCTATTATTATTAAAAGGACATTTTGCATGATGACTTTGTGTTTTTTACAAATGGATGAAAATCAGTTTTAGTCTGTCATTTCAATTGTTGTTCATTGTGAAACAATTGAATGTCCCAATAGGATATGCCTGAATGGTGAATGGTAAGGTGACTAATATATTCCACATATACAAATGTTCTAAGACAACAGTCAGAGGGAAAGAAAAGAGACTGCTAAAGTACCTTGGTTTCTGATATTTGTCATCACTAAGTATTTCCTCTTTCTAGTGCTGACTCAACTTGTTTCTGATTGGTCAGAGGTCTAAATCACTTGCAATATCATTGTCTGAGGCCAGTTTCACACGGGCTGCCACTTGCACTCTGAATGCACAGCACTCCCCAGAGCTCTGTGTCAAGCTGGATTTATAATGTGATTCATAATGATGATAATCTTGATTGATTAACATGAACGGGCAAGTATGGCATCGTCACACATGGGAGGCTCCCTGTCCGAATTATTTCCCCCTTCAGGAATTTTCATTGAGCAAACACATAGAAAAGGCAACATCTTCAGCTTTCTCATAAACAGCCTCAATTGCAAAGAGTTCAGTTGACAAAACTATACGTTCAATATTTATGTATGACTTAACTTTATCTAGTTTCTGAGTTTTGTTTTTCTTACAAAGTTATATAACGTTTCGTGAGATTAACATACTGTGACTGCCATGTCCTGACCAGTATAAGGGGTTATTGTTTATTGTAGTTTGGTCAGGACGTGGTAGGGGGTATTTGTTTTATGTGGTTCGGGGTTTAATGGTATATGTATTTATGTAAGAGGGGTGTTTGATTTTTGTGTTCCGGGGTTTTTGGGTAATGTTCCTGTTTTGTATTTCTATGGTTTTCTATGTTGTTGTACTGCTGTGTGTTAGCCTGCAACACTGTTCGTTCAATCGTTTTCTTGTTTTGTTTGTTACGTGTTCTAATAAAGTTAAGATGAGCACTCAACCCGCTGCGCCTTGGTCCATGATGTACGACAACCGTTACAGAACTTCCCACCCCCAACGGACCAAGCAGCGGAGGAAGGAGCACGATGAAGAAGGATGGACATGGGCGGAAATGAGGATGAGCATATCCAGGGCTATGGAGGAGTTAAGGGAGCCGGAGAGGCAGCCCCAATAAAAAAAAATTGTGGGGGGCACACGGGTAGTTTGGCTAGGCCAGGGTTAAGCCCCAAGCCAACTCCCTGTGCTTATCGGAGGCAGCTTGTTACTGGTCAGGCCCCGTGCTATGGGGTGATGCGCACGGCGTCGAGGCCGAGCATTCACAGGCCGGTGTGCGCGGTGCCAGCGCCCCGCATTTGCCAGGGGGAAGCGGGCATCCAGCCAGTAAGGGTGGTGCCAGTACTGCGCTCAAGATCGCCAGTGCGCCTTCACGTCCCAGTGTATCCTGTTCCCGCTCCTCGCACTAGCCCTGAGGTGCGTGTATTCAGTCTGGCACATCCAAAGCCAGCACCACGCACCAGGCTTCCAGTGCGTCAGGCCAGTCCAACTCGTCCTGTTCCTGCTCCTCGCACTAGCCCTGAGGTGCGTGTTTCCAGTCTAGCACATCCAGTACCAGCCCCACGCACCAGGCCTCCAGTGCGTCAGCCCAGTCCAACTCGTCGTGTTCCTGCTCCCCGCACTAGCCTTGGGGTGCGTGTATCCAGTCTGGCATCTCCAGTACCAGCCCCACGCACCAGGCCTCCAGTGCGTCAGCCCAGTCCAACTCGTCCTGTTCCTGCTCCCCGCACTAGCCTTGGGGTGCGTGTATCCAGTCTGGCATCTCCAGTACCAGCCCCACGCACCAGGCCTCCAGTGCATCAGCCCGGTCCAACTCGTTCTGTTCCTGCTCCCCGCACTAGCCTTGGGGTGCGTGTATCCAGTCTGGCATCTCCAATACCAGCCCCACGCACCAGGCCTCCAGTGCATCAGCCCAGTCCAACTCGTCCTGTTCCTGCTCCCCGCACTAGCCTTGGGGTGCGTGTATCCAGTCTGGTACCTCCACTACCAGCCCCACGCATCAGGCTTTCAGTGCGCAGTCCCCGCCCAGAGCTTCCGACGACAGTACCCCGTCCAGAGCTTCCGGCGACAGTACTCCGTCCAGAGTGTCCGGAAACAGTGCCCCGTCCAGAGTGTCCGACGACAGTGCCCCGTCCAGAGTGTCCGGCGACAGTGCCCCGTCTAGAGATGGCCCACAGTCCGGAACCAAGAGAGACGGCCCACAGTCCGGAACCAAGAGAGACGGCCCACAGTCCGGAACCGAGTGAGACGGCCTACATTCCGGAACCGAGTGAGACGGCCTACAGTCCGGAACCGAGTGAGACGGCCTACAGTCCGGAACCGAGTGAGACGGCCTACAGTCCGGAACCGAGTGAGTCGCCCTACAGTCCGGAGCTCCCAGAGTCGCCCTACAGTCCAGAGCTCCCAGAGTCGCCCTACAGTCCGGAGCTCCCAGAATCATCCTTCTGCCTGAGGTCTAAGCGACGTGCCTCAGCCAGAGGTATTTAGCGGGGGTGGACAGGTTAGGTGGTGGACTAAGGCCAGAGCCTGAGCCACCTCCACAGTAGGAGGATTGAAGAGGGGGGGTGTAGCACGGGAACCGTCACTAACGGCAGCCACCCTCCCTTCCCTCCCTTTAGTTTGGGGGGTTTATTTTGTGTTTATTTTTGTGTGAGGTGCATCCGGGGTCTGCACCTTTGGGGGGGGGGGGGGTACTGTCACGTCCTGACCAGTATAAGGGGTTATTGTTTATTGTAGTTTGGTCAGGACGTGGCAGGGGGTATTTGTTTTATGTGGTTTGGGGTTTAACTTACATCTAGACGTTCCGCTAGCGGAACACCTGCTCCAATATCCAATGATGGGCGTGGCGCGAAATACAAAGTCCTCGGAAATCCGAAAACTTCCATTTTTCAAACATATGACTATTTTACACCATTTTAAAGACAAGACTCTCCTTTATCTAACCACACTGTCCGATTTCAAAAAGGCTTTACAGCGAAAGCAAAACATTAGATTATGTCAGCAGAGTACCCAGCCAGAAATAATCAGACACCCATTTTTCAAGCTAGCATATAATGTCACAAAAACCAAAACCACAGCTAAATGCAGCACTAACCTTTGATGATCTTCATCAGATGACACTCCTAGGACATTATGTTATACAATACATGCATGTTTTGTTCAATCAAGTTCATATTTATATCAAAAAACTGCTTTTTACATTAGCATGTGACGTTCAGAACTAGCATTCCCACCGAACACTTCCGGTGAATTTACTAAATTACTCACGATAAACGTTCACAAAAAACATAACAATTATTTTAAGAATTATAGATACAGAACTCCTTTATGCAATCGCGGTGTCCGATTTTAAAATAGCTTTTCGGTGAAAGCACATTTTGCAATATTCTGAGTAGATAGCCCGGCCATCATGGCTAGCTATTTTGACACCCACCAAGTTTGGTACTCACCAAACTCAGATTTACTATAAGAAAAATGTGATTACCTTTGCTGTCTTCGTCAGAATGCACTCCCAGGACTTCTAATTCAATAACAAATGTTGGTTTGGTTCCAAATAATCCATAGTTATATCCAAATAGCGGCGTTTTGTTCGTGCGTTCAAGACACTATCCGAAGGGTGACGCGCCCGGCGCATTTCGTGACAAAAAAATTCAAAATATTCCATTACCGTACTTCGAAGCATGTCAAACGCTGTTTAAAATCAATTTTTATGCGATTTTTCTCGTAAAATAGTGATAATATTCCGACCGGGAGTCGTTGTTTTCGTTCAAAGACAGAGAAAGTAAAATGGACTCTTCTCGTGCACGCGCGCGCCAGTCTCATTGTTCTCAGATCGACCACTATCCAAATGCGCTACTGTTTTTCAGCCATGGCCTGCAAAGTCATCATTCAATGTTCTGGCGCCTTCTGAGAGCCTATGGGAGCGTTAGAAAATGTCACGTTACAGCAGAGATCCCCTGTTTTGGATAGAGATGATCAAGAAGGCCAAGAAATGGTCAGAGAGGGCGCTTCCTGTTTGGAATCTTCTCAGGTTTTGGCCTGCCAAATGAGTTCTGTTATACTCACAGACACCATTCAAACAGTTTTAGAAACTTTGGAGTGTTTTCTATCCAAAGCTAATAATTATATGCATATTCTAGTTTCTGGGCATGAGTAATAATCAAATTAAATCGGGTACGTTTTTTATCTGGCCGTGAAAATACTGCCCCCTATCCATAACAAGTTATTGGTATATGTATTTATGTAAGAGGGGTGTTTGATTTATGTGTTCCGGGGTTTTTGGGTAATGTTCTTGTTTTGTATTTCTATGGTTTTCTATGTTGTTGTACTGCTGTGTGTTAGCCTGCAACACTGTTCGTTCAATTGTTTTCTTGTTTTGTTTGTTACGTGTTCCAATAAAGTTAACTTGTTATGGATAGGGGGCAGTATTTTCACGGCTGGATAAAAAACGTACCCGATATAATCTGGTTATTACTCCTGCCCAAAAACTAGAATATGCATATAATTAGTAGCTTTGGATAGAAAACACTCCAAAGTTTCTAAAACTGTTTGAATGGTGTCTGTGAGTATAACAGAACTCAAATGGCAGGCCAAAACCTGAGAAGATTCTGTACAGGAAGTACCCTGTCTGACCATTTCTTGGCCTTCTTTGTCATCTCTATCCAAAACAGAGGATCTCTGCTGTAACGTGACACTTTCTAAGGCTCCCATAGGCTCTCAGAAGGCGCCAGAACGTTGAATGATGACTCTGCAGTCTCTGGCTGAAAAACAGTAGCGCATTTGGATAGTGGTCGATCTGAGAACAATGAGACGGGCGTGCGCGTGCACATGAAGAGCCCATTTTACTTTTTCAGTCTTTGAACGAAAACAACGACTCCCGGTCAGAATATTATCGCTATTTTACGAGAAAAATCGCATAAAAATTGATTTTAAACAGCGTTTGACATGCTTCGAAGTACGGTAATGGAATATTTTGAATTTTTTTGTCACGAAACGCGCCGGCGCATCACCCTTCGTTACCCTTCGGATAGTGTCTTGAACGCACGAACAAAACGCCGCTATTTGGATATAACTATGGATTATTTGGAACCAAACCAACATTTGTTGTTGAAGTAGAAGTCCTGGGAGTGCATTCTGACGAAGAACAGCAAAGGTAATCAAATGTTTCTTATAGTAAATCTGAGTTTGGTGAGTACCAAACTTAGTGGATGTCAAAATAGCTAGCCTGTGATGGCCGGGCTATCTACTCAGAATATTGCAAAATGTGCTTTCACCGAAAAGCTATTTTAAAATCGGACACCGCGATTGCATAGAGGAGTTCTGTATCTATAATTCTTAAAATAATTGTTATGTTTTTTTGTGAACGTTTATCATGAGTAATTTAGTAAATTCACCGGAAGTGTTCGGTGGGAATGCTAGTTCTGAACGTCACATGCTAATGTAAAAAGCTGTTTTTTGATATAAATATGAACTTCATTGAACAAAACATGCATGTATTGTATAACATAATGTCCTAGGAGTGTCATCTGATGAAGATCATCAAAGGTTAGTGCTGCATTTAGCTGTGGTTTGGGTTTTTGTGACATTATATGCTAGCTTGAAAAATGGGTGTCTGATTATTTCTGGCTGGGTACTCTCCTGACATAATCTAATGTTTTGTTTTTGTTGTAAAGCCTTTTTGAAATCGGACAGTGTGGTTAGATAAAGGAGAGTCTTGTCTTTAAAATGGTGTAAAATAGTCATATGTTTGAAAAATGGAAGTTTTCGGATTTTCGAGGAGTTTGTATTTCGTGCCACGCCCATCATTGGATATTGGAGCGGTGTTCCGCAAGCGGAACGTCTAGATGTAAGAGGGATGAGCACTCAACCCGCTGCGCCTTGGTCCATGACGTACGACGACTGTTACAGTGACAGACCAACAACTTTAATGAGAGATGTGGTGATAGACTACTAGAGCCTGAGGCATGTTATATTGCGAAATAAAAGTATTTCTTGAAATAGTTGCCTTTGAAGTTGCCTTGAATATTAAAGGCAAAATGAGAACCAAAATCCTCCTTTACCACCACTCTGTCACAGAAATCCCCCAAGAGAAAACTCCAAGCTAACCAGACAAAACAACAGTGAAACTCCAACATGTCACTGAGAGGTAGTGACTACTCGATTGTTCCCATTAGCTGAGCTAATCCACAGCTACAGCAGTTTTTCCCCATGGCCAAGAGCCAAAATGATGGCACGTGTGTTTGTGTTTGTGCATGTTTGTATATTTTGCTCTGTTTGGGTGTACAAAAGAACTAACTCTCTCTCTCTCTACGAAGCCCACAGAAAACCAGACGCCATCCTATTCACTCTGTAGTCTCAAGACCATGCCATGCCTCAAGATGATTCTGCAATCCACAAGACAAACAAGACAGTAGAACAATTAGTGCATTTACTTTGTGTCTCAATCTCTTTGTCATAGGGCCAAAGAAATGTATGAAACTCAAGATGTGCTACAAACTGTCAGTTGCCAAGCAAATCTATGAAACTCAAGATGTGCTCCAAACTGTCAGTTGCCAAGCAAGTGTCTGGGACATGGCAGCCAATGGGAGACTGCATGAACAACTCCCCTTAACCAATCAGAGCTCTGATAAGGAGCGTGTGAAATGCCTTTAGCTACCTGAGATAAGGACCAAACTTCCCATGTTGTTTTTGCCCCAATTACCTTGAGACTCACAGAGCCAAACCATATAAACAGGCTTTCTAACCTCTCAAACATGTTTTTATAGTGATGCTGTTTGTGGAGTTGTCAAATGATTTCTTTCAAAAAGTTCAAGTGAATGTTGATGAAGTCAAATCTAGAACTCTGGGTTGAATTCCAATGTATTCCAAAAATCAAGTTGTTCCTTTCACTTTCTCTTAGACCCTCTGTTTTTAATCTAATTTGACTGGTCGTGAACTTGGCACTGTGACACACTTCCATGAATTGATTGCAGGTGTAAAAATACTTTCTCCCATGCTGGGGCCTCAGAGCACTAATGAACACCGTATAAAATTAGCCCCCACTAATCCAAGGATTTCAATGTCTTAATCAACAGGCTACTATCTGACAGGGTGCACACTTGCCCTGTCCTTGCAAAGACATTCCAGCACCTTTAAGTACAGAACGGATGGCTCAGCAATAGGAGATAACTCACAATGCTTGCAATAACAGATGCATATTTAAAATAGATGAAACAGATCTAAGTTACATCATATTAATATGGTCTGGTGGTGCTGGTTGCGATGGCTAGCTTTACACCTACTGCCCTGGGCTTCAGTGGAGGGGAGTGTCTTCTCTATGACATCATTCTCAGATGAGTTTCCTGAAGCTTTGTGACTTATATAGTCCTTTATTTATTTTGGCGACCCAAACAAACACCACTCATAGAACCGCTTTATTTGATGAATTTGGTTTGTTCATGCACAGAGGATTGACTGTCAAATTGATGTTATACTTTTTACTCTATAATGACTGAGATTTTACTGGACCTATAGAGAGATGTGGATCTTTATCAATAACCATGCCGTTTCTGTGTATATCTCAATACACATTTTTTATTTTTATTGATTAGGGACACAATACATTTCACAAATGTCTCAGAAATAGAATCCACGTTGTTCCTGAGGATCTTTGTATTGCCAACTGGGTGAAAGGGAAGCTGGTAATGAGATCAGTCTAGATGGGGCTACTCAGTCAGACTCGCTTTGATATAATTCTCTCAGACAGATCCCAGAACAGATATTACGTCCTCTCGGCTCAGGGGGTCGCTGGACATGACCTTGTTTGTTCCACCTCTAGGCTTTGCTTGCCGTTGAACGTTCCAAAACAAATGCATTTACACCACGTGTTGCAATGTGATCTCCACTGCGATGTCGCTGGCTCCCCAGCAGGTGATAGAAACTGGAGAACAGGTTTATCTTCTGTCACCTTTGTTCCACATGGCACAATTTCATGTAAAATAGGGCTCATCAGGCCAGTTGCCCCTCTTACACAGTTCACATACTGTACTCGCAGCTCATGTTGTTCCACAGGGCATTCAGTTCCATTTGTGACGGTGATCCTGACGATATGGCTGTTCAGAATTTAGAGATTCTGAGTTGAGAGTTGAAACAGAGAGTTGAAACATTACAAAGTGGTTACCCCTGTTTTGGTCAAAAGCTGAGGGATGGGTCTGGAGAAAATGTAACTACTCTCAATTTATGCTATGGATGCTAGGACTGGCCATCCATGATATACAACTTATAGATTTAAGCATGTTTTGAGGCTACACAATATTCGTTTACTTTTGCTAGGTTTACAAAACATTGGAGTGAAACAAGCTTATATTTTGGGTTCTGACAGGGTGTGAACGTTTAACTATGCTCAGCAGGCAGTTATATTCCCCAAGAATCAATGGGTATATATCATTCATGGGTATATATCATTCAATGGGTATATATCATTCAATGGGTATATATCATTCATTTATAAGTCCAAAAATTGATGTAGCAACTGCAGATTGCCACTTTAAGATACATTTTGTTATTTCCATAGACCATAATGCTATAGTTCAACTAATAGTTCTACAAACATCTGAAGGATCTCAAGAAAAAAAAACTTAAAAGTAGAGTTCTCGGTTTGATAAAGGGTTTATGGGATGTAGGGGAAAGTTTGGGGATAGTGCAAAAATTGTTTAGATATAAATATATTATTCGTAAGCATTTTTTATTTATTCTTTATATACCTCAGGTGGGTTGTACCAAAAGATTGTTCAGAATCAATGACGTCTAACAGGAAATTCTACTAAAATAACTGTCACATTTCCAATAAGTTCCTGGCGCCATTCATCTACACTTTACCTCCTCTCACAAACACAATAAAATACCCATGGAAATAGCATGAACCTGGATCCTAGCCTTGTGAGGTGGGGGCATGTTAACAAGGTTGGTACTGTTTGGTACTATCATTACAACAAAGCCAAGTGTCATTAGTTGGCGATGAGAGGGTCGGAAATGCTCACACGTAATAGGGAAGTGGTGATGGACCTGGCCTCACTTGGACGCTCCCTCGTGTCTGGTTTCCCCTGTTTATAGTTACCTGGACTGCTATTTTGACAACTAGGGGGTTGGGTAAGGGTAAAGAGGTGAGAGGTCCGAAGGGGAGTTTTCCTCTATTCTAAGAACAGCTGCAGGTTGAGAAAACAAGTGTTGGGTTGCTCATATGGTGTCTGTAGGGGTTCACTACAATGGGACTGCTGGGGTATGTTGTGGAATCTGAGAGGAAGAAAGTAAGGAGCTGCTCACACACTAAACTGTTTATATAAGCAGAGGTCCACACAGATAAGATTTCTGCCCTTGTACTTTGTAAAGTACTGGTTGCTCCCAGTGCCCTATATTTCCCATTCAGGAGCACAGTTATCTAATGACAGCAATGTTGACACATAGCAATAGCGTGTCGATTTTGGACATAGTGTTGTTGTCCTCTTCATAACCTGGTATGACCATGTGAAAGATGACCATACTGTACCACCGGAGATATCTTTCCACACTCGGATGAGAAATAGCTTCCGTCCTATGCCAAGGGAACATAGCGAGGCTTCCCGTAGTGTTTCTAAGAACTGGCCCTAGAGTTCAGTTGTTTTAAGGGGGCCTTGTTTATTTGCATACATGTCTGAAATACATGTGGGTGGTATACCCCATTACGTAACACTGGATCGCTGGTCAGCCAATCGATTGTGAGATAAAAAGGGGCTGCAGACAGCTTTGGTGGTGGCTCAGTCATCTACAGATATATACACTGAGTGTACAAAACATTAAGGACACCTGCTCTTTCCATGACATAGATTAACCAGGTGAATCCAGGTGAAAGCTATGATCCCTTACTGATGTCACTTGTTAAATACACTTCACTCGGTGTAGATGGAGGGGAGGAGACAGGTTAAAGAAGGATTTTAAAGCCGTGAGACAATTTAGACATGGATTGTGTATGTGTGCCATTCAGAGGGTGAATGGGCAAGACAAAATATTGAATTGTCTTTGAACAGGGTATGGTAGTAGGTGCAAGGCACACTGGTTTGTGTCAAGAACTGCAACGCTGCTGGGTTTTTCCACGCTTAACAGTTTCCTGTGTATCAAGAATGGTCCACCTCCCAAAGGACACCCAGCCAACTTGACAGAACTTGGAAGCATTCGAGTCAGCATGGACCAGCATGCCTGTGGAACGCTTTCGACACTTTATAGAGTCCATGCCCCGACAAATTGAGAGCAAGGGGGGGGGGGGGGGGGGTAGGAGTTGATTAGTTGGGTTACAGCAATCTCTCGACTACACTGCGATTATAAAATACTCAGAAGCAGGCTGTGTCTGAATTGCCTTCCGCTGTACCCAAACTACAAATAAACTCTCTCATGACAACAACAGGTGTTTCTACTTTTAAAGAGCCAATGAACATCCATCCAGATTGGCACGTGGGTTTTTCTGTTGCTCAAAAAGTAGCTTTCAGTCTTGGATGTGTTTCCTAACCAATTCCGTGTTTGTTTAATGATGGTTGTCCTCCATGAGACACTGTAGCTTATTTCACTTCCTCAAAATCCCCAGAATGAATCTAAGATAACTCAAGAAATCTGTAATTAATTTTGACGTTTTTCCGAAGATTTAGTTACACAATTGTACATCTAACTAAGGTGTTTGGTGCAGTATTTCGCAACAATGTCGGAGCTGCTAGGCAGGTCTTTCTCACTGTCTATAGATGGGTTAACTGACAACTTCACGAAGATGATGTGCACGCTTCAATGGGGCAGAAGTCCTTGTTTTGTTGTTCTGGACAGCCAGATAGCTACCAACAATGACAAGAAACTGCCATGTGGGGAATCGTAAGTGGCTCGTTTGTATCTTGTTCTTGACACCATGTCTTGTTTTGAGGTGTTTTGACTGATTTCATGTCAATGAAATATGGCTACAATTAACTGCTAGCTAACCAACCACTGTAATGATGTATTTGAGAGATAGCATGTGCAAATGTATGTTTTTAATAAACATTGGAGACTAAATATACTGTAGTTTACATGTTGTCAACAATCTAAGCAAACCTCTTCTGTTTTGCCCCATAGTTGAGCACGTGACGGTTTTGTTGCTAAACAACCAACCCATCTATGCTTTTGGATAAAGAGCAATCACCGCAGCTGTTGGGGTGAACAATCTACACACAATACCCCATAATGACAAAGTGAAAATAGTTTTTTTCCCCAGATCTGTGCCTCGACACAATCCTGAGCTCAATTTCGAGTCTCATAGCAAAGGGTCAGAATACTTATGTAAATAAGGTATTTCTGTTTGTTATTTGTAATAAATGTGTTAAACATTTCTAAAAACCTGTTTTGTGTGTAGATTGATGGGGGAAAACATTTATTTAATACATTTTAGAGTAAGGCTGTAATGTAACAAAATGTGGACAAAGTCAGGGGGTCTGAATACTTTCCGAATGCACTGTACACATAGTTATCATCAGAGTTATCTTCAGTGAACGTTTCAGATACAGTAGATGCCAGACATGGATACTATAGTATTACTATATCACAGTCAATAGTCAGTCCTCTGAATACTGTAACAGAGAGACACATTTTGGCCACTCAGAGGTGGGAAGGGCTGACTAGTACTTTGGCATTGTCTTTTCCTTGTGTTCCTGGACTATTTGTCATGCAGCTCCAGGTGTCAGAGAGCACATAAATTAGGGCTGAGCCTTCAAATCCCCCCTGGACAGAAGCTGTACATGGACAGCCTGTGTCCAATATAGGAAAAAAACAGCCCCCACCACATGAGAGTTCCTTCTTGAGTCTTCAGTCCAGTTTATGGAACTCAACTTATAGTCCTTGGCCCATGACATCAGGTGTGTCTTCCGTGGGATCGTTGACAATGTGCTTTTGACATCCAAATGCCCCTAGGTACACATTTCTTTAACCAAGCTGAATAAAACATAATTCTTTGTTAATTAACGGCAGAAAGATTACATCAGTTCAATCAGTTCTCAACATTCGATTAAACATTATTACAGTCAAGATTTACTAGTCACAGTGTGGCTTCGTAACACTAAACAATACATTAATTGCACTCAAATGGTGCCCACAAACTGTTAGTGCCTACATAAAGCTGTCCCAACAGCAGAGCTTTCTTTTCAGCACCATGGAGTGAATCCTTACCACCACTACACCTGGCTATCAGTGGAGCCTTGTCTGGCAGCGAAACAGTTCATTCAGCCTCATTAATGACATGGGACTAGGACAACCCGGCCGGGCCAAACCCTTCCCTAACCTGGACGACACTGGGCCAATTTGTTTGCCGTCTCATGGGTCTCTCGGTTGCGGCCGGCTGCGACACAGCCTGGGATCGAACCAGGATCCGTAGTGACACAGCTAGCACTGCGAAGCAGTGCGTAAGACCTCTGTGCCACTCGGGAGGACCCTGATTTCCTTATATGAACTGAAACTCAGTAAAATTGTTGAAATTCTTGCATGTTGTGTTTATATTTTTTGTTCTGTAGAATCTTGGTTGCAGTTTCTGTGATACATGTTTAAAAATGCCATTACGGTTGCTGTAACAATATAGCTAAAACCATGGTATTGTTTATCAGTGTTAGAGTAGCCTGTCATTTTGGTCATTTGTGTGGTATTAAAAAATATTTGTCTAATGTCTCCAGTCATGCAAAATGACATAGAATTGCTTGAAATTATTTTATATGAGTCATTTTTGCTATCAGCAATATCACCATGTCAGAATCAGATCAGTGAAGGAAAAAAAGGAAGGAAGGAACAGTAGAACTATCTCGTCATTGATGCTGCTTTTAAGGGTTGATAATTATTCAACCCCATTGAGTTACCACTGAACATGTATCTAACTTGAATATTTTCCATATGTCCATTTTCAAATTGATTAATTTGAATAGATCAAATACAAATTAACTGTTGAAACAGTTATTCAAAACAATGTATCATAGTTTAAGCCAGTTTTCAACTCCATTTGTGATGCAATTTGCTGATGGCCACCCATTAATATCTTATATTTTGAGAACATGGCAACCAAGTTCTGGGTAAATTTTCTTTGACATTTTGGGAATGTTCTCCTAACTCTAACGCAAAAACATGCTAAATAGGTTCTCAGGAGGTTTTTGCTAACATACTTAGAATGTTCCCCTAACTAACGGAAAACTGGACACAAACATCTGGCGAACATTATGGGTAACATTACAAAAACATTCTCTCTCCCTAGAATTTCTAGCTGGGTTACCTGTCAATGCCAGTCGATAAGCTAGCTATTGGCTGGCGCAAGTGGGGACACTTCACACATCCAAATCTCCATGTACTACACAGGCAGGTAGGGACAGCTATCACACACATACAATTATGCAGGCAGGCAGGTGCGCGCACACACCTGATCTTGTTGCTGATGTCCGCTGGGGCTCTCTCAATGCTCGAACTCGACATCCAACTCGGCTGCCAGCAGAATACCTTTAGATGTCTTCACCAAGCACAGGCACCCTCTGAAGCTAGAGACCTGATGCTTGTGGTTTTTTACTTTTAAAGCAATGTAAGATCATTTTTTTGTTTGTTTGTGTATGCTGTGTACGGCAATTCAGCTTTTAGCTGCCAAGTATGGCCTACGTGTAAAATGAAATAAGCTGCTACTATCTGTACAGCTACCCTTTGGTCTCAACCAAGCCCAGCCCTGCTTAGCTATGATATTTGTCACTGACTATTACCAATGTGCTATCATGTGAATGATTGCTGCGAGAGCTCCAATTAAAAAGGAAATAGATTCACTGGTGCTATCGAAGTTATTCCAAAGGGTAGGTTTAACAGAGTAAATTAAATGTAACAATACTATATCACTCATATATCATGAATAATGCTATTTAGGACTATTTAACATTTGCCATGTCCTTAACAGCTATTGTTTCAATTGAACCCATAATTCAATTAAATATAGACACTACAATAGGCCTGTGGTTACAAGCTCTGGTTGATTTCAAATGTTATGATATTTAGTGATATTGTCAACGCAACCAAACATCAACATTTTAAGGACATGTATCTTCTGCTTGTATAGTTCCATCTGTGCCACTGACTTAGTCTGGCTTTAATTCCAGTTTGTCTACAAATTAATAATTGATATGTTGGATTCATGTCTCCATCTCAACCAAATTAAAAAATTAGAGCTGTGTTCGAATACTCATACTAACCACACTAACCGTACCATTTGTGACGTAAATTGAGTGTACAGTCGTGGCCAAAAGTTTTGAGAATTACACAAATATGAATTACACAAATATTTTCACAGTCTGCTGCCTCAGTTTGTATGATGGCAATTTGCATATACTTCAGAATGTTATGAAGAGTGATCATGTCAGGTGTCAGTGTGCAGCGGTAGGACGGAGTCAGGCGCAGGACACAGAACTGAGTAAAATACGTACTTTACTCGAAAAGAAACAGCAATAATTTCCACGCAGGGAAAAACACACCAGCGCACAGAAGTCTAGAACACTAAACAAAGAACAAACCCGCACAAAACCATGTGGGAACCAGAGGGTTAAATGGGGAATAAATTATAACGTAATGGGAACCAGGTGTGTACAATCAAGACAAAACAAATGGAAAAAGAAACATAGATCGGTGGTAGCTAGAAAGCCGGTGACGTCGACCGCCGAACGCCGCCCGAACAAGGAGAGGCACCAACTTCGGCGGAAGTCGTGACAGATCAGATGAATTGCAATTAATTGCAAAGTCCCTCTTTGCCATGCACATGACTGAATCCCCCAAAAACATTTCCACTGCATTTCAGCCCTGCCACAAAAGGACCAGCTCATATCAGGGATTCTCTCGTTAACACAGGTGTGAGTGTTAACAAGGACAAGGCTGGAGATCACTCTGTCATGCTGATTGAGTTCGAATAACAGACTGGAAGCTTCAAAAGGAGGGTGGTGCTTGGAATCATTGTTCTTCCTCTGTGAATCATGGTTAACTGCAAGGAAACACGTGCCGTCATCATTGCTTTGCACAAAAAGGGCTTCACGGGCAAGGATATTGCTGCCAGTAAGATTGCACCTAAATCAACCATTTATCGGATCATCAAGAACTTCAAGGAGAACGGTTCAATTGTTGTGAAGAAGGCTTCAGAGCGTCCTAGAAAGTCCAGCAAGCGCCAGGGCCGTCTCCTAAAGTTGATTCAGCTGCGGGATCGGGGCACCACCAGTACAGAGCTTGCTCAGGAATGGCAGCAGGCAGGTGTGAGTGCATCTGCACGCACAGTGAGGCGCAGACTTTTGGAGGATGGCCTGGTGTCAAGGTCAGCAAAGAAGCCACTTCTCTCCAGGAAAAACATCAGGGACAGACTGATATTCTGCAAAGGTACAGGGATTGGACTGCTGAGGGCTGGGGTAAAGTCATTTTCTCAGATGAAGCCCCTTTCCGATTGTTTGGGGCATCCGGAAAAAAGCTTGTCCGGAGAAGACAAGGTGAGCGCTACCATCAGTCCTGTGTCATGCCAACAGTAAAGCATCCTGAGACCATTCATGTGTTGGGTTGCTTCTCAGCCAAGGGAGTGGGCTCACTCACAATTTTGCCTAAGAACACAGCCCTGAATAAAGAATGGTATCAACACATCCTCCGAGAGCAACTTCTCCCAACCACCCAGGAACAGTTTGGTGACGAACAATGCCTTTTCCAGCATGATGGAGCACCTTGTCATAAGGCAAAAGTGATAACTAAGTGGCTCGGGGAACAAAACATCGATATTTTGGGTCCATGGCCAGGAAACTCCCCAGACCTTAATCCCATTGAGATCTTGTGGTCAATCCTCAAGAGGTGGGTGGACAAACAAAACCCCACAAATTCTGACAAACTCCAAGCATTGATTATGCAAGAATGGGCTGCCATCCGTCAGGATGTGGCCCAGAAGTTAATTGACAGCATGCAAACTTTTGGCCACGACTGTATAGTATGCTTATTGGTCATAGTATGGATATAATTAGTGTGACAAAAGTTTCCGGATGTCGTACTGCACCGTGGACACTATTTCCGTGCTTTTAGTGCAATTCTTCAGAAAATGGGTGTGGCTTCAAAACGTTTTCAGATTTGAAGAAAATGGCGGAAAAAATGCAACCGAAGTCCAGGAGAGCGGATTCAAATTGATTGCTTTAACTAATTATGACAAATGTTAAGAAAATGCAGAGCAATGTAATAAAGTAATGACTTTTCAAACTAGTTACTGTTGGCTTACAATTTGTTAGCTACGCTATCCTTACGAACCGCATAGCATATCATTACAGCAGTATGTATTGGTATGTTATCTACTGTAGCTACCTAATGTTAGTTGGCTACTAATACATAGAACTTGTCAGTATAGTAACAATATGCTATCTAACTAACTACCCAACGTTTATTGACTTGATTATTCCTGTCATTCTTAGTTTGTGGTATAGTCGTTGTGCGTTCTCGATGGACGTTCGGGTGTCTTCGTAATTCGCTCTGGCTATCTACTCCGATTTCAGAGCGCTCTCGTCCGTGAGTGTACCTGTGCCAGAGTGCAAAATAACTGATGAATTTACGAACGCTCAACACAAGTTGAATATGGCCGGTGTCATTAAATTTGATATTGATTTATACACTTTGTTCTCTTGGAATTTAGAATTCCCAAATCAAAGCTTTTGACCCAAAAAAGCGTAATTAAATTGTTGCCAGCAGTACAGTTATATTCACCAATGCTATGGATAACATGAAATCAGCCTAACCACCTCTGCTAGGGTGAGTAAAATGTGAGGTGTTCTCTCATTTTTTGTATGGAAGTAGCTAGCAAGTTAGCCAGTTAGCTTGGGTGCTTGACTGCCGTTGTGAGGTCAGAACGCTCGGATCAACCCTACTCCTCGGCCAGAGCATGCAGAGTGTGCTCTGAATTTACAAACAGACAATCTGACGACATTGAATTTGCGTACGCCCAGAGCGCACTCTGGCACTCCAGACTGAATTTAATAACACACCTGGAATTTTGTTATGCTAACTAGCTAGCAAGGTGTTGCAAAGCAACAGCATCAACTTCCGGTAGACAGGCGAAGCGGTAGTACGCTCAACTGAAAGGATACCGTTCATTTACAGTATACTAAAATTTACTTTTATTATGTTGTATATACTCATTAAGTTTGTAGTATACAGTATTTTAGTATGGCTATTCGAACACAGCTTAGGACTAAATCATATCAGACTTTTAAAGCGCATTTAAAGTTTGATTTAATTTGATTTAGTCCTATTCTAGGACGTGAGTCCAACATATCAATAATTCATTTGTAGAACAACTGGAATTATAGCCAGACTACGGGCTCTATTCAATCTGTATAGCTGAAGTGTTAACTGCACAATTTCCCAATGAGCCGACATATGCAGCGTTTACCATGAATGCAGTCTCCGCTAACGCAGGAGCACTGCCTTTAAATTTCAATCATGCTGTAACGCTGAACTTCCGCGATACAGATTGAATAGAGCCCTAAAACTGTGTCACAGATGTAACTATCCAATGTAACGTATACGCAGAGAGTCAGGAAGCAGGTGCAGAAGGTGAGTTTAGAAACATGAAGATAAACAAAACAGGAGTAGCGTACTGAATGTAAACAAAACCAATATTGCCTGAAGACTGAGGCTACTGAGGGCTAAATAAAGGGAAAGTAATCAAGGTAATGATGAAGTCCAGGTGTGCACAACAATGCGGGGCAGGTTTTCATAATGATGGTTGCCAGGTGTGTGTAAGTTGGCCAGGACCGGTGGTTAGTAGACAGGAGACGTTTAGTGCCGGAGAGAGGGAACAGGAGTAGGCATGACAGCCAAGTAAAAGATACATCTCCTTCAAATGTTGGTATTTGGTTGCGTTGACAAATCCAAATATATTTAATTTATACTTTAAATAGCCACCCTTTGTCTGGTGCAGCACTCAATCACTCTACTTCTTGGTAAAATAGCCGTTACACAGCCTGGATGTGTGTTGGATCATTGTCCTGTTGAAAAACAAAAGATAGTCCCACTAAGCCCAAACCAAATGGGATGGCATATCGCTGCAGTATGCTGTGGTAGCCATGCTGGTTAAGTATGCCTTGAATTCTAAATAAATCACAGACAGTGTCACCAGCAAAGCACCCCCACACCATTACACCTCCTCTTCCATGCTTTATGGTGGGAAATACACATGCGGAGATCATCCGTTCACCCACACGCATCTCACAAAGACACGGCGGTTGGAACCAAAAATGTCCAATTTGGACTCTAGACTAAAGGACACGTTTCCACCGGTCTAATGTCTATTGCTTGTGTTCCTTACCACAACCAAGTCTCTTCTTATTATTGGTGTCCTTTAGTAGTGGTTTCTTTGCAGAAATTCGACCATGAAGGTCTGATTCACACAATCTCCTCTGAACAGTTGATGTTGAGATGTGTCTGTTACTGGGACTCTATGAAGCATTTATTTGAGCTGCAATTTCTGAGGTTGGTAACTCTAAAGAACTTATCCTCTGCAGCAGAGGTAACTCTGTGTCTTCCATTCCGGTGGCGGTCCTTATGAGAGCCAGTTTCATCATAGCGCTTGCTTGTTGGTTTTTGCGACTGCACTTGAAGAAACGTTCAAAGTTCTTGACATTTTCCGGATTGACTGACCTTCATGTCTTAAAGTAATGATGGACTGTCATTTCTCTTTGCTTATTTGCGCTGTTCTTGCCATAATGTGGACTTGGTCTTTTACCAAATAGGGCTATCTTCTGTATATTATCACTTAGGGGTGTACTCACTTTTGTTGCCAGCGGTTTAGACATTAATGGCTGTGTGTTGTGTTATTTTGAGTGGACAGCGAATTTACACTGTTATACAAGCTGTACACTCACTACTTTACATTGTAGCAAAGTGTCATTTCTTCAGTGTTGTCACATGAAAAGATATACTCAAATATTTACAAAAATGTGAGGGGTGTAATCACTTTTGTGAGATACTGTATTTTGATTTGTTTAACACTTTTTTGATTACTCCATGATTCCATGTGTTATTTCATAGTTTTGATGTCTTCACTATTATTCTACAATGTATAAAATGTTAAAAATAAAGAAAAACCCTTGAATGAGTAGGTGTGTCCAAACTTTTGACCGGTAGTGTACATCTCCTTTAAATGTTGATATTTCCGTTGTCAACCAAACACAATTTAATATTATTAATAATACAGTAAATAGCGTTAAGGCAAGTTAAAGCAATCTTACAAATTAATGTAACGTTCAACCTTAAAATGAGTAATACATCCATGGCCACATTTTGAGGTAACTGTAACTATACATTTCTTATGTTTAAGTGATAATGCGCGAGAAGCTATTATAGGATATATTGACACAGGTGTTGTTAGGCCCAAGACGAAGTCAAGGGCTGGCAAACCGTGTCAATAAATCCTCCAAACACCAACTTCGATAGCATTATCACTTTTATACAACGGGTTACCAACATATTCAAATAATGATTGACGTAGTTTCATTCAAAACTTTATTTTGATGAATTTATGCATACTATTTCATCCTTCCACAAGATATAGTCCCGAAACAAATCAAGTGTTGCTACCCAAGCCGGCTGGTCATTCATCCTATTGATTTGGTTGCCAGAGATGCGACCCAGTTGTTCAGTCTTTTTGTTCTGTGGCTATGGATGCAACCCAGTCATTCGTTCTAAATGTTCCATTGCCATCATGGCTGGTAACGTTCGTATCCCTTGAATGCTAGCTAGCCAACTACAGCTAATTTACAGTGACATCAAACAGTGCAGACAGAATAACAACAGTAGCTGCATTTGTTTAAGCTGTTTTCTAGTGACATTTATTTGATACATCGAGAACAATGAGTTAATGAGGCACGATTTCATCTGACAAAAAATGTGCTCTCTTGTTAGAACACTGTTGTTCAGAGGAGCTAGCCAACAACACAGGTAACACAATCACTTCAAACTGAAGCTGGAAAAAGTGCAAACTTGCTGCACTTCATTTCGTTTGACCTTTTTTCAATTGACATTTCTTTGTATATATCCATACAAATGATGATTCATGATTTAGACTGGCTGAGAAACGCTGCCTGCCTCTCTCTCTCTCTCTCTCTCTCTCTCTCTCTCTCTCTCTCATCCCGACTCCTGACTCCTACACGTTCATTACTATGGGACAGTTGGAGATCGAATTTGAATATTGAAACAGACAGTAATGTTAATACAAATCTCCACTGTTGAAAACTAAATGTTAGTCTAAGTGAAATGTGAGATAATCTGTAGATGCTTTTTATAGTGGAGATCAAGTGTATAATTTGCCTGGCTGGGCTGATGAGACAGTGGATTGCGCAGTCAGATGGAACAGAGTAAATAGGCATTTTAATGTCATAGATTTAGCCGGTGGTAACTTGTGCAATAGACACCGGCTGGAATGTGCTTTTAATCAATTAGCATTCAGGATTAGACCCACTCATTGTATAAAATCATATAAACCATGCATGTTCAAGATCGCATGAATATGTCGTTGCAGGTCTGTGGAGATCTTTAATTATTTTTATTTTTATTTATTTATTTCACCTTTATTTAACCAGGGAGGCAAGTTGAGAACAAGTTCTCATTTACAATTGCGACCTGGCCAAGATAAAGCAAAGCAGTTCGACACATACAACAACACAACACATGGAGTAAAACAAACATACAGTCAATAATACAGTAGAAAAATAAGTCTATATACAATGTGAGCAAATGAGGTGCGATAAGGGAGGTAAAGGCAAAAAAGGCCATTGTGGCAAAGTAAATACAATATAGCAAGTAAAACACTGGAATGGTAGATTCGCAGTGGATGAAAGTGCAAAGTAGAAATAGAAATAATGGTGTGCAAAAGAGCAAAATAAATAAATAAACAAATTAATACAGTAGGGGAAGAGGTAGTTGTATGGGCTAAATTATAGATGGGCTATGTACAGGTGCAGTGATCTGTGAGCTGATCTGACAGCTGGTGCTTAAAGCTAGTGAGGGAGATAAGTGTTTCCAGTTTCAGAGATTTTTGTAGTTCGTTCCAGTCATTGGCAGCAGAGAACTGGAAGGAGAGACGGCCAAAGGAGGAATTGGCTTTGGGGGTGACAAGAGAGGTATACCTGCTGGAGCGCGTGCTACAGGTGGGTGCTGCTACGGTGACCAGTGAGCTGAGATAAGGGGGGACTTTACCGAGCAGGGTCTTGTAGATGACCTGGAGCCAGTGGGTTTGGCGACAAGTATCAAGCGAGGGCCAGCCAACGAGAGCGTACAGGTCGCAGTGGTGGGTAGTATATGGGACTTTGGAACAAAACGGATGGCACTGTGATAGACTGCATCCAGTTTATTGAGTAGGGTATTGGAGGCTATTTTGTAAATTACATCGCCGAAGTCGAGGATCGGTAGGATGGTCAGTTTTACGAGGATATGTTTGGCAGCATGAGTGAAGGATGCTTTGTTTGCGAAATAGGAAGCCAATTCTAGATTTAACTTTGGATTGGAAATGTTTGATGTGAGTCTGGAAGGAGAGCTTACAGTCTAACCAGACACCTCGGTATTTGTAGTTGTCCACATATTCTAAGTCAGAACCGTCCAAAGTAGTGATGCTGGACGGGCGGGCAGGTGCAGGTAGCAATCGGTTGAAGAGCATGCATTTAGTTTTACTTGTATTTAAGAGCATTTGGAGGCCACGGAAGGAGAGTTGTATGGCATTGAAGCTCTTCTGGAGGGTTGTTAACACAGTGTCCAAAGAAGGGCCAGAAGTATACAGAATGGTGTCGTCTGCGTAGAAGTGGATCAGAGACTCACCAGCAGCAAGAGCGACATCATTGATGTATACAGAGAAAAGAGTTGGCCCAAGAATTGAACCCTGTGGCACCCCCATAGAGACTACCAGAGGCCCGGACAACAGGCCATCCGATTTGGCACATTGAACTCTATCAGAGAAGTAGTTGGTGAACCAGGCGAGGCAATCATTTGAGAAACCAAGGCTATTGAGTCTGCCGATAAGGATGTGGTGATTGACAGAGTCGAAAGCCTTGGCCAGGTCAATGAATACGGCAGCACAGTATTGTTTCTTATCGATGGCGGTTACGATATCGTTTAGGACCTAGAGCGTGGCTGAAGTGCACCCATGACCAGCTCTGAAACCAGATTGTATAGCGGAGAAGGTGCGGTGGGATTCGAAATGGTCGGTAATCTGTTTGTTGACTTGGCTTTCGAAGACCTTAGAAAGGCAGGGTAGGATAGATATAGGTCTGTAGCAGTTTGGGTCAAGAGTGTCCCCTCCTTTGAAGAGGGGGATGACAGCAGCTGCTTTCCAATCTTTTGGAATCTCAGACGACACGAAAGAGAGGTTGAACAGGCTAGTAATAGGGGTTGCAACAATTCGGCAGATAATTTTAGAAAGAAAGGGTCCAGATTGTCTAGCCCGGCTGATTTATAGGGGTCCAGATTTTGCAGCTCTTTCAGAACATCAGCTGACTGGATTTGGGAGAAGGAGAAATGGGGAAGGCTTGGGCAAGTAGCTGTGGGGGTGTTGCAGTGCTGTTGACCGCGGTAGGGGTAGCCAGGTGGAAAGCATGGCCAGCCGTAGAAAAATGCTTATTGAAATTCTCAATTATAGTGGAATTATCAGAGGTGACAAAGTTTCCTATCCTCAGTGCAGTGGGCAGCTGGGAAGAGGTGTTCTTATTCTCCATGGACTTTACAGTGTCCCAGAACCTTTTGGAGTTTGTGTTGCAGGAAGCTAATTTTTGCTTGAAAAAGCTAGCCTTGGCTTTTCTAACTGCCTGTGTATATTGGTTTCTAACTTCCCTGAAAAGTTACATATCACGGGGGCTGTTCGATGCTAATGCAGAATGCCACAGGATTTTTGTGTTGGTTAAGGGCAGTCAGGTCTGGAGAGAACCAAGGGCTATATCTGTTCCTGGTTCTAAATTTCTTGAATGGGGCATGCTTATTTAAGATGGTGAGGAAGACATTTAAAAAAAATAACCAGGCATCCTATACTGACGGGATGAGGTCAATATCCTTCCAGGATACGCGGGCCAGGTCTATTAGAAAGGCTTGCTCACTGAAATGTTTCAGGGAGCGTTTGACAGTGATGAGTGGATGCCGTTTGATCGCAGACCCATTACGGATGCAGGCAATGAGGCAGTGATCGCTGAGATCTTGGTTGAAAACAGCAGAGGTGTATTTAGAGGACAAGTTGGTTAGGATGATATCTATGAGGGTGCCTGTGTTTACGAATTTGGGGTGGTACCTTGTAGGTTCATTGATAATTTGTGTAAGATTGAGGGCATCAAGCTTAGATTGTAGGATGGCTGGGGTGTTAAGCATGTCCCAGTTTAGGTCACCTAGCAGCACGAGCTCTGAAGATAGATGGGGGGCAATCAGTTCACATATGGTGTCCAGAGCACAGCTGGGGGCAGAGGGTGGTCTATAGCAGGCAGCAACGATGAGAGATTTGTTTTTATAGAAATTGATTTTTAAAAGTAGAAGTTCAAATTGTTTGGGTACAGACCTGGATAGTAGGACAGAACTCTGCAGGCTATCTCTGCAGTAGATTGCAACACCGCCCCCTTTGGCCGTTCTATCTTGTCTGAAAATGTTGTAGTTAGGGATGAAGATTTCAGAGTTTTTGGTGGACTTCCTAAGCCAGGATTCAGACATGGCTAGGACATCCGGGTTGGCAGAGTGTGCTAAAGCAGTGAATAAAACAGACTTAGGGAGGAGGCTTCTAATGTTAACATGCATGAAACCAAGGCTTTTACGCTTACAGAAGTCATCAAAAGAGAGCGCCTGGGGAATAGGAGTGGAGCTAGGCACTGCAGGGCCTGGATTCACCTCTACATCACCAGAGGAACAGAGGAGGAGTAGGATAAGGGTACGGCTAAAAGCTATGAGAATTGGTTGTTTATGACATCCGGAATAGAGAGTAAAAGGAGCAGGTTTCTGGGGGCGATAAAATAGCTTCAAGGTATAATGTACAGACAAAGGTATGGTAGAATGTGAATACAGTGGAGGTAAACCTAGGCATTGAGTGATGATGAGAGAGATATTGTCTCTAGAAACATCACTGAAACCAGAAGATGTCATAGCATGTGTGGGTGGTGGAACTGAAAGGTTGGATAAGGTATAATGAGCAGGGCTAGGGGCTCTACAGTGAAATAAGCCAATAAACACTAACCAGAACAGCAATGGACAAGGCATATTGACATTAAGGAGAGGCATGCTTAGCCGAGTGATCATAAATGTCCAAGTGAGATTCAGACAGCTTGCCGGGCCATAGGTAGCAAGCTGGCAGAAGATGGAGGGAGGTCTGTTTTTAGCCACCTCGTGCGTTTCCGTCTGTAGATTAGTGGGGTTCCGTGTGGTAGTGGGGACCAGTCCAATTGACAAAATAGTTATAGTTATAGTGGCCCAAGAAAATTGTCCAATAGACCTATAAGATAGCAGCCGATAAGACAGCTAATGATTAGCGGGCCGCAGATGGGCGTTCAGGTTACGTCGCGATGGAGGGGCCAGTTGGATAACTCCCTCGGGCAGATAACGTCGGTAGTCCAGTCGTGAGGGCCCGATGGGGCTCCGCATCGGCAGTAAAACGGGTCCAGATAGGTGATTGTAGCCCAGGAGTGGTTGATGGAACTCTTCAGCTGGCTAGCTCCGGAATAATTGATGTTAGCTCTGGGACCGACGTTAGCCAATAGTCACTCGGGTAGCAGCTAGCTAGCTGCAAGATCCAGGTGTAAATGTCCAGAGCCTGCGGTAGAAATCCGGGGATATGGAGAGAAAAATATGTCCGGTATGCTCTGGTCTGAGTCGCGCTGTACAAAACTGGCGATAGCTTTTCGAGCTAAGGGATAGCTGATGACCGCCAACCGTGGCTAGCTGAACTCCAACGTTAGCCAGTGAACTGGCCAGCCTCTGGCTAGCTTCTGTTGTGGATTTCAGATTTGAGGTAAATAATACTTTTTGATTGGTGAGGCGGGTTGCAGGAGAGTGTTTTGAGGTTGAGTTTTTAGAAAAAAAAATATAAAAAGATATGCGAAGAAAAGATGTAAATATATATATACACGGGACACGACAAGAGGAGAACAAAGGACGTCTGACTGTGCCATCTTGGAATGAGACAATTGCTTTAATAATCTGCGCAAAATCTGGAATGCCATTGATCACTTGCACCATGTGCTTTTAATGTAATCTCAACTGCAATCCATGTAATTTGGTTTTGCTATTAGCATTGATAACACATTCATCTGTTCCATAAATAACAGGGGGGCAACTTTGGTTTTAGAAGTGGGGGGGACTTATTAATATTTAATTTTTTTTAATTCCAGTCGGATAAACACTCCAAACAGCCTACTCGACCGCTCTGAGGCGTCCGCATGGTCCTAAAGCACACTATTGCCTCATTTTGTATCCCATTCCAATGATAAAACTGGGGGGGGCCAAAAATGCAATTTCAGAATGTGGGGTTGCTCCCCGTTCCCAGTGAAAGTTGCACTCCTGATAAATAATACAAATATCTGACATTGTATTCCCATTTGAACTTTGCTGTGGTCGAAAGTACAGTGATAGACATTTGGGTGACAACTAAACCAAAAATCTGAAATAGTTTTTCTATTGGAATTTGGTTGTGCTTTTAGATAGTTGAAAGCATAGTGGTAGATTGGAAAATCAGCCAACTTTTGGCTGTCTTTTTGAGTGGGTGAATATAGGTTTTATTCTTAGTGATTAACATCTCAACCAAATATTAACCAACTATCTACGTTGAAATGACGTAGTGTGCTCAGTAGGAAGTGACTCACACCCCACTGGGCACAGACGTCAATTCAATGTCTATTCCACGTTGGTTCAACATAATTTCATTGAAATATCGTGGAAACAACATTGATTCAACCAGCGTGTGCCCAGTGGGACAATACTTTACCCTGGTGAGTGGGCTGTCAGAAACGTGTCCCCTTCCTTGACCCCATGGTAGCAGAGCTGTTATAGGAGACAGGGTCTACAACAAGGGTCTAAGATGAATGACGTGAGGTCAAAGACTGTAGAAGGTCAAAGGTCAGTGACCCAATTGAAAAATCCAGTGCCAGAAACATATTCTTGCTTTTGTGCCTTTTTGTACGTGTCTACTTTCATTGCCATACCCCTGACTAGCCTTTATCCACTATGAAGGTTGCTGTAAATTGTTGTTCACATGTATAAGATGTTGAAGTTGGTATGAGTGGGGAATATGGCTGAAAGGCCTTGCTTTTCCCAGGACATGCAGGGCATGTAGCCTACTGGTTTAAAACAATACCCCTGTCGGTATTAAGAACAGCCAAATATAGCTGTTGCACAACCCAGGTCTGATTGTAGCTTCTGGGGATAGGGTGCATACTGCGACTGGTTTGTAACTATGCAGGAGTTCCATCCTAATGTGTTGGCACCAGTGGTGTAGTGCTATTTCTTTTAGGTGCAGAGCGCATAAAAAATATATAATTAAGACATAATTTCTCTATCAAAGTTTGTACCAACTATTGAATATTATTATAGACTATGCATGAAATGAATCCTCCAGTTGAAATGTCTGTATATGCCCACACATATTGTCTCAAGAAAATGTAATATTTTTAATACCCTCAAACACCAAGTTAGGCATACCTAACTTCCAAATAGGCCATCATCACTGTCAATTGTCAAATATAATTCTTCACCTTTTACTGGTGAAGTGTCCAAACTGTGTCTGCATGCCAATCATTTGATCTTAATCAGTTTCATGGGAATATGCGCTGTTGAGGAAATACATGTGACTATTCAGCTTCAGTTAACCATCCTAAAATCTCACTAGACATGAAGTGTTTTTGGTGTAACAGGAACGTTATAGGCCCATTATGCTATGCAAATATATTCGGTTCTGTTATGTAAAATATCATTATGTGATCTTGCAGGACACTTCAGAAAATTTTTTCCTGAAATATTTTTACCAGCTCAGTGGATATAGCACTGCTATATATATACTTTGCCAGGGAGGCTTTATTTCAAGGAAAGCAATCCTTAAAAATGTTTTTGCAGACTTTAGTCTTCAAAAAAACACTACAGTGAATACTAGTATTTATACCATATACCATAGTATTTTTTTCATGTGGATATATCTGTTATCTGCTGTTGATATTTCTTCCACAGCAACCACATTAGCCGTACCCACTCATCAAGTTCAGAATGGGCAAGTAATGGTGACTCAATGGGGTGGAACAATCTCAAGGGAAACAGTCATTAACCGATATGCGTTGGTGGGTTTCAACCATTTCAGTTCACCATCTGCTACTTCTTTGGTCAACCATTAACTTTGGGAATGTTTTTATCAGTCCAATGCCACCCTCATCCTTTGACCCTAGGGAAGTTGTATGCACCTGAAGGCTGTACATGTAAATGCCCACCCACGACATATAACCAAGCCAAACAGTTTGTCCATGTACATTAGTGCAGACGTTGGCAGAAATTGCAATGGACAAGCATGGCACGGCACGAAGATGGGCACATGTACTACGAACATAGCTAGTTCTTGTGACCTTACAGAGCTGTGTGAGGCCATGTGTCCACAAATGTGAGGCAAGCCTGAATGCAAACGAAGGATGCGCCCAGGAAATGGCCTTCTCAAAGTCTCCCCAGGTCATGTGAGCATTGACCCTATGGTGGCTGAATGCCTCGCAGATCTCAAGTTAGGCTCAACCCCATATATTCAGACAGAAAGTGAAAATGAAGCATATGCTTTAGAGGTTGTCAGAGAAGAGGGGGTGGTGTACCTTATCGGCTGCTGCTGGACAGAAGACAAGCGATGGCCCTTATCACTCGACCCACAGAAGTAGCACTCATGCACGTCAGCACCGAAACACAGAGTAGGGAACATGCTTTGGAAAAATTCACTTTGTTCATGCTTGGACCCTCAGTCTTGACTGCATGCATCACTGACCAAAATTACATGACTTTGGGTTCCCACGCTAGAGACAGACAAAACTAAGAAAACCATCTAATTGGGGACATAGTTTAATAATTATGAGATGAAGGGGTAGAAACCTGGGAAAACAGAATTGGGATCACTAGACATGTAGGTAACTTGAAAGGATAAAAGGACAAGCTTCCCAAAGACAATGTATTCGTTCCACTCCCATTTGAAATGCCTTTCAATTCTTCTCTGGGTAAACAGTGAGTATTTCTGTTTGTCTGGACTTATTTCATGAAGGGAATGTTTCCAAAGAATTGTGTTTATCCTTGTTCAGTTTTTAGGGCAGGGTAAGTTTTAACATCCAAGGCAGAGATTCAGTCCGATCGTGGATTTAGACATTGCACCATTTAAATGTTATTTCCAATTGAGCAGACATATACAGCGTGGAACACGAATGTGGTCTCTGCGAATGCAGGAACATTGCCTTTAAAACGTGCATTGCAGACAAAGCGCAATCGGATTGAATCCCGGCCCAAGTATATTTGCTCATTATCGTGGTCTCTAGAAAATCAATGTCTGTCATATCTGCAGCAAGGTTTTTTCTTAACTCAAAGCTACTCCATCACCTATTTATTGATGGATATTGACTCTCTCCATGTGAGATAAAGGCACTCAAGTAGTTATTGGGGTGTTTGGTTGCAACAAGTTCTCAATCTTATGGTAACTTATTTGTCATTTTTTTTACAGTTAATAGACACTGAGAATTTGAGAAATATTCACATCCAAATCTCATCCAAAGGGAAGACTTTTGTTGATGGGCAGCCCCATTTTCCTTTGATGTGCTTTAACCCACCTGCTGTGTTGCGGTCGAATTAGACCGATTTACAAGTTTCCTCTCTGAAAAATATAGTTCATTTAATCTGATTGTCATAAGGTTCCATGACTTTGTCCACACAGGGCATCTGAACACACAAAATACATTTTGATGATTTTCATTACATTTTGGGTGTTTTATTTCACTTTTGTACACCTGTGGTGTCCCTATTCAAAAATGACCGGCCATTAGAAATGAATGGGTGAGACTACAACTAGTGTATAAAATTGAGTTCAGGCACATGCCCATTCATCAGATGGACACACTTCCTCTCCCAGACTCCCACATGTATGTGTGTTTGAGCACACACCTCACTCCCCTTCTTGGCTTCCATGCCAACCCACATGAGAACCTTTGCCCAATAGAATCTTTCCCCCACGGGAACCACACCTGTTGGCATTCTTATAAACAATCGCAACATTGTCTCAATAATATATAGAACTTTTCTCGCAGCTCTGGTATATAAAACTTTTTTGAGGCCTTGCTCACAATTCATTCTGTGGCAGCACAATGACCAAACGATATACTGTATGTGAGGCTCTTGATCATATCTTTGATCATGACACTGGTGAGGAGGAGAGAGGCCAGGAAACTGACAGTGAAGATGCATTAGAGGAGGAAGTGTCAGATGTTGAAGACAACACAGAATATGATCCAGACCAAGAGACAACCGATGTGGAACAATCCAGTGATGAGGAAGAAGGCCCTGCTGAGGTTGTTGTTACATTCCGGTCAAAGAATGGGAATTTGTCCTGGTCTTCATCCCCACATGAGAGAGGTCGGCTGTTGGCTGAAAATGTTATCAGGATGATCCCAGGGCCAACGAGATACACCATATCCCAGGTTGATGACAGAAAATCCTGACACTATTTAAAAATTTGAAATGGTTTCAAAACAAATGTCCTTGTTAAACTTTGACACAAAGTAGTCTGTTTCATCCGAGCATTTTTTATAGTCAAAATAATCCATTATGCTTTTTTTTAACTCAAAAACAAATTGTATGAGCTCAGGTCAATGAGGCCTACAGGCCGCAAATAGAAGTTCAAAACTT
Source organism: Salmo trutta (assembly GCF_901001165.1). Taxonomy (NCBI): domain Eukaryota; kingdom Metazoa; phylum Chordata; class Actinopteri; order Salmoniformes; family Salmonidae; genus Salmo; species Salmo trutta. The sequence continues at coordinate 15,846,361 of NC_042990.1, read as the reverse complement.
GTAATGTTCACAAGAACTTAAGTTGATAAGATCTAACACATTATAATCAGCTATAATGAATTAACATGAAACAAACACAATAGGGGGGTTAAGGGTCACATCCTGTGCAAGGCTTAGGGCTCTACTCAATTCTCATCGCAGAAGTTCAACTATACAGCGTGATTGAAATTTAAAGGCAATGTTTCCACTTTAGCGGAGACTGCGTTCATATGTCGGCTCAATCGGAAGCTACCTTCACATTTCTATCTGGAATCTAACGCTTCAGCTTTACAGATTAAATAGAGCCTTTAGTTCTGATAATATGAATATAATATTGGGACTATCACAATAGTAGTTTGTGATAAAATGTATGTGCCCAATTTTTTGGGGGGAAAGGTAGCACATCCAATAGTCGTGCAGCGGTAGTTCCACAAGTTCAATAAAATAAACTTCAGTATTAAGGGTTAGGAAATGGAATTTGGTAGAACCAAATATTTCAGAAACATTGTAAATACTAGGGGCTGGAATCAAGCCACTTTAAAATGTAAAATATAATTTCCCGATTGAGCTGACCATGAACGCAGTCTCCGCGAACGTTGCCTTTAAATTTCAATCGAGCTAGATATACAGTATATGTTCCCGGAGTAGCCCTCTACATGCTTGTCACCACTCAACCATCTTCAGAGGATGCGTGTACTCAAAACTTGGCCTCTACTGGTTGACCGAGCTATAGCTACTCATAATTTCAAATATAACGCAGATCTTACATAATACTGCAATTCAGGTTGAATCCAGTCACAGGCTTTAAATTACAATTCCCTTTCAGAGAAGGGATCATCTCTAGAAGCAACTGTGGCTTGGTACTGTTATTGCTTGGCTATACAGTGTAATGATTGTCATGTACCACATGATTTATTGCAACCTTTTATTTATAGAAAAGTCTCATACAAAAAATAATTTCCATTTACAATATGCACAAAATATAAAAGATGCATTGCATTCTCAGAGATCAGTTTTACAACATTTATTCAGCTTAGGCATCCCACAGTGAAACGCTTTCTAAGATAAACTCAAATATATTGTCAATATTTTCACACAAGGTGCATTTCCTCGATGTCTTATGCCCAGAATACTCCCATTTGTCTTGTGATTCAGCCCTCATTTGAAATACAAAACAATTTGAGCCCTTGCTAATATGGAGGTGATACCACAATATATCGGTGTTTGATTTGGAGACACTCCCAACATATCAGAAACATTCAAAGCAAAACACGGGAGAAACAAATCTAAACCATGAGATCTCCTATAGGCAGTTAGAGCAATATGCATCCATAAGAAAGTGCAATACCATAGAAGACACTGGTACAGAATATAGGACTCTGCATGATTGTCCTTGGGAAGATATAATGTTCCTCAGATGAAATGCCACATTTGTGAAATACAGGAATTATACGGAATGACTAAACACCATGAAGAACAGACACCCAACAAGCAAAGAGCTTATTCATAATCAGTCGGGGACTTGTCAACAAATGCTTGGCCCCAGCGGGAAACTCATGGAGATCACATGGTTTATAAAGGACTATAAGATCCCTCTTAATTTCTTAACAGTCATCTCTTATGTATTAAGAACATTGAGGGTATTGGAAGGAGCAGCTTATTCACACCAAGACATCGCAAACCATGAAGTCTGCAGTGTCATGCTCAGGTGCAGAAACCTGAACAGCAACAGTCCAGGAGGAAACAGAACAAGATCCGCTTAGGTGGTGCTGCAAAGATGGCCGACAGCGCCGGCACAAGAAAGACTTCAGCCTCTTGACCTTCACATCCTCTTCTTTTCTTGATGCAGGGCCGGCTCCGATACCAGACACCACGTCACTTCCCAAAGTCTGTCCAACACTTCTCCAACATTAGTTTGGATATTCTGCTCCTTTTCAAGTGAGCTAAGTGCCAGAAGTGGCCCTTGTACAGTGGACCAGAGTTCTGGAAGCACTGAGGTATTTCAGCAGACCTGCAGCATGCGAGTGTTGCCATTGAACTCCTCATCAACCTGTAACCAGCGAGAGACACTTGTGTTAAATCACCTGCTCATCAATTCAATCACAATAAAGTATCTCCATGATGGTACTAGTTTATCTGCATTTATTTTCAAGACACTCACCTCAGAGTAGGCAGGCAGGGGTGGGAACTGGAAGGCTGAGGGGTGCATGAAGATGGGGCTGTCATCGCCGTCGTAGTCATTCAGCAGGGGTGTGAGGGGCTGATCCAGGCGGCAGTCGCGGGTGACATCACAGTAGCTGGGGGGAGCAGAGGGCATGCGCAGGGACACCCAGCTGGCTGAGGCATTGCTGACCGAGCCGTCTGTGCTGCTCACGCTGTTGGTGCGGCTGCCCAGGCCGGCTGTGCCGATGACCAGCGGCAGCTCCAGGATCAGCTTCTCGCTGCCTGGGATGTGCATGTAGATCTGGAGGAGAGGATAATAGTTAGAAACCAGACTTGCTGAGTGGCCATTTCAAAAGGCTACATGTCTTACTAGTGCGGACACATGGCTCATCCTCTTATCTAATTGAAGTAGCATCGGATTTAGAGTAATGAACATACTATTAAAAGCACGTCTATGATAATTGCAAAGAGTTAGTTTAAAAGGTTGATAAATACACTTAATTTCACCAATGAAAGTCCATTGCTACTAGAAACGGCTGCTTACCACAAAAAAACATTAGCACTATCCTATTATGCTAATTCGAGGGGGATCAAGATGCTCACCATGAGGGCGTACTCCACACGGATGATGTTGCAGCCCAGCATGGAGGGCTTGATCTTGGGCACACGGATGGTCTTGCCCTGCCAGGCGTCGCACATGCCGGAGATGATGTGGTTGCCACGCACAGAGGAGAGCTTCTGACGGAAGACCTTTGTCCTGCCATTGGCCTGGTAGGTGTGCTTGGAGATGATGGCTGCCTTGGGCACCACAATACGTGAGCAGGTGTTCTCAAACTTGGCACAGATGCAGATGTCTTCGCCCTCACAGAACCCCTTGCGATCGATCTTGGCATTGAGGGACACCTGGCCGTCGGGAATGAACATGCAGGTGACCTTCTTCTCCTTCATGCCGCCTGTAGGAGACTGACGAGGGAGACAAAGAAACTGGTTACACAAGGGCTCACTTTAACAGATGTTTAACAATGCTTTTGAGATCTCTAATTCAATATATATATTCCTTCATGTTCACAAATACTAAGTTTTCGAAAGTGTTTAAAGACTTCTAGGACCTATGACTTCAATTGCATGAGGTCAAATCTGTCCATGCTTTACAAGGGAGACTGCTGAGCAGGATGAGGCACAGGTGCCCAACCTGAAGCATCACATCTGGGCATGTCACTCGACTGTAAACCCAAAGGCTGGTTGAATTTAATGCTCAAGGGAAACACCCGATACAGACTGCTCACTCTTAATGCTTTCAGATTGTCATATGTTGTGTATCAGCAATACCATTAAAAGGCGAGTTTCCTTACAGAGTTCAGGTGGCTAGTTGGCTTACACCTCAGCTATTTCTACTTTTGCAGTTCAGGTTTTGTGATAAGTGAGAGATGAACTCACCAGCAGATCTGGGGTGTTCACATCCAGGGGCTCCTCCACCTCAAAATGCTTCTTGCACTCCAGGGCAGGCTGAGCTGGCCTCTCCATCAAGGCCTTGACGAAGTACTGGACATAGCCAAACTTGCCTTTGTAGGAAGACACAATCTGCCTGTGGGGAAAGAAAAAAATAAGGCAGAGCCACATACAGAGGAAGCTTTATATTGTATTAACTCAATAAAATACAGGCCAATGCAAAAAGACTTACCCTTGCTGGGGGAGCTCAAATCCAAACATGTACTCGTACTTGTTGCCAGGTCTAAGGATAACTGATCCATCATGATCTGAAAATTTTAATAAAGTGATTTAATAATGGTGATTTGCCTGATTAGTGGAAACAGCAAGATACAAAGTTGCTTTTTTTAATGCTAGACAGTCAGCTATGTTAACTTCTAAAGCCTAGTGTTGGAGGTTTGCCAAGGACACCATGCTACCCTCAGCCTAGTACTGTGAAACATAGATAAATTCTTGAGACCTCAGAATGGGATTCCCTGTATACACTCCACATGTACTACTCAGCCACTGCTGCCAACAGCTTTTGCGTTGGCCAGTCATTCACTCCATGAAATTCAACTCTGAAATCATTGACTACTGAAGTAGTAGACAGTTTCAGATTAAAAACAGCTCATAACTGCTAGGTAAACTAACTTAATACTTCACATGATTCTGTAATTCGATCCTTACAGCGACAGTCACATTTGAAATGCATGTAATAGTCACAAACTGATCGTCTACTACAGTAACTAGTCATCAGCACCATATGGGTATCTACTTGGCTAACGTTACACTTGAAAATAAGTTCTTTATCATATTGATTTTACGGAACAATTCAATGAGGATCTTACCAGCTGGCTGGTCAACAAGTTGAACAACTTCTTCGTATCTCAAGTACTCATTCTCCTCTCTGCATTTCTGCTTTCCTTTGGCATATTCCACTTTGGCGCATCCAACTCCGAGCACCCTCATAGCCGAGACTCTGGTCACCTCCGCTACTTCCACCACGATCCTCCCGGCTACTTTGTCTCCACTGCAGTAGAAAGCCTTGCTAGCATCGCTGAAAATGACCTCGAAAGTCTTCACTCTCTTTGGCATAGCAACCATGTTTGCTATTTAGTCGATATAAGTCTAATAGTTACACTGCAAGAAGTTCAGAGTTATTCCAACTCCAAATCAATGTTTTGTTGTTCAATAAGACGGCCAAAGTCAATATAATGAATTGAGTGAGGTTTAAAGAACTACGACTGTGAAACAGGGCAAAAAGCTTGCTTTGGTGTAAAACTATCCTCAAGTATATCCAGCCTACTGTCACGTTAACTTTAGGACACCTACAAACAAAGGAGGAAGGCGCAGCTTTTATATGAAGAAGCCAGCCAGTGATTTACCAGCGTTGTTGATCGCTTCAGCTGAGCATGTGGAAGCAGAATGCACAGCATGGCACAGCGCATGAACATCGATGTTTGTGTCGTCTGTAACCAATCAGCGCCCGGGAACGGCGCGTGGACACCTCGTGCCTGAGAGGATAGAGCGAGTGCTCAGCAGCTGTCACAGAAGAAGGGCTTTTGGAGGAGTGGCTAGATTCTTGTTTGTAGCTTTTTAGTCTGTGGTCTTTTGGAGAGCGAAATTAACTTCACAAGCCTGGGACAGGAAGGATAACTCTTAAATATACTATTAGTATAGTTTTTTTTTACAGCCCCGTCGAGGTACGTTTTGTTCAGATTTGTCCCTCCTGGGAGTGGATAAAGAAGTGTTATGGCACTACAAACTACACTGAGTGTTCAAACAATTAGGAACACCTGCTCTTTCCATGACATAGACCAGTGGTTCCCAACTTTTTTCAGTTATTGTACCACCAACGGAATTTTGCTCTGCCCAGAGTACCCCTAAAGTACCTACCCCCTCATGTGCATTTTACTAGTAGGCCTATGGTCTCAATGAGTCTTCTCAAGTACCCCGTGTGGATAGGCTAAGTACCCCCAGGGGTCCTAGTACCGCTGGTTGGGAACCATTGACATAGACTGACCTGTTGAAAGCTATGATCCCTTATTGATGTCATCCGTTAAATCCACATCAAGCAGTGTAGATGAATGGGAGGAGAGAGGTTAAAGATGAATTTTTAAGCCTTGAGAGAAAACGAAATCAAATATTATAGGTCGCATACACGTTTAGCATTAGTTATTAATGGTGTTGCGAAAATGCTTGTGTTCCTAGCTCCAACAGTGTAGTAATATCTAACAATACAAAACAATACACACAAACCTAAAAGTCAAAGAATTTAATTAAGAAATATTAGGATGAGCAATGTCGGAGTCCGGAGAATAAATACATATATATATATATATGCAATACCAGTCAAAAGTTTGGACACACCTACTCATTCCAGGGATTTTCTTTATTTTAAATATTTTCTATGTTGTAGAATAATAGTGAAGACATTAAGATAGCCCTATTTGGTAAAAGACCAGGTCCATATTATGGCAAGAACAGCTCAAATAAGCAAAGAGAAATGACAGTCCATCATTACTTTAAGACATGAAGGTCAGTCAATCCGGTAAATGTCAAGAACTTACAAAGTTTCTTCAGGTGCAGTCACAAAAACCATCAAGCGCTATGATTAAAATGGCTCTCATGAGGACCGCCGGAGGAAAGAAAGACCCAGAGTTACCTCTGCTGCAGAGGATAAATTCATTAGAGTTACCAGCCTCAGAAATTGCAGCCCAAATAAATGCTTCACAGAGTTCAAGTAACAGACACATCTCAACATCAACTGTTCAGAGGAGACTACGTGAATCAGGCCTTCATGGTCGAATTGCTGCAAAGAAACCACTACTAAAGGACACCAATAAGAAGAACAGACTTGCTTGGGCCAAGAAACACGAATAATGGACATTAGACCAGTGGAAATGATGGCGTGGGGTGCTTTGCTGGTGACACTGTCAGTGATCTATTTAGAATTCAAGGCACACTTAACCTGCATGGCTACCACAGCATTCTGCAGCGATATGCCATCCCATCTGATTTGCGCTTAGTGGGAATATAATTTGTTTTTCAACAGGACAATGACCCAAAACACACCAAGATGTGTAAGGGCTATTTGACCAAGAAGTAGAGTGATGGAGTGCTGCATCAAATGACCTGGCCTCCACAATCACCCGACCTCAACCCAATTGAGATGGTTTGGGATGAGTTGGATCACAGAGTGAAGGAAAAGCAGCCAACAAGTGCTCAGCATATGTGGGAACTCCTTCAAGACTGTTGGAAAAGCTGGTTGAGAAAATGCCAAGAGTGTGCAAAGCTGTCAACAAGGCAAAGGGTGGCTACTTTGAAGAATCTCAAATATAAAATATATATTTTGATTTGTTTAAAACTTTTTTGGTTACTACATGATTCCATATGTTGTTATTTCATAGTTTTGATGTCTTCACTATTATTCTACAATATAGAAAATAGTTAAAATAAAGAAAAACCCTTGAATGAGTCGGTGTGTCCAAACATTTGACTGGTACTGTATGTATATATGATGGGATGTATAGACATTATGGACCAAAAGTATGTGGACAACTGCTCGTCGAACATCTCATTCCAAAATGATGGACATTAATATGGAGTTGGCCTCTCCTTTGCTGCTATAGCAGCCTCCACTAGATGTTGGAACATTACTGCTGGGACTTGCTTCCATTCAGCCACAAAGAGCATTACGCCTTGATCACACCGATAGTGTCATTGCATTTTGGTACACTAGAAGTGTATTAATTTCCATTGGAACGCTGTGTTTGCATTGCAGCCTTGCTTTGCAGAGGCAGTTGCAGTGCGTTCTTTGTGGTGCATGCATTGGATTTACATTTTTTTTTAATTTCACCTTTATTTAACCAGGTAGGCAAGTTGAGAACAAGTTCTCATTTACAATTGCGACCTGGCCAAGATAAAGCAAAGCAGTTCGACACATACAACAACACAGAGTTACACATGGAGTAAAACAAACATACAGTCAATAATACAGTAGAGAAATAAGTCTATATACAATGTGAGCAAATGAGGTGAGATAAGGGAGGTAAAGGCAAAAAAGGCCATGGTGGCAAAGTAAATACAATATAGCAAGTAAAACACTGGAATGGTAGATTTGTAGTGGAAGAAAGTGCAAAGTAGAAATAGAAATAATGGCGTGCAAAGGAGCAAAATAAATAAATAAATACAGTAGGGGAAGAGGTAGTTGTTTGGGCTAAATTATAGATGGGCTATGTACAGGTGCAGTGATCTGTGAGCTGCTTTGACAGTTGGTGCTTAAAGCTAGTGAGGGAGATAAGTGTTTCCAGTTTCAGAGATTTTTGTAGTTCGTTCCAGTCATTGGCAGCAGAGAACTGGAAGGAGAGACGGCCAAAGGAGGAATTGGCTTTGGGGGTGACTAGAGAGATATACCTGCTAGAGCGCGTGCTACAGGTGAGCGCTGCTACGGTGACCAGTGAGCTGAGATAAGGGGGGACTTTACCAAGCAGGGTCTTGTAGATGACCTGGAGCCAGTGGGTTTGGCGACGAGTATGAAGCGAGGGCCAGCCAACGAGAGCGTACAGGTCGCAGTGGTGGGTAGTATATGGGGCTTTGGAACAAAACGGATGGCACTGTGATAGACTGCATCCAGTTTATTGAGTAGGGTATTGGAGGCTATTTTGTAAATGACATCGCTGAAATCGAGGATCGGTAGGATGGTCAGTTTTACGAGGGTATGTTTGGCAGCATGAGTGAAGGATGCTTTGTTGTGAAATAGGAAGCCAATTCTAGATTTAACTTTGGATTGGAGATGTTTGATGTGAGTCTGGAAGGAGAGCTTACAGTCTAACCAGAGACCTAGGTATTTGTAGTTGTCCACATATTCTAAGTAAGAACTGTCCAGAGTAGTGATGCTGGACGGGCGGGCAGGTGCGGGCAGCGATCTGTTGAAGAGCATGCATTTAGTTTTACTTGTATTTAAGAGCAGTTGGAGGCCACGGAAGGAGAGTTGTATGGCATTGAAGCTCGTCTGGAGGGTTGTTAACACAGTGTCCAAAGAAGGGCCAGAAATATACAGAATGGTGTTGTCTGCGTAGAGGTGGATCAGACTCACCAGCAGCAAGAGCGACATCATTGATGTATACAGAGAAAAGAGTTGGCCCAAGAATTGAACCTTGTGGCACCCCCATAGAGACTACCAGAGGCCCGGACAACAGGCCATCCGATTTGGCACATTGAACTCTATCAGAGAAGTAGTTGGTGAACCAGGCGAGGCAATCATTTGAGAAACCAAGGCTATTGAGTCTGCCGATGAGGATGTGGTGATTGACAGAGTCGAAAGCCTTGGCCAGGTCAATGAATACGGCAGCACAGTATTGTTTCTTATCGATGGCGGTTACGATATCGTTTAGGACCTAGAGCGTGGCTGAGGTGCACCCATGACCAGCTCTGAAACCAGATTGCATAGCGGAGAAGGTGCGGTGGGATTCGAAATGGTCGGTAATCTGTTTGTTGACTTGGCTTTCGAAGACCTTAGAAAGGCAGGGTAGGATAGATATAGGTCTGTAGCAGTTTGGGTCAAGAGTGTCCCCTCCTTTGAAGAGGGGGATGACAGCAGCTGCTTTCCAATCTTTTGGAATCTCAGACGACACGAAAGAGAGGTTGAACAGGCTAGTAATAGGGGTTGCAACAATTTCGGCAGATAATTTTAGAAAGAAAGGGTCCAGATTGTCTAGCCCGGCTGATTTGTAGGGGTCCAGATTTTGCAGCTCTTTCAGAACATCAGCTGACTGGATTTGGGAGAAGGAGAAATGGGGAAGGCTTGGGCGAGTAGCTGTGGGGGGTGCAGTGCTGTTGACCGCGGTAGGGGTAGCCAGGTGGAAAGCATGGCCAGCCGTAGAAAAATGCTTATTGAAATTCTCAATTATAGTGGATTTATCGGAGGTGACAGAGATTCCTATCCTCAGTGCAGTGGGCAGCTGGGAGGAGGTGTTCTTATTCTCCATGATTTATCGAACGTATGTATCAAACTGTATGTGTAGACTGCTTGACAGAAATGGTAGCAGAAGATGAATGTTGAACTTTTGTTGCATACATATCCAGATGATGCTGCATACCATTTTGCGCAATGACGCTGTCGGTGGGATCGAGGTGTTTGCGAGGTCGGGCAATTAGGACTGGCTCACAGTCGGTGTTCCAATTCACCCCAAAGGTGTTCAATGGGGTTGAGGTCAGGGCTCTTTGCAGGCCAGTCAAGTTCTTCCACACCGATCTCAGCAAACCATTTCTGTATGGACCTCACTTTGTGCACAAGGGGCATTGTCATGCTTAAACAGGAAAGGGCCTTCCCCAAACTGTTGCCACAAAGTAGGAAGCACAGTATCGTCTAGAATGTCATTGTATGCTGTAGTGTTAAGATTTCCCTTCACTGGAGCTAAGGGGCCTAGCCCGAACCATGAAAAACAGCCACAGACCATTATTCCTCCTCCACCAAACTTTACAGTTGGCACTATGCATTTAGGCAGGTAGCGTTCTCCTGGCATCCGCCAAGCACAGGTTCGTCCATCAGATTGCCAGATGGTGAAGCATGATTCATCACTCCAGAGAATGTGTTTCTACTGCTCCAGAATCTAATGGTGGCAAGCTTTACACCACTCCAGCCAACGCTTGGCATTGCGCATTGTGATCTTAGGCTTGTGTGCGGCTGCTCAGCCATGGAAACCCATTTCATGAAGCTCTCGACGAACAGTTCTTGTGCTGACGTTGCTTCCAGAGGCAGTTTGGAACTCAGTGGTGAATGTTGCAACTGAGGACAGATGATCTTTACGCACTACGCGCTTCAGCACTAAATGGTCCTGTTCTGTGAGCTTGTGTGGCCTATCACTTTGTGGCTGAGCCGTTGTTGCTCCTAGACGTTTCCACTTCACAATAACAGCACTTACAGTTGACCAGGGCAGCTCTAGCAGGGCAGAAGTTGGACTTGTTGGAAAGGTGGCATCCTATGAAGGTGCCACGTTGAAAGTCAATGAGCTCTTCAGTTAGGCCATTCTAGTGCCAATGTTTTACTATGGAGATTGCATGGCTGTGTGCTCGATTTTATACACCTGTCAACAACGGGTGTGGCTGAAATAGCTGAATCCACTAATTTCAAGAGGTGTCCACATACTTTTGTATATAAAGTCTATGTACATCAATAGTTGAGTTGGATAGCCTTGACTAGAATACAGTATATACATATGAAATAGGTAAAACAGTAAGTAAACATTATTAAAGTGACCAGTGTTCCATGTCTACTGTATGTACATAGGGCAGCAGGCTCTATGGTGCTTGTATGAGTAACTGGGTGGTAGCCAGCTAGTGACAGTGACTAAGTTCAGGGAAGGGGACTGGGTGAACGCTGGCTAGTGATGGCTATTTAACAGTCTGATGGCCTTGAGATTGAAGCTGTTTTTCAGTTTTTCAGTCCCAGCTTTGATGCACCTGCACTGACCTCGCCTTCTGGATGATAACGGGGTGAACAGGCCGTGGCTTGGGTGGCTGAGGTCCTTGATGATCTTCTTTGCCTTCCTGTGACACCGGGTGCTGTAGATGTCCTGAAGGGATGTCCTGAATGAGACATGGATTGTGTATGTGTGCCATTCAGAGGGCGTATGAGCACGAAAAAATATTTAAGTGACTTTGAACAGGGTATGGTAGTAGGTGCCAGGCGTCAAGAACTGCAACACTGCTGGGTTTTTCACGCTCAACAGTTTCCCGTGTGTATCAAGAATGGTCCACCACCCAAAGGACATCCAACTTGACACAACTGAGGGAAGCATTGGAGTCAAATGGGCCAGCATACCTGTCAAATGCTTTCGACACCATGTAGAGTCCATGCCCCAATGAATTGAAGCTGTTCTGAGGGCAAAATTAAGCTGTTCCTAATGTTTTGTAGACTCAGTGTATGTCAGACGTGTTGGGAAAACCAAAAGGTGTTTGTGGATAAGCTTGCTTTTGAAATATTTTTTGTTAAACCATTTGGTCATGTTTCTACGTAGGCTTGCCCATGCCTACAGTTAGTGGACTAAACTCCACTCCATGTTGATACTTCAAAACATTTATTAAACGTCCAGCTTGTATCTATCTATGTTTGTCCTCTGTAGTTGTGGGCCTTTCTTTGTTTTATGGAATCCATACTTTTTCAATAAATGTTAATGAAATACCACAACGACTGTTTCCTGGTTGAGATTCAATTGGCACATCCACATTTGCACTGAGCTGCCATCTTAGAGCAACAGCAACAAGCAAACAGTCGGTGGTTGTATTTTAGTCATGTTTACTGAAAAACTCTATCAGATACTGGGTGCGCCCTCTAGTGAGATACCGTAGCATGACATTTAAAGAAAATGTAAAACACCAAACATGAGTCAAACTAATGTTGGGTTGAATACAGACTTGGTAAACAATTTCAGGATAAAGAAGGGTCACACACATAGCTCATTCCTGAACTTGTTTGGAATATCCATTGCAAAACCACAGCTGGTTTCATGCCAATTACATAATGTGTGAGTAAAGTTTGAAGAGACGTCGACTGCTGTTGCTTTTGCTTTGACAGCGGTTGTTTATGAGTATGCCAGGTGCTTTCTTGGAAGTAGGAAAACAGCAGACTCAAGCGATGTCAATGTTTGACCGCTGGCTTCCTATAGGTAATACTCATACTGTAAGTTTGACCTATTAATTAATATGACCGACAATATAGAGTTCCAAATAGTAATGGATTCTTAAGTTATAAAATGTATATAACTGGGCTTTACCTACATACCTTACTTTTTTCTGTGACTTCATTTAAATGCTGAAAAGTTATCAAGACTTCAAGTGTTCCCCATCTGCTCTAAAATCTGAGACATTAGATTGTTTGATTAGATGTCATGACTCATATTGTACCCAGATAGCACACATATTTCTCGCCAACGTTAGCCTGATGTTTACAGGATACATCGGGAAGATGTAGTATGGAGAGCGTTTGGTAATTGGCAAGATGTCAGTGAGACGTATGTGTGCTATCTGGGTATTCAATGGTCTAAATTGGTCAAATTGCACCAGATAATCTGCTTTACCCACATTTTACTGGTGGTTGAACTTGAAGGTGAATCAGAAGTGCAGAGAAAGTTGTTTCCCATGTGGTTTCCCCTGTCACCACTAAAACTGTGATCACATTGCACCATCTAGAGGCAAAAGTGAGCCTGCTATATCTTATGTCAAACCCTGCATACCAACTAGTCAAAAGCCTAGTTTATACCTGCGGTGTATTCATTACGTCTTGCAACGGAAAACACTTACCATTTAATAACCTAACAGAAACAGACAGAGCAAATGGAACGAAGGGACCGACCTGTCCAATAGAAACTCGTTTCGTTGCAAAATATTTTCCGTTGAATACACCCCTTGTTCTAACATGGATCCTGTGTCCTGATCTTATCCACATTCTGATTGTGCCCACATTATCAGGCGTGTCTGCACGGGGTATTGTATTTGATCTAGCACTGTCTCATCTCATTCTTCACATTGTGACCAGATTTCCTGGTCCTGCATGACGCATATTGAAGCCATAAGTCAATGTTGTCAGCTGTAAATGATTTTAGAGGGCGGTATAATGATGATTTAAATCAAATAGTATTTTATTTGTCACATGCGCCAAATACAGTTGAAGACTTCACTGTGAAATGCTTACTTACCAGCCCTTTCCCAACAATGCTGAGTTATAAAGTAAGACTGATTTGTAACACAATAAAATAACAATAACAAGGAGTACCGGTACCGAGTCAATGTGCACAGGTACAAGGTAGTTGAGGTAATTAAGGTAATATGTACATGTAGGTAGGGGCAAAAGTGACTAGGGAATCAGGATAGATAATAAACATAGTAGCAGCAGTGCATGTGAAGAATGTGAGAGTGTGAAATTATGTCTATGTGTGTGTGTGTGTGTGGCGTCAATATGCATGTGTGTGTGTTTTGTGTGTGTTAGCGTATGTAGTGTGTGTGTGTTGGTGTGTCACAGGGCCAGTGTTGTGGGTGGGCCTTACGGGGCCTGGCCCACCCTACCATACCTCCTCGCCCATCCAAATAAAATGTTGAAATATTGATCATTTATTTGACCGAGACGCACACCGACAGAAAGATGAGTCAATCTCAGATAAAGCATCGAACGAGCTAAACAGTGCCCCTTTGTCTTAGTATGTGTAGACCATGTGTCTGATACTGTCTGGACTAAAAGTGTATAGCATCTCGCACTATTTCTGTCTAGACAGCATCAGATACATGACTACATATAGTAAGACAAAGAGGCGCTGTTTCGCTCATCGGATGCTTTCTCTGGTGAGAGAGATTCTGCAGAGAGGAAGAGGCGAAGCAAAAGGGCTTACTCTCGCCATAGTCTGTCCAGAATAAGCCCGATGCATTTCTATGGGCATAATATGCAGACTTAAGCTTGACGCGTGCCTTCCCACCTTTGGGACAATAACTCCCATTGTTAGGGCGGAGACATGAGCATCTCATCATAATATACAGAACTCTGATTTCAGCCTCTTGCAAATCGGAAAGGAATGTTGGCGTGTGCACAGTGCACTATTAAGATGCTGGCTTCCCCTAAAGTATACAAGGCCCGAACTCCTTTCAGCAAATCTGACCACGACTCCATTTTGCTCCTCCTGACCTATAGGCAGAAACTCAAACAGGATGTACCCGTGACAAGAACTATTCAACGCTGGTCTGACCAATCGGAATCCATGCGTCAAGATTGGTTTGATCACGCGGACTGGGATATGTTCAGGGTAGCCTCAGAGAATAATATTGATTTATACTCTGATTCGGTGAGAGAGTTTATAAGGAAGGGCATTGGAGATGTTGTACCCACTGTGACTATTAAAACCTACCCTAACCAGGAACCGTGAATAGATGGCGGCAATCGTGCAAAACTGAAAGCACGAACCACCATATTTAACCATAGGCACAAAGTGGAGTCGCAATTCAACGACTCAGACATGAGACGTATGTGGCAGGGTCTACAGGCGATCCCGGACTACAAAAAGAAAACTAGCCACGTCACGGACACCGACGTCTTACTTCCAGACAAACTAAACACCTTCTTTGCCCGCTTTGAGAATAATACAGTGCCACCGACGCGGCCCGCTACCAAGGACTGCGGGCTCTCCCTCTCCTTCTCCGTGGCCGATATGAGTAACGTGTTAACCCTCGCAAGGCTGCCGGCCCAGATGGTATCCCTAGCCGCGTCCTCAGAGCATGAGCAGACCACCTGGCTGGTGTGTTTACGGACATATAAAATCTCTCCCTATCCCAGTCTGCTGTTCCACATGCTTCAAGATGGCCACCATTGTTCCTGTACCCAAGAAGGCAAAGGTAACTGAACTAAATGACTATCGCCTCGTAGCACTCACTTCTGTCATCATGAAGTGCTTTGAGGGACTAGTCAAGGATCATATCACCTCCACCTTACCTCCACCCTAGCCCCACTTCAATTTGCATACCACCCCAATAGGTCCACAGACGATGCAATCGCCATCACACTGCACACTGCCCTATCCCATCTGGACAAAAGGAATACCTATGTCAGGATGCTGTTCGTTGACTACAGCTCAGCATTCAACAACATAGTACCCTCCAAGCTCATCATTAAGCTTGAGGCCCTGGGTCTCAACCCCGCACTGTGCAATTGGGTCCTGGGCTTTCTGACGGGCCACCCCCAGGTGGTGAAGGTAGGAAGCAACATCTCCACTTTGTTGATCCTCAACACTGGGGTGCGTGCTCAACCCCTCCAGTACTCCCTGTTCACCCATGATTGTGTGGCCATGCACGCCTCCAATTCAATCATCAAGTTTGCAGACGACACAGCAGTAGAAGGCTTGATCACCAACAACGACGAGACAGCCTATAGGGAGGAGGTGAGGGCACTCGGAGTGTGGTGTCAGGAAAACAACCTCTCACTCAACGTCAACAAAACAAAGGAGATGATCGTGGACTTCAGGAAACAGCAGAAGGAGTACCCCCTATCCACATCGACGGACAGCAGTGGAGAAGGTGGAAAGTTTTAAGTTCCTCAGCGTACACATCACGGACAAACTGAAATGGTCCACCCACACAGACAGTGTGGTGAAGAAGGCGCAACAGCGCCTCTTCAACCTCAGGTGGCTGAAGAAATTTGTCTTGTCACCTAAAACCCTCACAAACCTTTACAGATGCACAATTGAGAACATCCTGTCGGGCTGTATCACCGCCTGTTATGGCAACTTCACACAACCGCGGGGCTCTCTAGAGGGTGGTGCGGTCTGCACAACGCATCACCCGGGGGAAAACTACCTGCCCTCCAGGACACCTACAGCACCTGTTGTCACAGAGAGGCCAAAAATATCATCAAGGACAACAACCACCCGAGCCACTGCCTGTTTACTCCGCTACCATCCAGAAGGCAAGGTCAGTACAGGTGCATTAAAGCTGGGACCGAGAGACAGAAGTTGCTTTTCAATCTCAATGACATCAGACTGTTAAACAGCCGTCACTAACACAGAGAGGCTGCTGCCTACATACAGACTTGAAATCATTGGCCACTTTAATAATGCTACTTTAATAATGTTTACATATCTTGCATTACTCATCCCATATGTATATACTCTATTTTTATACCATCTATTGCATCTCAATTAGTATTTGGTAGCATTGCCTTTAAATTGTTTAACTTGGGTCAAACGTTTCGGGTAGCATTCCACAAGCTTCCCACAATAAGTTGGGTGAATTTTGGCCCATTGCTGCCGACAGAGCTGGTTTAACTGAGTCAGGTTTGTAGACCTCCTAGCTCACACACACTTTTTCAGTTCTGCCCACAAATGTTCTATAGGATTGAGGTCAGGGCTTTGTGATGGCCATTCCAATACCTTGACTTTGTTGTCCTTAAGCCATTTTGCCACAACTTTGGAAGTAAGCTTGGGGTCATTGTCCATTTGGAAGACCCATTTGCGACCAAACTTTAGCTTCCTGACTGATGCCTTGAGATGTTGCTTCAATATATCCACATAATTTTCCTCCCTCATGATGCCATCTATTTTGTGAAGTGCACCAGTCCCTCCTGCAGCAAAGCACCCCCACAACATGATGCTGCCACCCCTGTGCTTCACGGTTAGGATGGTGTTCTTCGGCTTGCAAGCCTCCCCCTTTTTCCTCCAAACATAACCATGGTCATTATGGCCTAACAGTTCTATTTTAGTTTTATCAGACCATAGGACATTTCTCCAAAAAGTACGATATTTCTCCCCATGTGCTGTTGCAAACCGTAGTCTGACTTTTTTATGGCGGTTTTGGAGCAGTGGCTTCTTCCTTACTGAGCGGCCTTTTAGGTTATGTTGATATAGGACTTGTTTTACTGTGGATATAGATACTTTTGTACCTGTTTCCTCCAGCATCTTCACAAGGTTCTTCTACTATTGTTTGTACAGATGAACATGGTACCTTCAGGCGTTCGGAAATTGCTCCCAAGGATGAACCAGACTTTGTTTTCTGAGGTCTTGGCTGATTTCTTTTGATTTTCCCATGATGTCAAGCAAAGAGGCACTGAGTTTAAAGGTAGGCCTTGAAATACATCCACAGGTACACCTCCAATTGACTCAAATTATTTCAATTAGACTATCAGAAGCTTCTAAAGCCATGACATCATTTTCTGGAATTTTCCAAGCTATTTAAAGGCACAGTCAACTTAGTATATGTAAACTTCTGGAATTGTGATACAGTGAATTATAAGTGAAATAATCTGTCTGTAAACAATTGTTGGAAAAATTACTTGTGTCATGCACAAAGTAGATGTCCTAATCGACTTGCCAAAACTATACAAGAAATTTGTGGAGTGGTTGAAAAACGAGTTTTAATGACTCCAACCTAAGTGTATGTAAACTTCCGACTTCAACTGTACCTTAAAAAAAGGTAGGAGCATGGATCAGAAAACCATTCCGTATCTGGTGTGACCACCATTTGCCTCATGCAGCGTTACACGTCTCCTTCACATAGAGTTGTATCAGGCTGTTGATTGTGGCTTGTGGAATGTTCTCCCACTCCTCTTCAATGACTGTGCAAAGTTGCTGAATATTGGCGGGAACTGGAAAACGCTGTTGTACACGTCGATCCAGAGCATCCAAAACATGCTCAATTAGTGTCATGTCTGGTGAGTGTGCAGGCCATGGAAGAACAGGGACATTTTCAGCTTCCAGTAATTGTGTACAGATACTTGAGTCATGCATTATCATGCTGAAACATGAGGTGATAGCGGCGGGTGAATGGCACGATAATAAACCTCAGGATCTCATCACGGTATCTCTGTGGATTGAAATTGACATCGATAAAATGTTATTGTGTTCCTTGTCCGTAGCTTATGCCTGCCCGTACCATAACCCCACCTCCACCACGGGGCAGTCTGTACTTTGACATCAGCAAACCGCTTGCATACACAATGCCATTCATGCTGTCTGCCATCTGCCTGGTACAGTTGAAACCAGGATTCATCTGTGAAGAGCACACTTCTCTTATTTCAGCTCATGAAACATAGGAACAACAATTTACATGTTCCATTTTTAGATTTTTGTTCAGTATAAATTTAAGTTTTGCAAAAATTATATAATTACTCCTGTCTAAATAAAAATTATCTAAATACTTCACCAGAGAGCATGACTTAGCCTGGAAACCATGTGTTTGATGTATTGTATACTATTCCACTCATTACCACGAGCCCGTTCTCCCCAATTAATGTGCCACCAACCTCCTGTGGTGTAGACTTATGCCTATTTAGGAATCCTGCAATTGGGGCAGCACGCTAATAGCTGATTGAGTTGCGGCTGTCAGTGAAATGCATCTAAAATGTGTGTGTCTTGAGTATAATTTAAAAAGTTTCAACAAAAAGAAGAGGAGGGGTGGGTAGCTATGATGTGGCATGTAGAGGAGACCGGGGATGGTTGTAAAACATTTCACCTTTTCATTCGTTTCTCAGAGATCGTTTATGGTAGTGTATTCAAAACTTGATACAAACAACCTACATCTGTCCTGTACAACTTAGTGTGGTTACTATATATGTAAATCAAACTGCAAATGCATGGTGTTGTCTTAAATACAAGGAGTGAAGTGTTACAATTTACCCCATGGTCTGGGTTAGTTGTAACAGTACTTGTGGTGAATTGTAACAGAATGAAAAAAGTGCTTATATCATGACATGCAACTAATTATTGAACGCCTTAATTGAGACCACGAGAGCATCATTGCCCTATTTAACATTTTGTTTGGCAGAAATAATAATAAATAATAAATACATGTTTATTATTTTACCCTCTACTAAATGGTATTTCTCAAACAAACAACATCTAAGCTAAACTAAACATTTAAAAGTTTGTGGTCTGTGTCTGTGTGTGTCTGTGTGTGTCTGTCTGTCTGTCTGTGTGTGTGTGTGTGTGTGTGTGTGTGTGTGTGTGTGTGTGTGTGTGTGTGTGTGTGTGTGTGTGTGTGTGTGTGTGTGTGTGTGTGTGTGTGTGTCTGGCGGGTGTATCCGTCAAAATCACAGTTTAGTAATTTACCTGGGCCCTGCTTTTGGGAAGGGGCGTACATCAACTGTGTTGAAACCAGAAGAGTAATCAGGTGTTTCCCAGCCACAGCCTGATACATGTGGGGATGTGGCCTGTGAAGTGGCTGGAGAGGTGGGCTGGAAGGCAGTTGGAGAGTTGACCTGGAAGGCAGCTGGAAAGGTGGGCTGGAAGGCAGCTGGAGAGGTGACCAGGAAGGCAGCTGGAGAGTTGACCTGGAAGGCAGCTGGAAAGGTGGGCTGGAAGGCAGCTGGAGAGGTGACCAGGAAGGCAGCTGGAGAGTTGACCTGGAAGGCAGCTGGAGTAGTGGGTTGGAAGGCAGCTGGAGAGTAGGGCTGGAAGGCAGCTGGAGAGGTGACCAGGAAGGCAGCTGGAGAGTAGGGCTGGAAGGCAGCTGGAGTAGTGGGTTGGAAGGCAGCTGGAGAGTAGGGCTGGAAGGCAGCTGGAGAGGTGACCAGGAAGGCAGCTGGAGAGTAGGGCTGGAAGGCAGCTGGAGAGGTGACCAGGAAGGCAGCTGGAGAGTAGGGCTGGAAGGCAGCTGGAGTAGTGGGTTGGAAGGCAGCTGGAGAGTAGGGCTGGAAGGCAGCTGGAGAGGTGGGTTGGAAGGCAGCTGGAGAGGTGTGCCGGAAGGCAGTTGGAGAGGTGGGTTGGAAGGCAGCTGGAGAGGTGACCAGGAAGGCAGCTGGAGAGTAGGGCTGGAAGGCAGCTGGAGTAGTGGGTTGGAAGGCAGCTGAAGAGTAGGGCTGGAAGGCAGCTGGAGAGGTGTGCCGGAAGGCAGTTGGAGAGGTGGGTTGGAAGGCAGCTGGGCCTTTCTCTCCCAGTGATCCCTTGTTTTCGAGCTGCAGCTTTCTTCGTTCCCCTCGGACCGCTAGAAGATAGCGTACATTATTATGCTGATGTCCGGGAGGGCACTCGCCTGGGCCACGGCGGTGTTGGAGCAACACCCCGCCGTCTGCCTCAGTCTGGAGGTATTCGTGGTGGAGGTGAGAAATGTTTTCGAGGCTCCGGTGTCCGGGAGAGAGGCTGCCTGGAAGTTACTCCAGCTTCGGCAGGACACCCTCAGTTTGTGTGTGTGTGTGTGTGTTTTCTGAGTTAAAACCATGTCTGACTGCCCCTTGTCTCCTGTTTCCAGGCCCAGCCCTCTCCCCCGTATCATCGACGGCCGACCGGCGTACATGATGACCTCGGGGCAGGGGATTCCAGTACCTGGTTGACTGGGACGGTTATGGCCCGGAGGAGAGGTGCTGGGTCTCCGCTAGGGACATCCTGGACCCAGGCCTCATCTCTGAGTTCCAATGCCGGCACCCCGCTCAACCAGGTATGTGCCCAGGTAGGACGCCAAGTGGCGTCCCTAGAGGGGGGGTACTGTCACGCCCTGATCTGTTTCACCTGTCTTTGTAATTGTTTCCACCCCCTTCCAGGTGTTACCCATCTTCCCCATTATCCCCTGTGTATTTATACCTGTGTTTTCTGTTTGTCTGTTGCCAGTTTGTCTTCTTTGACAACTCAACCAGAGTTTTGTCTCAGTTCCTGCTTTTCCCCAGTCTCTCTTTTTCTCACCCTCCTGGTTTTGACCCTTACCTGTCCTGTCTCTGAACCCGCCTGACACCTCTGCCTGCCCCTGAACCTGCCTGACGTCCTGTACCTTTGCCCCACCTCTGGATTACCGACCTCTGCCTGACCTGACCCTGAGCCTGCCTGCCATCTTGTACCTTTGCCCCTACTCTGGATTATCGACCCCTGCCCGCCTTGACCTGTCGTTTGCCTGCTCCTGTTGCTGTAATAAACATTGTTACTTTGATAGATAAGGCTGACTTCCGGGTTAAGCGAGCAGTGTGTTAAGAAGCAGTGCGGTTTGCATATTTTAATCATCTACTCCTTAAAATGTGGACACATACTGAATGCAAATAATAACTGGACAAAGGACCAGGTATATACAGGGCTATAATGGCTGCATTTAGACAGCCAGCCCAATTCTGATATTCTTTCCACTAATTGGTCTTTTGACCAATCACATCAGATCTAGTCACTTAAAATACCAATTAGTGAAAAAAAATATCAAAATTAGGATGCCTGTGTAAACGTAGCCAATGGACCTTATGCATATGTTGGGTTGGCGAGATCTTGTATTATGGTTTACATGCAAACGCTCAGTAAAAAAAATTATATATACATATTTGGATGTTTATTACCGTGCAATTGGTTTCTCACAGGCTTCCACATAGGTCTGTCACGATGATCCTCATAAAAATAACAATTATAAAATTCCTTATAAACTCAGCCTTGGGTTAAGTTAACCCTTCATCATGACAAATATTGTACAATTTAACAGTGGATTCAGTGGTGTGTAATGTGACGTCAACTGTGAGTCTGAAACCTTTATGATGCTCAGTTTAAGTCTAAGAGTAGGCTTTTACACTTTTCAGACATATGTATTTAATTTTTCCTTATACACATAGTCATGTACCTTAGGATTTCACGATCCTGATTCCTTAAAAGTAGCTTTCATTCATCATTTTATATAATAATAAAAGCTATTATTTTGTCAAACAATCTTTAACTCTTGACTTGACCAACCTGCAGACAGGTGTAAGGTCGTTGTGGGGGCTAAAGACAGAAAGAGCCCCACATGAAAGTAAATGTACCTTAAAAACACACACACAACCATACACACACACACACACACAAGATACAGCGAAGGCACAGGTGATGTTGTGTATCTGCACAGATGCTGTGCTAGGCTCAGTCACACCCTGATGTGGATCTGCTTGCGGTAGAATTCATAGTCCTCTGGTACAGTATCTGATGGAAAAAGATAGAAAGAAATATTATAACATAGCCAGGTTAAATTCAAATTCAAGAAAATGATCTTCTGAGAGCGTTGACGTACCGTTGCAGCGATAGCCCAGGTTGGACCAGATGATTTGCTCCTGGGAGAAGCAGAAGACGCCCAGCCTCCCGCCCCTCATTGAGGTGTCCACCACCACGCCAGAGTCTGCCACCAATGTCATGCCTTCATACAGCCTCACCCTGTGACATGGGTATACACAATGATCTCTCTGTGTACAAACCACCTGCTCTTTCCCTGGTATTGAGTGACCAGGTGAATCTGGGTGAAAGCTATGATCCCTTATTGATGTCATCTGTTAGAGGGTGAATGGTCAAGACAAAAGACTGAAGTGCCTTTGAAACGGTTATGGTAGTAGGTGCCAAGGGCACTGGTTTGAGTATGTCAAGAACTGCAACGCTGCTGGGTTTTTCACTCTCAACAGTTTCTTGTGTGTATCAAGGATGGTTCACCACCCAAAGGACATCCAGCTAACGACAGGTCATTTATTAAAGAGGACAAAGGAGGCTGACACAAATTGTGCAATAGACGGGCTACAGTCCAGTATAACATTGGTGCCCAAAGACCCATAAAAAAATGCACAATTCGTCGTACCTTGACACGAATGGTGTATGGCAACCAACGACATTACAGAGTTCCACTTTCAGAAAAAAAAAAAAACTGCAGTTGCAGTGGGCTAAGGAACAAAAACACTGGACAATGGAGAATCCCGGTTCCTGCTGTTTCACGCTGATGGGAGGACTAGGGTATGGAGTAAACCAGTACATGTATCCATCATGGCGCGTGTCAACATTGCAGGCTGGTGGTGGTAGTGTGATGGTGTGGGGTGTGTTTTCATGGCACACATTGGGCCCCTAGATAAAAGTGGAGCAACGTTTGAATACCATATGATATCTGAACATCATTGCCAATCAGATGCATCCCTTCATGGCAGCAGAGTGTCCATCTGCGAATGGATTTCTTTAGCAGGATTATGTCCCATGCCACAAGGATAGGATTGTCTAGGAATGGTTCCACAAAGATGACAGTGAATTCAGCTTACTGCAGTGGCCTGCCCAGTCACCAGATCTCAATCCAATTGAGCATCTGTGGGATGAGATGGAACAAGCTATTCGGAGTAGAGATCCAGCCAACTTGACACAACTGTGGGAAGCATTGGAGTCAACATGGGCCAGTATCCCTGTGGAACGCTTTCGACACCTTGTAAAGTCCATGCCCCGACGAATAGAGGCTGTTCTGAGGGGAAAGGGGGTGCAACTCAATATTAGGATAGTGTTCCTAATGCTTTGTACATTCAGTGCATAATCTGAATTATATACAGATAGCCATGAAAAGCTATAGATATATCTCTATACAGGAAACGGCTCAATTAAACAGTGAGGAACGTTTGTGATGACGAAGTGCATTGGCAGGAGAATACAACTAGGAGTAGAGCATTTGTGGCTGTAATGCCCTTTGATGTTTTGCTCACCTGATGTAGCCCACCTGCGGGCGGTGGCTGAGGTGCCAACGGTAAGATGTCTTGTCCCTCCAGCCCACATTCCTGGGGTCCTTCCACAGCAGGGTGACCTCACCCGGGGTGTCGCCCGTGTGCCACAGGGCATTACGGAGGTACTCACCGGGACCCGTACGTGACTTAACTGCCTGTAGCGCAGAAGGAGTAAAGTCAAGTGTTTGGCTGTGGTAATCTAATATCTATTACATTTGAAGTTGAGGCATGTAGCTGGAACAACACAACAGGATGGAGGTGGGATGTGTATTCCTATTGACATAAGACAACTTTGAAGGTCTGAAAACATCTGACACAAGTTTGATGTTGGAGTATAATGTCCCTTTAAAGATGTAGATAAATAGATGCAGTTTTCTGTGTGCCCCACCTTCAGTTGCAGGCCTGGCTGGGCCATGGCCCTAAAAGGCAGCGACTGCCAGTAGGTCTGCTCCATCTGTTTCCACATGACCACGTAGAAGCTGGACGAGTCCTGGTAGCCAAAGATGAAGCCCACATAGTCATCGTCCGTGGCCGTGTTGATGTGGAACGTCCCCTCAAAGTCTACCCCGTTAAAGGCTGTGATGCCTGGTGGGGATCAGGTGGAGGGAGAGAGAGATACTTGACTTGTCATGCTCTTTATTGATACAGCTTCATTTAAAACTGAGAGAAAGTGGGATAAAGACAGGGGGAGGAGGAAAGAAAGACAGACAGAAAGATACACAGAGCGGCAGAAGGAGGTTTACAGACTTACCTATGGCCAAACCAGGGTCACTGTTCATGGTTTGAACAATTTCCATACCCTTAAACAAAATTCCAGAACAATTCTTAATTAATTAAAGTACATACAATATAATGTTTGTTTTCTATCTGGGAATATTCCAAATGGTCACCCGATTGAGCACTATCCAGTTGGGGTCGATTTGGGCTTCGCCCTCCTGGTCCAGGATGACCGTCTGATAGGCTCTGAAGTCGGTCATTGTGACCTCAGCGCTCTCTGGACACACGTCAATCAAGTCTATCACTGAGTCATTGTCAAAGTCATTCTCGCACATGTCACCAATGCCATTTCCTGATTGGACAAGGGGGACAGAAGGGAGAGATCAAAACACAAAATATACCAGTCTGAGAACACCGATGGGGATGGGAGTATAGAGAAAAATAGGTTACTCTGGTATGACATACAGTATATTTTAGCTTGTCAGCAGGCCAATAAAATTCCAAACATTTAAAACAGAATATGAAATTCTAATCTAACTTTAATTTCCAGTAAAAAGTGCCCCCCCTCTGTGCATGTCTGGAAAGTAAAGTAACAGATTGGGCCTTTAATCCTGTTTAGACTGGGCTACAAAGCATTTCTTTCACTGTGACTCCTTCCATACTGTCAGTGTCTGTCTGGCTGGGGTTGGGGATGAGACGGCAGTTATCCGGCCCGGGAGGTCCCGCATCTGGAATGCCATCATTGTCGTCGTCATCGTCGCATTCGTCGCCGATGCCGTCGTTGTCTGAGTCCAGCTGAGAGCTGTTAGGGACGTCTGGACAGTTGTCCCTGGAGTCCTGGTGGCCGTCCCCATCCCTTGACACGTGAGGACAAGACAGGGACATTAGAAACAGGCTCATTGACCCAGCAGGCAAGACTGGTTGAAATGATGTCAGCCTGACGTATTTTTCAACGTCATGCTCGCGTTTTTCTTTTTCCCAACACAGTTAAACCAAAACCATGCCCCGTTATTCAGAGGGGCGTTCTACTACACTCCCATTGGCTAGCTAGCATTGTAACACTCACAGGCCATAAGCACAGAGACAGTGACCTTCCAAGGTAAGGAAGGAAAGTGTAATTGAAAAATTAGCTGCCTACCGTAATGCAGGCCTATTATTATCATGTTCGGTAACATTTGCCAATGTATTTATTTTCAGAGTTTCAATGAGTTGTAAAAATGTCTCAGAGAACTCTGCTGAATTCCCTCAACTGAAGGTCAGCTAAGTTAACCTAGGCTACTTAACGTTATTAGCTCGGTATTTTAAGTTGTTATATTATTATTAGTAGTCTATTATCAGGTAAAAGCATATGCTTATTATTCATAATTTCTCAAATATTTATTAGCTAATCATTCTGCCGAATCGCTATGCTACAGCCATTGAATCTATCTTTGAGCGTTAAGGGACATCAATGGCTAGCTCGGTCCATGACATTATGTTATTATATTTTTCAATCTTGAAGTACACGGGCAAATGTTATTAATCAGTGACTACGTGATATTCACTTCCAGACTTGGAGACTTTGAGAGAGCTCAAAGCGTTGTAGGACGCCCCTCTGAATAACGGGGCGTGGTTTTGGCTTAACTGCGTTGAGAAGAAGAAAGACGCATCATGGTCAGTTTATATACTTATTGTAAAAGACAGCTTAACCTGGTTCAGCCTGGTTGTCATCTGGAGATATAACCAGATAACAACCAGGTAAAGGGGTCATTTTTGGGTTGTTATCTGGTTCTGAAGTCCCCTAAACCAGAAAACTAGTAGGATCACTCACATATCCTGGTTGGTGTCACACACATCTCCCACCAGGTCATTGTCCACGTCAGACTGAATGGAGAAAAGACGTTTCAAAGATTTCCTCAATAAACTATATTTTTATTTCAGCGTTAATCTCTAAGAACTGTATTCTTGACCTCTGACCTGCAAGGGGTCGTTGACTTCTGGGCAGCTGTCACATGCGTCTCCCACTCCATCCCCGTCACGGTCCGTCTGCATAGGGTTGGGCATCTTGGGACAGTTGTCCAGCACGTTTGGGATACCTGGCGAGAGGATGAGAAGGAGGAAGATGAGCGATTGAATTACGGTCTTGGGTCCGTATTCACAAAGCGTCTCAGAGTAAAAGTGCTGATGATCTAGGATTAAGTCCTCCCTGTTCATATACTCTTATTCATTATGATCTGAAAGACAAAAGTGATCCTATAACAGCACTCCTACCCTGGAGGACTGAAATACTTAGGTTTTCCATTCTCTTCCTCTAATCAGGAACTAAATCAGACAAGGAACACAATCAATACAATGAATCAATCAATTAACTACCAGGTGGGGAAAAAAACCTAGCAGTAATTTGGTCCTTGTGGGACAGTAATTGAATAGTCCTGTCATAAGCGATCCATAGCCTACCATCCCCATCAATGTCATTATCACAGGTGTCGCCAGCCCCGTTTCCGTCGGTGTCCTTCTGGCTGCCGTTGGGAACATTGGGGCAGTTGTCACACGCGTCCCCATATGAGTCTGTGTCCGAGTTCTGTTGGTCCTTGTTGGGGACCAGACGGCAGTTGTCCTAGAAAAACAAAGAGGAAATACAAAATGGTGGGAAGTGGAGTCAGGGAGATTCCGTTTTGCTTACTGAACATAACCCCGCACCGACAGAATACAAGGCTAGACTGACCTCCACGTTCTGGATTCCGTCTCCGTCCGCATCTTCGTCACACTGGTCACCTATACCGTCTCCATCTGCGTCTTCCTGGCCAGAGTTGGGTGTGTTCACACAGTTGTCCTGCACAGGGAACACAACACATCATTTTTATGGCAAGTAAGACATTTTGTGTGTGTGTGTGTGTGTGTGTGTGTGTGTGTGTGTGTGTGTGTGTGTGTGTGTGTGTGTGTGTGTGTGTGTGTGTGTGTGTGTGTGTGTGTGTGTGTGTGTGTGTGTGTGTGTGTGTGTGTGGACATGCTTACGGCTCGACAGTGATAGTCATTGTCTATGCAGGGGAGAGGCTGGTCGGGGTAGCCGTCGCTGTCTGTGTCTGGACCACACGTATATCCATTTCCTGCCCAGCCCACATTACACTGGAAGAGATATTCAGAGAGAATATACTAAGTAGTAAAAAATTGGAACATGATTTCTTAATGATGTGATACTGTATAGCCAGATTACAACCAACTGGTTTCTGTTACAACCAGATAAAGACGTCTTTTCCATGACAATACATTTTGGGAAATATGTCATATTTTGGTGTTTTGTCTAGTTGCTAAAACGATATTGAAGAGATAGTTCACCCAAATAAAAAATGGCATGTTGGTTTCCTTGCCCTGTAAGCAGTGTATGGACAAGGTATGACAGCAATCCGTGCTTTGGTTTAGTTTCCCTGGTACTAAAACATTAGCATGTGGAAACAGTGCTAGGGAACTAACCCAAAGCATACACTATCCATACACTGATTACAGGGTAAGGAAACCAATGTGTCATTTTGTAATTTGGGTGAACTATCGCTTTAACAACTTCCTTTTTTTAGCCTATTGAGATGTGCTATATGTGTCTTACCTCGCAGGAGACCTCGGCAGCACCCTTTATGACACAGTGGGCGTTGACGTCGCAGGGGTTGAAGCCCAGCGTGGCGCAGGACCTCCGCAGGAAACAGCCCACCGTCTGGTTGCCCACAAAGCTCTCCTTACACAGACCACACCTGAACGAGCCCTGAGGGAGAGGGACAGGAGGGTAAAGGGGGGTGTGAGAGAGAGGAAGGGTGAGAGGGAGAGATGGAGGAGGGAGTTGGGGGAGACAGAAGGGGAGAGAAAGGGAGACAGAGAAAGACATAAAAAGAGAGAGAGAGAAAATCGTATATTTCTTTAAGTGGTAAATCTTTACTTTAGAAACCTCTGACTCCCTTTCCTCTACTGACCTCTGTGTTGATGCAGACAGAGTTGGGGACGCAGGTGTTGGAGAGGTCAGCACACTCATCCACATCTGTGCACTCCTACAGAGACAGACAAAACACAACAATTTAAGGACAATACATCATGGCCATAGAGGCAATCACTTTGGCACAGTGCACATCCATACAGTGGGTGAGAAGAGGTGTCAATAGTGATGGTGTGTGTGCATGCCATGCATGTGCAAGGCTCCCGTGTGCGTGTGTATGTGTGAGTGTCGTGTGTGTGTGTGCAAAATGTTTATGTGTGTATGTGGGTGTGTGTGAGAGGCAGCGGGTCTCATGTTGGTCAGACCTGCTTGTGGCTTTTGGCAAACTCCATCCCAACCCCACTGAGGACGGATCCTGAGAAGCCGACGGGACAGGGTTCACAGGTGAAGCCCTTGGCTGTGTTTACACACCCCTCGGGCGAGAAACAGGGCCGGGCTACAGCACACTTAGACATAGAGACAGAGAGACAGAGAGAAACAGAACGTAACAATACAAATGTCATTGTATTCGTGTTATTTTCGCACTGCAAAGTGCTTCACTTAATGAAGGCTGGCCGCCAAACATCAATTTTCTAATTGTTATTCTCTTGCAGCTGGGTTGTCGAAAGAAATAATGTGCCAACTTAGCTACAAAGCTTTTGGGAAAATAACCCAAGAATGTTAAGTAAATGATGGGAACATATCATGCTTATCATTTTTGGTGCTCAAGAAATAGAACCCTTAGAATACCTCGTCAATGTCCTGGCAGTGGGTGCCATTCCCCGTCATGCCTTCTGGGCAGGCACCACAACGGTACCCTGGGTACTCCCGGGTCTCTGTACAGGGAGTGCCCTTATAGCAGAGGTTGGGCACGCAGCGAGAGTGGGGCTCGTGGAAGCCTGGTTAACAAAGACATAGAACATACCAGACCAGCGTACAAAATAGGATTAGACATTTTTCAGCATGCCTTCGAGCTTGCACAGAGTACCATACGGGCAGGGTTTTCACTTTTCTTTTTACGTATAAATGAATGATTATGTACCCATTGATTCTTGAAGAATAGCCCTTATAAATTCCTCGTGAGCTTAGTTCAACTGTCGTATCCCATCAGAACCCATAAGCAAACAAAAACTGTAGCCTCAAAATATAGTTAAAACTATAATTTTGACATCATGGAAGGTCAGTCCTTCCATCCATAGCTCTGTCTATGAATTTCAGAGTGGTTACATTTCTCCAGCCCCATCCCTCAGCTTATTACCAAAACAGTGGCGGGGAGATCTCCTTTTTACAGTGAATTGCCTTTTTAAGGGACTTTTCCATTGGTTGCATTGTGCCAGGCAAGACCAATAAAACACAGCTAAAGTATTTAATAGATTTAAATATATCTCTCTGTTGATTTCCTGTTTTTCACATCTATTTTTGTTTATCTTTTCTTTATTTTATCCCCTCTGTTTCATACACTAAGGCCCAGCCTTAGTATTGTACTGCTCTTCAAGCACTCACCACACGCTTGGCACTCCAGAATGGTGTTCCTAATCAGAGACATCTCCTTCACCTGTGAAGATCACAAACATACAGCAGTCACCAGAAATGTTTTGTACGTATACTGTAGTTACTCTCGAGAACAAGGGTATTTGTCCACTGGAAGGTACTTCATTTTTATTTATTTATTTATTTTTCAGTGTAAAATGTCATGTTTATTTAATGAATAAAGCTAATATTTTTTTATGACATACCTACAGTAGAAAAAGGGATAATGCAACTTTATTTCTCAACTCCTAATATTGACCAATTACACTCAATGGGGTATCTGACTTAGGCTTTGATAAACTATCTAGCAAATCTATTCATTTTAAAATGTTGATTACTTTTCCTTGCCATTATCATTCACCTGATGATAAGACAATACGTGAATCACTGTCACTTCCTCCTGTGCCTGTCTCCTCCCCACCCCCTCTCGCTCTCTTACCTGTTCCCTGATGTCCTCTCGGAGTTCACCCAGGATCTGGTTGAAGATGATCAGCTGGCCAATCAAAGCCTTGGTATGGTCACCTGACACAGAGATGTCCAACCATTAGAACATAAGCACAGGGAAACATTTAAAGAGAATGATAGCATTATACCGGTAACTATAATTGTTAGTTAGCATTTGGGTAGGGGGAGGTTGATAAACCAGAGTTTTTCTGATTGATACTCACCCAGAATGGCATTAACATCGGCACCAGCTATGGAGACAGAAAAGTCCACTTTAATCACAACACAACACAGTCTAGTTACTTTAATCCCAACACAGTCTAGTTATCTTGATATACTATTCCTAACAATGCCTCTCACATACATGAACTACTACCTGTAAACATCCCTGGCATTCAAATGGTCATGCTGAAAATAGAAAGGAGGAAAACCAACTTGTAATGAGATGAAAAAAGAACAACCAATATGACGTTTATGTTATTTATGTTGTCTCACCACTAGAGGGGGTTAAAGTGATAAGAATACAGTACTGAGATCAGCTTCTATTAACCCAATGAATCCCACCGTAACGCCGGCACGTTTCGGACTTCTAACCCCTTTTTTAAACATTGTGCGTTTGAGCTACAGACTTCTGGGGTGGGTCCCAAAGGGGTCCGGGGCCGGGTCTTTTATACAAAAAGTCTGAATGGTTTGAGCTACTAAACTATTAAAAGCTATTTATGAAAATCTGAGACTTTCACGAACACGTACATTTTGCTCTATGATGCTCACAAGCTACACAAGAGTCGTTAGAAGGTAAGGGGTTCTTCTACATAGAAGATCATTGGAAATTCCAGGACATACTGTAGTGTCTATAATACTGTAATAAGCTTACATAGTTGCTGTCACAAACTCAAAACTCCACACAGTTGTCACTGACTAGTTGGATATTCATTTCCCAGTGAGCAAACAATTTCTGTACTTACAGCATTCGTATACATTTATTTTGATCAGGTTTTTGCTTTGGCAAACCTTATTTCTTTATTGACATGTCAATAAAACTCATGAATGCAACTGTTTATGTCAAATGTTGTGTTCTACTTTATTGTGAGCTTAAATATAACATGCAGATAAAGTCAGATAAATGAAAAGCCAATTTTTGCTGGGCTCTCTGGACTGACAGTTAACTGACCAACTACCTAAGGTGAGGTTTGTGTAGGAGGATGTGGATGGGCATATATATCAGCAGATACCAAAGGTAACATTCTCTCTATATAGATGGGTTGCCTCCCAAAATGTACCAATGTTCCAGCTTTCACGTCTGTAAGTAATACATGTCAATTTGGCATAGAGGAAAGGGCAGTGTTGGGATAACTGGCTTTCCTACATCACTGCCTTATGCACCTGTTGCCCTAGCTTAAACATCCCCCCGGACACAAAATTGTACAGTAGCTAGCAAGATAGAGATCACGGAGGTAATTGTTTATGAGTGCATTTCCCAAGTGGCTAGTCTGAAACAACTACCTTCACTAAAACCACTACAAATGTTTTGCCTGCAAACATCTTCCTTGTGATTTGTTTGGAGAGTTGTCTGTCTGAAGAGGACCTTCCCCGGAACATTTTTTTAGCCCTTTTCGAAGTTACCATGACAATCCGTCATTAATCCCAGACCTAGTGCTGTTGCTCCTAGGTCTGTGTTTCCGAGACTAAAGTGAACACAACATTATAATAAATGAGTATGAGGATCATTTGCATGTGTTTATGGTTGTATACCATAAACACATGGGGTGGCAGGTAGCCTAGTGGTTAGAGTGTTGGACTAGTAACCGAAAGTTGCAAGATCAAATCCCTTATCTGACAAGGTGAAAAGCTGTTACAGGTGTTGTATAGAGGAGACCAAGGCGCAGCGTGTAGAGTGCTCATTGTATATATTTTAATGAACTCTAGACAAAAATAACAAAATGACAGCCAACAGTTACAAACTAAACAGAAAGCAACTACCCACAAAACAAACAAGGCTGTTCCTAGGGTGTCATTGGAAATAAGAATTTGTTCTTAACTGACTTACCTAGCAAAATAAAGGTATAAAAATACAAAAATTTTACCTGAATTTTGAAAATATGTATCACCCTGAAATGGACAATCGGTCAAGATTCCTGCTTTGGCTATGGAGCCACCCAGAGCCAGTTTCAGAGAGTCCACTGAGCCCTGAAACACACACGTGCACACAGTACAGTTAAAGATGCACTATGTAAAAATCATTTAATGGTTGCTAAAATTCTATTAGTTTGCCTAATTTCAGTTTGTGTGACAAAACAAGCAAGTATAGTGTAAGTATAGTTGTACCATCTAAACCGCTGTGAAGTACATTTTCCATAACCAAAAATATTGTATTTTCAGCTCTTTGAACACAGAACAATGAGCCAGATATTTCTCCCAGTGGAGGCTGCTGAGGGGAGGACGGCTCATAATAATGGCTGAAATGGTGTTTGATGTATTTGATACCATTCCACCTATCCGCTCCAGCCATAACCATGAGCCTGTTCTCCCCAATTATGGTGCCACCAACCTCCTGTGATTTCACCGGATGTATAAATGTGAAGCATCAGGTTGGAGTTTCCGCTCACTACCAAATATGGTGATGAGAGGAAGCCCAATGACTGGCCGTGGCATATTGTTCTGCCCAACATGATTAGTTGCATTAATTTGCTCCCATTGGAAACGACAGTCTCTGGTCTGTCTTGGGTTAGTTATCAAAATCTTTAGTGCGTGTTGCAATAACTCAATTCGCCCTTGAACTCCTCCTAAACAATGCAAAACAATGTACTTTGTCAAAGGGTAAAGTCTACATAACGCAGTCCACTCTGTTTGTTACAGATTCTAGTTTTGGAAACAGAAAATTTAATATTCTGTATAGACCAAACGTTTCATTGAAAGTCGGACAAAATCCATCTCGCTTCATCTTCTCACCGTGCCGGTGTTGTGCCGAAAATCTCCCCTAGACAGAATCCCCCCCCTACTTCTAATTTCCTTAATTTTTTGACTAGAGTCAAATACTTTCTGTGACACATCAGAGTCAATTACTTTCTATAGAACAAACTTCACGTCAGGATAGGCAACCAAAATGAATAATTAATGTATGTGTGTTATATTAAACATAGAGGAGGAAGTAAAATGTTGGCAAGCAATAAACATTTCAAAACAATGGCTGAATTATCCTTACACTTTCAAAAATACTAGTCAAATAAGACATGGGAGAGATGATGAATTTTGGCAAAAATATTTATTTATAGACTAATACAAAAAATCAGTAGCGGATTTAGTTACGGGCGACACCCATGGCGGCATCCGCCGCTCCCGCACTGAAGGGGGGGTTTGCCCAGGGCGCCATACAAGCTACACTTGAAACAAATAGCTAAACCGAAAACCGTAGACAAAAATGCTTTCTGTTACTAAAATCAGTGAAATGTGGGCTAAACTGACAACGGAGTGAAGAGCAGAAATCTCAACTAGCAAGCAAGTCGCAGCATGAAGAACGCGAAAGGGGGGAGAATTCTGGCAGGGGGGAGATTTTCGGCACAACAAGTGGGGAGAATTCTGTCAGGGGGGAGATTTTTGTCACAACAAGTGGGGAGAATTCTGTCAGGGGAGAGATTTTCGGCACAACAGCCGGCCACTGGGCTTCCTCTCATCACCTCATTGGTAGTGAGTGAAAACGCCAAGCGGATGCTTCACATTTACACACCCAATGAAATATCTGTCTCAGTGTTCTATCTGTGTGCGTTCTTCACAGAGTAGGCCTTCCCTAACGGAAAAATATGCAAATCAATTATAGAACGCGCCAATAGGATATCACTAGCTCGTCCTTAGCTCTACCCACCTATTTGCTTGTTCTGCCCACTATGATTAATTTGGTTCCATTGGAAACTACAGGCCTTGGTCTTATGACAGAACAGCTATTTCCATGT
The DNA here is from genome assembly GCF_901001165.1 of Salmo trutta. Classification (NCBI taxonomy): domain Eukaryota; kingdom Metazoa; phylum Chordata; class Actinopteri; order Salmoniformes; family Salmonidae; genus Salmo; species Salmo trutta. Next base: position 15,812,250 of record NC_042990.1, on the reverse strand, counting down.
TAAAATGTTACGGGTTGCATTTTCTCCCAAAAATTGCTTATGGTAGGCCACTCCGGTACAGTAGGTCTACCTGGCCACTTTTAAAATTGTAACTTAAAGTGGGTACAGCCTCAGTGTTCACAGTAAACACGTGCAGGAAGTTCAGCAGACCTGTAATTTGCTCAGTGTCCGAAAACAATTAGAGGGAGCAATGACCCCAGGTCTTACTTAGACATATTGAGGCACATGCTCTGGGTTGTGTTCATTGGGGCACACTGTGGCAAAAAATTATCAAAGCGTTGTGAGATGGAAAACAACTGTTTCTTATTGGACAAGTTCTGATAGTACCTCCCCTGTTTCACTCCCCTTCCGACCGTTCCTTCTGTTTTATGGCTAGTGAACATGATCCTGGTCAGTACCCGTGTACACCTGCATGCATATCTCATGAGCGGCCCATTCAAGATAAGAGACACAAACTAGGAACAATAGCTGCAGTGTACCCTCTCATTTTAGATCTTTCCTTCCTCCCTCCCTTTCTCTTTCATCCATCCCGACACAGCCCTCTCTTTGTCCACAGCGAGTGTGGTATCTATCAGTCAGATAGTCATACATGCTGACAGCACCACATGGTTACAGCTAACTAGTTCTCTATTTAAGCTTCAGCATGAGCCATAGACATGTAGCTGAGAGATAGGATGTGCAGCTCAGCTCTGTTCCATGTATTGGATGAAAAGGTGCTCATAGGAAAGTAGACATTTAACTGCTCACAAAACTTGAAGTTGCCTGTGAAAACTAATGTCTACAACATCTTATTAGCCATGCAAAATCTAGGCAATTTGCTTAAGTGGCATAGATGTCAGTTGTGGATAGAAGATTAGGCATGTAAAACAACCATAAATGAGCAACACTCGTGAAATGAAGAATTTGTCTATCATCGTGGGCAGACTGGGTTTGTGTTTCATGTACTGTATAGCCAAATGAATGACCTAATTACATGATTTCTATGGGGATCTGAAATACTCTCTGTATTTGCTTTAGTCTTAAAGTAGTGTAGTAAAAATGGTTAAGTTAGGAAGTACGATTAGAGACTTTCTGAGTCTGAAAGCATTCTCTGAAACGTGTTCTGAAGAAATAGAGGTAGACTAAGCAATATGACAATTTGCAGCCGTGCCACTTTCTGCTTCACAAAAACTATTGGCTCTTCCCAATTATTGCACTCCCTTGAGGCATGCCCACATTGGGAAGAGCCAATAGTGGCAGACATAGGGCAGATTAAAATGTTGTTGTTGTTGGTTTCTGTAAGCAGGATGCCGCACTGTGTATGATGATTTCTTATTTCTGAGTCTACCTTTAACTTCAGTCTAGGACTGCTGGGAACTTAGAAAAAATAAAGTTGTGTTTTATCACCTGTAGCCTGGCATAGGCCTTCTGCCCATTGCGAATCTCCACAGACTCTGCCTCTGATGGGAGCTGGACCAATGACGGCAGGACCTGTGCTGAGTCAGCCAATCGGCAGTTAACATAGAGTTCCATGTGGAGGTGGTTCCGTCGGAGCCCACCCACGTGGAGGATGAGTGACTGGGTGCGTCCGTCGGAGAGGCCGGGGTTCTGGAGGTTCACTGTGTGGAGTTTACCGTCCTCACGTACATAGCGCACCAGAACTGAGAAATATAGAGGATTAAAAAAAATCTGGTAATCTCTTGTCGACAGATCCACGGAACTATAACTGGTACCATAGAATTTGTCTGGAAGGAATGGAATGCGAGGGATAACAAGCAGCAGTAGTTCCTGTGTTTGGATTTTCGTCACTGGTTATTTGGACAAATCACGATTTCGCAGGTGTTAGCATCTTTAGATTTTTGGAAGAGGAGGGGACATTTGGCACATAGACTTTCCCCTAATATCTCTTGGACAGTAGTTCCTAGTTTTGGGTTTTCGTTGTTCCATAGACACAAAGACAAAATTGGCTGTATCGTAAAAATTCATGAAAATATTTAAAAAAGTGATTTTTGCTCAAGATAAACACAGTTCAAATTAGCAGAAGGGAGGGGTTTGGCTGAGAGTTTCTGTTTGAAAGGGGGAGGAGACTTCGCTTTCTACAAAGGTAATCACAGTTAATGGAACCCTCCCATTTTTTTTTACAAACTTTCGAGAGATAATTTGACTTCTAGGTAACTGAGATGAACTTGCCCATAATTTGCAAAGAAAGAGGGTGGAGCTCCATGTTCTGGTTCCACTCCTCATTCTAGGATATCTTAATCCCTTCTCTTAACATGTATGGACCCAGAATTTAGAGATCAGGCAACTCCGAGCATCATTGAAGCTAGCCTACATAGAACAGTTTGTAGAACGAGAGCACCATATGAAAAAACAACAACATGCATATTGGTCATTGTTTTGCAACTATACAACCCTCTCAGATCTCCAAGTGTCAATGAGGTATGGCTAGGGGTCGATTGGGGAATCCCACTATTGGGATTGGGTGACTATGTCTTAGGTATAGGCCTTGAAGAGAATCAATTTAGGCTACAACAAAATATCTATCTACCACACTTCCCTCCCTAGCCCCTCTACTGACAATACCCTACCTTTGTTGACCTTGCCCATGAGGGCCACCTCCAGGTACTTCCTGTTGTCGTCTTTGTTGTAGACGCCCAGCAGCACTCCTCCCAGTTTGGGCGGCAGTCGCAGATTGGACACCAGGTACAGGTCCGACACGAAGCCCAGAGCCCCCGACATCTTCCCCACCGCGGACGCACTCTGCTTGGCGTCGTGCAGTTCCAGCATGTCAATCACTGAAAGATGGTGGTCCAGTTTGAATACTTTGGAAATGCATCCGTCAACCTCTTTTCTGCAGTCAAATGACCATGGCCTCATGGGTGGAAAAGCCACCGAAAATCCAGTGTTTCTATATCAAACGTTTTTGTTAAATTTCAGTCTTCTGTGATGTATATAAAGTATAATATTGGGATGCAAACTCAAACTTGAATACTCAACTCTATATCTGACATGGTACAGGTGTCTTCTTTTTTAAGCACATAACCATGTTTGTGAGGTGTACACTTTTGTTTCAAAGTAGATTTGTTTCAGACTACCAAGAAACACTGTGTGACCCTGATTTAGCCCACTGCAGTAAATTAAGTGTGCACATGTGTAGGATGTGAAAAAAAGGAGGGATGGATAGTGATGCAAAGGGTAGAAAGAGAGGGATATTGCAATAGAGAGAAAATAAGCATACACAAAAGAAAGAAGGCGAAACAGGCGACACAAAAAATGTATATGGGAGAGAGTCAGAGATGCAGTGAGAGAAAAAGAGAAAGGGTTAATTTATTGACAATGAGGGATTCATCCTTTTTGAGTTTAATGCCACTTTGGAAGGTTTATTGAGAAAGTATAAGCCAGACACAAACTCAATGCCTCTTGTCTTCATCGTTCTGGTCCGTTGCCCCTGCCGCAAAATTAACACATCTCACAGAAAATACCAGCCTTTGCTGTCACTGTTGGTGGCAGAATTTATGTCTGTCGGTGAACTGGGTGCTGCTGGAATCTTTTCTTTATGAGATGACTCTCCATTTATGGTGAAATGTATTGGTCTTATAAACATAAGTTAATGGCCAGGGTTTAGCAATAGCGCCTGATGTGCAATACACAATACGTTCCTTTGCTTTTTTCTAGGTGTCTGAACATATTGGAAACACTTTGAGAGGTCAGAAATACTGTAGGGAGAAACAAACTGGAGTGCAGTTGACAGGGAAAGTCTTAAAATGCTTGTAGCTTCATGAGTTGCCAATGTGTGCAGCAAACAAAAATTGAAATGTATAAGTTCTCACTTGTAAAGTAACAAATACTGTATGTACAAGGCCTAGATAAATGAGATCATTTCCCCTACGAGTGTTTTGCCTGTTCTCTCGTCCAGGTGTGTGTGTGTGTGTGTGTGTGTGTAAGTGTGTGAGTGAGTGGGAGATGAGAGAGGGAGATGAGAGAGATGGCAGAATAATCTGATAGACATACCAGCCTCTTTCTAATCGTTCTCTTGCCTCCCTAGTAGATGCAAATTCAGCAGTCTGCATGACACTAAAGCCAAAGACATCAGGGCTGCCTCTAACCACCAATTCTCCCCTTGCGGGTGCCGTTCTCTACATACCTTCCCCCCTTATAGTACAGGTCCACACTGTAAGACTTTTATGTAATTTCAACAGTAAAATACTGTAGAATGCACAGTAAAATAGCTTATATGTGTTTTACAGAATTAATGCTGTAGATTGTACTGCATTATGGGTAAAATGCTGAAAAATACTGTTATTAACTGTAATTGTAAGCCTCCTGTAAAAAATACTCTAACTTACTGGATTTCTTTACAGTAGTACCCGAACACTACTGTAGTTGGCAGCGCCAAACAGTCTGTGGTGTGTGTGTGTGTGAGAGCGAGAAAGAGAGCTGTATCTCGTACTTCTCAGGGCAGGTCTGCCGGTTTTGACTAGCAGAAGTTACTTTTCTTAGCAGGTTACGAGAATTAACGCAGCGGGTTACGATAATTAGCTTAAAGTTAGGGAAAGCTAAAACGCTAACAATGTCCCCGACATGACTCGACCTATCTACAACCAGGCCTGCGAACAGAATTGATTTCCACTAATGCGATGCTCCGCGCCAAACGGTGCACCAAACGGTCTGTGAGGGAAGACTCATGAGAAAATTAGCTTTCTGTTCTACGCGAGCTATTTTGTATTTTCATGGAAAAGTTGCCTAAATATTTTTGAGCAGCTGCTAGGTACAGTTGAAGTCGGAAGTTTACATACACTTAGGTTGGAGTCATTAAAACTCGTTTTTCATCCACTCCACAAATGTCTTGTTAACAAACTATAGTTTGGGAAGTCGGTTAGGACATCTACTTTCTGCATGACACAAGTAATTTTTCCAACAATTGTTTACAGACAGATTATTTCACTTATAATTCACTGTATCACAATTCCAGTGCGTCAGAAGTTTACATACACTAAGTTGACTGTGCCTTTAAACAGTTTGGAAAATTCCAGAAAATGATGACATGGCTTTAACCTATCAGAAGCTTATATTTGACATATTTTGGGTCAATTGGAGGTGTACCTGAGGATGTATTTCAAGGCCTACCTTCAAACTCAGTGCCTCTTTGCTTGACATCATGGGAAAATCAAAAGAAATCAGCCAAGACCTCAGAAAAAAGATTGTAGACCTCTACAAGTCTGGTTCATCCTTAGGAGCAATTTCCAAACGCCTGAAGGTACCACGTTCATCTGTACAAACAATAGTACGCAAGTATATACACCATGGGACCACGCAGCCATCATACCGCTCAGGAAGGAGACGCGTTCTGTCTCCTAGAGATGAAACTACTTTCGTGCGAAAAGTGCAAATCAATCCCAGAACAACAGCAAAGAACCTTGTGAAGATGCTGGAGGAAACAGGTACAAAAGTATCAATATCCACAGTAAAATGAGTCCTATATGGACATAACCTGAAAGCCCACTCAGCAAGGAAGAAGCCACTGCTCCAAAACCGCCATAAAAAAGCCAGACTACGGTTTGCAACTGCACATGGGGACAAATATCGTATTTTTGGAGAAATGTCCTCTGGTCTGATGAAACAAAAATAGAACTGTTTGGCCATAATGACCATCGTTATGTTTGGAGGAAAAGGGGGAGGCTTGCAAGCCGAAGAACACCATCCTAACCGTGAAGCACAGGGGTGGCAGCATCATGTTGTGGGGGTGCTTTGCTGCAGGAGGGACTGGTGCACTTCACAAAATAGATGGCATCATGAGGGAGGAAAATTATGTGGATATTTTGAAGCAACATCTCAAGACATCAGTCAGGAATTTAAAGCTTGGTCGCAAATGCGTCTTCCAAATGGACAATGACCCCAAGCATACTTCGAAAGCTGTGGCAAAATGGCTTAAGGACAACAAAGTCAAGGTATTGGAGTGGCCATCACAAAGCCCTGACTTCAATCATAGAAAATGTGTGGGCAGAACTGAAAAAGCATGTGCAAGCAAGGAGGCATACAAACCTGATTCAGTTACACCAGTTCTGTCAGGAGGAATGGGCCAAAATTCACCCAACATATTGTGGGAAATTTGTGGAAGGCTACCCGAAACGTTTGACCCAAGTTAAACAATTTAAAGGCAATGCTACCAAATACTAATTGAGTGTATGTAAACTTCTGACCCACTGGGAATGTGATGAAAGAAATAAAAGCTGAAATAAATCATTGTCTCTACTATTATTCTGACATTTGACATTCTTAAAATGAAGTGGTGATCCTAACTGACCTAAGACAGGGAATTTTTACTAGGATTAAATGTCAGGAATTGTGAAAAACTGAGTTTAAATGTATTTGGCTAAGGTGTATGTAAATTTTCAACTTCAACTGTATGTATTAATTCCATATACTATATACTTCTATATACCTACTGCAGGTTTCCTTAACTAAGCTACTAACTAGCTAGCTAACGTTAGCTTGTTTGTATTGTGTTCGCTAACAGTATAGCCAAGATGACATGTCGGTCTGTTGCGTTGATCTTTCTTGCTGGTAAAATAATCAGTGATATTGTAGCTATAGAGCAAATCATTTTAGTATTAACAACGTGCAGAAATCCATATGTGTGTTTCTTTGGATAGGCTACTTAACCGGTGGGTGCATGACATGGGTGACATGGTGCTAATGCTATGGTATTAGTGGCAAAGTGGTCGTAGGCTTCACCGGACAAAAATACAGTTCGTCTAGGGAGGGAGCGAAAGTTTAGCTATGTCAAATACACATTTAGTTTGTCAGCAGGCACGGATTGACATTTTGCCTTGGGATGTATACTTTTTGGGTGATTCTGTAGTTGGAATGAGAGGAATGGAACTGTCAGATGAAAGGGGAATGGTGCTTGCTAACGTTAGCTATAGCTCAGAGATGGCAAACTCCATTGGACACTTTTCTCTAAATATCTCTGGTTAACTTTAGCTCTATTCATTCTCAGGGTGCGTCTGATTTAGTAAAAGTGTAGTGGAATATTCCCCCTATGCTTTTGTTATCCTTATTAGTCCAGTAAATTAATAAATTCAGCAACAACAGGCACAGACTGATATTTTACCCTGCAGGATATTAAAGTTATCTTTTATTTTCTTCAGATTGTGTGGTTAGCTTGTTAGCATTATTCAGGGAGATGGTCGTGGCATTTTTCCCACGTGAGTTGAATTTTCATCGTTCTTTTGCTAATCTTTCAGAAGTGATCCTTATCAACCATTAATTAGGCAACGTTAAATTAATGATATCTGAAACATCAGGCACAGACTGATATTTTATTTAGTCTTGTAGTCTCTAATTATTTTGTTTAGATTGTGTGGTTGGCATAAGTTGCATATTAATGTATTGCTTGATAGCTCTTTTGGTGTGTGCATGCAATTTAGTGGCTGGGGGGTAGTGTAATTTTCATATTGCAGGCTGGCTGGTAGCTGGAAGTAGCTTTATTGGCAATGTACACGTGTAAATCCTGCAATTTCTGTTTCCTACATATTAAAGCATTCATTACACATGTAAAAAAACATAGAAATGTTGCGAACTACAGTTTTCCTTGTGGGGTGGAGTGCCCTTGCATCAAAGCATCACTACTTGTTACACTACCCCGACCTCATCCTGCAATTTCGGTGACTCATTCGTTTGTGGACACCAAGGTTTGAGAGCAAGCAATCCGACTTCAAGGAGTGTGCCAGAAAACTTGTCTGAGAGCCACCAGTTACTCCAATCTTACTTATGCAGCGGCCAATTGTTTCCACATAGCATCGAAGTTGTTGGTGTCATGAATTAATTTGAGGAGCAATTATATAACAATGCCATTCAGGGAGCTGGATAGTCAAAAGGGTTCACAAAGCAAAGGACTGCAGCGGTGTCTAAAATGGTATACAAAGTAACAACATACACTAAAGGCCTTGTTGTAATGGAAGAAAATGATGACGGATACACATTTGGAAAGATCTCACTGATTCAGGCCACAGAATCACAGATCCATTTAATTGTTGGGGTGTATCAGTCTGTGTCACTGGTCGATCTCGAGGTTCATTCTATACCAAATTCTCTGATTAATTATGTGTGTGTTAATAAAGATAGACTGAGTAATTATTACCCACTACCAGTTTATGAAGTGTCAGGTTTCTCTGTTGTTTCCCTGCATCACTCAGTGTGTTCTCCTTAAACCAGTGTAGGCATGGAGGGTCTTCAAGAGGCAATTAAACACCAATTGCCCGAGTTGGAGACCGAGATGGTGACATCTTTGCCGGAGCATCTGAGGGCAAATGTTGGAGTGGAGGATATTAACGACCTTGAATATGTTCAGCCGGAGGACATAAAATACCATTTGACGCAAATATAGTGCCGGGAATTGCTTCAGTCCTTCAACCAAAGAGGTGAGATCTTGATTGATAAATGTAACAAATGTATGTAATTGTTATGAAAAGGGTGCTATCTAGAACCTAAAATGGTTATTTGGCTGTCCCCATAGTGGAACCTTTTGAAGATCCCCTTTTGATTCCAGGTACATGTATAACCCTTTTTGGCTCCAAGTAGAACCCTTTTGGGTTCCATGTAGAACCCTCTCTACATGGAACCCAAAAGGGTTCTACTTGGAGCCAAAAAGGGTTCTCCTATGGGGACAGCCAAAGAAACCTTTTGGAACCCTTTTTCTAAGAGTGTAAACACACACACAAGGTTAAAAAGGTTCTGTAAATAATGTGTTTGTTTGCCATCAAAATAAATGGTTTATGCTATGATGGAGCGAGGCATATGCAATAAAAGGGACGGAAATGACAAAAATACATAAAAGTACACAAATATACAAATGTTTCTGTAAATTGTTTGTTTGTCCTCTTGTGCTGGTATGGAGTGCAGCGCATAGCCTAACATACTGTTTTTCTTTGTATTTCTTTTTAAAGAAACTGAAGATAGGATCTGCAACAATGGATAGGACACTTGTCCTCCTCCAAGCATCAGTGACCTCCAGGAACAGTGGCCTTTCCTTTTCACCAAGTTATGGCTTTGCGACCACTTCACTACCCTCACTGGCATCGTGATTGACAGTCGCCTGACTCAAACTCTCCTGAACAAGGGTAAGAGAATTGTCAACTTTTTTAAAAGCCAAAAGACCAGGTTGAGGAAAGAGATCCAGTGCCTGCTGAATGAAATTGACGGTTACATCAAAGGCAGTGACGATCTAACAGCCACTGCTCCCATTCTTTTGTTGATGACCCACTTCAAAGAGAAGGACAAATCTTTGCTCCTCTTGGCAGATGTAAGGAATAGTGTTTTTAGACTTATAAACTTTATATGATTAATGGTGTTTATACTGTACACATGATTTTAATATGTTTTATATGTATGTTTAGTGATTTTAGGTCACTGCAACTCGGGTTGATGTTGAGGCGCAAATTCCTTGGCCAGACACACCAAGGCTGATCATGCTTGGTAATACATTTATTGGATTTAAGGTGGAACAGAAATATATAGTATTGTGGTAGCTATCTAGAGATGTCTAGTAAGTATACACTAACACCCTTATTTTTGTGTATTTCAGGAAATACTCTATTGGGTTCCTCAAAATGGATGGTGTCTATCGAGAGGAGAGTGGTCTGTGTTATGAGTGATCTGAGTGGTCTGCTGCCCTCTCTGTGCTCTTCAGCACTTTACCAGGAGTCGACCTCTGCAGCCTTGGAGCTGATACAGAGGTAAGCATTGAACATTCATTGATCCAACACTTACATTTAGCATTTGTTAGTTACATTTCAATGATATTTCTCATTGTTATTTTTTCAATGCCTCAACTGATTTAATATACACTGCTCAAAAAAATAAAGGGAACACTTAAACAACACAATGTAACTCCAAGTCAATCACACTTCTGTGAAATCAAACTGTCCACTTAGGAAGCAACACTGATTGACACATTTCACATGCTGTTGTGCAAATGGAATAGACAACAGGTGGAAATTATAGGCAATTAGCAAGACACCCCCAATAAAGGAGTGGTTCTGCAGGTGGGGATCACAGACCACTTCTCAGTTCCTATGCTTCCTGGCTGATGTTTTGGTCACTTTTGAATGCTGGCGGTGCTTTCACTCTAGTGGTAGCATGAAACGGAGTCTACAACCCACACAAGTGGCTCAGGTAGTGCAGCTCATCCAGGATGGCACATCAATGCGAGCTGTGGCAAGAAGGTTTGCTCTGTCTGTCAGCGTAGTGTCCAGAGCATGGAGGCACTACCAAGAGACAGGCCAGTACATCAGGAGACGTGGAGGAGGCCGTAGGAGGGCAACAACCCAGCAGCAGGACGGCTACCTCCGCCTTTGTGCAAGCAGGAGCAGGAGAAACACTGCCAGAGCCCTGCAAAATGACATCCAGCAGGCCACAAATGTGCATGTGTCTGCTCAAACGGTCAGAAACAGACTCCATGAGGGTGGTATGAGGGCCCGACGTCCACAGGTGGGGGTTGTGCTTACAGCCCAACACCGTGCAGGACGTTTGGCATTTGCCAGAGAACACCAAGATTGGCAAATTCGCCATTGGCGCCCTGTGCTCTTCACAGATGAAAGCAGGTTCACACTGAGCATGTGACAGAGTCTGGAGATGCCGTGGAGAATGTTCTGCTGCCTGCAACATTCTCCAGCATGACCGGTTTGGCGGTGGGTCAGTCATGGTGTGGGGTGGCATTTCTTTGGGGGGCCGCACAGCCCTCCATGTGCTCGCCAGAGGTAGCCTGACTGCCATTAGGTACCGAGATGAGATCCTCAGACCCCTTGTGAGACCATATGCTGGTGCGGTTGGCCCTGGGTTCCTCCTAATGCAAGACAATGCTAGACCTCATGTGGCTGGAGTGTGTCAGCAGTTCCTGCAAGAGGAAGGCATTGATGCTATGGACTGGCCCGCCCGTTCCCCAGACCTGAATCCAATTGAGCACATCTGGGACATCATGTCTCACTCCATCCACCAACGCCACGTTGCACCACAGACTGTCCAGGAGTTGGCGGATGCTTTAGTCCAGGTCTGGGAGGAGATCCCTCAGGAGACCATCCGCCACCTCATCAGGAGCATGCCCAGGCGTTGTAGGGAGGTCATACAGGCACGTGGAGGCCACACACACTACTGAGCCTCATTTTGACTTGTTTTAAGGACATTACATCAAAGTTGGATCAGCCTGTAGTGTGGTTTTCCACTTTAAGTTTGAGTGTGACTCCAAATCCAGACCTCCATGGGTTGATAAATTGGATTTCCATTGATTATTTTGGTGTGATTTTGTTGTCAACACATTCAACTATGTAAAGAAAAAAGTATTTAATAAGATTATTTCTTTCATTCAGATCTAGGATGTGTTGTTTAAGTCATTTATTAAAATGCCTTTATTAGTATGGCATGTTCAATAGAAACAATGTTTTTAAAAAACCGACGCGTTTCGGCTGCATGGCCTTCATCAGGGTGTACAAAGAAATAATACAATGTTCTCTGTTTAACAGCTTTTCCAATTAACCCTAATTAGAAGGGGGAGTGGTTAAAATTGATTGGACACACCTAGTAAGCAATAGTATACACACTTTAAACTGAAATGCTGTAGCTATGTTATCATAAAAATGTAACTCCAAACTAGAACCCGTATGGCGTACTTGTGTTCCTCTAGGCGATCTTGAAGGCGTCTCTTTGTCCGTCCAATGTAGAACACCTTGCACTGAGGACATTCCAATCTATAGATGACATGAGTGGTTTTGCAGTTAATGAAATGCTTGACGTAATACTCCATTTTGGAAGCTGTATCAACGAAATACTTTTTCTGTGCAATATTTCTGCAATGGTTGCACTGGTTACATTTAAAAGAGCCCTTGGGTTTGTGGCCACAGTTATCTTCCGGGTGACTCTCAAAAAACTTGGCTTGGCCACAAACCCAAGGGCTCTTTTAAATGTAACCAGTGCAACCATTGCAGAAATATTGCACAGAAAAAGTATTTCGTTGATACAGCTTCCAAAATGGAGTATTACGTCAAGCATTTCATTAACTGCAAAACCACTCATGTCATCTATAGATTGGAATGTCCTCAGTGCAAGGTGTTCTACATTGGACGGACAAAGAGACGCCTTCAAGATCGCCTAGCGGAACACAAGTACGCCATACGGGTAGGCAATGAAGACTACCCCATGGCAAGGCACTACAAGTCCTTACACCATGGCAACCCTGCCTCCCTACAAGCTATGGGTGTTGATCATATCCCGGCCTCTATTAGAAAAGGGGACCGCCTTATTAAACAGTTAAACCAAATGGAAAGTTTTTGGATTTACAAACTACAGGCCACTAAATACCCGGGTTTAAATGAAGATATGGATTTCTCACCCTTCCTGTAGGGTTGTGATGGGTACATTTGCTGTCATCTAGTGGATATTTTTGCTCAATTGCCCTCAGCTATGTTTAGACTCTTGTTGTTCATGTTTTGCTGTGTTCTAGTGTACTATGGAATGTATTGCTTTCTTATTCTTGACACTTCGCCCAGACATATTTAAGGTTAGAACTACCTTTCTAAGTGTTCTGATACTTCTAGTTTGGAGTTACATTTTTATGATAACATAGCTACAGCATTTCACTTTAAAGTGTGTATACTATTGCTTACTAGGTCTGTCCAATCAATTTTAACCACTCCCCCTTCTAATTAGGGTTAATTGGAAAAGCTGTTAAACAGAGAACATTGTATTATTTCTTTGTACACCCTGATGAAGGCCATGCAGCCGAAACGCGTCGGTTTTTTAAAAACATTGTTTCTATTGAACATGCCATACTAATAAAGGCATTTTAATAAATTATATGAAGAGTGCCTTGGTCCTCCTTTCTTTTTGAAGACCAACTCAACCCTTTTACCAAAGAGCACCTTCTGTCTACCAACATTTACTATTGTGTACCTTAGTAGCGCTTCCCTTCCTCCTCTTTCTACTGTGTTGTTTAATTAAGTGTTCCCTTTTTTTTGAGCAGTATATTTTATGTTGGGTTGTGCCGGTTCCTGGTTCGAATAAACCCTGAAGGAAACAAATGCACAGCGAAAGTAGAAGTGAGCCGCAAGACCGGAAAGGTCGTTCAGAGGAAGCCATTACCAATTGACCTACATGTTACACGCTTTCTCACAGACCTGAAGGAGTTTGAGTGGAAAAACTCCAACAAGTAAGTACACAAACAGACACACCTGATGAACACAAACTTTATTTGTCAGTTGTCATCTGCCTTTTTACCCAGCGAGTAGTAGCAGCCATAGCATTAGTAATAGTAATAGTAGTAGTAGTAGTCATAGTCATAGTCATAGTAGTAGTCATAGTAATAGCAATTTCTCTCTTTCTATTCTTTCTATTTCCATGTTTGTCTTAGTTGACGTATCAGAGCTAAGGAGGATCAGAGTTTCAAAGATTGGGGTGATAATCTGCATGCCACCGAGATTTATTCGAGACTTTATTCGAGCATCTCTCATTCTCTCAGAAATCCTGCCCAACGAAATCCTGCCATGAAGGTTGGGTCAACAAATGATTTGCTTGCGCCATCCCGGAGCCTGTTTTGACTTGCGGTAGTGTGCTTCTCTGGCTCCAGTCTAGCCCTGCTCGCTCCTCTCTATCATCCTTCTCTCTCAGGCCCTTTCTCTCTCGACCTCTCTCTCTCATTTCTCTCTCAAAGACAGGCAGGCAAGCAGTTCTTGTTATAGTTCTTTGTAAAAATGTCTCCCTGTTCAAGTGTTGTTTTCCTCTTTTTTCATTGATCTGTTTAGATTTTTTCTTACATAATCCTGTATTTTCAAGAATGACCTATTCTGATGTTTTGGTTTGTGTATGGAGAAGTACATTTTTGGCCAGTGTTTGTCAATATTCTTATCACTGTATCTCTCTCTGTCGCTCTGTCTCTCTCTTTCTCTCCCCTACTATCTGGAGTTGTAATGTTGCTCTTTTCAAATGTTGTTCTTTATGGTTAAAGTGCAATTCATGTGAAATTCATGTTATGAATTTGAATAAATCTATTTGTACACGTATTGTTTTTCTTACAATATTACATTTCAGGGAGCTGTCTTCTAAAGACAACCTGCAATGCTTTTAGTATGGTAAAATAATTGTATATTACTGTAGGTATTTCCCTGTAAATTTACAGCATTATACTGACACCACAGTTGCCATAGTACTGTAAACGATATTACAGCATCACTGCTGTAAAGCGAAATTACAGTATTAAACTGGCAACTGTGGTGCCAGTATATTGCTGTAAATTTACAGGGAAAAGCTTCACAGTGCAGGATTTGTTCAGTTTGAATTATATCAAGTATAGTAACCAACTGCATTCAAACCCAGTTCTTCTGAGCACCAGAAGAATAGCCAATTAAGCTAAAACGTTCAGGTGTCAGGCAGTTACAGTACTTATCTCTGCATGGTTTACCAAATCACCAGTTAGTAATGAACCTAATGCCTAGGCTTTAGTTCAGCGGGTTAACACAGTATCGTGGTGTGTAGGAGACCCGGGTTCTAAAAAATGATGTATATAAACCCTGGATTGCTGATACTATGTATTGGCCAATGAGAGGCTTAGAAGCCACCAGTCAGCCATATTGGCACTCCTCAGAAGAAGCAGTCCTCCATATGAATGAATGGAATTCGACAGTATTTCAATTAAATGTTACAAGGACAAAAATACATGTATTTCAGTATTTCTTTGTTGTAGTGGGGGCAGTAACAGAACTTTCAATAAAAAATACTTTATGTTTTTTATCTTTATGTTAAGCTCACATAATATACAGTGCATTCGGAAAGTATTCAGACCTCATCACTTTTTTGTACATTTTGTTGTTACAGCCTTATTCTAAAATGGATGAAATGTTTCTCATCAATCTATACAATACCCCACAATGAAAAAGCAAAAACTGGTTTTTAGACATTTTTACAAATATATAAAATAAAAAACAGTAATACCTTATTAAAACCTGTTTGGGATAGGGGGCAGTATTTTCACGGCCGGATAAAAAACGTACCCGATTTAATCTGGTTACTACTCCTGCCCAGAAACTAGAATATGCATATAATTAGTAGATTTGGATAGGAAACACTCTAAAGTTTCTAAAACTGTTTGAATGGTGTCTGTGAGTATAACAGAACTCATATGGCAGGCCAAAACCTGAGAAGATTCCATACAGGAAGTGCCCTCTCTGACAATTTGTTGTCCTTCTGTAGCATCTCTATCAAAAATACAGCATCTGTGCTGTAACGTGACATTTTTTAAGGCTTCCATTGGCTCTCAGAAGGAGCCAGAAAGTGTAATGGGGTGTCTGCTGTCTCTTGGCGAAAAACAGTTGGAGAATTTGTTAGTGGTCAGCCTGGGAACAGTGAGATTGAGAGGCGCGTTCACGAGAATTCTCAATTTTTTTCTTTCAGCCTTTGAATGAATACAACGTCGCCCGGTTGGAATATTATCGCTATTTTACGAGAAAAATAGCATAAAAATTTATTTTAAACAGCGCTTGACATGCTTCGAAGTACGGTAATGGAATATTTTTACATTTTTTGTCACGAAATGTGCTCGCACGTCACCCTTCGGATAGTGACCTGAACGCACTAACAAAACGGAGCTATTTGAATATAACTATGGATTATTTGGAACCAAAACAACATTTGTTGAAGTAGAAGTCCTGGGAGTGCATTCTGACGAAGAACAGCAAAGGTAATCCAATTTTTCTTATAGTAATTCTGAGTTTAGTGAGCACCAAACTTGGTGAGTGTCAAATTAGATGGCCTGTGATGGCCGAGCTATCTACTCAGAATATTGCAAAATGTGCTTTTGCCGAAAAGCTATTTTAAAATCTGACACCACGATTGCATAAAGGAGTTCTGTATCTATAATTCTTAAAATAATTGTTATGTTTTTTGTGAACGTTTATCATGAGTAATTTAGTAAATTCACCGGAATTTTGCGGTGGGTATGCTAGTTCTGAACATCACATGCTAATGTAAAAAGCTGTTTTTTGATATAAATATGAACTTGATTGAACAAAACATGCATGTACTGTATAACATAATGTCCTAGGAGTGTCATCTGATGAAGATCATCAAAGGTTAGTGCTGCATTTAGCTGTGGTTTTGGTTTTTGTGACATATATGCTTGCTTTGAAAATGGCTGTGTGATTATTTTTGGCAGGGTACTCTCCTGACATAATCTAATGTTTTGCTTTCGCTGTAAAGCCTTTTTGAAATCGGATAATGTGGTTAGATAAAGGAGAGTCTTGTCTTTAAAATGGTGTAAAATAGTCATATGTTTGAGAATATTTCGCGCCACGCTCTACCATTGGATATTGGTGAGGCGTTCCGCTAGCGGAACGTCTGTCCCTAAAAGGTTAATTAAGTATTCAGACCTTTTGCTATGAGACGTGAAATTGAGCTCAGGTGCACCCTGTTTCCATTTATCATCGTTGAGATGTTTCTACAACTTGATTGGAGTCCACCTGTGTTATATTCAATTGATTGGACATGATTTGGAAAGGCACACAACTGTCTTTAAAAGGACTGTTGTATGGGCCAGTACCCATTAGAAGTCAGTATGATGGACAGGTGTAATTAGAATATCTCAACTATCTCCTCACTCTCAGTGGGTCATAGTTAACGTTTACACAGACACACACACACCTTGAGGTGACATCCATTCGATCGCTGCATCATCATTGTGGGCAGGTCCTTGTGAAAAACTATGCCCATCATCTATTGTTTGGCTCCATTGCACCATATGGTTCAGCAACCACCTACTAGTGGGAGGTGGACCCATGAGTGTTTGTTTCACTGGTGGAATCTTATTGCTATCTTAACAGCAATTAGCGGACATCTGGTCATCTATTTTGTCTTGTATAGAGACAGCCATTGTATCCCAAATTAAGTACAATTTTTTTTTTGACTATAGCTGTTTACCATTTCAAGTTTAGGAGCTCTTTAGAAAGCAAATGTATGCTTAATATGTGTCATTTACAGTGCAATCATAAAGTATTAAGACCCCTTGACTTTTCGCACATTTTATTGCGTTACAGCCTTATTCAAAAATTAATTAAATTGTTAGATTTAACGGTGTGTAGATTGATGAGGAAAAAAATAAATGTAATCCATTTTAGAATATGGCTGTGAGGTAACCAAATGTGGAAAAGTCAAGAGGTCTGAATACTTTCCGAATGCACTGTATTATTCACATGACATTGCAATGTAAAATGATAGAGATTATGTAGTATGCAAAAATCAACTGGGGCGTTTTTGTGGTGTGGTCCTTCAATTTGCATGACCCCAAATATTGAACGAGGTGATGAGCGATTGCAAGCAGTTCAGAAAAGCGCACATTTTGCTTTCGGGAACAGAAGTGTCCATTTGTTTTTTTTTAGACACTCGAGTCTATAATTGGGTAAATTGAACGTAGCCTAATTAGAATGCCTCAACACCGCTTTCATTAAACATTCTAGTGAATTTGATAGGAATTACAACAGTAATCTTTAGCCTTTTTACTATTGAATTATTTTACAGAAGTTGTGGCACACAGTCAGTGAACGATGCAGAGGGGCTTCACTAACATTGCAATGAAAACTAACATCATAATAATACTTTGTCAAAGCATGCGTAATATTTTTTAATTACCTTGCATTTCTGAAGACCTGCTGATGCCCAAGAGAAGCGACGCGCTCACAAGTAGAACATTTTGCACAAGCCTCCCCATATCCATCGTAAAGGCACAACGTTTATGAACGTTCCCCAAATAACCTAATGTCTAACTTTTCAACTGTGACTCCACCGAAGTAAAGAAACGCAGGTGGAACTATGTGAAGACTCCTCGACGGGCACGCTGACCAGCGCGGATGGGTTGTCAAGCAATTTTGTTTCGCACGGTCGCACTCCGCACTCCAGGCAGAAGAATGCTTCGGGTGAAGGTGAAAGATGTCAGCGTGTCTCACTCGTGATCCGAGCAGCTTGGGATGTGCTGCGCCGAGCACTTTCCTCATCTCCCAACTGAGGAACATGAGATGGGCTGCGAGCTACTACAGACAGTGAACAGGGCAATATAACGATGCTTGTCAATCAAATAAAAGTTTTACTGCCTCTGTGCGCTCACTGTCTCCAGCTTGCATAGCCTAATGATAAACTGACAATTATAAGACTGCTTACTTGTACATGACAGCAATCACACTGCATTTTCTATTATGGTGCAATGAGTTAGTTTAATTTGTGTGCATAAGACTTGTTTCATTCCCTTACAGAAAAAGATTGCAGTTTTGAAACTGCTGTAAAAATGCAGTAACTGCAGTGGACTCTGGTATTTTGGACATAGTAATTACAGAATAACTGCAGTATACTGCATTCTAACTACAGTTATACTGCACTCTGACTGCAATCTTTTTTGTAAGGGTTGAGCTCTCATAAATAAGGGATATTCATTTAACAACAGCACCATTTTATAAAAAAAGAATCCCACAGGATTGAATTGACAATCCTACTAGACCAGGGCCAACAGCCAAATTTGACCCTTGACAACATCTGGTATGACCTGCCAGCGTCTTCCAGAATGATCGTATGTATTTATGAACATTTGTTTTTATTGTCTCTTGGCCCAAGTACCACTGCTGAGATTATGTCATGGCTTTGGGTTTATGCCTTCAGATTATACTTTTCTTTTCTGAAATAAAGTGGTTGCAGATTGATTCTTGAGAGACTGTTTAACCTAAAGTATAATTAGTGTGATTGATCTAATCCATATATGTCTCATTGGCAATGTTTTGGCCTGCATTGTACAAAATGGCAACACAGACAGGTCAAAAGGTTCATGTCGAGACAAAACATATGGTGAAAATAATATCCCCCTCCTCATTGTAGTTGCCTCAAATGTAGATCATCATAGAACACACAAACATTGTTGTCAGTTGGAGACATTTATCAGCATATTATTGAGTGTGTATGTATTTCACTGTTTATATGCAACCTCAGAAGAGCAAGAACAAGGGCTTGTTCAGGAAAATGTAACGTAACATAACATTCAGATAGAAATGTTTTGTGGAGACAATATATGATTGTTTGCCCAGTAGACTATAACGGATTGTGTCTGATGCTCTATTTATGACATTTCTATACTGCATGAACAAAAGTATGTGGACAACTGCTCGTCGAACATCTCATTCCAAAATCATGGGCTTTAATTAGTGAGGTCGGGCACTAATATGGAGTTAGTCCCCCCTTTGCCTCCACTCTTCTGGGAAGGCTTTCCACTAGATGTTGGAACATTGCTGCGGGGACTTGCATTCAGCCACAAGAGCATTAGTGAGGTCGGGCACTGATGTTGGGCGTTTATGCCTGGCTCGCAGTAAGCGTTCCAATTCCTCCCAAAGGTGTTCAATAGGGTTGAGGTCAGGGCTCTGTACAGGCAGGGTCAAGTTCTTCCACACCAATCTTGACAAAACATTTCTGTACGGACCTCGCTTTGTTCACCGGGGCATGGTCATGCTGAAACAGGAAAGGGCATTCCTCAAACTGTTGCCACAAAGTTTGAAGCCCAGAATTGTCTAGCATGTCATTGTATACTGTAGCGTAAAGATTACCCTTCACTGGAACTAAGGAGCCTGAACCTTGAAAAACAGCCCCAGACCATTATTCCCCCTCCACCAAATTTTACAGTTGGCACTATGCATTCTGGAAGGAAGCGTTCTCCTAGCATCTGCCAAACCCCGATTGGTCCATCGGACTGCCAGATGGTGAAGCGTGATTCATCACTCCAGAGAACGCGTTTCCACTGCTCCAGAGTCCAATTGCGGCGAACTTTACACCACTCCAGCTGACGCTTAGCATTGTACATGGTGATCTTAGGCTTGTGTGCGGCTGCTCTGCTATGGCAATCCATTTCATGAAGCTAATGACGAACAGTTCTTGTGCTGACGTTGCTTCCAGAGGCAGTTTGGAACTTGGTAGTGAGTGTTGCAACCGAGGACAGACAATGTTTACACGCTACGCGCTTCAACACTCAGCGGTCCCGTTCTGTGAGCTTGTGTGGCCTACCACTTAGTAGCTAAGCCGTTGTTACTCCGAGATGTTTCCACTTCACAAGAACAGCACTTACAGTTGACTGGGGCAGATCTAGCAGGGCAGAAATTTGACAAATTGACTTGTTGGAAAGGTGGCATCCTGAGCTCTTCAGTCAGGCCATTCTACTGCCAATGTTTGTCTATGGAGATTGCAAGGATGTCAGGAACGAGTGTGGCTGTAATAGCCAAATCCACTAATTTGAAGGGTGTCCACATACTTTTGTAGTGTAATGTATCTACAATAGATGCGTAAAAGAGTTCAATTGAACACAAACTGTGGGGTATAGAAGGACGCCAGATTGGCGCACACTGAACAAATCTGATCTAACAATGTGAATATTCATCAAATCCGTCATGATTTATGTATTGTAACAGGCCCACATTGTGTATATTAAAGTCAGATTTTGATATATTTGGCTGTTTTCGCTGCATAACATTAATAGAAGTAGTCCCTTTTCAGGTTTAGAAGAAGTGACTGCTAAATGCTAACTCCCGTTCATATAAGCTGGTAGCATAGCTAGCATAGACAAATCGGTGGTGGTATTCAAAGTTGTTTTTAACTGTAATGCAGTTGTTTGGTCATGATGGCATGAACATATATTGGGGTTGACATCCATACAAGCATTATACTGCGATTTTTACCTCAACATAGAGCAATATACCATAAACAATAGCCTAAATGTAGGATAATTTTGCTGGTTGCAATGAGGAAATTCGGGATCTTTACCCCACGGCATCTTTCACCCACGTGTTTCCATGGCATTTCCATTGTTTGGATGCATTCTATTGACCTCGTTACCGCATCTATGTTCTGTACGTTTTATGCCACTGAAAACTCAGAGTGGTCCGTTCTCACAGAAAGGAGAATTCTGACAAGCAATAATAGATTGTTGAGTGGTAAAGAAAGACTAGCATGGGTGCCACAAAAGAGCATACGTTTAAAAAAATAAAAAAATCACAGGAAAGGAAGAGGGACAGCATTCTGTTCCACTCAGTGCTCTTCCATCTTACAGTCTACTAGTTAATTGCAAAGGGCTGGGAAGCAGAGCTGTACAGCATCATTATTTCCCAATACCAAACCGTATGCATGTTTGCAATAAGTCACCTTTCTTTGGGTGATCGATAAAAAGAATACTGCCTTCGTGAGACAGAAACATTCTCTGTTACCTTAAAGTCCCCTTGGAAAGATCTCAAACAATGTAAAGTATAACTTCCAGGTAATATATCTGCTCTACTGCATAATTCTGTCAAATATGTTTTCCATTGGGATTTTAGGGGTTAAAAAAGGAAAGGCATACCATTCTTCAATTATATTACAACTTACTTGAAGAATCTGAGACAATAAAAGGTATGCCTTCCTAGGATGTCAAGAAAACAAAAATCAAGCACCAAAAAAGGAGACTGCCCAATTAGGCATGTTAGTGGATGCCAAGAGTGGTCTGTTCTGACAAAGGATTATCGTGCAGTTCCCATATTGCAGTACACAGAATAAATCAGAGAACATCCATTTTCCCTTCACAACGTCTCCTTGTCCCTAGTCCGAACAGAGCCAGTACTGCTCATTCCTCTTCCTCCTCTTTGATGTGGTGGGGACCCACGAGCACTGCCTGCGGTCAGACGTGCTGGATGCTGACGATCCCCATCAAAATGGCATAGCCCAGCATCGAGCCCATGGCGAACAGGACCAACAGGATTTGGTTGCGTTGTTTATGGGGCTCGTTGTCAAAGTCCCTACCGTCCGAATGGACTGACACCTAGGATGAGTCAAAGAGAAGAAAGCATGAAGTGTCTGCACACAGCGTATCATAACAAAACCAGTTTTTGCAATTGATCTTACATCTAGATGTGCCGCTAGCGGAACGCCTCGCCAATATCCAATGATAGAGCGTGGCGCGAATTACAAACACCTCAGAAATCCAAAAACTTCAGTTTTTCAAACATATGACTATTTTACACCATTTTAAAGACAAGACTCTCCTTTATCAAACCACATTGTCCGATTTCAAAAAGGCTTTACAACGAAAGCAAAACATTAGATTATGTCAGGAGAGTACCCAGCCAGAAATAATCACACACCCATTTTTCAAGCTAGCATATAATGTCACAAAAACCAAAACCACAGCTAAATGCAGCACTAACCTTTGATGATCTTCATCAGATGACACTCCTAGGACATGATGTTATACAATACATGCATGTTTTGTTCAATCAAGTTCATATTTATATCAAAAACCAGCTTTTTACATTAGCATGTGACGTTCAGAACTAGCATACCCACCGAACACTTCCGGTGAATTTACTAAATTACTCACGATAAACGTTCACAAAAAACATAACAATTATTTTAAGAATTATAGATACAGAACTCCTTTATGCAATCGTGGTGTCCGATTTTAAAATAGCTTTTCGGTGAAAGCACATTTTGCAATATTCTGAGTAGATAGCCCGGCCATCATGGCTAGCTATTTTGACACCCACCAAATTTGGCACTCACCAAACTCAGATTTACTATAAGAAAAATTGGATTACCTTTGCTGTTCTTCGTCAGAATGCACTCCCAGGACTTCTACTTCAACACCCAATGTTGTTTTTGTTCCAAATAATCCATAGTTATATCCAAATAGCTGCGTTTTGTTCTTGCGTTCAAGACACTATCCGAAGGGTGACGCACCAGCGCGTATCGTGACAAAAAAAATCAAAATATTCCATTACCGTACTTCGAAGCATGTGAAACGCTGTTTAAAATAAATTTGTAAGCGATTTTTCTCGTAAAATAGCGATAATATTCCGACCGGGAGACCTTGTTTTCGTTCAAACACTGAAAATAGAAAATGGAGTCTTCACATGCACGCGCGCACCCGTCTCATTGTTCTCAGAAGGACCACTTTTCAAAAGCCCTACTGTTTTTCGCCCAGGGACTGCAGAGTCATCATTCCCCGTTCTGGCGCCTTCTGAGAGACTATGGGAGCCTTAGAAAATGTCACGTTACAGCAGAGATCCTCTATTTTCGATAAAGAGGCTATAGAAGGACAAGAAATGGTCAGACAGGGCACTTCCTGTATGGAATCTTCTCAGGTTTTGGCCTGCCATATGAGTTCTGTTATACTCACAGACACCATTCAAACAGTTTTAGAAACTTTAGGGTGTTTTCTAATTATATGCATATTCTAGTTTCTGGGCAGGAGTAATAACCAGATTAAATTGGGTACGTTTCTTTATCCGGCCGTGAAAATACTGCCCCCTATCCTAAACAGGTTAATACAGTTAGAGTTTTAAGTGTTTTGGAGTTGAGTATCACCCTGCTAGACTAGGCACTCAAGATCAGTACGTCTCAACTCTGGTTCTCGAGTATCCCAAACAGTCCAACTTTTTGAGACAACCAATCAACCAATCATCCACTTGACAAGTTAAAATCAGGTTGTAACGGTCGTCGTAGTGGATGGACCAAGGCGCAGCGGGTTGGGTGCTCATATTAACTTCATTAGAACACTTATAAACAAAACAAGAAAAATGAACGGACGACAAACAGTCTTGCAGGCAACACACAGCTATGCAAAGAACAACCTCCCACAAATCACATGACCAACACTTTCCTATTTATAGGACCTTAAATCAGAGGCAACGATAGACAGCTGCCTCCAATTGAAGGCCCCAACCCCAATTACCTAAACATAGAAATAGAAATGACTAGACATAACATAGAAATACACTAACATAGAACATAGAAATACACTAACATAGAACAATGACAAAAACCCCGGAATACATAAACCAAACACCCCTCTACATACACACACACCCCGAACCATATAAAACAAATACCCCCTGCCACATCCTGACCAAACTATAATAACAAATAACCGCTTTACTGGTCAGGACGTGACACAGGTGTGTTTGCCCTGCTACAACAAAAGTGTGTGTACTGTTGGGGATACTACTCGAAGAACGGAGTTGAGAAATAATACTCCAGGGAACTTACCTCTGCCCTCTGAGGGGAAATAGAGGACCAGGCCATTGGTGCAGTAGTGCCACAGGTTGTCCTGGGAGTTGAGGTGTTGGTGGAGTTTACCATTAGGCAGCTTCACCTTCAGCAGGGGGACTAGGTGACCGAACACACAGGCATCCAAAGAGGATAGGCTTGGGAGACAATGCACAAAGTGGCTTCATCACGGCAGTATACACACTCATATGAAAGACAGTATTGCTTTTGAACTTAGCCGAAGTTCACATAATTTGCTTCGCATGCAATTTAGCAAAAACATTTAACATAATTAGCATTTTGTGCACAGCAGCCACGTACGAATCCCTGAAGAAGAACTTGTGTAAGCCCAGGCGGTGAGAGAGCAGGGTCATGCACTCCAGCACGTCATGGTAGAGCTGTGGAGGGGATACAAAGCCCCCAGACAACCGTTAGCATGGACATACAGAAGCATTCACAGCCTGAACAGCTGTATTTGCATTTATGAAAAAGGTCATCAGCAAGCAAGTGCACATGGAGCTTATTTATGACCCATCCCTCAATGAAGCCTGAACGTTGTTATGTGTACAGTTAGTTCCACCCTAGGACCGGAGTTGCCCATCCCCCAGTTACAAACCGAGTCAATGCACATGTTGATATAGCATTAAAAAAAAATTACAGAATCTTTTAGGGTGGGATCTTTGAGAACAATACCCCTTTATTATTAAACCCCCCCTGAAACCACCTCACTAATTATTCCTGAACGTGGTTTCCATGGAGACGAACCGCCTGACCCAATTACCACGTGTTGTGAAAACACAGACTGTTTTGGCTTTTTTTCAATTACTATGAACTACCCTCTCCACGTCAGGGTACCAAAAAGGCAATCCAGGGGCCTCTCTCTGGCAATAGCTAGCTGCTGTTTTCAATGTGGACTACTTTGATGATAGTCCATCCACAGACTTGACCATATAACCCCTATAATTTCACATCTTATTATCAACTCATGTTTCACCTCCTTTCTCTGTGCTTCTCAAGACACTCTTTCATCACTCCCCTCCATCTCTTATTTCTCGCTGTCTGAATTATCAACTCTTTTGTTCCTCTCTTTTGCATCACTCTCCTCTTCTTTACCTTTCATCTCATCCCTCCACCTGCCCATTTGCCGAATCCCATTGTGTCAATTCATACTCTCTCTTATCTTCTCCCACAATATGTATTTTACACCCTCAACCGTCCCTTCTCACCTTCTCCAGCTGATCCCCGGGCTCCAGTGTGGGGTCTCCCCTCACCAGCCTCAGCCTCTCCAGTTGCTGGTTGTGAATGCGGTTGGGCAGCAGGAAGTTGAGTGGGAAGGTGATGTTCTCGGTGTTCCAGTGCCGCGTCACGTCCACCGTTCCCAATTTGTTAATCTAGGTCCAAAAGGCTCCATAACAGCTTCTACCCCCAAGCATAAGATTGCTGAACAATTAATACAATGGCCACCCGGACTATTTGCATTGACCCCCCCCCCCCCCCACTGCTGCTACTCGCTGTTTATTATCTATGCATAGTCACTTTACCCCTACCTACATGTACAAAAAAAACTGCATTGTTGTTTAAGGGCTTGTAAGTAAGCATTTCACAGAAAGGTCTACACCTGTTGTATTCAGCACGTGACAAATAAAATTTCATTTGATTCCAGCAGACACTGGGAGATGAATTCACCTTTCAGCAGGACAACAATCTAAAACACAAGGCCAAATCTACACCGGAGTCGCTTACCAAGAAGATAGTGAATATTCTTGACTGGGCGAGTTACAGTTTTGACTTAAATCTGCTTGAAAATCTAAGACAAGACTTAAAAATAGTTGTCTAGCAACAGTCAACAACCAATTTGACAGAGATTGAATAATTTTGAAAATAATAAACGGGCAAATGTTGTTGAATCCAGGTGTGCAAAGCTCTTAGAGACATACCCAGAAAGACTCATATTTTTATTCATTTGTATATATTTGTACTTTTACCCCCTTTTCGTAGTTACAGTCTTGTTCCATCGCTGCAACTCCCCTACGGACTCGGGGAAGACGAAGGTCGAGAGTCATGCGTCCTCCTAAACACGACTGTGCCTAGCCGCACTGCTTCTTGACACACTGCTCGCTTAACCCGGAAGCCAGCCGCACCAATGTGTCAGCTTGCAGACCCCCAGCCCGCCACAAAGAGTCGTTAGAGTGTGATGGGAAAAGGAAATCCCGCCTGGCCAAACCCTCCTCTATCCCGGACGACGCTGGGCTAGTTGTGTGTCGCCTCATGGGTCTCCCGGTCACAGCCGGCTGTTACACAGCCTGGGATCGAACCAGGTCTGTATGCATGCGCAATTGCTTGCACTGTGATGCAGTGCCTTAGACCGCTGTGCCACTCGGGAGGCCCTATGTATTTCATTTTCAATACATTTGCAAAAAAATCTAAAACTTGTTTTCACTTTGTTATTATGGGGTATTGTGTGTAGATGGGTGACAAAAAAATCGAATCTAATCCATTTTGAATTCAGGCTGTAACAACAAACTGTAGAATAAGTCAAGGGATATGAAAACTTTCTGAAGGCACTGTAAATGGATGGAGGGGAATAGAGGGGGCATACAGTACTCGCTTGAGCAGTGGTCACCAACCGGTCGATCACGATCGATTGGTCGATCACCAAGGCATTTTCTATTTCTTATTTGTTTCGGGTGAGAGGCAGCTTCAGTCAAGTAAAACAAATAAGTGAATTATTATGCTCACTTAGCTGTGCCTTAATTAATACAACAAATATATATTACCAGTGTGAAATTGTTTAAATCTAATTTCATAATGGTCTGAGAAGAACAACATTGGCAGGTAATTCAAGCACAGCCAATATAAAAAAATCTGTGTGGTAGATCTCAGCTTGCATTTTGACTCAGAAAAGGTTGGTGACCACTGGCTAGAGCAACTACATACAACAAATGATGATCAAAAGGTACTTTATAGATCCAACACAACAATGAAGATCAAATGCACCTTTTTTCAAAACAGATCTGTGAATTAAGAGGACAAGACCACCCTGACTTTTCAACAGTTGATCCTTTTGTTGAAAATAACTTCACTGGCTAGGACTCCTATTTTGATATCTAGATGTTTGATGACATAATGCATGCAATTTAACCAGGGGCACAACAGTATTTAACCTGACCATCTTGGGGTCCCATTTCCCTAATCGTAAGGCCATACTGTTGCTTTATTCCCAGAGGCTCGGTGCAGATGCAAGGGGTCACCCCAGGGGTCGTCAAAGATACTTGAGACTCTTCTGCTTGTTTCTAGATGCATCTCCATCCACCCTGAGACACAATGTCTGTCGTCTGTTTCATTACTGCCCTCTTTTACACAGGATGCCAGATGCTTTTATACACGAAATGCGGCACAGGTTGGTGTCGGTAAACTTATGAGGATTCTCCACAGGGCCCAAAGAGTAAATTCAGGCAAGCCATGTCCGTCCCTGAGCCTTGTTCCAATGTTCATACTAGCCTACTACTAAGAATACATGCTCGATATATATTGCTGCACACTAAGTGCTATGCTAGAATGGAAATTGGAACATGGCCATAAAGCTTGGTCCTATAGCTGCTAATCAATGCTCAATTAAGCTTCAAAAGTTTTGAAGACTTCAAAGGCTTTGACGATGAATGCCTACTTCCCCTTTAACCTTAAGCTGAGTAGAAGTCAAATATTTCACAGTTCTAAAGAATATTTCACAATAGCTTACTTTTCTTGTAATGTTAAGAGAGAAACTGCATTACCAAGGCAGAACCTGGCATTTAACCTTGCCCATGGAAGGTCATGCCAGGCGAAAGCATATCTATTAGGAGTGGGTCAGACAGAGTTTCTTTTAGCTTTTTCAATGACTTGAAAGCGTTCCTGAATCCACAGGGGTATCTGCTCCGACTCCTCCCCCTGGCACAGACTAAAAGAGCAGAAACCTTTGATATTTTTTTTATCATCAACCTCCACCGAAAGGCGATAATGGGAATGTTAAAATGTGGGGATGTTTTTTATGTGTCTGTGTGTGTGTGTGTGTGTGTGTTGACCCCATTCCCCTACTTTAGCATGATCTGCTACACCATAGCCACCCTTTACCTGCTCTTTCTCCTCACTTCCCTTTTCTTTTTCTCTGTTCTACAAGGTACGTGATCAGAGAAAAATAATCTACTAACTGTCTTCTTTTTCGTTCCTCCATCGCCCTCTCCACAGGCAGAAGTTATTTCACCAATGCAGGCAGCAGTTTCTCCTCCAGTAGTGACACAAAGGCCAGAGTGTCTGCTCCTTCCTTGGCTGAGAGGTCATAGTCAGCGTTGTATTTCTGAAAGACAGGACAGTCAGCCACTTAGTTTAGATATTGGGATATCAGGTCCTAGATGAGAGCATGGATGCATGGTCCCCCTTACAAAAGAGTCAATAGAATTCACTAGGAAAAAAGCATTGCAAAAGTTAAAGTTCTGGTGAAAAGGCCTTTACAAAGCTCAAAGAGTTTGAAGAATGTGCTCAACATCCACTGAAGTAGCTAGCAAGTTTACTAGATAGCTAACGTGGAGTGGAGGCTGCTGAGGGGAAGACGGATCATAAGAATGGCTGGAACGGAGCCTATGGAATGGCATCAAACATGTTTGATACCATTTCAGTCATGCTGCTCCAGCCATAACCACAAGCCTGTCCTCCCCAATTAAGGTGCCACCAACTTCCTGTGCTCCAGTAGTCGCCTTGGTAACCAAACAAACAGACTTGCTAGTTTAGCTAACCAAACCATCAGTCCTAGCTCGCCATTATGAAAATCAAATTCAACAATGCCAATAAGGTTTTCAACTTGACTTTTGCTTTCGAAAGTACAGAAGCTCAATAGAACATGCAATAATGAACTATAGCCATTGCTGATACACCATGCGTTATAGGGAAATAATGCACGTTCTAGAATGCCCTTCAAGCTAATCAGAAACAAGTATTCAACAATGCCATGGTATAAGAAGTTTTATAACAGTGAAAACTAACTGTAATCTTTAAGAGAAAAGTGCTGCCAGCTTATTCTGTAGTGTAAGTTTGAGCACTAAAGTTTGAGCACTGTTGTCAACATAAAGCAACCACAAACCATCTATTAAAAACCTTGTTACCAAAGGAAAGACCATGGCAATCATCAGTGTCAATAAATGGAAGGGTCCTAGAATGACACCTTAACTTACCCCTCATTGTTTGTCCACTTACTCTACACATGGACCCTTTGCCAGGACTCATTAACCATAAACCTCTTTGCCAAGAAGCATAACTGTCAAACCGCTTCCGTAAGCCACAATAACTATAAAACACTTTGCCAAGACCCAAGACTAAACTAAATGCCATGACCCTGACTTGCACACTCATTTCCAATGAAGTGTTATATTGTCAGTGTCCAAAGAAAAGTATAATGAAAGCAATTGAAAGCAGTCATTCATTTATAAATACTGTGAATGCTAAGGCCAATATAAGTATTTGAAAACACCATTTGAATTTAAACGCTGGCCTTTTCCTATGGTGAAATATCTTCTTTTATTTTTTGGTGAAAAAACTAGTTTTTCTTAGGACTCCAATGAGACGGTCCCAATTTGATCCCTACCCCTCCACCTTGGCCCTAACCTCTCAATCTGTAAGGTGGAAGCAATATGGTGGAGGCTTACCACAACACTGCTAAACTGTTGCACAATCTGAGAGGTATACTACAAAGCAGGATCAATGAGTTAACTTTGAGAAAGAACCAGAAATACAGTGAGGGAAAAAAGTATTTGATCCCCTGCTGATTTTGTATGTTTGCCCACTGACAAAGAAATTATAATTTTAATGGTAGGTTTATTTGAACAGTGAGAGACAGAATAACAACAACAAAATCCAGAAAAAACGCATGTCAAAAATGTTATAAATTGATTTGCATTTTAATGAGGGAAATAAGTATTTGACCCCTCTGCAAAACATGACTTAGTACTTGGTGGCAAAACCCTTGTTGGCAATCACAGAGGTCAGATGTTTCTTGTAGTTAGCCACCAGGTTTGCACACATCTCAGGAGGTAATTATAGACTGATCATTTCTTTGTCAGTGGGCAAACGTACAAAATCAGCAGGGGATCAAATAATTTTTTCCCTCACTGTAACTATTGATTGATTTCTGAAAGCTAAACTTAGATGTGTTTTGTTGAGTCCACCCTCCCCCCACTCCCAGGGTGCACGTTTTTGGTTTTCACCCTAACACTACACAGCTGATTCAAATAACCAACTCATCATCAAGCTTTGATTAATTTAATCAGCTGTGCAGTACAAAGATGTGCACCGCGGGGGGGCAAACCGAGTTTGGGAAACTCTGAATTAGACCATGTCCATTTCAAGCTTATCTCCCTAAAAAATGATATTAAGGCATGTTAGCTGGCTAACTCATTGATCCTGATTTGTACTATACCCTCTGGTGACTTTATGAGAGACCCCTCCAATCTATGCATAGAGTTTATGATCTACGATTTCTACACCTGAGGCGCATAACCCAGCCTATAACACTAAATTAAGCCTAGTGAATCAATATGCCAAGACTTTCTACCAATACAAGTCAATGCTCATAGCCAGTTAACCTCAACTTATAGCCAGTTAACCTCTACCCCAAGACTCACTGTCCATGATCAATAAACCACCATTTCCCTAGACACTAATATATAAGGGCCTCCAGTTTTGCCTACCATCTTCCTTTTGCATACCAGTAGTATCAGTATGGTACAAGTGAAATAAACCTCACACTGATGCAGGTGTCCCTTCTTAATACGTTGTGCCTTGGCTAAATCGGATTTATTCTGAATGCCCAGGATATATAACCAAGAGAATATCCCTTGGGGCCAAAAGCATTACACATCGGACATCAGTTCCTGACTATGACGATCCCTACAAATGGCTCCGCATGTCAGTCACCTGTTTATTAGAACCGTTTAGTGTTACATTAACACACATATGTTTCCTACAGAACAGCTCCTAATTTGGAAGGGCATGGTTACCCACATGTTTCCTGTGCAAAGCGATGGGGGGGTGGAGGGAGAGGCTGTCTTTCACCTGTTTAGTACTAATCTCCCCTGTGGGAAGGGGAAGAGACATGGTGGGAATAGGACACACCTGTTTTCTAAGGTGAATGATGACATTACTGGGTTTGGAAAGACTACCAATACTTTCCTCTGTGGTCTTCAGTGCCGGCAAGGTACCTGAAACGAAGGACCAGAACAGTCAGACCAAAGGGCGCTTTCAAGGTCGTCTTTATTGCATTCATGCTGAGCAAATTATCAGACCTCACAACACCTGGAAAAGTGTTTAACATCTCAGCAACCACATTAATATGATATAGAGATCTTCTGAGATGCGTAGCGAGATTGCAAAGAAAACGACCAAGACCGTAACCATTACAACCGCAGACTCGTCTGAACCCCCTGTGGCGTGAAGAAGTCAGGAGGCTAGAGCCAAAATGGGCTGGAACACAAAGGAGGTGTTATTGGGAGAATTAAGAATGTCAGGTGCTTGCAAACCTTTTGATGCTTGCAGAGGTTTTGTTACCCCACAACCTGTGACCCCTGTTCTACTCTAGTGAGAAAAGGGGGAAAGTGAGAGCTTCCTGTCCTCATATATCAAACCATCGCTCTCTATGTTCCTAAGGGTGAGTGAACGCAGACTGTGAAGTAAAGCTATGTTCTACTCAGGTGATGTGTGACCCCAGTGACTGTATGAACTGTGACCCTTTACTGAGTTCAGTGAGGAGGGAAAGGTCGGATTTCCTTTTCTTCTCCCCCTTTACTCAGAAGAGTGTAATGTCGCGTTCACCGAGGGAAAGTTCATTCCATAAAAAGGCATGGTGAGTACATGGGACCTTGCCAGGGACCTTACAATACGGTATTATCACGATACTCAGGTGTCGATAAGATATGTATTGAGATTCTCTTGATTCTATAGTATTGTGATTCGATTGCGATTTAATGTTCCAAACATATTGCTCACTATACAGTATGTCTGCTGCAGAGAGACGAGAGAGGATGAGAAAATTACTTTCGATCTGTCATGGAAATAAAAGTGATGAAAACATGTTGGCTCACTATTTAAAGAAGATGGAGAACAAGCTGAAAAGGATGAAAAATAGTGGCATTTTGGCGCAGGTACAGCCGACTAGCGCTAGCTAACTATACCTAGCAGAAAAAAATGTAATCGATACTTGGAGTCAAAGTATTGATATGATATCATCCAAAACCCAGTAATAGCCAACCCCATTTTCTGAACCTGCCAGAAAACCGCTGTTAAAAAACATTAAACGCAGATACCCTTGCCCGGGACTGTTTGCAAATTCCGCTGAGGATTGAGGCATTCTGTGGCGAGACGAAGGACAAGCTCGGAGCGCTTTATAAATCATCCTCGTTTTTGGGTGACTGCAGGGATGGAGTGAAACGCATAGCCTTTTTCAAATAGAGAGAGTATTAAAAGCCTACAGAGCACTAAACAAACCAAATACAAGCCAAGTACGCTAGCCTCAACTTGGCCCAAATTTCAAATTTAATTTTAAATTCTTCTTGGAAAAGTTCAAAACAAGGGCCTGAACATGGCCAACAGCATACTACAATTGGCCTAGTCTGCTCCAGAATTTAGTTCCTGGAAGGAGCTAGCCCAGAGTAGGCTACACAACAAAGTACGTCAACATTAAAGGTAGGCTATGCCTGGATAATAACAAAATCATTGACTTTTCAAAATTCCCTGGTTTTCCATAAATCTTGGTTGTGATATTCCTGGAATCAGGAGGGAAAATAAGTACAAAACCTGGGAATTTTAGGAAGGTTACTGGAATGTTGCAACCTTCCTCCTGACCAATATGCTTTTATTGTTAAGTAAAAAACAGGTAGGTGGAAAGTCAAAGAATGAAGACAGCAGCTAGACCAGAACATTGGTACTCAGGCAGATGGATGTGTATACAAGAAAATGACCTTTAACCCTCCCACATGAGCATTAGCTGTAGTGCACCGCACCCCTCCCACCCTCAGAGTAGGCCATGTGTGTGAGTGTAGTTATAATAATAGAGAAGGCTCAGGGCATTGTGGCTACTACCATACGTTAGAAACCATACTCCACCCCTCTCGGGTGTGGGTTCAGTAATGGGAGACCCCACTTTGTTGTAGACGAGAATGAAGTGATTAAACAGAAGCTGACCTGAACATTGTTCATTAACATGGTTTTAACTACTGCGGATTATGCCATAGCTGCCCGAGATAGGGAGAGAGATGAGATAGTCATCTGTGGTCTGTGCTGTTTAGATACAAATCATGGAAGTTGAGAAAGCTTGACAAGCATTCGGGTTTTAGACCCCCTAAAAATACATGTCAAGGAGGGAGCCACAGTAATTGTGAGAGGCCTTTATGGGTCGGCAGGACATTTTTTTGTGGCTCCCAATCACATCTACTCATTTTTTTTGGAACTTATTCACTGGTGCCATGGTAACCAACTAGGTGTGGGGCATGTTATCAAGATAACTCTAGTAAGGATTGTAGTACTCAAGACCAGTCTCGAGTCCGGTCTCGAGACCACGTATTGAGCACATATTGAGTCTCTCGGTCCTGATACATTTGTTACTCAGTCTTGACTGAGACCATAATTTCTTCCCGAGACCAGCCAAGACCAGCGGAGTAAAAAAACTCAGAATGATCAGCTTCCATTCAGACATCGCATAAAAGTGCTTCGGCAGGCCAAATATATACATTCTTGAAACATGAATATATCTTATCGCCTACTGAAACCTGTGATTCCTACTTTACTCATAACATTACTGTCCTTTACTTTCATAAAAAAATATCCTGAAAACTTTTCGCAATTTCCTTGTCTCGCTGGTAGGGAAGAGTGGGGGAAATTGTTGGAAAGTTGTGCGCTCACTATTAGTAAAGGTCAGACTGGGAAATTGTAATTGTATATGTATTTATTATAGAGACATGTTTTGGCAGTGGCAAACCTATTGGACCTAGGCCTCCAGCGTGTGTCAGGCTTGTGATGCTGAAAGGACAGCAACCGTAATACCAGCGAACTCATGTAGGAGAGGCAATTTTTACTTACAAAAAAATATTGTGGTCAGAGTGCAGTATAACTGAAATACTGAGTCTAAATATTTATGTTATCTTCCCCTTTCTTGGCTTTGCTCAAGTTTCTTTGAACCCCTCTCGTGGTGGTGATGGCTGCATGCTGTTTAGACAGCTGCACTGGACGGTGAGATAATCCATGCTGGGGTAATTGAAAACAGGCCAGCCAGGGTCCAGAGCAAGTCCCTATAACACCAACAAAAGTGAGAGCCAGTCCCTTTCCATGTGCCACCATTCACAATGACATCAGCATGAATTGTGTGTTAGTTAGATGAACAGACATTGAATTAGGATTTAGAATAATTTAATAGGATCGCTATGTTAACAGCTCTCTGATGTTCACTGAGGTAATTAACTATATGAATTACCCTATGCCAAATACAGAGCAAACACTAGGCTAACCCCTTAATGGTTTAAACAGTCAATGATCTCAAACAAACACCATCTGGTAATCATGGTCACGAAATAGCCTAGTGTTTACTCTGCCCATAAATATTTCAGTGTATGACCTCAGATAATTGTATATTTAGTTACTGGTAGTAAATTAATCTAAACAAAAAGTCAATGCTATTTTAAATAATGTTAATATTTCACTTCACAAATGAATGCATATTGTGGACTTGATATTGCAGTGGCCACTGATCAGCCAATATATTCTTATTTGGTGAGGTTTTAATGGCAGTTGGCATCCAATATGTTGCATTACCGCTACCAAATGAACGGGAGTACAAATCCAGCCAACCTACATTCCATAAGATTTTTTAAAGAAAAACATGCAGGGCTTGACATTAGCCTGTTTATCCTTCAGACAAGATGTGTGATGTAAGAAACCACTTTGCAAAATAAAATGCATTATTATTCCCATTATTACAGAGAATCAGACAAATTATGCTACCTTCTGCCTGTTGGCTACTTAGCTTATTCAAGCCGGTCTCAAAATACAACACTGCCCCTTTAAGACATAAAATAAATTCTTTACCTGACTCGTTTTCCAATGATGTATAGAAATGTACGCATTTTGTGCTCTTGTAGGAAGCAATCACTCCCCTATTTGTGACAACAAATGATCTATTACTGAGCTAATAACTCACTAACTAGCAAAGGATATGAACAAAATGTGCACGTGTCTACATGCAGCTCTTGCTGTGATCTCAAACCAAGTGCATCTATTCACGACTGCTCATGCTGTCAACACAGTCCAGTTCATAGTAAATGGCACAGATCCATATATGGCAATGGTCTATTTGCATATAGGCCTACTGCAGCTCTGATTGCACTGGTCTGTGTAGAGTACGGGCTGAGTATCAAGTGTCAATGCAATAGATGCATTCTGCCTACAACAACATTTCTTAAATAGTTTGTTTTGTTTCGGTATTTTGCATTGAATGTGGTTAATATTGTGTTGATTCGATCACAATTGCCACAGTAAAGGGAAAGGTTGATAGTGTTAACATGGAAAACCCTAGAACAGTGGTCACCAATCTTTTCTGAATCAAGATCACTTTGAGTCTAAATGCAAGCTGAGATCTACCGCTCAGATATTTTTTACATGACTTGTAAAATGCAAGCATTAACCAATTAAAACGTTAACATGAACCATTAACCAAATAAAAACAGTACTGTAGCAATGAGGTTTGTTCAGTAATCTATTGGCCCAATACATTAGCAACGCATATTGGCTTTGCTTGAATTGCCCTGCCAATGCATTGTTGTTTGGGCCATTTAAAAATATATATATTTCCAAATTAGAGGTAGGCTATATGAACACATCAGTAACAGATCCATTGTTGTATTATTTTGAAGCAAACCTGAGTGAGCATACATTTAAATAATTTGCTTTAGATTTGTATTTTACTGGGCTGATGGTGCCTGCATCTGATGGTCAGTCTCAGTGGAGGGAGAGAGCAGCGGACTGAGGGTCTGCCTCTCAACATCCTCCGCTCTCCCTTTCCTCCACTTACACTGACCAAAAAGAACACATCTTCAAGATGATTTTGAAACTCAAGTTGCATCGCATAATTTATGCCGCAAGCACAAATTCATGTTTTTTAGTCATATGAACAGTGAAAGTGAAATATTCCTCGATATTAAAAAAGACCCAAGCCGCTAATAATAACAACGCAAGCCTATAGATAAACTTTCCTACTCATTCATTACTACTGCAGTGCTTGTTGTAGCGCTGGATGGAAATAGGAAGAACGTGCATTTTATGGCTTATAAAAGTGGTGAATACAAAGTGCTGACAGTGGTGAATGAACTCACTCATAAAAACCGCATCTATTTGCTGCATTCGTTGACAGTCTCTCTAGTCATGATTTAAAAAAATGGAAATCTCACAGTATAAACTTTGCTGTAGCTTTCTTTTATGTCTGCTACGTTACTGCAGACATGGTTATCTGAGCCATCTGATTGGCCAGCGGTAGGCCTATAGTGCACTTGATTTGCTCTCTGGGCTGGGAAAACAGAGTTTGTACCTTTTAGATACATGAAATGGTTCAAAAAAGCTGAATCGGGTGCACCTACTGCCAACAGCCAGAGACAAATAAAAAAAAATAGGAACACAAGGCTATTGTTGTTTGGTGATCGGCTAGGAACGCCTTGGAGATTGACACCTGTGGTAAATGCAATTGATTGGACATGATTTGGAAAGGCACACACCTGTCTATATAAGGTCCCACAGTTGACAGTGCATGCCAAATCAAATCAGAGCAAAAACGAAGCCATGAGGTCGAAGGAATTGTCCGTAGAGCTCCAAGACAGGATTGTGTTGAGGCACAGATCAGGAGAAGGGTACAAAAAATGTCTGCTGTATTGAAGGTCCACAAGAACACAGTGGTATCCATCATTCTTAAATGGAAGAAGTTTGGAACCACCAAGACTCTTCTTAAAGCTGGCTGCCCAGTCAAACTGAGCAATCGGTGGAGTATCCCATCACTGCAACTCCCATACAGACTCGGGAGAGGCAAAGGTCGAGAGCCATACTTCTCCCGAAACACGAACCCGCCAAGCCGCACTGCTTCTTGACACATTGCTCGCTTAACCCGGAAGCGAGCTGCACCAACGTGTCAGAGGAAACACCGTACCACTGGCGACCGAAGTCAGTGTGCAGGCACCAGGCTGCCACAAGGAGTCGCTAGAGCGTGATGGAACAAGGACATCCCAGCTGGCCAAAACCTCCCCATAACCTGGACAACACTGGGCCGATTGTGCTCCACCTTATGTGTCTTCCGGTCGCGGCTGGCTGTGACACAGCCCTGGATCGAACCCGGATCTGTAGTGACGGCTCAAGCACTGTGATGCAATGCCATTAGACCGCTATGCAACTCTTGAGGTGCAATGCTATGTTTTACATGAGTCATTGGAGATTAAAAAAGTTGGATTAAAAAAGTTAACCATGAGGTCAAAGGAATTGTCCATAGAGCTCCGAGACAGGATTGTGTCGAGGCACAGATCTGGGGAAGGGTACAAAAAATGTCTGCAGTATTGAAGGTCCCCAAGAACACAGTGGCCTCCATCATTCTTAAATTGAAGAAGTTTGGAACCAACAAGATTCTTCCTAGAGCTGGCCGCCCGGCCAAACTGAGAAATCGGGGGAGAAGGTCCTTTGTCAGGTAGGTGACCGAGAACCCGATGGTCACTCTGACAGAGCTCCAGAGTTCCTCTGTGGAGATGGGAGAACCTTCCAGAAGGACAACCATCTCCGCAGCACTCCACCAATCAGGCCTTTATGGTAGAGTGGCCAGACGGAAGCCACTCCTCAGTAAAAGGCACATCACAGCCCGCTTGGAGTTTGCCAAAAGGCACCTAAAGACTCTCAGATCATGAGAAACAAGATTCTCTGGTCTGATGAAACCAAGATTGAATTCTTTGGCCTGAATGCCAAGCATCACATCTGGAGGAAACCTGGCACCGTCCCTATGGTGAAGCATGGTGGAGTTAATTTCATGCTGTGGGGATGTTTTTCTGTGGCAGGGACTGGGAGACTAGTCAGGACCGAGGGAAAGATTGAACGGAGCCGGGGCTTGTTGGTTCAATGCATGTCAAGATGTCATTAGCACACAATGAAGTTAGCTAGCTAACTAACATGTCATGAGTGGGTGTGCATTCTATTTATTCAGCAAAAGGCCGCTAACGTCAGACCACTAGCTAGTCATCTCAGTCCTCACCCTCTGTCGCATTATGTTGAAGGGAAATTATTTATGTGACGATGGGACCCTGTAACTTACTTATTGTAATCAGCTATTGTATTTCTTACCAAAACGATTAGACAGTCTGTATCAACAGAGGGTAAACCCCAATCGCCTTTCCAGCAGTACAACTCCAAGAGTTCATTCTGTTTGTGCCTTTGTGAGGTATTGTTCGTTTTGACTCTACTAAGCCTTTTCCT
Source organism: Salmo trutta (assembly GCF_901001165.1). Taxonomy (NCBI): domain Eukaryota; kingdom Metazoa; phylum Chordata; class Actinopteri; order Salmoniformes; family Salmonidae; genus Salmo; species Salmo trutta. The sequence goes on along the minus strand of NC_042990.1, from coordinate 15,773,688 downwards.
AGCTCGTTTGTGAGAACCAGTTACATCCTTCAGTCCTAGTTTTGATTCACCTTCCTGTTTGCCTATCTGTGTATGACCATTGCCTGCCTGTGACCACAATTCCTGCCTTCTGTGAAGGCGAATTAAACATCTGCCGCGCTCTGCACGTGAATCTACATCTTTTTCTCCCTGAGTATTCATTACAGAAACTAGGAAACTGCCGACTCGTTTTTAGTCGGAGTGAGAGTTTTGGACCAATGATACCTGGGAAATCCGTTTAATATCTAGAGGAAAATCTGCAATGTGTTGGAGTCGGTGAGAGTCACAGGAAATGGTCTTATTTAGATTTTTTGTGTGTCTGCGGATCAGAAGAAGCGTGTTTTAAGCCATCATGCAGGGCATAACCCCATCTGTTTTGAGCCCCACCTGGTTAACAAAAAAACAAAACATTTTGTTGTTTTGCATGTTATGCATTAATATGTGTCACATATCAGTTTGCAAACAATGTAATTTTTCTTTTGAGTTAATAAAGCCGTATACAAAAATGGTCTTTTTTTTGCTTTCTTGAGTAAGGCAGCTCCAAAATGCAGGTGTTTCAGCCTAGCTCAGTACTTTCTGTGGTGGAAAATACAGAGCGTCGGCGTTAGTAATCTTCTCCAGTTGCGCCATGATTATCTCAGTGTAGGAGTGCCCTGTTAGGGTGAAGGAGACCGAGGTTTTATCTGGAGGTGGTGAGCAGAGTGGAAGTAATGAGTGAGTGGGAAGAAACATTGGTTGTAGAGCCATCACAACCAGTGAAGGTTTCTCATCAATCGAGGGATTGTGAAATGTTAAAAAGGTGGACTTTGCATTACTTATTGCAATGGGCATAAACTTTACAGCACAAGCGGAGAAGTCTGAGAGAATTGGAATCAGTGTGAATGCAGCTTAACCTTTCTTGGGTCTTTGGGATTTCAGAGCCGAGGCCTAGCAAGAAATCCTGTCGGTGAATATTCCACCCTCACAGGCCCCCGAGCCTGTGTAGGCATGTATTTTGGAATGGACTGTGATCGAAGAAGTGGGATGGGTTTTGTTTGTTGACGTGTCTATTTTTGTATATTGTATTTTCTCGTCTTTCCCACAATGGATTTTTTATTTTCATGTTCAATGCCCCGTCCAGCTGGTGGCGGTAATGCACCATTAACATTGGATGCCAACCGCCGTTAAAACCCCATCGAAGAAGAGCGAGGCCCAACTCTGCAGATAATCTGTCTTTCTCCAGCAAGGGGGCGTTTCTTTCATTCTATCTCCGGCCAAGCAAGAAGTTTTAATATGGAGGTCAATGAGAGAGTGTCAAATTTGCTCAACAAAAAAATAATAGCTTGTTTGCTTCGTGAGGTTTATTTGATCAAATAGAAGTTGCGTAATGCTAAAGTTGTTACGAGTGTACTGATATAAGTAGGACAGGTGACATCCCGGCAACTTTGAGAAAAAACCCTTTATATCAGAGTTATCTCGAGATGATTATTATTCATATAATAAGGCTAGTAGCATAGCAGCACTATTCTTTGAATACTGGTCATTGACGTCAACAACCCTCATTGAATATTAAAAAAAGGATTGCAGTAATGAGATGTATCCACCAATTCAAAGAAAGCATAGTTGGGAGCTAGACAGCCCGCCATGCCGCTTTATGGACAACGACTACCATTGTTAGGGCGGAGAGACTTGTATCTTGTCAGTATATCCATAATCTGTATATCCATAATAAGGCACAAGAACAGAGGACAAAGATGGTGGATACATGAAGATACTGAATTTTGTAAACCAGTAGTTCACACAGGCTGTTTACCATTGAAAAAAATAGTCAGTTCCTGTCTACTTAATAGGGTGGCTCTCCCATACACACCAATGTGATTGCATCTTGGTCTGGTCTACTTAGCTCATTGACTTCCATTGAGGTCATTGGAGGACATGACACATTTTTATTTACCTTAAATGTACATAAATGATGATATTATGTCGATTTGAACTACAACCAGTACATCCAGATTTCAGAGATAAGTGTCATTACATGTAACAGTGTATGAACCATAGTTTTGGTCCGTGTTTTCGAGGGGACCTTAATTGTGACTCATTTCAGGAATCTAGGCGTATCTCGTGCGTCACTACTTCACAGGAGAGCCATTTGAACGTAAACTAATGAATACACAACTGGTGGTTTAATAGGCTACATTTTATTCCAATGTAAAACACAATTTAAAATCTTGCTACATAAAACTGAATCGAACCGGTCGTTCACAATTGGCAAACAAGTTGTTTTGTTGTTTTGATTTGTTTGTTGAGAAACGTTTTGTAACGATCTGCGACTAATGAATACACCCCAGTCCTAGAGACAAACGGTTTGGCTCTCACAGTGTACCAATGTTTTAGCTCTGTTACCCTAGATTTCCGAGACTACTGTCCCGAAGGTCCTGTGTAGAGTCTGTGCTGCGTCGTTACTGTAGTCTTTTTTCTGTGAGGGTAACCATCTTAGGACCATGCTTTTCTTGAAGAATTGTTTGGGTGTGGTCAAATAATATTTACCTTTCCTTTGTTCAATTAACCCTTTACCACTAATTCTGAGAAACTGACCAATACTGAGAAATGATTGTTTAACCGTTAGTATGTGTGTGCACAACTGAAAGCTTGTAGTAAGTGACTGAAAGTGTGACTGATTGAAGTCCTTGGTCCAAAAGAGTCCTTATCCTAAAGGGCAGATGAGCTGTTGCTGGAGGATCTCAGTAATGGGCAGCAGATCAGATAGATGTTTTGCTGATGCATAACACCCTTTTCCAACAGTCTGACAGCCACACTAAAGTCCGGCCAAAGGGCTGTGTTCACAGGAGACACAGTGACACTGACCTGTATTGTCGAGTCCTCTGGGTGGACGATCTACTGGTACAGACACAGCCAAGACTCTGATCCTCTCCTACACTCGCAGCCGAGTCAGTGTCTCAGATGGAGGGCAGTACTGGTGCAGAGCTGGGAGAGAGGACCCTGCCTACTACACCCTGTACAGTGATCCAATCCAGATCAACGTTACTGGTGAGTCTGAAAGAAACAATATTTCCCACCTAAACATGAATGGATAATTCGTTTTAGTGATGGTTATTGTCTACACATGAACCATTTACATTTCTTATTCTAATTACAAACTATTTGTCATGATTTTCAATTAATACATTCAGAATTTTAAAACTGAGTTTATTGTGCGTGTTGCGTTTGTACAGACCAACCCAATGCTGTTCTGACCCTGCAGACTGACTGGCCCCAGATATTCAGTGGAGAGATTGGCACTATTAGATGTAAGAGACACAGACTGGGAGTATGAGTGGTATAAGGACAGGAAGGATTTTAAACATTTTTGTTTATTGAGTTGTGGTTGAATCATGGTTTGATTGTGTTGAACTATAGACTGCTTGTTCCTCAGTTTACATTTTTTGTGGTCTGAGAGGCATTTGGGAGGTAGTCAGTGACAGTTCATATGATGTTTGATGTTGTCAAATGTTGTGTGGAAGGCTGATGACTCCTGGTTGGTTGCCTTTGACAACGGCACCTGCCACTTGCCAATTAGCAGTGCACAATAAGCTTAATAAGATCATCCATTCTGAGCAGCATAGGGTAGAGGTCAAATGTTGAAATGGAGGTTTGCATCCTGATATCCATACAAAACCTAGGCATGATGTGTAGCGTTTTGTTTCAGTCTTTTTTACATTTATTTTATTTATTTTTTACCTAAAATCAACCTTTTCGGGGTTCTTGCGTCATTGAAGTCAAAATGTGACATTTATTGCAGATAACATTTAACATCTGCGGAAAGCAGGATAGATGTCAAATAACATCATGATTGATTAGTTAATGTTGCTCTTCCATAAAAAAACACTGAAACCCTGTAGCTGGCACTTCAATGACCACGGTTTAGGTAAATAGCAGACAAGGCATAATTAGGTCAAATATTAATCATTATACCGCTGGGTGGCACTAACCACATACAGATAGCCAACAGATTGCAGGCAGCCAGAGTGCAAACATTTTCATTTTTTATAGTTGAAAATCCACAGAAATTCTGCACCCAATGTCTCACCAGCCTGTATGTGATATGATGTTAATTTGGTCATACATTGGTGAAGATAATCCCAGCCTTGAAAAATGTTGTGGCCATGGAAGAAAATGCAAGATAACAGGTACTGTACCTCATGTTGTTGATTATTTGTGTTGTGTTGGATTGTCAGTCGGGCAGCTCAGTCATAGCCTAGGTGCAGTATATATAGCCTACATCATGAGTCTTATGCATGGTGGGGTAAAGTACTTTGTGAATGTAATCCGTTAAAGTTACTAGTTACCTGTCCAAAATTGTTATCAGTAACGTAACTTTTGGATTAACCAAACTCAGTAACATAAAATGATTACTTTCAGTTACTTTTGGATTACTTGCGCCTTTAAAATGCATTAGAAGACAAAAGGATCCATCAAACGCGTTTGGTGTTTTATCATTGTGGTCTCTGACTTGTGGCCAGGTGGAAAAAACTTAAACTTGTGCCATTTCTCAATGCTGAATTGAATGTCATTGCAAAAACAAAAGTCAATGTATTTTTTCTGCAAACCTTTCTGAATTTAAAATTAATCCAAGTATTTCTTCTTTTTATTTTAAGTATTTGTAATCTGATTACAATATTTTTGCTGGTAAGGTAACAGAATAGTTTGTTTAAAAAACAAATCTGATTACATGTAATCAGTTACTGCCCAACCCTGGTCTTATTCATAGTTTTATTTGTGGTTGATAAGTCGCATCCCACAGTGTTTGCCATTCCACAACAGTGTGTTAATTGTTCCAACATGACAAGTCTTTTGGTTGGATACAAGGACTTAATAATAGTAAGCAAATGTGTTCCCTACTCCAAGGCTGTGCGACATCAAATACAACCTATTATATATGGATTAAAAAGCCAAGCTACATACGTCAAACAATTTTCTTCGTGTCCTCCTTTGACACACCCTCCTTTTTGAAGCACGACTGTAGGAATAGGTTAGTCAAAAAGTTAAAGTCAAGGTGATGTTTTGTTCGTGTATAAACAGGTCCTCATCAATGATGAAATTTGAAATTGAGTTATCAATAAGTTTAAATTCATTATAAAATAGCTTTTTGATCGATCTAATGAGAATGCTGATTTAGTCTGATAAAACACAAAGTCAGAGTACAGTGTATTGGAAAAACTTCCATTTGGTTAGCCCTCTCAAGTCTCAACTGTATTCCTTCCTCTCTCATCGGTCTAAAATTGTATTTAATAGTGTTATCCAGGATCTAATACAACTATTAAGCCATTTCCCATTGCATTATTAAATGAATGCAGCCCAGCTGATGGTTTACACAAGCGTCAGGACATGAACCCTCGCCCAAATAAAGATATTCAGTTTTTTCAGATCCACATGGGTTCAGCTCATGAATCACCGAAGCAATCAGAGTTGAGCTGTGATTCACGTCTCACAATTTTTTTTAGCACGGCCCAGCCTCAGACCCACGCAGCTCCTGTCGAGTCACACCTGACGTAGGTGGCCCCAGATAAAAGACTGGTACCTCACCCTGCAGATGACAAACTACATCTCATCATTGAAAACTCCACACTTGAGAAGTTAAATCATTTGTATCATATATTTGGTTGAATTCGTTTAAATAGCCAGATTTTACCCATCAAGATGGTACTACCTTCAACTAACCTTTTGAGGATTACACAATGCATCTTAATATTTGCCATCTCAGGTAAGAAAATACATCCAGTGAAGTAGGTACAACATTATTGTTGCTTTATGGAAAAAGGAAGGAGAATTTTTTCTGAGGCTTGAAGTTGGAGGAATTTTAACTATTTGGTAATGTGTGTGTATATATATATATATATATATATATATATATATATATAATGTGAATGTATAATATTATATACCTCGTATACCTTACAGTATTAAGAAATTATATCAATTTTACAATGCAATCTTTATCAAAAACCTGATGCATACTGTATGGGTTCTTGGGTAGTACTTAAATGACAGGAAAATCGAATTTTGTGAGATTTTTAAGTGTCTTTCAGACTGATTTTGAAGTAATCAATGCCTTCAATTATGGTTATATAAGATGTTTTTCTGATATCAATTTCAATATAGCGTACCACTATATACAGTCGGAAGTTTACATACACCTTAGCCAAATACATTTAAACTCAGTTTTTCACAAAAAAAAATCTTCACAATCCTAGTAAAAATTCCCTGTCTTAGGTCAGTTAGGATCACCACTTTATTTTAAGAATGTGAAATGTCAGAATAATAGTAGAGATAATTATTTATTTCAGCTTTTATTTCTTTAATCACATTCCCAGTGGGTCAGAAGTTTACATACACTCAATTAGTACTTTGTAGCATTGCCTTTTAATTGTTTAACTTGGGTCAAACGTTTCGGGCAGCCTTCCACAAGCTTCCCACAATAAGTTGGGTGAATTTTGGCCCCTTCCTCTTGACAGAGCTGGTGTAACTGAAACAGGTTTGTAGGCCTCCTTGCTTGCACACATGCTTTTTCAGTTCTGCCCACACATTTGCTATGGGATTGAGGTCAGGGCTTTGTGATAGCCACTCCAATACCTTGACTTTGTTGTCCTTAAGCCATTTTGCCACAACTTTGGAAGTATGCTTGGGGTCATTGTCCATTTGGAAGACCCATTTGCGACCAAGCTTTAACTTCCTGACTGATGTCTTGAGATTTTGCTTCAATATATCCACATACTTTTCCTCCCTCATGAAGCCATCTATTTTGTGAAGTGCACCAGTCCCTCCTGCAGCAAAGCACCCCCACAACATGATGCTGCCACCCCCGTGCTTCACGGTTGGGATAGTGTTCTTCGGCTTGCAAGCATCCCCCTTTTTCCTCCAAACATAAGGATGGTCATTATGGCCATCAGACCAGAGGACATTTCTACAGAAACTACGATCTTTGTCCCCATGTGCAGGTGCAAACTGTTATGTTTGTTCCTTATATAATGACAGGTTTAACTACTTTTAATGAACATATACTTCAGCTAGAATCAAATCAAAGTTTATTTGTCACGTGCGCCGTATACAACAGGTGTAGACCTTACAGTGAAATACATGGCTAAACAAGGGGAAAACTCCTTGATTAGCCATGAAAGGCATTCTTCAACCACCTGCCCCGCCCGCATAGCCTGCTGGGTAATGTAGTCTAAATGTTATTAACACATAACAACACATCTTCTTTCCTTTAAAAGAAACCTACTTTTCTATGTAACCACACGTCACATCACATTTGTTTACTCAACCTGCAAAACACGCAATTTTTAATAACACACATTTCTTTCCCGCCAATTATTATTATTTTTTTTACATTGCTCTCATAATTTAAGAGGCAATAACATATTCTGATATATTTATAATTTTTTCAACTAAATATAGTTTGTCCAACAATTCTCTATTGTGGATCTATTTCTTTTCACATACACAAAACATTCAGTCCAGGTGCCCCTTTTTAATTTTTTTTTTTTTAGCAATTCTCAATAAGCCTTTCAGGGGCTCTGACAGTCCTTTTTGGTCGTTCTGCTGACGTGCTTCCTGAAACATTTGGACAGTGTTCGTTGTCAGTCAAGGTGTTCTGACTGATTTGTCCATTTCTAAAGGCATTTGACGCTTCAGCAGTATCCTCCTGATCATCCTCAGTCCCTTGAGGGAATGGCTGAAGCCTTAGATCCACTCTGTTTTGTCTCAGTTGTGATCCATGCTCCGTTTGGATCTCATAGGATGGCGGTGCAACTTCTCTCTGCACACACCCTCGCTGCATCCAGGTTCCTGTAGTGATGTCTCGGAGTCGTACATAATCTCCAGGTTTCATTTCATGTAAGTGTCTTGCACTTTTGTCGTGTCGCTGTTTTTATTTGGTTTCCTGTTTATGCTTCACGAGTTTGACCTTGTGAGCAGCTCTGGGTGTTAGCAAGTCCTCATGGATGGGTAGGTTGGTTCTGATGCGACGTCCCATCAACATTTGTGCAGGTGAAAGTCCGTTCTGCAGCGGTGCGCTGCAGTAGATCATCAGATTTTTTAGGAAATCCTACTTTCCATCGTGTGGCTTTTTCATCAGACCTTAACACTGAACTCTCTGCTAAGCCTTTGGACCTTGGGTAGTTGGGGCTGGAGGTGTTGTGTTAAAATCCCCAGTCGTTAGTGAACGATCGGAATTCGGAACTTGAGAACTGCGGGCCATTGTCCGAGTACAGTTCAGACGCAACCCCATGTCTTGCAAAGACTGATTTCACGTAGGTGATTACAGCTTTGCTGGAGGTAGTTGGCAGTGTTGCTACTTCAGGGTAGTTTGAGTAGTAGTCGGTAACAACAATGTGACTTTTGCCATTGCAGTCAAAGTCAACTCCAACTTTGTGGTAGGGTCTGTTGGGTGCTGGAGGAGGCTTGCTGCTTTGGCCTGTAGGTCAAACACAGTTCACATGAAGCAGTGGTCTGGCTGATTTCCTGGTTCATTCTTGGCCAGTACATTACTTCTTGTGCTCGTTGTTTGCATTTTTACTCAACCAAATGGCCCTCGTGTATTTTCTGTAGCATTTCTTTGCGTAGTGTCATGGGAATGACAGTCTTGTTGCCTTTGAACACTATGTCATCCACAACGGTGAGCTCTGCTCTGCACATCCAGTAATCCTGTATTCTCCTTGGACAGTTGTTTTTCTGTGTAATTAACATTTCCTGTTGATGCAGATGATTTTCCTAGAAAACTGGCTCAAATTAAGATCCTACATCTGCTAGTACTCTAGGCTACCTCAAAAATCCTCTGATTCCCAAGATGAAAGCTATAGAAGTCCATGTTACAGTCATAGCCTTAAATGATCCACTTAAGTAAGGTGTATATTTTTGCTTGCCACAGGTTCCCTGTGGTTAGTCACTCGAGCAGGTATGAGCACCACCCCAACAAAGAAAATGGAATACCAGTTGGGCATAAAGATCACCAATCGGGTCTTCAATGACTCCCTATTGAATCCCAAATCCGAGGACTACAAGAAAATGTATGACGAGGTCAGCCAACTGGTAAGATTGAGAACCATGCCTTGATTTAAACAACACCACTATATAAACTATACCACAGCACGGGCCTATGTGCCGTTCTGGCTTGGAAAAGGCTTACTTACTTACTTACAATATTATCACAGCAGGAATTGTCTCTAAAAGTGATGGTCTCATGACAATGATGAAAATTGTGACATAATTGAGTATTTTTCAGCTTGCTAATGTCTACAAGTGTCCTGCATGCCCAACAGCACACATTTATGAGGGCGTTGCAACAATGACTTTCAGGTACAGTAAGCTTGACTAAGTCACCTGTATACTTTAGATCAGCTTTTGAGAGGATGTGTAACTAAAGTATAAACTCACTGCATTTATATCTGTCCTTGACAGACCGAAACATGAAATTATGAATTGGAATGACTTGCCTCGTCTAAACTATGTAAGCTTGTCAAAGTTATAGCTTCAATGTCGAAAGAACCTTAAGGTTAAGTTTTTGTGGGTTGGGGTAGTGTTTTAAACAGCCATATCAAACTTTGAACCAAAATAAAAACACGAAAATGGCTGTGATCTTCTGGTTTACAAGACGTGTTTAATGCCCACCTCCACCTGGTCAAGGTTGGGTGGGGATATGTTATTATACTGTATCATCTTTAACATTCTTAATTTTCTGAATCTTATCTTTTACAGTAATGGATCAGTGATAGCAACGACTAACCTAGTTTTCAACACAAATGCTATCAATGGATTTGTGGTCAAGTGGGAATTCCTGACTCATATCAAAGCCAATAATTCTGCCTCTCTCCAGATAGATACAAGTTATATTGAATGTAAGACATACAAATATACTAATTGCATATTTCCATAATGTAATATTGATTCATTATTCTGATGATTTTTTTTTACCTGAGGGATTTCCCCCTTTCTCTTTTCAGCAGAAACAGTTCTGTTTCCAACCTCAACCATATCCACCCCCACCACAACTACTACAACAATAACTCACATGACTGCAACCACTACTAACCCACCAAAAACCACACCATTGGCTACACATACAACTATGAAAATTCCAACAACTTCCACCCTATTGGTTCCAAATACAACTCTGAAAATTCCTACAACTTCCACCTCATTGGCTCCAAATATAACTGTGACAATTCTAACAACAAACACCCTGTTGGCTACAAACACAACTATGAACATTCCAACAACTTCCACCCTATTGACTCCAAATACAACTATGAAAATTCCTACAACTTCCACCTCATTGGCTCCAAATATAACTGTGACAATTCTAACAACAACCACCCTGTTGGCTACAAACACAACTATGAACATTCCAACAACTTCCACCCTATTGACTCCAAATACAACTATGAAAATTCCTACAACTTCCACCTCATTGGCTCCAAATATAACTGCGCCAATTCCAACCACAACCACCCTGTTGGTTACAAATACAACTATGAAAATTCCAACAACCTCCATCCCGTTGGCTCCAAATACAACTATGAAAATTCCTACAACTTCCACCTCATTGGCTCCAAATATAACTGCGCCAATTCCAACCATAACCACCCTGTTGGTTACAAATACAACTATGAAAATTCCAACAACTTCCATCCCGTTGGCTCCAAATACAACTATGAAAATTCCTACAACTTCCACCTCATTGGCTCCAAATATAACTGCGGCAATTCCAACCATAACCACCCTGTTGGTTACAAATGCGACTATGAAAATTCCAACAACTTCCATCCCGTTGGCTCCAAATACAACTATGAAAATTCCTACAACTTCCACCTCATTGGCTCCAAATATAACTGCGCCAATTCCAACCATAACCACCCTGTTGGTTACAAATACAACTATGAAAATTACAACAACTTTCACCCCATTGGCTCCATCTACAACTACGAAAATTCCAACAAATTCCACCCCGTTGGCTTCAACTATAACTACGAAAGATACCTCTTTTGACAAAACTTCAATTGGCGTTGTAACCTTATCTTCCACTATAGGCAGTGGAAAGAGAAACAATAGTGTACTCAGAACATCCAGTCCTACACATATGTCATCTTCAATGACAATTAGTGGTTCAGGACGAAACTACAAGAGCAGTACAACTCATCCACCCACCACAAGTCATGGTGCCAGTCCTTCACCTGGGACGGTGGACCCAGAAAAAAACAGTAAGAGACCAACCATTTCCCCACCTGGCAAATTAACCAAACATCCCTTGAAGCCGTCCACCGGGCCTCAGTCAAGCACCACTACAAAATCTAGCACAACTGCCAACACAGCATCTGGGGATAATGGTGGTGGGTTCAGTGACTGGGTACCGGGATGGGCCATTGCTCTGTTGGTGTTAGCCGCTGTCATCCTGCTGCTCCTCATTATCATCTTCATCATGATGGTGAGTAACCTGCATGGTAATTTGTGTCCATTCTAAAAATATATATTTTGTGACACTTGAACGGCAACAGTTTTCCTCACTGTCTGATAGCTTTCTTATATGTTGCTCTCTCAACAGGTGGTGCGCTGGTGCTGTAAAAGGTCAGATGGTCCGTACGCTCATGAAAAAAAGAGCACCCCCAACATGGACTCTTTCCCCACATATGTCCCCCAAGCCCCTGTACAGGAGCAACCCAATGGCAAGACCTTTGAGACTATTGTAAGAATACCCCTAAACATGAAGTCTGATCATCTGACCAGGCACTTATAGTGGTCTACCTCAACATAGCCTTTTTCTGGCATTGGCTCTGGAAATGTAGAATATTATAGCTGCTAATATTACTAATACAATATTTAGTGCAATACAATACAACTTTATTAAATGTACCTGGCCCCCTCAGTACTTTTGATAATACTTATCTTGAGCAATAACATAAAAATAGGAACAATATTGATTTTGATTTTGATCATCCAGCTTCCTCTTTCATCTCAGAGGCCTTCCTTTTGGCTGTGACCTTCCTATCTCTGAGTAAAGTTTGTTAACTCAAGTGCAACTTTTTGTCAAAAGCTGTGGTTATCTGCATTAGCCACAGATGGAAAGAACCATATAGTGGGGAAATCAATGTGGCTGGGTACAAAACCACATCAATGCAACAACTGCAAACTGAAAAGACAGAGTGAAACACTTTAAGCCAAATATTTTATTACTGGGAGTGTTAAGTATATTGGATTAGCAATGAAATTTGGCTGTACGATTTTTGCATACGTTTAGTGTGGCTGGGATGATCTGATAGTAGATATTATAGAAAGGGGTGTTTAAATGGGAATCTCTGAAAGGAATGCATCTGTCTGATACTGAGTAATATCTCTCAACAGGATGACCCACGAAAGAAGAAAAAAACAGGCATGTACATAGTGAACCCCTGAGCAGGAAGATGTGGAGGTCACATACCAACAGGTACCTAAACCCAACACAGCTCCTGATTGGTGGTTTTAACAGACCCACAATATAAGACCGTTCTAGATTGGTTGTGAATGTTATGTCACTCTAAAATAAGGCTTAAAATATCATTGACCTGTGACATAGTAATAACATATTGCTATTGTAAGTAATACATATCAATTAAACCACATAACTGTTCTACAATGACTTTTACAATTAGTTATGTCAAAATGCAGGAATTATATATATACAGAGAGCTTTTGACTGACTTTTTGATTATAAAAAATGTCCTGCTACTGTAAAGAGGTTTAATTAGTTTGCAGCAGATTACATAGAAGCAGAGCACACACATACATCAAACTTTTCAAAATACACAACACAGCGGAATGAGTTCTTGCCGCTGCGATCCCGTTAGCGGGATCAACAGCCAGTGAAAAAATCAGAGCGCCATATTCAAAACCAAATCTAATAATTTCCATTTCTCAAACATAGGACTATTTTCCACCATTTTATAGATACACTTCTCCTGAATGGAACCACGTTGTCCGATTTCAAAAAGGCTTTACAGCGAAAGCAAAACATTAGATTATGTTCAGAGAGTACATCGACAAAAATAACCACACAGCCATTTTCCAAGCAACTAGCATGCATCACAAATACCCAAAACACAGCTAAATGCAGTACTAACCTTTGACGATCTTCATCAGATGACACTCCAAGGACATCATGTTACACAATACATGCGTTTTTTGTTCGATAAAGTTCATATTTATATATAAAAACAGCATTTTACATCGGCGCGTGACGTTCAGAAAATATTTTCCCTCAAATACTGCCGGTGAATTAGTGCCACAATTTACAAAAATACTTGTCATAAACATTGATACAAAATTAAACTGTCATTCAAATAATTATAGATGAACATCTCCTTTATGCAAAGATTTCAAAAAAGCTTCACGAGGAAAGCACTCTTTGCAATAATATGAGTACTGAGTAGCAGCCATCTTGGAGTCATCTAAAATCATACATTGCATTAGAAATATTCCCTTACCTTTGATGATCTTCATCAGAAGGCACTTCCAGGAATCCCAGGTCCACAACAAATGTTGTTTTGTTCGATAAAGTCCATTATTTATGTCCAAATAACTCCTTGTTGTTCGCGCGTCCAGTAAGCTACTGTGTAGTGTAGGAAGCGCGCGGACGATGTCGCGATGAAAAGTAAAAAAACGTTGAATTTACGTTCGTTCAAACATGTCAAACGTTGTACAACATCAATCTTTAGGGCCTTCAGAACGTGAAGATTCAGTAATATTTCAACCGGACGGTTCCTGTGTCTTGAAAAAGGTTTTGGAACGGAGGATCCATCCTCATGAACGCGCGCCAAGAAGTGATGTCATCCCCTGCCTCAACAACTTCCCCTCCTTCTCATTCGGTCTCTGTTCATCGTAGACGCTTCAAACAACTTTGTAAAGACTGTCGACATCTAGTGGAAGCCATAGGAAGGTCACAATTATTACTACGTCACTGTGTATTTAATAGGAAACGACTTGAAGAGAGCCCATGCATCGAGATTTCCACTTCCTGGTAGGATTTCTCTCAGATTTTTGCTTGCCATATGAGTTCTGTTATACTCACAGACACCATTCAAATGGTTTTAGAAACTTCAGAGTGTTTTCTATACAAATCTACTAATAATATGCATATCCTAGCTTCTGAGTTGGAGTAGGAGGCAGTTTAATATGGGCACATATTTTTTCCGAAATTGTCAATACTGCCCCCTATCCTTAAGGGGCTGTAAGAGGAAATAGCCAGGTAATCACATTGCAGGAATTTATGAAAATCATTTGCAGCACAATCATGGCTAAGATATATTTGAGGTTAAGAATGAAATAGATATGGCTTCACTGTGTGATGGAATGATGGAATGATGGAACACATCCCGACCTATTTCTAGTGATGGAATGATGGAACACATTCAATCGAATTCGCAATCTGTAGTTTAGATTTCTTGACATCCAAATGCTCTGATGTGGGCAGAGAGGATTTTTCCAGTTAAAAACATTTTAAAACAGTTTGTTTTAGCTATTTAATATCAGATTATATTGGATTCATACCCAGCATGCCCATTCACAGCAAAGCTCTACAATCTTTCATTGATTCTTAATACCACTATATGTCACTCTTAAGAAGGCTTATATGGGATACTCCTGGGAATGGCACCCGGCACAATTGTTTTTATGGTGACTGATACCATTGTATTTACTTTGGTAGTAAAGGTGGCAGATTGACACACCTGCATTCTAGTGGCCCTGCCCAGTGCATTTAAATCATATTGATAATAGCCTCAAATGTAATGGCTCAGTATTGTATGGAAAGAGGCCTATACAATGCTGCCTCTCCCCACTTCAGATTGTGGGTAATTCATTGAGCGATCTGTTTCCATTTGAGTCCCAATCAAAATGAGTCATCATTTTTGACGAATGGCAAAGAAACAGGCTTGTCCACTGTGTGTGTGTGTGTGTGTGTGTGTGTGTGTGTGTGTGTGTGTGTGTGTGTGTGTGTGTGTGTGTGTGTGTGTGTGTGTGTGTGTGTGTGTGTGTGTGTGTGTGTGTGTGGTTTCAATCACTTGTAATTTTCAGTCTAAATGACCAGTAAATGGGTTCAAACAGAATACGTAATATTGGCATTAACAAGCAATTTCACTATTGGGAAAATATCTTTATGTATAGGGCTGGTCAAGCCCACAGGACCTAAAACAAGACAAACCCACATGAAACATATTAACATGCTTGATCAAGAAAATAAGAATCTATCTGATATGATCGATATTAATGAACATCTTTAGTAAATTGATGTTTATTTAACTGATCATCTTTGTTTATTTTTCCAGGCAAGCAAGATTGGACACAGATGAGCTACAAGCAAAACCAAGTCACAGCCTCTGCAGATACTGTACAGTTTGTCAGGAATTTAGTATGTTATATATCAAGGATGAAAATGATCGGAATGAATGGTTTCATATGTTGGTATTTATTGCACAATGTTTGCACATAAATATTGGGCAACCTTGACAGTATTTTTGTACTGTATTTGATTTCATCATCTTTGACCCTGTTATGAACACAATCAGCGTCAAAGTGACATATTTTTTCTGTCTATTATATTCTGACTTTTCATTGGTACAAATATCTCAGAAGTTTTGCTTTGGATCATGTTCAACTGTTCAATTGAAATATGAAATGTTTATGAAATATGAAAATCAAGAGATCCTTAATTGGTCAGATATTTTAATAGGGAGTTTACAGCAATGATGTATATAAAACCTGGATTGCTGATGCTATGTTTTGGCCATTGACAGACTTTGAAGCCACCGGTCGACCAGAATTTGCACTCACCGGTAGGAGCACTACTCCATAGGAATGAGTAGAATTCTAGTGTATTTCAATTAAAGGACAAAATTATATCTATTTAAGTACATTTTTTTGTAGTTGGAACAGTAGCATTAGAAATCTAAAAAAGTTACTCTTGAAGGAAAATGTTTGTATATATATTAGTATTTTTTATTTGTACATTTAGCTCACATAATATAATGTAAAAGTATGCAATAAGGTGTCTGTAATAGAATAAATGTGTCAAAAACAATTGTAGAAATTAATAAATGCATTTCTAAAGCTTCCAAAATATTTTTTCAATGGTATGGGAGTGCCAAGATGGAGGCATTGTGGCTTCAACACAGCGCCACCAAACAGTCATCTAGTGTATATACATATCATTGGCTTACAACATGCACTGTAATCAAATCAAATCAAATCAAGTTTATTTATATAGCCCTTCTTACATCAGCTGATATCTCAAAGTGCTGTACAGAAACCCAGCCTAAAACCCCAAACAGCAAGCAATGCAGGTGTAGAAGCACGGTGGCTAGGAAAAACTCCCTAGAAAGGCCAAAACCTAGGAAGAAACCTACAGAGGAACCAGACTATGAGGGGTGGCCAGTCCTCTTCTGGCTGTGCCGGGTGGAGATTATAACAGAATATGGCCAAGATGTTCAAATGTTCATAAATGACCAGCATGGTCAAATAATAATAATCACAGTTGTCGAGGGTGCAACAAGTCAGCACCTCAAGAGTAAATGTCAGTTGGCTTTTCATAGCTGATCATTGAGAGTATCTCTACCACTCCTGCTGTCTCTAGAGAGTTGCAAACAGCAGGTCTGGGACAGGTAGCACGTCCGGTGAACAGGTCAGGGTTCCATAGCCGCAGGCAGAACAGTTGAAACTGGAGCAGCAGCACGGCCAGGTGGACTGGGGACAGCAAGGAGTCATCATGTCAGGTAGTCCTGAGGCATGGTCCTAGGGCTCAGGTCCTCCGAGAGAGAGAAAGAAAGAAAGAGAGAAAGAGAATTAGAGAGAGCATACTTAAATTCACACAGGACACCGGATAAGACAGGAGAAATACTCCAGATATAACAGACTGACCCTAGCCCCCCGACACATAAACTACTGCAGCATAAATACTGGAGGCTGAGACAGGAGGGGTCAGGAAACACTGTGGCCCCATCCGACGATACCTCTGGACAGGGCCAAACAGGAAGGATATAACCCCACCCACTTTGCCAAAGCACAGCCCCCACACCAATAGAGGGATAACTTCAACCACCAACTTACCATCCTGAGACAAGGCCGAGTATAGCCCACAAAGATCTCCGCCACGGCACAACCCAAAGGGGGTAGCCAACCCAGACAGGAAGACCACGTCAGTGACTCAACCCACTCAAGTGACGCACCCCACCTAGGGACGGCATGGAAGAACACCAATAAGCCAGTGACTCAGCCCCTGTAATAGGGTTAGAGGCAGAGAATCCCAGTGGAGAGAGGGGAACCGGCTAGGCAGAGACAGCAAGGGCGGTTCGTTGCTCCAGAGCCTTTCCGTTCACCTTCACATTCCTGGGCCAGTCTACACTCAATCATAGAAGAGATGAGTCTTCAGTAAAGACTTAAAGGTTGAGACCGAGTCTGCATCTCTCACATGGGTAGGCAGACTATTCCATAAAAATGGAGCTCTATAGGAGAAAGCCCTGCCTCCAGCTGTTTGCTTAGAAATTCTAGGGACAATTAGGAGGCCTGCGTTTTGTGACCGTAGCGTACGTGTAGGTATGTATGGCAGGACCAAATCGGAAAGATAGGTAGGAGCAAGCCCATGTAATGCTTTGTAGGTTAGCAGTAAAACCTTGAAATCAGCCCTTTCCTTAACAGGAAGCCAGTGTAGGGAGGCTAACACTGGAGTAATATGATCAAATTTTTTGGTTCTAGTCAAATCAAATCAAATTTATTTATATAGCCCTTCGTACATCAGCTGATATCTCAAAGTGCTGTACAGAAACCCAGCCTAAAACCCAAAACAGCAAGCAATGCATGTGAAAGAAGCACGGTGGCTAGGAAAAACTCCCTAGGAAAAACTCCCTAGAAAGGCCAAAAACCTAGGAAGAAACCTAGAGAGGAACCAGGCTATGAGGGGTGGCCAGTCCTCTTCTGGCTGTGCCGGGTGGATATTATAACAGAACATGGTCAAGATGTAAATGTTCATAAATGACCAGCATGGTCAAATAATAATGATCATAGTAGTTGTCGAGGGTGCAACAAGCACGTCCGGTGAACAGGTCAGGGTTCCATAGCCGCAGGCAGAACAGTTAAAACTGGAGCAGCAGCATGGCCAGGTGGACTGGGGACAGCAAGGAGTCATGATGCCAGGTAGTCCTGAGGCATGG
Organism: Salmo trutta; assembly: GCF_901001165.1. Taxonomy (NCBI): domain Eukaryota; kingdom Metazoa; phylum Chordata; class Actinopteri; order Salmoniformes; family Salmonidae; genus Salmo; species Salmo trutta. The sequence goes on along the minus strand of NC_042990.1, from coordinate 15,755,464 downwards.
TCCTAGGGCTCAGGTCCTCCGAGAGAAAGAAAGAAAGAGAGAAAGAGAGAATTAGAGAGAGCATATTTAAATTCAGACAGGACACCGGATAAGACAAGAGAAATACTCCAGATGTAACAGACTGACCCTAGCCCCCCGACACATAAACTACTGCAGCATAAATACTGGAGGCTGAGACAGGAGGGATCAGAAGACACTGTGGCCCCATCCGATGATACCCCCGGACAGGGCCAAACAGGCAGGATATAACCCCACCCACTTTGCCAAAGCACAGCCCCCACACCACTAGAGGGATGTCTCCAACCACCAACTTACCGTCAGGATTCTAGCAGCTGTATTTAGCACTAACTGAAGTTTATTTAGTGCTTTATCCGGGTAGCCGGAAAGTAGAGCATTGCAGTAGTCCAACCTAGAAGTAACAAAGGCAGGGATGAATTTTTCTGCTTAATTTTTGGACGGAAAGTTTCTGATTTTTGCAATGTTACACAGATGGAAAAAAGCTGCCCTTAAAACAGTCTTGATATGTTCTTCAAAAGAGAGATCAGGGTCCAGAGTAACGCCGAGGTCCTTCACAGTTTTATTTGAGACGACTGTACAACCATCAAGATTAATTGTCAGATTCAACAGAAGATCTCTTTGTTTCTTGGGACCTAGAACAAGCATCTCTGTTTTGTCCGAGTTTAAAAGTAGAAAGTTTGCAGCCATCCACTTCCTTATGTCTGAAACACAGGCTTCTAGCGAGGGCAATTTTGGGGCTTCACCATGTTTTTTTGAAATGTACAGCTGTGTGTCATCCACATATCAGTGAAATTTAACATTATGTTTTCGAATGACATCCCCAAGACATAAAATATATAGTGAAAACAATAGTGGTCCTAAAACGGAATTTTGAGGAACACCGAAATGTACAGTTGATTTGTCAGAGGACAAACCATTCACAGAGACAAACTGATATCTTTCCGACAGATAAGATCTAAACAAGGCCAGAACTTGTCCGTGTAGACCAATTTGGGTTTCCAATCTCTCCAAAAGACTGTGGTGATCGATGGTATCAAAAGCAGCACTAAGATCTAGGAGCACGAGGACAGATGCAGAGCCTCGGTCTGACATCATTAAAAGGTCATTTACCACCTTCACAAGTGCAGTCTCAGTGCTATGATGGGGTCTAAAACCAGACGGAAGCGTTTCATATACATTGTCTTCAGGAAGGCAGTGAGTTGCTGCGCAACAGCTTTTTCTAAAATCTTTGAGAAGAATGGAAGATTCGATATAGGCCGATAGTTTTTTATATTTTCTGGGACAAGGTTTGGAATTTTTCAAGAGATGCTTTATTACTGCCACTTTTAGTGAGTTTGGTACACATCCGGTGGATAGAGAGCCATTTATTATGTTCAACATAGGAGGGCCAAGCACAGGAAGCACCTCTTTCAGTAGTATAGTTGGAATAGGGTCCAGTATGCAGCTTGAAGGTTTAGAGGCCATGACTATTTTCATCATTGTGTCAAGAGATATAGTACTAAAACACTTTAGTGTCTCCCTTGGTTCTAGGTCCTGGCAGAGTTGTGCAGACTCAGGACAACGGAGATTTGGAGGAATACACAGATTTAAAGAGGAGTCCGTAATTTGCTTTCTAATGATCATGATCTTTTCCTCAAAGAAGTTCATGAATTTATTACTGCTGAAGTGAAAGCCATCCTCTCTTGGGGAATGCTTCTTTTTAGTTAGCTTTGCAACAGTATCAAAAATAAATTTTGGATTGTTCTTATTTTCCTCAATTAAGTTGGAAAAATAGGATGATCGAGCAGCAGTGAAGGCTCTTATACTGCACGGTACTGTCTTTCCAAGCTAGTCGGAAGACTTCCAGTTTGGTGTGGCGCCATTTCCGTTCCAATTTTCTGGAAGCTTGCTTCAGAGCTCGTGTATTTTCTGTATACCAGAGAGCTAGTCTCTTATGACAAATGTTTTTAGTTTTTAAAAATGTGACATCTTGCAAAATGTAAATAAATTGAAGTCTGAATCCTAACTTCATTTGAGAGATCATTGATGTCAATGGAAGATTTGCAAAAACTCAAGTTACTCTGCACAACAATTGTCCCAATTGGGACAATAAAGATAACTTGAACAGATATCAAGTTACGATTAGAGACTTGAGTACTACACATGTGAATAGGAGCACATTTCTGTGTATTGAGTTTGTATTGCATCACGTTACGTACAATTTAATGGAAGACTTCTACTGTAAATAAATGCAGAGAATCAAGAACCTTTTCTTCATTAATGTATTGTCATTAAAATGACAGTTCACTCCAACGTCAAAGTTGGTATTTTTAGACCTTAAAAGTAGTTAAATGAAGAAATACACTATATACAAAAGTATGTGGACACACCTTTAAATTAGTGGATTTGGCTATTTCAGGCCACACCCGTTGCTGATAGGTGTATAAAATACATTTGGTCGTGTAGTGAAGTACATGCTTCAAGTCATCTGCTCTGAAGTCATTCAAAATGCATTCAATCCAAAATGTCCTTTGATTTACATGAAATTTGATTGGGGCTGTAATGAGTCATAGAAATAGGATGTGGGCGGGTACAAAATAGACCCATTAATGAAAATTCACTCAACCGCTTACCTCTGTCTATGTAATCTACAGACCACACACTTAAAGGAAGGACATGCCTTTTAATTGCCAAATTCATATCCATTTGAGCCAATTCAAATACCATTGGCATTTCATAAGCCGACAGGTTGTTTAGCATGTGTGGTATATGAGTAATATGTGAATGACACAATGCTGCAAGAAACTTATATATCTCTCTCCATCCATCTCACTGTAGGATGCAGGTGTATTAGACGTGGTTTGATGAAGTACTTTGATAAATGAACTATGCTCGCATGATGAGTAAACTGGTCTGAGATCTGAAAACTTGTGCTTTATATTGCTTTTCTAATAACAATTAAATATGAAATAACAATTTCAATGCTTTATTAAATATTGTGGTATGTATTGTTTTATCTTGCATTAAAAAAAGGAAAAAAACTCCAATAAAACATATGAAAAACAAATATTTATTCATTTTTATTATGCTTTATTAGCTCAGCAGGCTAAGAGGTTCAAAACCAGTTGGTACCACAGGTGTATTTAAATATCAGGAATAAGAAGGATAAATATAAAGATGTCTATGAAAATCCTCCTTTACCACCATGAACACCAAATCCTCATTGTGTTTGTGCATTATGAGTTGTAAAGTACAGGGTCAATACACAATGGGGAAAATCAACAGTCTGCAGAATAAAATAGTCTTTCAGGCCATAATCCCACTAAACTTTACACAAATACCTTGGGGTGGCAGTGTAGCCTAGTGGTTAGAGTGTTGGACTAGGAACTGAAAAGTTGCAAGTTCAAATCCCCAAGCTGACAAGTTACAAATCTGTTGTTCTGCCCCTGAACAGGGCAGTTAACCCACTGTTCCTAGGCCATCATTGAAAACAAGAATTTGTTCTTAACCAACTTGCCTAGTTAAATAAAAAATACTTTGTTATGTTCAGCTGAGCCCTTCCTGCTGTATGTACTACCAGCGGGATGGTTTTGAGAAAACGTTATACTAATACCATCACCCAGAACCGTGTAATCCATTGAATATATTTTCGTTCCATACACGTTGCAAACAACAAATATAGCAACAACACACATACAAAATTTGATATGTCTATTTTGTCCCATTCAATGTGAATTCTTCAATATCTAACTTTTATGTGCATTCCTTATTGGTGACTGTGCAGTTTGGAACTCCTTTGGAACTACAAATGTAATGAAACCTTTCCATGGATCATACAGGCCTCCCACAATCACTGGATGTGTTGTTTTTACACGTTATGTGGCAGACCAAGACGTTTACACAGATCAGACACGGACAGACTTGGATTAGCTCGGTTTCAAGGGTGTTCATTTAAATAACACCCGAAAAGAAAAGACTAGGTCTCCTCCAGGAGACCTCCTCCGGGATACCGTCTTCTGGGCTCCGGGTTCTTGCTGTATCCCGGGGGGAACAAAACTCCCTCCGTTACCTCTGGGACTGAGCACGACTATACGGGAGTAAGCTCTCATCCCCCAGTCTCCTCCCTCGTGTGCTGCCCTTCTGGCAGCTTTATGGGACTCGTACAGCTGGTGAGCAATCATCCCCTTGATTACTCACCAAGCACAATCAACCCCAATTAGTCCTGGCCGGAGAGCCTATCGAGATCTGGCACGTCCAGCAGAGGGAGCCATCGCCTCGTGATGTAGACTCCACCTGTTACCAGGCCTCGACAAGTCTCCTCCTGGTGGCTGAGCTGCTGTATGCCACACACCACCCCCCTTAGCTCTGTCGAGGAGGGGGCTGTCGTCAGTGCGACGTATGTCTCCCTTCTTGATAGGGCATCCACATTGAAGGGACAAAGAACCAACTGGTGACTCGATCGTTTGTGTCCCTTCCCCTGGCCATCCAGACCAGGGGAGCATGGTCTATGACCAGGGTGAAGTGGGTACCCAACAGGTAATACTTGATAGTGTCTAGCGCCCACTTCACCGCTCGGCACTTTTTTTCGGCAATAGAGTACTTTTTCTCTCTGGGTATCAGCTTTCGGCTTATGTTCATGATGGGGTGCTCCTCCGCATCGTGTACCTGGGACTGGACGGCCCCTAGTCCCGAGTCGCATGCGTCCATCTGGACCAACATCGGCATCTGGAAATAGGGCGTTACGAGAATCGGATGCGAGCACAGTGCTTCCATCAGGCGCCTGAACGCCGCTTTGGTCTCGCCCGTTCATTTCACTGTTTTCAGGAGGCTGGCCTTCCAGGAATGGGGGAGGCTATAGCCACAAAGTTCCTGGGACTGGCTGTAGTATCCTGCCAGTCCCAGGAAGGACTTGACCTGTGCCTTGGTGCATGGAACGGGCCAGTCCCGTACCACATTGACCTTCCTCTCCTGGGGCTTGACGTTCCCCCATCCGATCAAATACCCAAGGTACTCCTCGAACTCTAGTTTGCATTTCTTGGGGTTCGCTGTCAACCCGGCTTTCCTGAGCGCATCCATCACTGCCTAGAGGTGCATCGGGTGCTCTTCCCAACCTTGGCTGCGGATGATGATATCATCCAAATAGGCCGCTGGGTACTGTTGGTGGGGTCGAAGTACTTTGTCCATCAGGTACTTGAATGTGTGCAGGAAACAAAGGAGACTGAATGGGAGCATGCGGTATTGATATAATACATCCGGTGTCGAAAACGCTGTCTTCTCCTGGGAGGAGGCTGCCAACGGTACCTGCCAATATCCTTTGGTCCGGTCGATGGTGCTGATGTACAGCGCCTTTTCCAATTGGTCGATGAGCTCATCCACCCTCGGCATGGGGTAGGTGTCAAACAAGCTGATGTCATTCACACCCCGGAAATCATTAAAGAAGTGCAGGCTACAGTCTGTTTTGGGCACCAACACCATGGGGCTGCGGGACTCTTTGATGACCCCCATTCTCAGCATAGCCTCCACTTCCTGCTTCACGGCCTTCCTTCGGAATCTGATATGGCCTCTTTCGTACTGATTCCCGGGCCGGGTGCGGACGTTGTGTTCAATGAGGGTCGTGCGGCCAGGCTTCTCGGAGAACACCGTCGTGTTCCGATTGAGAAGTTTCCGGAGCGCTTGCTTCTGGACCTCATTGCTCGGGACCACCACCAGTATAGTTGGCGTTCTGGGTCCCGACCATAACACGACTAAGGCTGTCCTCTCATGCCACTTCTTCAATAGGCTCACATGGTAAATCTGTTGGGGTTTCTGTCTCCCCGGCTGCCAAACGTGGTAATTGACAGGTCCCAGCTTCTCTACCCCCTCGTACGGCCTGTGCCATGTTGCCAGGAACTTACTTTCTGCCATGGGGATTAAGACCAACACCTTGTCTGCCACCTAAAATATTCGGGGCTGGGTTCCCAAATTGTAGATCTGGGCTTGGGTGCGTTGGGCCTTCTCCATATGTTCCCTTAACTTCATTGGGATAGGGGGCAGCATTGGGAAGTTTGGATGAAAAGTGTGCCCAGAGTAAATTGCCTGTTACTCAGGCCCAGAAGCTAGGATATGCATATAAGATTTGGATAGAAAACACTCTAAAGCTTCCAAAACTGTTAAAATAATGTCTGTGAGTATATCAGAAACAGGCAAAAACCTGAGAAAAATCCAACCAGGAAGTGGGAAATCTGAAGTTTGCTGTTTTTTTAAGTGATTGCCTATCCAATATCCTGTGTCTATGGGGTCAGATTGCACTTCCTAAGGCTTCCAGTAGATGTCAAAAGTCTTTATAAGTTGTTTCAGGCTTCTATTGTGAAAGGGGAGAGAATAAGAGCTGTTTCAACAAGTGGTCAGGCTGAAAGCCTTTATTGCGCATGGCTGTGAGCGCGAGGTTCGTTCCCTTTCCTTTCTAATGAAAACAGTATTGTCCGGTTGAAACATTATTGAATATTTATGATAAAAACATCCTAAAGATTGATTATATACATCGTTTGACATGTTTCTACGAACTGTAATGGAACGTTTTTGACTTTTCATCTGGACTTTGTGCCCGCGCTTTGTGCATTTGGATTACTGGACTAAACGCGCAAACAAAAAGGAGGTATTTGGACATAAAGAGGAACTTTATCGAACAAAACAAACATTTATTGTCTAACATGGAGTCCTGGGAGTGCCATCAGATGAAGATCATCAAAGGTAAGTGATTCATTTTAACTCTATTTCTGACTTTTGTGACACCTCTCCTTGGTTGGAAAATGGCTGTATGGTTTTCTGTGGCTAGGCGCTGACCTAACATAATTGCATAGTGTGCTTTCGCCGTAAAGCCTTTTTGAAATCGGACACAGCGGCTGGATTAACAAGAAGTTTATCGTTAATCCTATGTATTGTATATGCAGCAATATTGATACATGGCTTGAGCCATGTATAAATAGGGGGAGTATGGTAGAGCAGGCGATAGAACAGGTTAGGATATTACTTAAACAAAAACATTTTTTTTTAAATTTCCATTCCAACATTTGGAAATGGACTTATTGAACTATTCCGAATTAAGGGGAAGAAGGGGTGTTTAAAAATAACAGATAAGTATAGCAAATGAGTAGAAGCGTTCCCAACTTACTTGGTGGACATGATTATGGTAGCTAGAATATTAGGTCAAGATATTATCCCTAGAGTTGGGTTACTGGGATCTATCTCTTTAAATGATGGATGACATTTTAGCTAATCAGGTAGAGCCTATAGAATGCCAGAGTTAGGGAGAATAGAGATACCAGAACAGGTAGACATAGAAGTTGAAGAAATACTAACAGAACACATGAGAAGACTGTTTGTTAACCAAACCCGTATGTCCAAGATTTTGTGTCAAACAGGTGAATCACAGGAGAAGGGGATTCACTCAGTACAACCAGATCCAGTCCCTGAGGAGAAAAGATGGGAAGCAGCCCTGTTGGGAAGGCCCATACCAGGTGCTGTTAAACCATTGCCTTTGCCATTAGAAAATCTGAGAGAGTCACTTGGGTCCACGTTATCCACTGCAAGAACGTATGTACACATATGAGCACTGCTGATCACACACATAGTTAGGAGAAGAACCGAGTACCAACAGGGTCCGGGGGCTACCTCCTTAACGAAGATTTCCTATCCCGACCGTTCATCACTGTGTGTGCTCCTAGAGGTGTGAGTATGGGGTGGTACCTAGCAGAGAGACTAAGGGCAGGAGAGGGTTGGCGGTTTTTGGGAAGAGTAGAGACTCTGAGCTGCATCATAGTCTAATCTTTCTGATACATTCAGATCCACCACCTTCCGGTACTAATCATACGATACCGTTGTCATTGAGAAGAAGTAGAAGATAAAATATATAATACACTGATGAGTGACTTACAGAATAAGGAGTCAAAGAAGATCAAGATGTAGGATTTAAGGTAAACATTAAACAACTTCCTGGGAAAGCAGACAACTGTACAGGGACTGGGTGGGTCAGATTGAAGTACTCGGCCAACCCACCTAGGTTCACTTAAATTCCTGATGAGCACCAGTGTTATAGATACAAGAATGGCACCGAGAACTTGGATGATTTTAATAGCTGGAAAGTAATTGTTAATGTGACTGACTTAGGTTTGAAAGATGAATAGAAAATTCTTAACCTCACAGCACCTATAACTGATGTAGGGTGGGCTATTACCAGCAAAGGACGCATACGACAGAAATGACCACAAAGGGTGGTTAGGAACTTGCGCCCTGGGGTTATTGGTCCAACCAGTTCGAATTAGTTATCAGAGGCCAGTTATAGGAGGCTAAAGTAGGCACAGGAGTTTGGACCAGGATGGGAGTAGCTTTGTCTAGATGGATGCTATTGGCATCCTCAGGGAAGTTCCAGATGAATACAAAGCTATGAATCAAATATGTGAAGGCTTTAACACTACATTATTTTGGTGGTTGACAATAAATACAAATGTGGATTGAATTAATGACATCTTTTATAATAAACAGAGATTCATGAATGAAACCGGGAATGCAGTAAAGAGGTTCTCTGACCAATTATCCGCCACCTCCCTCATGACCTGGTAAAATAGACTGACTTTCGATATGTTACTGGCAAAAGAGGATGGTGTAGGTAGAATGATTAGGTTCATTGCTGTACGTACATTCCTGATAACACAGCTCATGTTTGGGAAATGGAAAAGTGTTATAAGAACTGTATTATGGGCTGCTTTCACCTGTATGAGTTTTAATCACCAGAACTCTAGAGAGATTGATAACGGAGCAGATGGTGAGATACGGACGAGTCAAAGTTCAGACCAATGGGACGACAAATACCTACCGCCGAGCCAGGTGGAGGATTCATTCAATTATGAGGAGCCCATGTTCGATGAGACCATCTTTAGGGATTCCTGAATTAGTTTGATTTTGTGTGAAATTTCTGAATCCAATAAAAATAGATATAATGTATGTGAAATATCTAGCAAAACTTTGTAATGGAAATGATATGATTTTAAGCTCTACTGGGACTTGACAAGCTATCTGCTGAAATGAAGGGTGTAGCGGGGGTAGACGAGGGGAATTGGATGAATATCTTTTTTGGCAAGTACACATCTATGGTGGTTACTGGATTTCTGACCCTAATGCCTGTGTTCCTATTATTGATATGTTGTGCTGCTTGTAAAATCCCTTGCTTAAGAAGGTATTTCACAGATGTTGTCAGAGCAACCGGAATGATGCCTTTGATGGAAGTGACCCCGGAGGACACTGAATCCAGCTCTGGGCAAAAGATGGGTCTGTCTGAGGACGATCCTTGGTTTGCTGTTGAGGAAGTGGTTGAATAAAGCTTATCCAAAATGTTCTCATATGTATTGAATGTAGTTCTGAGACAAAGAGTCTGTCCCACACATGTTAGGTGTAGCCACTGCCGCAAGAAGGTCTTCTTTTTATACGTTTTTTAAATAATATGTTCTGAATTTATCCTGTGTACTATTTGTCTTTCCTTATGTGAAGGTTTGAAGTTCCTGGGCGACTGGTAGTCCACCTAGTACAAGTGAGGTGTAGCCGGAAGGACGTGAAGGTTTTTATCTAATCATTAAAATGGAGATTTACAAATTGTGTTGAGTGACACCCTAGGGGGTGTCAAAAGGGGGAATCCTAAATTTCTCAGAAATTTCTTATTGGAGTATGTTCACACCCCAGGGGGTGTGAAAAGGGGGATTGTTAGGGTTGAACTGGCTATTTGTTTGCATAACCTATATAATATACCAGGGAGGCTATGCTACAATATTAAGTATATAAACTATAGATAAGTCAACTGCTAAAGACAATAACTACACCCGGCAACAGGAAGTGCGTCACGAGGTTGGGACCAGCCTGCACGCCAACGATAGGATGAGTAAGTTTAAACCATGCTCATCCTCCCTCTGACAGGCCAGCAGTGAGCAGGAACTATCTCTGTCAGAGTATATAAGGGAGAACAAAGGATGTGACGTTCTCTTCGCTGTTTTGCCCTGTGTGGTGTTACAGTGAGACCGTATATACGAACATCATATTTACCATTCAAGTGTTGTCATTAATTAAAGTACAAAGAAAACAGGAGTTACTCTTTGCTAACTATTTTGTTCTAATACCAGATTCAAATTGACGCGACCCGACAGTATAACACTTGTATCTTTCATCAATGTTTATGATGAGTATTTCTGTAATTTGATGTGGCTCTCTGCAATTTCACCGGATGTTTTTTTGAGACAATGCATTTCTGAACATAACGCGCCAATTTTTAGACATAAAGATTAACTTTATCGAACAAAACACACATTTATTGTCTAACATGGAGTCTTGGGAGTGCCATCCGGTGAAGATCAAAGGTTAGTGATTCATTTTAACGCTATTTCTGACTTTTGTGACACCTCTCCTTCTTTGGAAAATGGCTGTATGGTTTTCTGTGGCTAGGCGCTGACCTAACATAATCGCATGTTGTGCTTTCGCCGTAATGCCTTTTTGAAATCGGACACTGTGGCTGGAATAACAAGAAGTGTATCTTTAAAATGGTGTATAATACTTGTATGTTTGAGGAATTTTAATTATGAGATTTCTGTTGTTTGAATTTGGCGCCCTGCAATTTCACTGGCTGTTGGCGAGGTGGGACGCTCACGTCCCAAACAATCCCAGAGAGGTTAACTCTGGCCATATGGCTGTCATCCGCTCCCTCATCGTCTCCACATGTTCTACCACGCTGCGTAAAGGTGTCTGTTGGGCTTCCCACACCTCCTTGGCGAGGTCCAGTAGGCCGCGTGGCCTCCTCCCGTAGAGGAGTTCGAAAGGGGAAATCCCGGTGGATGACTGGGGTACTTCTCAGATTGAGAACGTTAGGTGGGGTAGTAGCTGGTCCAAGTTCTTCCCATCCTGCTCGATGACCTTCCGCAGCATTTGTTTGAGCATTTTATTGAACTGCTCGACAAGCCCATCTGTCTGTGGGTGAAAGACGGCGGTCCGGATCTGCTTGATCTACAGGAGAGCACACAACTCTTTCAGTAGGTGGGACAAAAACTCAGTACCGTGGCCTGTCAGGATCTTTTTCGGGATGCCTACCCGGCTAAAGAGGTGGAACAGCTCCCGGGCAATTTCCTTGGATAACACCGCCTGTAGGGGAATGGCCTTGGGATACCGGGTGGCATAGTCTACTATTTCCAGGATGTATTGGTGTCCTCATGCTGTTTTTACCAGGGGTTCCACTATGTCCATGGCGATGCCTTCAAAGGGTACCCCGATAATCGGTAGTGGGACCAGCGGGTTTCGGAAGTGTGCTTTTGGGGCAGTGATTTGACACTCTGGGCAGCTGTGACATTAGTCTTCCACGGCCCTCCTCATCCTGCGCCTGTGGAACCTGGAGGTGATCCATTCCCAGGTCTTCTCCATTCCCAGGTGCTCCCCCAACAGGTGGGTGTGGGCCAGCTGAAGAACGGTTCCCACAGTACCTCTCAAAATTCCCCCTGTTGGCATGACACCTGATACAAAAGGTTATTCTTCATTTGGAAATGGGGGTATCGCCAGTCACTCATCCCCAGAAGTAGTTGTCCATCCATCACTATCACTTGGGCTTCGGCGGCTTTCAAGTTCGGTACCTCCCACTGGGAAGTCCCAAATTGTCCTCTCAGTTGGCTCCCATTGAGTGTCTCTGCTGGTCCCTCGAAATCGATGAAGGGGAGGATGGGCTCCTCTGACCATGACTCCGGACCTGTAGATACAATTTTTCCACCGCTTGCTTCCAGGCCGCGCAGGCGACGGGTCGTCCTCGCTCTCGTCTTCGGCTGGCTCGTATCTTTGTCCTCGGCTCATGCCTCCACAGTGCCGCAAACAGTGGTCAATCTCGTCGCAAGAGGAGGGGTACCGGCGACTCCAGTACGGCATCCACCATCATCTGGCAGCTCCCTTATGTTGTCATGTTAATGGCTTGAACCGTTGGATACCGCTTTATGTCACCGTGGACACAGGAAATGGACATCTCGAGCCAGCAGGCTCGTGGCTACGAGCATAACCACACTCCTGGAGTCTAATAGAGCTTCCATGTCGTGTCCGTCGACCTTGACTGGGAACATGGGTGCGCCCAACAGGAGGTGACGTAGTTCACTGCGTGGCCCACCTCGTCTCCGGGGCTGGCTGATGGCATCGACTCCTCTCGAGATGGGAAATTCCAGTCAAGGTGCCCCCGGGCGCCACATTCAAAACACCTCCTTTGGTCTCCATCTACCTGGGGTCAGTTGGGCCCGATGGGCCAGGCTGTACCCAAACTTGCTGAGTATCTCCCGTATGAGTATATCCCGTTAGCCGCTTATTTGTCGTTAAGGTCCCTATATGCCTTTTGTGCGTTCCCAGAGAGGAACGGGGCCAGCAGACTTTCCCACTTCGGCCTTGGCCATCCTTCCCATAGCGCTATCCGTTCAAACGTGCTGAAGTATGTTTCGATGTTGTCGTCTTCCGTTAGCTTGATACAATTCAGTAGGCGCTCCTCCTTGTAGCTTCCTGATTTCCTCAATGAGGTGGACATTTTGTAGCCGCTCTTCCTCCAGCGTTCGTTCCTGGACCGCCTGTTGTGCTTGTTGGGCCAAGACGAACTGAGCTATCAATTCGTCCATGCGGATGCTGCATAAACGTCAACCCTGATCTGACCACGTATCAGAATACCTGCATTCTCCACAACTTGTGGCAGACCAGGGGGTTTGGTCAAGACGTTTACATAGATCAGATAAAGACAGAGTTGGATTAGCTCAGTTTCAAGGGTGTTTATTTAAATAACAACCTAAAAGAAAAGACTAGGTCTCCTCCATGAGACCTCCTCCGGGATACAGTCTTCTGGGCTCCGTGGTCTTGCAGTATCCTGGGGAGAACGAAGCTGAGCTCCCTCTGTTACCTCTGGGACTGAGCACGACTATACGGGAGTAACCTCTCTTCCCCCAGTCCCCTCCCTTGTGTGCTGCCATTCTGGGCTCCGTCTGTCACCAGGCCTCGACGAGTCTCCCGCTGGTAGCTGACCTGCTGTACGTCACAGTTAGTTAGACAGCTAACAAAGACAGCCAACTAACAAGACAACTTAATACGATACATTTTAAGAGATTTGATTTATTTTTCATTGACTGACATTGAGTACTATTGTTTTCCTGCACATTGTTTCTTTAACATTGTTTCTTTTAATGTATACAAATGTATGTGGTCACCCCTTCAAATGAGTGGATTCAGCTTTTCAGCCAAGCCAGTTGTTGACAGGTGTATAACATCGAGCAAATAGCCATGCAATCTCCATAGACAAACATTGGCAGTAGAATGGTATAACTGAAGAGCTCAGTGACTTTCAACTTGCCACCGTCATAGGATGCCGCCTTTCCAACAAGTCAGTTTGTCAAATGTCTGCACTGCTAGAGCTGCCCTGCTCAACTGTAAGTGCTGTTATTGTAAAGTGGAAACGTCTAGGAGCAGCAACGGCTAAGCCGCGAAGTGGTAGGCTACACAAGCTCCCAGAGCAGGACAATCAAATGCTGAAGCGCTTAGCGTGTAAAAGTTGTCTGTCCGCGGTAGCAACACTAACTTCCTAGTTCCAAACTGACTCTGGAAGCAACGTCTGCACAATAACTTTTTGTCGGGAGCTTCATGAAATGGGTTTCCATGGCCGAGCAGCCACACACAAGCCTGAGATCACGATGTGCAATGCCAAGTGTCGGCTGTAGTGGTGTAAAGCTCTTCGCCATTGGACTCTGGAGCAGTGGAATCGTGTTCTCTAGAGTGATGAATCACACTTCACCATCTATTAGTCCGATGGATGAATCTGGGTTTGGCGGATGAAAGGATAACACTACCAGCACGGATGCATAGTGCCGACTGTAAAGTCTGGTGGAGGAGGAAAGGAATAAGGGTCTGGGGCTGTTTTTCATTGTTCGGGCTAGGCCCCTTAGTTCCAGTGAAGAGAAATCTTAATGTTGCAGCATACAATGACATTCTAGACGATTCTGTGCTTCCAACTTTGTGGCAACAGTTTGGGGAAGGTCCTTTCCTGTTTCAGCATGACAAAGCCTCCATGCACAAAGCAAGGTCCATACAGAAATACACTGCTCAAAAAAATAAAGGGAACACTTAAACAACACAATGTAACTCCAAGTCAATCACACTTCTGTGAAATCAAACTGTCCACTTAGGAAGCAACACTGATTGACAATACATTTCACATGCTGTTGTGCAAATGGAATAGACAACAGGTGGAAATTATAGGCAATTAGCAAGACCCCCCCAATTTTATTTTATTTATTTATTTATTTTATTTATTTCACCTTTATTTAACCAGGTAGGCAAGTTGAGAACAAGTTCTCATTTACAATTGCGACCTGGCCAAGATAAAGCAAAGCAGTTCGACAACATACAACAACACAGAGTTACACATGGAATAAAACAACATACAATCAATGATGCAGTAGAAAAAAATAAGACTATATACAATAAAGGAGTGGTTCTGCAGGTGGGGACCACAGACCACTTCTCAGTTCCTATGCTTCCTGGCTGATGTTTTGGTCACTTTTGAATGCTGGCGGTGCTTTCACTCTAGTGGTAGCATGAGACGGAGTCTACAATCCACACAAGTGGCTCAGGTAGTGCAGCTCATCCAGGATGGCACATCAATGCGAGCTGTGGCAAGAAGGTTTGCTGTGTCTGTCAGCGTAGTGTCCAGAGCATGGAGGCGCTACCAGGAGACAGGCCAGTACATCAGGAGACGTGGAGGAGGCCGTAGAAGGGCAACAACCCAGCAGCAGGACCGTTACCTTCGCCTTTGTGCAAGGAGGAGCAGGAAAAGCACTGCCAGAGCCCTGCAAAATGACCTCCAGCAGGCCACAAATGTGCATGTGTCTACTCAAATGGTCAGAAACAGACTCCATGACGGTGGTATGAGGGCCCGACGTCCACAGGTGGGGGTTGTGCTTACAGCCCAACACCATGCAGGACGTTTGGCATTTGCCAGAGAACACCAAGATTGGCAAATTTGCCACTGGCGCCCTGTGCTCTTCACAGATGAAAGCAGGTTCACACTGAGCACGTGACAAACGTGACAGAGTCTGGAGACGCCGTGGAGAACGTTCTGCTGCCTGCAACATCCTCCAGCATGACCGGTTTGGCGGTGGGTCAGTCATGGTGTGGGGTGGCATTTCTTTGGTGTGCCGCACAGCCCTCCATGTGCTCGCCAGAGGTAGCCTGACTGCCATTAGGTACCGAGATGAGATCCTCAGACCCCTTGTGAGACCATATGCTGGTGTGGTTGACCCTGTGTGTCAGCAGTTCCTGCAAGAGGAAGGCGTTGATGCTATGGACTGGCCCGCCCATTCCCCAGACCTGAATCCAATTGAGCACATCTGGGACATCATGTCTCGCTCCATCCACCAACGCCACATTGCACCACAGACTGTCCAGGAGTTGGTGGATGCTTTTGTCCAGGTCTGGGAGGAGATCCCTCAGGAGACCATCCACCACATCAGGAGCATGCCCAGGCGTTGTAGGCAGGTCATACAGGCACGTGGAGGCCACACACACTACTGAGCCTCATTTTGACTTGTTTTAAGGACATTACATCAAAGTTGGATCAAAGTTGAGTGTGACTCCAAATCCAGACCTCCATGGGTTGATAAATTGGATTTCCATTGATTATTTTTGTGTGATTTTGTTGTCAGCACATTCAACTATGTAAAGAAAAAAGTATTTAATAAGATTATTTCTTTCATTCAGATCTAGGATGTGTTGTTTAAGTGTTCCCTTTATTTTTTTGAGCAGTATAGTTTATTGAGATCGATGTGGATGAACTTGACTGGCCTGCACAGAGCCATGACCTCAACCCCATCGAACATGTTTGGGATGAATTGGAATGCCGACTGTGAGCCAGGCCTAATCGCCTAACATCAGTCCCCACAACAAAGTTCCAGCATCTAGTGGAAAGCCTTCCCAGAAGAATAGAGGCTGTTATAGCGGCAAAGGGGGGGAAAAAATCCATATTAATGCCCATGATTTTGGAATGAGGTGTTAGACAAGCAGGTGTCCACATGCTTTTAGTCATAGTTAAAACAAAGCATTTCTTCGTAAGCTACAGTATTTGACTGGACTGATCTGATGCTGACAATGGCAGTTATTTATTGCCCATTGTTACTATGAGCATAGAGCATTACAATAGTGGGCACTAAGTTCTATTTAAAACTTTACATTCAATTATTTCAATGGACACTGTAGCAAGTCTCGATTGGTCTTAAATATCTGATTGTCACGTCACTGGTCAATATGATGAGACACTTATCAGCTACGGCAAACTGTTTCACACAGAGTTATTCTTAATGATGATAGCCTGACGATAGAGTGTTTAAGGGCAGTACTTCAGGTTATTTGCATGATGATTAATTGGCACTCCATTGAGAACATAGGGTTGAAAGTTGAATTGGAGATAATGGGATTGAAAAGGCCACGTACAATGCAGGGTGTAACCAAGTTCAATGACAATGTGGCCATAAGAATGTGCCCACACTTAGAAAATGAGACACATGCACACCTGCACTTGTTTGTATAATCCTTGTTTTGGTATACAAAAACAAATTCACACATCATGCACACTCAACATGGGCTCAGATTTGCATCACATTCTAGGGTGTTGAGTGTCTTACAACTGTGTAATGCAAAGGGATTTATTTTCAGGATGTGGAAATTTAAATAATGACATTATTTACTGCACCATGTTAACAATCCATGATTAGATAGTACTAGCTTCCCTGAACCAAAAGCTAATTGAATTTTGGAGAGAATGAAAGCCTGGTTTGAATTTTTTTAGAATGTTTTAGTTTTTTTGTTTCCTGTCAATGAACTCTGTTTTTATACAACGGGTGGGTCTAATCCTGAATGCTGATTGGTTAAAACCGCATTCCAGACAGTGTCTATTCCATAACTTGCCACCGGCTAAATCTATGACGTTAAAATTCCTATTTAGTCTGTTCCATCTGACTGCACAATCCACTGTCTCATCAGCACAGCCAGGAAACTTGATCTCCACTATAAAATGCATCTAGACATGATCTCACATTTCTTTTAGACTGTTTTGTTTTCAAACATTTCGTTAAGTCACCAATACATTAAATAATGATACTCACCATTTAGCAATGGTGAAAAAAGTAACCAATTGTCAAACTTGAGTAAAAGTAAAGATACCTTAATAGAAAACGACTTAACTTATTCGACAGAAATTGGTTTAATTTCATGCTAAAGTGTACTGTTAGCTAGCTAGCTAACGTTAGCTGTCTGGCTCCCTAGCTGACGTTATTATTCGTTTCCCAGAGCCGTGTGCTGTTCTAGTTAGAGCCTAATGTTAGCTAGCTAACATTGAAGATAGTTGGTTAACTCCCAGCGCTGTTTATTGTTTAACTAGCTAACATTGGCTGGCTCATTAGATAACGTGACGTGTGTGCAACACCCGTTGAATGTGGCCAGTGTCAGTAAACGTCTGCAAAAATGCGTAACGAAATTGTTGCCAGCAGAGCTGGTTTGGCTGTTTTCATGCTATCCTGAAGTAAACAAATCATCAGCCAGAGCGTCAAATGTGCGCTTCGAGATCGAAACGAGACGGGTGGTGCTAAAGTTTATAGGCTGACCACACCGCTCGCGTCGCGTGCGCGAGCGTTGCAAAATAAATGTAGAAATCCGTGTTATTCAATGATTGCACCCACACTGCTCGCGCGAGCCAACGAGCGTCTGCGTTGCCAAGGGCAAAAATATCATTCCTATTTCTGACGCAGATCGCGCGGCAAGTCCTGCCTCTCCCTTCTCCTCATTGGTTTATAGAAGCAGGTACCCACGTGCCATCCCCTCATTGGTTATACCCATGTGGGTGATTGAAAGACGAACTGTTTTGCCGGTTGTTGTGGTAATACTATGAAAGTTTAGATGCCAATCACCATATAAATTCAAAGATGAAAAAGCCTGGAAGGAGGGGAGATGACTAGAAATGATTCGGTTGACCGTTTTATTAATTGTCGGAGTAGAGGACCTTGTGCATTTCAGGTTAAACAACAACTCAATGTTTATATCCCAGGACAAATTAGCTAGGAACAGCAAGCTAGCTAAATAGGACAAATGAGCTAGCAAGTGCAAGCTAACTAGATAAATTGCCATAAATGTTTAATGCTTAATGATCTGCCCACCAAATTAATGTAATTAATGTAAGTTTGTTTTGATATTTTAACCTGGTTGTCGTGATCGCGTTTGGAGTAGGGGGACAAAATATATTTATGCACAATGGCGCACGATGGCTCATGCGCGCAGCCGGTTTGGGTTCCGTGTTAGGGTGAGGTTGTGAACGAAGCTGAAGCAGTGTCAATAAAGAAGAGGTCTTTACTACGTAGATAGCAAAACTTTCAACTTTCAAAGCAGAATTACTTTCCCATTGTTCCTCAAATGCAGTGTATGATATGCCATTTTGTAGCTCTGAGTCTCTACTTTTATCTAACGTCAAAAACACAATTTCAAATATTGCTTCATAAGACCGCATCCAGGTGGTGAGTCACATATGGGTTATTTCATAGTTTTGATGTCTTCACTATTATTCTACAATGTATAAAATAGTAAATAAATAAAACCCCTTGAATTAGTAAGTGCTATAAAACTTTTGACCGGTAGTGTATATACAAAGTATGTGGATACCCCTTCAAATTAGTGGATTCGACTAGCTGAGTGATGAATCACGCTTCACAATCTGTAAGAGAACGCTAACTACACCAGTGCATAGTGCCAACTGTAAAGTTTGGTGGAGGAGGAATAATGGTCTGGGCTGTTTTTTAATGGTTTGGGCTAGGCCCCTTAGATCCATTGATCAAGTGCTTCCAACTTTGTGGCAACAGTTTGGGGAAGGCCCTTTCCTGTTTCAGCATGACAATGCCCCCTTGTACAAAGCGAGGTCCATACAGAAATGGTTTGTCGAGATCGGTGTGGAGGAACTTGACTGGGCTGCACAGAGCCCTGACCTCAACCCCATCAAACACATTTGGGACGAATTGGAACGCCGACTACGAGCCATGACTAATTGCCCAACGTCGGTGCCCAACCTCACTAATGCTCTTGTGGCTGAATGGAAGCAAGTCCCCGCAGCAATTTTCAAACATCTAGTGCAAAGCCTTCCAGAAGAGTGGAGATCCATATTAATGCCAATGATTTTGGAAGGAGATGTTAGATGAGCAGGTGTCCACATACTTTTGGTCATGTAGTGTATGTAAGATAAATCATCAGAGATAGGGGTATTGTCAAGCAGTTAGCTACTTTAAAAACCTAGCGTGTTTTATGCCATTTCTGCCCCATGCAACATTGTACAAGATCGCCTTTCTCTGCTTTTTTTCATATATATGTATATGTATTTATTGTCACATACACCGGATAGGTGCAGTGAAATGTGTTGTTTTACAGGGTCAGCCATAGTATTATGGATAATGAGTGGACTATATTGTTATTTACAACCCAGGTATTTCCACAGTGCATTGTACAGTACAATATAATTTGAAATGGTAGCACATCGATGGACCCTTTCCACTTTGTCCTATCGAAGCACACTATCGAAGCACACTTATGGAGACCCAAGCAAGATTTGTATTTATTTAAATACACTTAAATCATACTTCATTAATATATTTAAGTATGTCAGTGATAAACAAACTTAAGTATATTTAAAATGATCTAAATTGGGACAATTTTAAATATATTGAATGTATTTAGAGTCCATTTGATTAGAATTTAAATATATTAAATACATTTAAAAGGATCTAAATTGGGAAACTTTTTTGTACTTAAGTGTATTCTTAGTATATTGGATAAAGGGCAAAACAAATATACTTTGAATACACCTTAAATACATTTTATTTATATTTCTCATAAAGACATATACTAAAATGTTATTTGAATTCCTGTATTTTTTTCCAAATAAAGTGTATTAATATTGTCTTCAAGTGTAGTTTTACAAATGCACTTCTACTCATTAATCACATTAGCTATTGTAATTAGCCATGTAAAGGTTACCCTGATTGACCAAGGCATCTTCTCAGTCAATGTTAACACACTATTTACAAAGCAGTTGTGACTTGAACAGCAATTTACAAATGCACTAGTGGCATCTCACACTTTTGTTTGTCACGATTGTCTGAAGAATGGGACCAAAGCGCAGCATGTGTATCGTTCCACATTTTATTATAACTGTGAAACTATGCAAGACATACAAATAAACTAATGAACAAAACAAACCGTGACGAAGAGGACCCAGGTGGTAAATATAAAGATCGAGTCCACCTAAAAGCTCATGAAACGTGGGAACAACACTTTACAGCTGCAATATGTAACTTTTTGGGTGACCCCACTAAATGCACATGGTAATGTGAGGAATAGATCTGTCATTGTCATTAAAAGCAACTCCAAGAAGCGCTAGATCTGTTCTATGCTTCCCGTTTTTACGTTTCTTGTTTGCGTCTGTTACTTTCTGTTTGCTACACCAACTTCAAAGTGCTGAAAATAAACATTTTTCTTACGGAAACTATGTTTCACAGCGGTTTAGATGGTACAATGATTCTCTACACTAGTGATGACCCACTGTTTTAAGCCCCTCCTGTTGAGCTTATCAGTTTGCAAAGAATGTAAAAACATTTTTTTTTATCATTGACTTAATCAAGCGGCATACAAACATGGTCTCTTTTATTCTTTCTTGATTAAGGCAGCTCCAAAATGCAGGTGTTTCAGCCTAGCTCAGTGCTTTCTGTGGTGGTGGGGCAGCCAGCGGAAAATACGGAGCGTAGGGGTTGGTAATCTTCTTTAGTTGCGCTGTGATTGGCTCAGTGTTCTGGCACTCATGGGGAAACTACGTCACTGCAAAATCTACGGGGGAGAGCTAGAAAATTCAAGCCCCTTGGGTGCTGCCATAGAGTTACATTAGAAGTGCCTGTCCAAGAAAGCTCAAGGTCATAAGGGCACAGATTAAATTACATCAAATCACGTTATATCTACAGTAGCTTTGATTGGACTGATCATGCCAACATCATACTTTAAAAATCTTAGCTAGCAAGCTAGCAGTCATCATCATGAATCAAGTTAACAATCTACTGGCGAATCCTTTTCACTCCTTGTCATATGAAGATAAATAATGAAGAGAAATTATAGATAAAATGTATTGGTGCTCATCGGCCATTGGACAAACTTTACACAACAAGTTGGAAATTGCTAAATCAACAATTAGTGGTTTGAAAGGAATCAGTGGCTAACTGCAAGCATTGCAAAACAATCACTAAGCCTGCTCTTCAGTCTAGGTTTAAGGGTCTCTTTTCCAAGCTTGAAAGGATAAACATTCAACATTGGACATGATGTCAATCCAGCATGACTTCTGCCACGCTCAAAACAACTGGAACCTCAGAGCTGGGAAAGCTGACTTCAGTGAGTTCAAGACAACCGGGAACTCGGGAGAAAATGAGCTCTGACTTAGAAAATACATTTTGCAAGTCCGGATCTCGGGCTTCTTTCTAGATCTTCAACCTGAAAATCACTGAAGTCATCATGATTCGAAATTGATGAGGAAAATGTTTTATTTAATCAATTTTAAAATAAGGCTGTAACGTAACAAAATGTGGAAAAAGTCAAGGGATCTGAATACTTTCCGAATGCACTGTATGTCTACTGTAGCTAAGAAAGTAATACTAAGTGTATGTTGTGTAGTAAGCTGTTAGTAGCCTATGTGCCCTAATAATTTGGTCCCTTTTCCCCTTTATTTATCCTATGGTTCTGACTTGGTGTACAGGGAGAACTGTAAGAACGGCCCATGTTCTGAATTCTGTCGCTGTGCATTTCTAAAGTGCTGAACAAATAGTTATATTGACTATGTTTTTTTAAAAGACAGTAAATGAGGCTGAATGAACTGTTTCACTGCCAGACAAAGCTCCGCTGATAGCCAGGTGTAGCAGTGGTAAGGTGTTGGGACAACTTTATGTAGGCCCTAACAGTTTGTGGGCACTGTTTGTCACCGTTATAGTGCAATTTAAAAACGTAACCTTTAACTAGGCAAGTCAGTTAAGAACAAATTCTTATTTACAGACTTCTGGGGAACAATGGGTTAGGGGCAGAACGACAGCTAAAGGTTTCGATCCAGCAACCTTTGTTATTTGCCCAACGCGCTAACCACTAGGCTACCTGCCAGGGCAGTGTATTGTTTAGTATTGTGTTGTGTAGTGGCTTTGCTGGCAGGCATCTAACTATACAGTATATATTTTTATGTATGCCCCACTAAGATTTACAAGCTAAAATTGCCGCTGCTCTACCCTATACTTGATTTGTGACATAAACTGAAATTTGGCGAACTATTAGAATTTTAGCAACCAGGAAATGGCGGAGTGATTTCTGCATAGTGCATCTTTATTTTACAATCGGTAGAAAATATCAGAATAGAAAGGTTCAGAACTTTTGATAAACATCACAGCATAGTTGAAAAACATACGGCAAGTAGAAATCAAAACTGGATGGTTTTCAGGGAAAGATGGGAGGGGTTTTGACGGTAGCTGAAGGGTGGGCCAATATATATTTTTTAAGGATAACTAATGTAAAACGTCCGTAAAATGTATATAATATGTATAAGCTGGAAGTAGAAGCCTAAGTATTGTTGTCCTGTCATAAGCGTCGTCTTCAGATGAGGAGTAAGAAATATCGGACCAATACGCAGAGTGGTAAATGTCCATACTTATATTTTTATTTAACCATGACCACTTAACAAAACAAGAAAACGAACGGCAGTCCTGTAAGGTACTACGACTATACAAAAAGACAACCACCCACAAACACAAGAGAAAATAAACCCATATAAATATGGCCTCCAATTAGAAGCAACGACAACCAGCTGCTTCTAATTGAAGGTAATTCCCAAAACTAACATAGAAATAGAACTAGAAATAAAAAACATAGAACAATACCCAAAACACAAAACAAACACACCCCTGCCACGTCCTGACCAAACTACAATAACAAATAACCCCTTTTACTGGTCAGGACGTGACAGTACCCCCCCCCCCCTCTCAAAGGTGCAGACCCCGGATGCACCTGAAACAAAAAAAACTAACACAATAACCCCAAAATAAAGGGAGGGAAGGGAGGGTGGCCACCGTCACCGACGTTTCCTGGGCAAACACCCCCCCTCGGAGGTGGCTCAGGTTCCGTCCCTAGTCCCCAACCTAACCTGTCCACCCCCGCTGAAGGCTCAGGGCTGTGGCGCGTCGCTGGAGACCTCGGGCTGATGCGTGTCTCTGGAGACCACGGACTGGAGGGCGACTCTGGCTGCGCCGGCTCCGGACTGGAGGCCGACTCTGGCGGCTCCGGACTGGAGGCCGACTCTGGCGGCTCCGGACTGGAGGCCGACTCTGGCGGCTCCGGACTGGAGGCCGACTCTGGCGGCTCCGGACTGGAGGCCTGGTGCGTGGGGCTGGCTTTGGAGGCGCCAAACTAGGGACACGCACCACAGGGCTAGTGCGAGGAGCAGGAACAGGATGTACTGGACTGGGCTGACGCACTGGAGGCCTGGTCTGTGGAACTGGCTTAGGAGGCGCCAGACTAGTGACACGCACCACAGGGCTAGTGCGAGGAGCAGGAACAGGGTAAACTGGACCCTGGAGGTCTGGAGCATATGGCCTGCACAACCCTTCCTGGCTGAGTGCTCACCATAGCTTGGCCATACTGAGGAGCTTTCACCAATTGCACCGGCCTTTGAACGCGTCTGGGCAATATAGTGCACATTTCCACATAGCTCGGTGCTTTCTCGATCTGTCGCTCCCCGTAATAAGCACGAAGAGTTGGTTCAGGCCTATTGCCTGACTTGCTCCAACTCCCCGTGTGCCCCCCCCATTTTTTGGGGGGGGGGGCTGCCTCTCAGGCTTCCTTGCCAGCCGTGTTCCCACATAACATTCCCGGTTTTCTCCAGCCTTCTTCCATGGTCCCTCTCCAGCCAATATTTCCTCCCATGTCCACGACTCTACATAGCTCTTCTGCTGCTCCTTCCTCCGCTGCTTGGTCCTCTTTTGGTGGGTGGTTCTGTCATAAGCTTCGTCTTCAGATGAGGAGAAAGAAATATCGGACCAATACGCAGCGTGGTAAGTGTCCATACTTATATTTTTATTTAACCGTGACCACTAAACAAAACAAGAAAACGAACGACAGTCCTGTAAGGTACTACGACTATACAAAGAAAAAAACACAAGAGAAAATAAACCCATATAAATATGGCCTCCAATTAGAAGCAACGACAACCAGCTGCTTCTAATTGGAGGTCGTTCCCAAAACTAACATAGAAATAGAACAACTACAAATACGAACATAAAAATACAAAACATAGAACAATACCCAAAAACCCCGACAACACAAAACAAACACACCCCTGCCACATCCTGACCAAACTACAATAACTGTCAGAATTGTTGAAGCCGTATTGAATGGACCAAACTGCAGGCGGAATGTGGATACTCATCTTTTAATGTAAAGAATAATAATTTAAAGCAAAGTATACACAGGAAAACAATAAACACGAAACTCACGACAGGCTAACAGGCTTACTACAAACAAAAAGACTAGCAGTGTTAGCACAACCACCCACAAACCCAAGTGACAAACATACTCCTAAATATATGACTCCCAATCAGGAACAACGAGCCCCAGCTGTTCCTGATCAGGAGTCACAAGACTAACACAGAAACAGATATACTAGACAACACATACAGACTTCTTCTGCCACGTCCTGACAAAAATACTACACCACTACTCCCTCTGCTGGTCAGGACGTGACAATAACAAATAACCCCTTTTAATGGTCAGGACGTGACATGTCCATTAGTTTACGACAATTAGGTAAGGGGTGGTAGTGATAGGGGAAAATAATAAAGAAGGAAAATATATTTAAGATAATAAGAAAAATATATATTTGGGGGATTGGAAATGATGCAGAACGTTACATTGACTGATCCCACAATCTATCTGCAAAATGTAAACTGATCTACCTGAAGGATGAGCCAACTTTATTTTTTTTAAACGATAACTAATGTAAAACCTCCGTAAAATGTATATAATATGTATAAGCTGGAAGTAGAAGCCTAAGTATTGTTGTCCATTAGTTTACTCCAATTAGGGAAGGGGTGGTAGGGTAAGGGGAAAACATTGAGAAGGAAAATATATTTGGGGGATTGGATATGATGCAGAACGTTACATTGATAGATTCCACTATCTATCTGCTAAATGTAAACTAAATTTTAAGCAGCTGCTTATCAACAGACAGTTTGTTGATGGTATTACCATCTGTAAAGCATCTACAGATGGATATTCCAGACTATCCAAATAAAGTGTGACCTTTCAAATGTAGGATCTTCATTTGATCACTCTCTTTTTTTGCAGAGAATTTTCCTGCACAGGAAGTGTATTCAAGTTTTAAAAAGGCTTTTAAAGTTTGTAATTTCCGTTTACAATGTCAGACTTAATTTGCCCTAATGAAAAATGTATCATACCCTATAAAAAAAATGTCTATTAATTATAATAATTCACATCTCTTGTTACTACAGTATTGTTTTCCTGTTGTAGGAAACTAGCTCAAATTAAGATCCTACATCTGTACATGGTAAAGTATACATACTGTAGCCCTCACTTTAGATAAGACCCTGCAAAAATACTTTACTAATGATTAGTCAGTTGTTTATAAGGGCCTATATTAAACATCTTATTAATGATCTTACACATAATTTAAACATTGTTTATACATTTGTGACTAACTAGCTTACTAACATTTACAAATGTGGGAGTACTGATTAATACATGATCTGCAAAATGTTTGCAAATGCCTTATACATAGTTTATTACTGAACGTTATTATAAAATATTACCAAAGAGTTTGCTTTATTGATAGCACAACTGTGTAAAGCCAATTTGTGGTTTATTTGGATATGTTTAAAGGTTGGTTTCTAAAGTAAAACATTGGCAAAGGCCACCACCACTTCACCTAGATCTACAGTATCTATAGAAGATTACTTACGTCAGAAGGGGAGAGGTGGGCAGAACAAAGGCCTTATTTTTGGATAATATATCAACAGGCTTTTCCATTAAATGGCAATCATTATTCATCCTATTGGAGAAACGCCCAAAGTACTTGAACATAGGTATCAGATTGTAACACATGCACACACGCACGCACGCACGCACGCACGCACGCACGCACGCACGCACGCACACACACACACACACACACACACACACACACACACACACACACACACACACACACACAAAGTGAGGACCCAGGGACTGAATGTTCTATATTGTACGCCTGGATAGGTAATTATGAGTGCCCTTAAGAATTATTGGCAGCGTACGGAGAAAGCGGGTATCGATATCATCTTGATATCAATCAAATCATCTCTTTGACATCGTAAATACTGATAATCGCTGATGATTACATCAGTAGAATTTTTTTTCTCTCCCAATTACAGTTTGACTTCCAATAAAAGCAAAGAGGACCTGTAGTTCAATAAAAAAATTAACTGAATGGAAATGGTGACTTTAAAACAGTTACAGAGTATAACGGCTGTTATAGGAGAAAACTGAGGATGGATCAACAACATTGTAGACACCACAATATTATCCTAATTTACAGAGTGAAAAGAAGAAAGTCTGTATAGAATAAAAGTATTCCAAAACATGCATCCTGTTTGCAACAACGCACTATAATAATAATGCAGAAAATGTGGCAAAGCAATTAACTGTCCTGAATACCAATGTTATGTTTGGGGAAAATCCAATACTACACATTACTAAGTACCACTCTCCATATACTCAAACATAGTGGTGGCTGCATCATGTTATGGGTATGTTTGTAATCGTTAAGGACTGGGGAGGTTTTCAGGATAAACAAGAAACGTAATGGAGCTAAGCACAGGCAAAATCCTAAAGGAAAATCTGGTTAAGTCTGCTTTCTACCAGACACTGGGAGATGAATTCACCTTTCAGCAGGACAATAACCTCTAACACAAGACCAAATACGCTGGAGATGCTTACCAAGAAGACAGTGAATGTTCCTAAAACATGTTTTCACATTGTCATTATGGGGTATTATGTGTAGATGAGTGAAACAAATCGAATTAACCAATTTTGAATTCAGGCTGTAACAAAAAGATGTGCAATAATTCAAGGGGTATGAACACTCATCAACAGCACAGTCAAACACATTGTCAATAAACAGCAAAATAGACCTTTAGAACATCAACCCATTCACCACTGCTGCCCTCTAGTGAGGATAAGGCATCAGTGGACCATGCACAAATATTATGGTAAAAGCAGTTACTTAATTTACAATGAAAACATGTGGAGGGTGGTCGACAAGTGCTAGAATGTCACAAAAGGAAGAACTTTAAAAGTTAGTTCAGTGGTCAACAAGGGCTAGAATGACACAAAAACAAGTACAGCAATGTCAGTTAGCTTTTGGCTAAATGTCAAATGGACAGACATTTTATTATTTTAAGGGCAGTCCAGAATATTCTTATTGTTTGAGTATTTTATTATGTCTGGAAGATTAGAGCATAAGCCAGAGACTTTGTTAGAGCCATTTGTTAAATGAAAAAACAAGTAATGAATAATCAAATAAAGAAAGCAGATATTCAAACAAATGTCATACACTGCAGGTTTCTTATGATGGAATCATAACTCTCAAGGAAAAGGTTAGGCTATGGTTGTGATCAATTACATATTCTGTATGTTGATGTGACGTAACAGTATTTGCTGGCTTTTTACTAATGTGATCTAAGTGTTCATCTACAACTATTCTACGTTCTAACATTATACAATCCTCTCAATGAGCACTACAGAACATTTAGCAAAATGCATTTAGCAAAATGTTAAAAATTACACGACAACCTAACAGTATTAACCTCATAACTTTACTGACAAAACAAGTTCTCTGGTGACAAGTAGTTGTCTACTTTGTGCAGCATGTTGCTATCAGGCCAACGGTAGCCAAGCCCAGATAAAATGTTTTGTTGTTGCTCAAACATACTGCCTGGGCTCACATACTTTCAGCCCCATCTAAGCCTAAATGAGTCTACACTGAACAAAAAATGTATGCAACATAGAACAATTTCTCAGATTTCACGGAGTTACAGTTCATATAAGGAAATCAGTCAACTTAAATAAATTCATTAGGCCCTAATCTATGGATTTCACATGACTGGGCAGGGGCGCAGCCATGGGTGGGCCTGGGAGGGTATAGACCCATCCACTTGGGAGCCAAGCCCACCCACTGGGGAGACAGGCCCAGGCAATCAGAATGATTTTTCTGACACAAAAGTGCTTAATAACCAACAGAAATACTCCTCAGCACCCCCTACCACCCTCAGACAATCCCGCAGGTGAAGAAGCCGGATGTGGAGGTCCTGCGCTGGCGTGGTTACACATGGTCTACGGTTGTGAGGCCGGTTGGATGTACTGCCAAATTCTCTAAAATGACATTGGAGGCAGCTTAGAAATGAACATGTAGTTCTCTGGCAAAAGCTCTGGTGGACATTCCTGCAGTCAGCATGCCAATTGCACACTCCCTCAAAACTTGAGACATCTGTGTCATTGTATTGTTTGAAAACTGCACATTTTAGAGTGGCCCTTTATTGTCCCCAGCACAAGGTACACCTGTGTAATGATCGTGCTGTTGATTTGCCACACCTGTCAGGTGGATGGATTATCTTGGAAAATGAGAAATGCTCACTAATAGAGATGTAAACAAATTTGTGCACAACATATTTGAGAAATAAGCTTTTTGTGAGTATGGAATATTTCTGTGATTTTCCATTTCAGCTCATGAAACTGACTTGCCTAGCTAAATAAAGGTAAAACATAAAAAAAATGGGACCAACACTTTACATGTTGTGTTTATGCTTAGATATGTTGCTGTTCAGATTTGATTAAATTAAAAACATATACGTAGACATACATTGCTCAATAGACAGGTTTAACAGAAATATACAGGTAATAGTGTCTTAATAGGGCGGTGTGCCACCACGAGAAAGAACAGCTTCATTGCACCTTGGCATTGATTCTACAAGTGTCTGGAACTCTATTCGAGGGATGCGAAACCATTATTCCACGACAAATTCCATCATTTGGTGTTTTTTTGATGGTGGTGGAAAACGCTCTCAGGCGCCGCTCCATAATCTCCCATAAGTGTTCAACTGGGTTTAGATCTGGTGACTGAGACGACCATGGCACATGCTTCACATCATTTTCATGCTCATCAAACCATTCAGTGACCACTCATGCCCTGTGAATGGGGGCATTCTTATCCTGTGGGGGCAAAGCCATGGTAGCAAAAATAATGGCCTGCCCAGCATTTTTGTACATGACCTTAATCATGATGGGATGTTAATTGCTTAATTAACTCAGGAACCACACCTGTGTGGAATCATCTACTTTCAATATACTTTGTATCCCTCATTAACTCAAGTGTTTCTTTTATCTTGGCAATTACCTGTATACTTTCCATGCAGATCAGGGAATGCAATCATAAGAGTTTGATGGCGTGTAATATCATTGGTTGGTTAGCTTGGTAAGTGATTAGAGTTGGGATGTCATTCACTTAAAGACATGAATTTGCAAAACTAGGCTTAAAAACATTGTACAGAATTTTTATTCTGTAAAGCTCAAAGCAAAAAGCATCCTGAAAAGATCACTATATTATGACACGGTGGTGATAAAGGATGTATTATTTGGTCTCAAAAAAGTGTGATGCCACCAAAATGCAACGAAAGAAGCACTGAAATCAATGAAAAGCACACATTCATACAATTTTACATTAGCTTCAGTTAGGCCCTCGGTAGAATCCTCTATTCCATGCAGTGACTGTGTTAGAAATAAGACTGTTCTTAGAACAAAAGCCTGCATACCTGTTAAAGGAATTTTTTATCTTTGATGATAATAATCAATAATCAATTCGCCTTGACTAATGCCCAAGGTTTGTAAGACAATGGGTTAAAATAATTAGGCAAGGACTCAGCTTTCTGCAAAAGGTATCTGTAGCTTTATTCAGAGAACGTTCTGAGGTCAGGATAACAAAACAGTCATTATATAGTTCTTGCTTTCTTACGCACATGCATTTACACACAAACTGTTGGTGACCTGTCTCCCCCACAAACTTCTCACCCTCTTTATCACTCTCCCGAGCTCGCCTGTTCCTTTCCCTCAAGATAAGAAATGCTTTGAAGCTTTCACTCCCAGGACCATCTGTCTCCTGGTGTCCCTCGTAATTGCATATACACATTCCTTTCCCTATCACATGGTTCCTGAACTTTCCAGAACTAATCAAACTTATCTATCCCTACATTGATCATTACATTGATTATTCATTAACCATTCTGTATGACTAATAATTCATCATGGTCTATTGATTCATTTACCTTTAATAGATAATTCTCTTATCAATTCCACCCTTAAATGATTCAATAATTCACCATGATTTGATCAGATGCTATATGAGAACCATACTAATCACACGCTATATGTAAATGCAATAATCACTCGCTACATGGAAATACATCACACACTATATGGAAATACATCACATCACACGCTATATGGAAATACAATACATCACACGCTATATGGAAATACAATACATCACACTACAATGATTTAAACAAGTCCAATACATGAATATTCCTCATATTCATCCATTACTGTCCTAGGCCTATTTCCAATTATGACACTTCTATTTAGGATTTTCATCATAATTTTCATTTAAGGAACAGTGTATCTAAATGTTGAAAATTGTTTCATCAAACATTGGCTCCTCGTTGTCGAAAGAGACGGAATCATCTCCCTGGCCTGGAGGCCCGCAATCGCCATCCCACTGATCAGAGCTCGGAATAGGTCCATATCTCACCATCTGCTGCATCATCGATCTCTCTAGAGTCCTGGTGATTAAACCTCTCACACATGGGACGAGACAACATCCACACAACACAAACACACTCATACAGGTGAAAGCAGCCCATAATACAGTTCTTACAACACTTTTCCATTTCCCAAACATGGGATGTATTATCAGGAATGTACGTGTAGCGCTGAACCTAATCATTCTACCTACACTGCCCTCTTCTGCCAATAACGTATCGAGAGTCAGTCTATTTTACCAGGTCATGAGGGGGGTGGCGGATAATTGATCAGAGAACCTCTTTACTGCATCCCCATTTTCATTCATGAATCTCTGTTGATTATAAAATATGTCATTAATCCCATCCACATTTTTATTTATTGTCAACCACCAAAATAATGTAGTGTTAAAGCCTTCACATATTTGATTCATAGCTTTGTATTCATCTGGAACTTCCCTGAGGATGCCAATAGCATCCATCTAGACAAAGCTACTCCCATCCTGGTCAAAACTCCTCCTGTGCCTACTTTAGCCTCCTATAACTGGCCTCTGATGACTAACTTGACTTGGTTGGACCTATAACCCCAGGGCGCAGGTTCCTAACCACCCTTTGTGGTAATTTCCGTCGTATGCGTCCTTTGCTGGTACTAGCCCACCCTTCATCAGTTATAGGTGCTGTGAGGTTAAGAATGTTCTATTCATCTCTCAAACCTAAGTCAGTCACATTACCAATTACCTTTCAGTCATTAAAATCATCTAAGTTCTCGGTGCCATTCTTGTATCTATAACTATATCATTATTAGAATTTAATATAAACAACATGAACACTATACAAAACAAGAAAAGAGTAAACCGACAGCAAACAGTCCTGTCTGGTACAAAACACTGACAGAAACAATTACCCACAAAACCCAAAGGAAAAACATGCTCCTTATGTGTGACTCCCAATCAGCAGCAACGAGCTTCAGCTGTGCCTGATTGGGAGCCACACACACGGCCCAAAACAAAGAAATACCAAAACATAGAAAAAGGAACATAGAACGCCCACCCAATGTAACACCCTGGCCTAACCAAAATAAAGAACAAAAACCCCTCTCTATGGCCAGGGCGTTACAGTACCCCCCCCCCCCAAAGGTGCGGACTCCGGCCGCAAAACCTGACTCTGAAGGGGAGGGTCCGGGAGGGCCTTCTTACGGCGGCGGCTGAGGTGCGGGACGTGGCCTCTGCTCCACCCTTGACATCGCCCTCTTAGGTGGCGCACCTGGCCGCGCCGAAGGTCTGGTGGGTGACGCTGACTGCGCCCGGCTGGCGGGCGGCGATGGTTGCGCCCGGCTGGCGGGCGACCCTTGTTGCGCCCGGCTGGCGGCCGGCGATGGTTGCGCCCGGCTGGCGGGCGACCCTGGCTGCTCCGACGGCACTGACCCAGGATTCACCAGGCTGGGGAGACATGACAGAGGCCTGTCCCTAGGCGTAGGCACAGGACTCACCGGGCTGGCGGGCGTCCCTGGCCACTCCGGCAGTTCAGGGCAGTCTGGCCACTCCGGCAGTTCAGGGCAGTCTGGCCACTCCGGCAGTTCAGGGCAGTCTGGCCAATCCGGCAGTTCAGGGCAGTCTGGCCACTCCGGCAGTTCAGGGCAGTCTGGCCACTCCGGCAGTTCAGCGCAGTCTGGCCACTCCGGCAGTTCAGCGCAGTCTGGCCACTCCGGCAGTTCAGCGCAGTCTGGCCACTCCGGCAGTTCAGCGCAGTCTGGCCACTCCGGCAGTTCAGCGCAGTCTGACCTCTCTGGCGACTGTTGACTGGCGGGCAGCTCTGACGACTGTTGACTGGCGGGCAGCTCTGACGACTGTTGACTGGCGGGCAGCTCTGACGACTGTTGACTGGCGGGCAGCTCTGACGACTGTTGACTGGCGGGCAGCTCTGACGACTGTTGACTGGCGGGCAGCTCTGACGACTGTTGACTGGCGGGCAGCTTTGGTGATGGTTGACTGGCGGGCAGCTCTGGTGATGGTTGACTGGCGGGCAGCTCTGACGACTGTTGACTGGCGGGCAGCTCCGACGACTGTTGACTGGCGGGCAGCTCTGACGACTGTTGACTGGCGGGCAGCTCTGACGACTGTTGACTGGCGGGCAGCTCTGACGACTGCTGACTGGCAGGGCTGGGGACACGCACCTTGGGCTTGGTGCGGGGAGCAGGGACGGGCCGGACAGGACTGTGGACACGCACTGGTGAACTGAAGCGTGGAGCCGGTTTTGCCACTCGTCCTGGCTGGATGCCCTTCCTAGCACGGCATGTGCTGGGCATGTCCACCGGACGCACCGGGCAACTCCGCATCCCATGGCTCCTCCTCCAGATCTTCCTTCAGCAGGTCCTCAATAAACCACCTCATCTCCGTCTCCTCCTCCGCCGTCATCCCCCACGAGAGCAGTGGTCTGGGCTCCTCCTCTGCCCTTCCGGACCACCCCATTAGCCCCCCCCCAAAATTTTCTTGGGGGTGTCCTCCGGGCTTCCTCGACCGACGCCAGCGACCCCGTCTGCTGGCCGGCGTCTCCTCCATCGCCCGGACCTCCCTCTTCCGCTGCTTGGTCCCTTGGTGGTGGGTAATTCTGTAACGGTTGTCGTCTTCGTCTTCTGACGATAGTGCAAAATCGTCATCAGAAAAGGTAGACCAATACGCAGCAGGAGTTAGTGTTCATTATTAGAATTTAATATAAACAACATGAACACTATACAAAACAAGACAAGAGTAAACCGACAGCAAACAGTCCTGTCTGGTACAAAACACTGACAGAAACAATTACCCACAAAACCCAAAGGAAAAACATGCTCCTTATGTGTGACTCCCAATCAGCAGCAACGAGCTTCAGCTGTGCCTGATTGGGAGCCACACACACACGGCCCAAAACAAAGAAATACCAAAACATAGAAAAAGGAACATAGAACGCCCACCCAATGTAACACCCTGGCCTAACCAAAATAAAGAACAAAAACCCCTCTCTATGGCCAGGGCGTTACATTACCTTAAATTCTAAATCTTGATCTTCTTTGATTCCTTATTCTGTAAGTCACTCATCAGTGTATTATATAGTTTATCTTCTACTTCTTCTCAATGACAACGGTATCGTATGATTAGTGCCAGAAGGTGGTGGATCAATGTATCAGTCAGATTAGACTATGATGCAGCTCAGAGTCTCTACTCTTCCCAAAAACCGCCAACCCTCTCCTGCCCTCAGTCTCTCTGCTAGGTACCACCCCATACTCACACCTCTAGGAGCACACACAGTGATGAACGGTCGGGATAGGAAATCTTCGTTAAGGAGGTAACCCCCGGACCCTGTTGGTATCGGTTCTTCTCCTAACTCTGTGTGTGATCAACAGTGCTCATATGTGTACATACCTCCTTGCAGTGGGTAACGTGGACCCAAGTGACTCTCTCAGCTTTTCTAATGTCAAAAGCAGTGGTTTAACA
Organism: Salmo trutta; assembly: GCF_901001165.1. Classification (NCBI taxonomy): domain Eukaryota; kingdom Metazoa; phylum Chordata; class Actinopteri; order Salmoniformes; family Salmonidae; genus Salmo; species Salmo trutta. Next base: position 15,721,032 of record NC_042990.1, on the reverse strand, counting down.
GAACCTGGTATGGGCCTTCCCAACGGGACTGCTTCCAGTTTCCTCAGGGACTGGTTCCACACCCAGTCTCCTGGTTGGATTGAGTGAATCACCTTCTCCTGTAATTCACCTGTTGGACACAAAATCTTGGACATACGGGTTTGGTTAACAAACAGTCTTCTCATGTGCTCTGCTAGTATTTCTTCAACTTCTATGTCTACCAGTTCTGGTATTTTTTACTCTGTCATTCTATAGGCTCTACCTGATTAGCTAAACTGTCATCCATCATTTAAAGAGATGGCTCCTAGTAAACCAACTCTAGGGATAATATCTTGACTTAATATTTTAGCTACCATAATCATGTCCACCAAGTAAGTTGGGAACGCTTCTACCCATTTGCTATACTTATCTATTCTTGTTAAACACCCCTTCTTCCCCTCCTTTCGGAATATTTCAATAAGTCCAATTCCAAATGTTGGAATGGAGCTTCTTACAAAAAAATTTTGTTTAAGTAATTATCCTCTAGGCCATCACTCTTTCCTAACTACTCTACTATACTCCCTTCCCCTTGATACATTGCTTAGCCTATGTATCAATATTGCTGCGTATCCATACAATTTCTTTGGTAGGATAAGTAAATTATCCTTATGTCAGATCTTCTCTTGTAGGATGCCCCCTTTCATTTTCTACATGTCCAATTCTCCCTGGGGCCTTCATCCTCGGCTATTCTGTAAAAATTCTCTGTCTAGTTTCTTATCGTCTTTAAGATTTATCTATGCTGCTTTGTATGGTTTTAAATGTCTATGTGCTTGTCTGTGTAAATATTAACTTTTCTCTCCTTTCTTATTTCACCGGTTCTAGTCAATGCTACTATTTCGGCCTACTGTGCAGAATAGTGTCTGGGCAATGGTTCAGTGTCTAACACCTGAAACCAACTAAGCTTTCATATCTCCTCCTAGCGAATTTACCAAACATAAACTAAAATCAAAACTAAAATACATGCCTGCCAATGGAGCCGATAGTCTCTCCATGAATTAATATCCTAAAGCTAAGTGAACCAAATTCTCTTCCTATCTACTCCTGCTGGCCCCCCTTCTTTCTTCCCGTTACTCCCCAACCCTTAAGGTTTCAGCAGTGCAGGGGAGGATCTCTCTGTCTGGCCTTCTATCTTTCTCCAGCTTTTTCTCATAACAGAAAGTATCAAATCTGTGTTGTTTCCAAATATTGACTAAATGTCTCATTGTCTCCTTGGTTGCACTCCTGAACTTTAGAAAAATCAACCTGTCTAGATATTGCATATCTACTTAAATTTATCTCGATACCCTCAATAATCCTGGATCACCTACAGATGTCATGTATCCCTGTCCTGTTGACCTAAGTCTACCATTATTAAACTTCTTCACAACAAAATATAGTAATACTAGTATATCAATTCCACAGCCTTGTTGTGTTAAATCTCTTACACTGAATTCAACAACAGCTGACTTCCTAAGGGAAAATAAACGTATCTACATCATGTAAAAAAATACCCCTGCTACTGGTCAAAATATTTTCAAATCACATAATCAGATCAAAATGACTCATCTGATTTACTCCACCCAGAAAAAATATTTTACCCTTATTGTTCTAGGAAAATAGACTTAAGGAAGCCTACCCTTGGTCTAAGGCTTTGCCCTTTTAGTCCTATCATTGGTTCAAATTATCAATTGTGTCTAAGAGCTTTAACTCCATCATAACGATCAGTTCTCCAAATTCCCTTAAAATCAATATCACCAATGACCTTAATTCACCATCCAAATGGCTTTTCAATGTGGCTGATCAGACCACACAGGAAAAGTCACCAGAGGGGTCAACAAGTCATACCACCCTTTCAGAACCGTGTTTCTTACTACATTAAACAAATTAAGGCTTAGAACTTCATCTACATTTTGTATCCCAGGTTCCCAGAACATTCCCTATCAAATGAATTTCATGTGTTTATTAAAACTCTGAAAACAAGACACTCCCCAGTATCACACAGAAATTTGATTCTCTCTCCCATTACTCTTAGTGTCAAATAGGGTTTCTGTTCTTGTTGTACTGCCAAATCAATTGTAGCCAATTCAAAAACTTCACAATCGCTGTTTATAACTAAATTCTGAAAATCGTCCTTCCCCTCACTAGTGTCTGTTCCCCTGCTCTCCATAGTTAGTCATGCCCCATCCTCCTCCTCTGAGTCTGGCTGGGGACGCCTGACCTTCTTTTCTTTGTCTCTACTCCCTCTCTGGCCTTGCTTGTCTCTGTTTTTGTTACAATCTCTACCAGAATGGTTTCCCCCCTGCAGCGGTTACACGGTGCGTTACACTGTCTAGCAAGGTGTCCTAGCTTGTGACAATTGAAACACTCGTACTCCCCTTTAAGATATCATGTCCCTAGGAATTTTTTCTTTATTTATTTATTTTTTCCCAAAGAGAGCTAAGCGCTTCTTTTTCCATACAATAACCACTTGGTCAGCATTTCATCCTGTCACACTGATTGAAAAACCCAAAAGTTGACTATAAACAAAACCTAATAATACTTAAAATTCCATTGTACTTCCCCCAATCATTAGTTTTAAACTTTCTCAATGGTTTATGTGATTGAACATGCCTTTCTGTGGGCGCCTGACCTTCTCTCTGTATTTGTCTCGACCCCCTCTCTGGCCTCTCTTACTTCCCTCAGATCTGCTAGCCCCCACCCTACGAGGTTCTGTTTGGTGGCACGATTTATCTCGGGATGCATTCCACTGAGGAAAGCAATTTTTCATTGCTGATAATACGGGGCTCCAAATCCATCCACTACCGTGGGTTCTATTAACCCAATATTAGCGTTGGACACGTCCTTTAATCTCTCTAGGTATTGGTTTATAGTCTTATGAAATGTCCAAGGGTTTAAAAATATCATGTATATCGCCACAATTCTGTCGCAATTATTAATTTCCGCTCCTTATAATTCATTAGATTTAAGTAACTGCCTTTTCCTTGATTCCGTCCTTCAATTACAACTCCCATTCTCTCTATAAATCATTTAAGCAGGCCATTTAGACCACAAACAACGTACTTTATTGGCTTCGCCCCGCTATTCTTTTGAAAGAATCTGTCTTCCTATTTAAACTAAACAAGCTATCAAAACATTCGGTTTCTATCTTAAACAAACACTAACAACCGTATCGTTCCAGTCAAAACATAACAATAGTTACATTTAATTTTAGTCCCATGGTGCATGGGCTGGGATCCAAACACGGGTCCCCCGCATGGCAGGCAAGAATTCTACCACTGAACCACAATGCTATTGTTCATGTTTACAATTTCGGTAGTTCTTTGCTGCTCGGTTACAATGTTCACAGTCTGGTGAAATGTCCTGTTCTATCGCAATTAAAACACCTCTTCTCTCCGTCTTTGTCAGCGCGTCTCCCTGTTTTTCCCCTTCTGTCTACAGTGTCTCTATCCACTTTTCTCAATAAGTTTGCTAAATCCTGTTCTCCTCTCTGTCTGCTCCTGGCTACCCAAACATTCATTTTAGTAACTCCCTTACTTTTGGCCCCCACCGCTCTCTTTCTAGCTTCTGCCAGCCAAACCCGAGCGGTGTCAAGCCCCTCTGTGCGCTGCTTCTCTGTCTTACCCCCACTGACCTTATGTATTTGTTTTACATTAATTCCAATCTTTCAACATTCAAACATCCATCAAAATCGTATTTCTTCCTCCATTTCGGCCCAAAATGAATGTTCCTTTTATCTTTTCCCAGCATGAAACGTTCATCTCCCGTCAAGACCGGGATTTCCTTAGAGGATTTACTACCCATGTCGTTAAAGTACCCTCGTATTTATTCTGCTTCTTCTCCCAATCTAGTTTTAGAAATATTATTCGTAAGAACCTTAAACTATGTGCTTTAATTTATACAACTCCGAACCAAATACGATCAGTGTCTACTTGTTGTTAATCTTTAGGTGTATGCTATTTTACCGTTATTAACCTAGAATTTTGGGAATAATTATTCGCATGCTTCCTGACATATTGTTTATATCTCACACGTATACGACTATAAGTTCTTATTTTCCTGTCGTTCCCTGTGACTCTTGACTTTATCAATATATCTTTTATGTGTAACAACACCTATTAATTTCCTTAATTATCAATATAGAGATGTTCTGCTAGAATGATTGATCCCCCACACCGATCCTGATTTACAAACACCGCAACCCGTTTTATTTTTAGGTTTTACTGCCTGTTTTTCTTCTCACGATTGTTGACTGGATTCTCCTCACATGCAATCACTCATCCCAGCATAATCACTCTATCTCTCTCGAAACTTTATCTATAGAGGGGACTCTTGATCGGACATTAGGTCGCATACGTATGCAACTATAAACTACTTTCCAGGGGTCGTAAAGCCCTAGTTAACAGCCTATTTATCTGTTGCTTCATGTAAACTCTTGACACCAATATCTGTATCTCACTCCGCCATATTAGGTCTCACTTCACCCAAAGATATCAGACCCAAAGCCGTATTTAGGTACCGACTATCCCCCTATGGACTCTTAACCCTTTTACGTTATCAGGTTCTCACCATAAGACTTAGTTTAGTTTTATGCAGTGGCCACAGTTGCCTAGGGTCGATTTCGGACCCTATCTCTCTTTCGAATTCGTATATTTCTGAAGTTACAACTGATTCCTGTCTTCCATTCGCGCAGAATACTTGATTCCCTTTAAAACCGATTTTTCTCCACGCGAACTTCTGAAGCCAGGTCACCAGCTAGAACATTCATCGATTTCAGCGTCTAACACCCAGAGTACATTCAAATCCTCTACTTCAATGAGATTTTGAATTTACGACTGATTCCTTTCTTCTATTCGCGCAGACTACTTGATTCCCTTTAAAACCGATTTTTCTCCGCACGAACTTCTGAGCCCAGGTCACCAGCTATAACATTCATCAATCTCAGCGTCTCATACCCAGAGTACCTTTCACTCATAACAATCGCTTTTGCCTTATACTCTCAACAATCGTTTTTGTCTTTCACTCACACCAATCGCTTTGCCTTGCACTCTCAACAATCGCTTTTGTCTTTCACTCACTTCTCATCAAATGCCAACACCCAATTGTGTCCCTTATTCCCTCATGCAATGCATACACACAGGTGTATCACTCATTTCACTCATTTCACCATGCAATGCAAACCTATAGGTATATCACTCATTTCACTATGCAATGCAAACCTATAGTTATATCACTCACCCCTTATTTAATGTAATCATACAGGTGCTATTCCCCAAAAGTATGAATAAAGTCTACTAACCTTATCATTTGCAGCTGAGTTTTTCAATGTTCGTTGAATCTCGTCACCACATCTGTCGCGTACCAATTTGCCACCGGCCTGTAAAGAACCCACAGAAAAGGGCCAGGTCTTTGATTTACGGATATTTCATCCGCCCGTGCACGGTTTCGGTGTCTCCTTGGAACGACAGCGGCAGTTTGAGATCCGGATCGAAGGACCAATTGTTAAAGGAATTTTTTATCTTTGATGATAATAATCAATAATCAATTCGCCTTGACTAATGCCCAAGGTTTGTAAGACAATGGGTTAAAATAATTAGGCAAGGACTCAGCTTTCTGCAAAAGGTATCTGTAGCTTTATTCAGAGAACGTTCTGAGGTCAGGATAACAAAACAGTCATTATATAGTTCTTGCTTTCTTACGCACATGCATTTACACACAAACTGTTGGTGACCTGTCTCCCCCACAAACTTCTCACCCTCTCTATCACTCTCCCGAGCTCGCCTGTTCCTTTCCCTCAAGATAAGAAATGCTTTGAAGCTTTCACTCCCAGGACCATCTGTCTCCTGGTGTCCCTCGTAATTGCATATACACATTCCTTTCCCTATCACATGGTTCCTGAACTTTCCAGAACTAATCAAACTTATCTATCCCTACATTGATCATTACATTGATTATTCATTAACCATTCTGTATGACTAATAATTCATCATGGTCTATTGATTCATTTACCTTTAATAGATAATTCTCTTATCAATACCCTCTTCAGGATCAGAGATGTAGAACCCCTGTCCTATATCTTCATCCATCACTTTCTGCATCCACGATAATAATCAATGTCTCGTAGCTTTGAAAAGATCCCCAAATTGGTTACAATTGATACTGGTTACAATTGATATTTTCTTCCCATTTCTATAGTTTAATAATTACTGTGGCAATACAGGTTTGAGTGCCTCCATTTAGTGCAAAACAGATAGGTCATTCATGGGACTTTGACCTGCTGGTCACTACAACATTTCTCTAAAAAGCTGAATTTTAAATCAACCCCCAGCCCCTATACCCCTTGGCATTCCTGTAGATCTGCAGAAGAATTTAACAGTATGTAAACCTCCTGGTAGGCTGTGGAAATTTCTACCACCTACCTATCTAATTGTTTCAGATCTATAGAAGAGCCTACTGAGATAGGGGCTAGGGCTCGATTTGGAATTCAGAATAAGACCCACACACTTGCCCATATAATCTGCCCCAAGTGGCTGGAGTGAAGGATGAAGGGGGGTTGGCTTAGGGCTTGGCCGCCTCGACGGGCTCCACCTGGGGGTCAGTGGGGGGAGTGGGGACCTCCTCTACCTGTTGAAATCAGGCTCAGTAACAACAGCTGCCACCTGCTCAAGGAGAGAGAGAGAGAGAGAAAGACGGAGAAAGAAACAGGTATAATATTGACATGTAATGTTTGAATCTATCTACTGCTTGATATTACATCAAGGTAATCAGACCTCAAGAGATTCACAGTAAATGGCAGCCAACAGTGCTAAATGGAGAAGCCATTTTAAGCTGGCACTTTATGGTAAGCTAACCCCTTCGGGCTAGCTACATCCTACCTGAGATGCTGCAACCTGCACAGCAGGGGGACGTGCCGGGGGGCGAGTCTGGGGTAGGCTGGGCGTTGAGTTCCATCGGATTACTAGTGAGAGAGAGAAAGAAAGAGGAAGTTAAAGGGAGAACAATACATAAACATGTGATGTTGAGTAAGTGTATGCAGTAGTAGAGGGTTCACCATGCCATTTTTTATACATGAAAGGTGTCATTTTTGTTTTCTTAAAAAAGGCACAATATGCGCTGAAAAAACACACTCCTCACAAACCTTGAAGTAAAATGTCTCAAAACATCCCATACAACAATGTCCTTAAGAAAGTGCAGATTATTTATGCACAGGGGGGAATTCAGACCCGAGTTATGCATGCTTAAATTGGTCTTTATACCCTTTTTCTGAACTTTTCTCTCTACACTTATTCTGACCTTGAACTTACGCATTGGAGAAAAGCCAGTGCCAGCAAGGTACGCATTTGGGGTGGAGATCAAAGAAGTGGACGTGTGGTGGTGTGCCTACAGATACGCCGTATTCTGACCTTGACTTACTTGCCTCATAATTCCACTACCATTATGCAGGAGGAAACAAAGGAATGAGGTCGAGCAACCTATCAGTTCCAGGTGAAAACCATCAAATTTTGTCACGATAGAAATAACACCATTCTCCATGCACAGTAATTTACGAAATGATAAGAGCTAGGCAAATGAGTAATCAATTTGGATAAGGGGATTGTAAATATAAATGACAATTGTTTACATTGTTTTATTTTACCTTATGATCGCTGGAGACAAACGTTAAACCAGTCGTATGGTAGCAAACTGAAGCACAGTGAAGTATTTATTCTACCTTTATTTAAGCAGGGAGTCACCAATATACTGTATATGAAATGCTGTGCCGTTATGCAGAATTTAAATTGTATGGCCTTTTAATTACTTGCAGGGATGAATCTTGGAGACACAAGCAGATGACAAGTCAAATCCGTGCAGAGTGACAGATTTAACCAAATTTAACCTTTGTACGCACTAGAATGTTCCAATTTCAGCCCTGACTTTTCTACATTTTTTAAAGCAATTTGTATCATGTTAAATATATGCCACTATCGGTAGCCACCGTCAGTAATACCAACACACATTTTTAACTGTCAGTGTTAGTTCCCTTCAATTTGTAGCCTACATTTGGCATCATTCCATTACATCGTTAGTTTCTTTCTTTCCTCTGTCATGTCCGTATAGTTGATCCTGAGGGTCACTGGCAATAGTGGATAATATTTAATGTATTACAAGTTCAATAATTTGGGACTTAAACCCCACTTCATGGAATCAATATGGATTCATCATAGAACACAGACCAAGCCTGGCAGTTTAAACCTGGCGCATGGTTTACAACGACTGGACCATTGTCATACCAGTTCCATGATCATTGAGGATTAGGGTAGATTGATCAATGACATTTATTTTGTTTTATTTGTCACATACACATGTTTGGCAGATGTTTTTGCGGGTGCAGCGAAATGCTTGTGTTTCTAGCTTCAACAGTGCAGAAATATACTGCTCAAAAAAATAAAGGGAACACTTAAACAACACATCCTAGATCTGAATGAAATAAATCATCTTATTAAATACTTTTTTCTTTACATAGTTGAATGTGCTGACAACAAAATCACACAAAAATAATCAATGGATATCCAATTTATCAACCCATGGAGGTCTGGATTTGGAGTCACACTCAAAATTAAAGTGGAAAACCACACTACAGGCTGATCCAACTTTGATGTAATGTCCTTAAAACAAGTCAAAATGAGGCTCAGTAGTGTGTGTGGCCTCCACGTGCCTGTATGACCTCCCTACAACGCCTGGGCATGCTCCTGATGAGGTGGCAGATGGTCTCCTGAGGGATCTCCTCCCAGACCTGGACTAAAGCATCCGCCAACTCCTGGACAGTCTGTGGTGCAACGTGGCGTTGGTGGATGGAGCGAGACATGATGTCCCAGATGTGCTCAATTGGATTCAGGTCTGGGGAACGGGCGGGCCAGTCCATAGCATCAATGCCTTCCTCTTGCAGGAACTGCTGACACACTCCAGCCACATGAGGTCTAGCATTGTCTTGCATTAGGAGGAACCCAGGGCCAACCGCACCAGCATATGGTCTCACAAGGGGTCTGAGGATCTCATCTCGGTACCTAATGGCAGTCAGGCTACCTCTGGCGAGCACATGGAGGGCTGTGCGGCCCCCCAAAGAAATGCCACCCCACACCATGACTGACCCACCGCCAAACCGGTCATGCTGGAGGATGTTGCAGACAGCAGAACGTTCTCCACGGCGTCTCCAGACTCTGTCACGTTTGTCACGTGCTCAGTGTGAACCTGCTTTCATCTGTGAAGAGCACAGGGCGCCAATGGCGAATTTGCCAATCTTGGTGTTCTCTGGCAAATGCCAAACGTCCTGCACGGTGTTGGGCTGTAAGCACAACCCACACCTGTGGACGTCGGGCCCTCATACCACCCTCATGGAGTCTGTTTCTGACCGTTTGAGCAGACACATGCACATTTGTGGCCTGCTGGAGGTCATTTTGCAGGGCTTTGGCAGTGCTTCTCCTGCTCCTCCTTGCACAAAGGCGGAGGTTGCGGTCCTGCTGCTGGGTTGTTGCCCTCCTACGGCCTCCTCCACGTCTCCTGATGTACTGGCCTGTCTCCTGGTAGCGCCTCCATACTCTGGACACTACGCTGACAGACACAGCAAACCTTCTTGCCATAGCTTGCGTTGATGTGCCATCCTGGATGAGCTGCACTACCTGAGCCACTTGTGTGGGTTGTAGACTTCGTCTCATGCTACCACTAGAGTGAAAGCACCGGCAGCATTCAAAAGTGACCAAAACATCAGCCAGGAAGCATAGGAACTGAGAAGTGGTCTGTGGTCCCCACCTGTAGAACCTCTCCTTTATTGGGGGTGTCTTGCTAATTGCCTATAATTTCCACCTGTTGTCTATTCCATTTGCACAACAGCATGTGAAATGTATTGTCAATCAGTGTTGCTTCCTAAGTGGACAGTTTGATTTCACAGAAGTATGATTGACTTGGAGTTACATTGTGTTGTTTAAGTGTTCTCTTTATTTTTTTGAGCAGTGTATTTAACATGTAATATCTAAGAATTTCACAACAGTACACACAAAACACACACATTTAAAGTAAAGGAATGGAATATTTGAAATATTTGGACGAGCAATGTCAGAGTGGCATAGACTAAAATACAGTAGAATAGAATATAGTATATACAGTGGGTATAAAAAGTCCCCACCCCCTTTCAAAATGTTCACCTTTTGTTGCCTGACAGTCTGAAATGAAAACACATAAAATCAGACTTCTTCCGGCTTTATTTACACACAGTAACCCAAAATATCCAAGTGAAAATTATTATTTAAAAAACTCTGAAAATGTATTAAAACAGTAAAATACCCTATTTGGATAAGTGAACACCCCCTGAGTTAATACTTGGTGGAACCACCTTTTGCTTGAATTACAGCCACGAGTCACTTTGAATGCATCTCTACTAACTTTGCACACCTAGACTGTGCAATATTTGCCCATTATTCCTTGCAGAATTGTTCAAGCTCAGTCAAATTGCATGGTGACTGCTCAAGGACTGCACGTCTTCAAGTCATTCCACAGATTCTCGATGAGATTTAGGTCGGGGCTCTGACTACACTAGGCCACTCAAGGACATTCACCTTCTTGTCCTTCAGCCACTGTACGGTTGCTTTAGCGGTGTGCTTTAGGTCATTGTCATGTTGAACCGTGAACAATCTTCCCATTTTCAACTTCCGGGCAGAGGGCAGCAGGTTCTCCTCAAGAATCTCTCTGTATTTTGCCCTGTCCATTTTCCCTTCTATCCTGACAAGTGCTCCAGTCTCTGCTGAAGAGAAACACCGCCACAACAGGATGCTGCCATCGCCGTACTTTACTGTAGGCATAGTGTTCTTTGGGTGGAAAGATGCATTGTTTTTTTGCCAGAAATATCGTTTTGCGTTCAGGCAAAAAAGTTAAATTTTGGTCTCATCTGACCTCAGCACCTTTTGCCACTTGGCCTCAGAATCTACAATCTGCTTTTTGGCAAAGCTCAAATGAGACTTGATATGGCTTTTTTTGAGGAGAGTTTTTTTTCTTGCCACCCTCCAGACAGGCCAGATTTGTGGAGTGCTTGTGGTATTATGGTCACATCCACACAATGACCAGTCTTTGCCATAAAGGCCTGAAGCTCTGTAGCTCCTTCAACGTCGACATTGGCTTCTTAGTAGCCTCTCTGATCCTCCTTGCCCGGTCATCCAGTTTGGAGGGATTGCCTGATCTATGCAGGGTCTGGGTGGTGCCATAAGCGTAACACTTCTTAATAATGGTCTTAACTATGCTCCGAGGCATAGACAAAGCTTTTGAAATCTTTTTATATCCATCCCCTGACTTGTGCCTTTCCACAACTTTATATCGTAGACCTTAGTGGATCCTTTGCTTTGAATTGCACTACTCAGCAGTGGAGTTCTCTATGAACAACTGCTTTTATTCTGAACTAATCAAAGTCACTACAATTGATCACAGATGGAAGCCAATTCGCTTGATTTGTGATCTGGAAGGTGGTTGGTTATACCTCAGCAAGTTTGCAATTACAATTCTAAGGGGGGTGGGGGGTGGGTTCACTTATCCAAACAGGGTACTTTACTGTTTTACTTTTAATACATTTTCAGAGTTTTACATTTTTTTATTTCAGAGTTATTTAAAAAAATATATATATATTATAATATATATTTTTTTTTACTTGTATATTGTGGGATAACGTGTGTAAATAAAGCCAGAAAAAGTCAGATTTGTATGTGTTTTCATTTCAGGCTGTAAGACAACAAAATGTGAACATTTTGAAAGGGGGTAGTGCCTTTCTATATCAATTGTACATATGAGATGAGTAGTGCAAAATATGTAAACATTATTAAAGTGACTAGTGTTTCAATTAATAAAGTGGCCAGTGATTTCAAGTCTGTGTATATAGGGCAGCAGCCTCTAAGGTGCTAGTGATGGCTATTTAACAGTCTGATGACCTTGAGATAGAAGCTGTTTTTGAGCTCTTCAGTAAGGACATTCTACTGCCAATGTTTGACTATGGAGATTGCGTGGATGTGAGGTCAATTTTACACACCAATCAGTAATGGGTGAGGCTGGAATAGCAGAATCCACTCATTTAAAGAGGTGTCCACATACTTTTGTATATATTGTATATTTCTTCATTAAACTACTTTTTAATGTCTAAAAATACCAACTTTGATGTTGGAGTGAACTGTCAGTTTAATGAGGATACTTCCATGAAGAAGAGGTTCTTGATTCTCAACATTTATTTACAAGTCTTCCATTAAATTGTACACAAGATGATGTGATACAAACTCAAAACTCAGAAATGTACTCCTATCATAACTTGAGATCTGTGCGTGTAACTGGAGTTTTTGAAAATCTTCCATTGACATCAATGGGCACTCAAATCAAGTTAGGATTCAGACCTCCATCTATTTCAATTTCTAGGGATGTCACATTATTACTGCACATGTTGTTAGCCAATGATTTATATACTAGATTACTATTTGGGGGGCTCTATTGAAGCCACCATGCCTCCATCTTGGCACTCCCTCACTGTAATTGTTTTTATTTTAGAAGCTATAGAAATGCATTTTTTTATTTATAAATTTGTTTTTGCCACATTTATTCTATTCTATTGCACACTTTTACATTGTATTATGTGAGCTAAACATACAAATACAATTAATATATTTCAACGTTTTCTTAAAGTATAAAAAAAAATTCAGATGACTGTTACTGTCCCAACAATAAACAAATATTTAAATACATGTCATTTTGTCCTTGAAACATTTAATTGAAATACTGTAGAATTCAATGTACTCTTGTGAAGGACTGCTCCTACTGCGGAGTGCCAAAATGGCTGACCGGTGGCTTCAAAGCCTGTCAATGGCCAATACATAGCAATTAGCAATCCAGGGCTTATATACATCATAACTGTAAACTCCCGATTCAAATATCTGACCAATTAAGGAACTCTTTGATTTTCATATTTGATTCAACATTCATCTTCAGCATTATACAATTGAGCAGTTGAACATGATGCAAAGCTAAACAATTGAGATATTTGTGCCAATGAAAAATCTGAATTTAACAAACTGAAACACAACACTGGTTGTGTTCATAACAGGGTCAAATATGATGACATCAGACACAATACAAAAATACTAGCAAGGTTGCCCAATATTTATGCACAAAATTTGTGGAATAAATACAATCGTATGAAATCACTCATTCCAGTCATTTTCATCCTATATAACATGCTACATTTCTGACAAACTATACAGTGTCTACAGAGGCTGTGACTTGGCTTTGCTTGTTGCTCATCTTTGTCAGATCTTGTTCTGCAGACAAGACTTTGCCTGGAAAAATAAATAAAGATGATCAGTTAAATAAACATCAATTTACCAAAGATGTTCATTAATATCGATCATATCAGATGGATTCTTATTTTCTTTATCAAGCATGTAATTATGTTTCATGTGGGCTTGTCTGGCTTTAGGTCCTGTGGGCTTGACCAGCCCTAAACATAAAGATCCTCACCCATAGTATGGAACTACTGTTGATTTTCCCAATAGTGAAATTGCTTGTTCATGCCAATATTATATATTCTGTTTGAACCCATTTACTGGTCATTTAGACTGAACATGTACAGGTGATTCAAGTCATAAATTCCTGCAATTTAACTCATTCCGCTGTGTTGTGTATTTTGAAAAGTTTGATGTATGTGTGTGCTCTGCTTCTATGTAATCTGCTGCAAACTAATTAAACCTCTGTACAGTACCAGGACATTTTTAATATTCAAAAAGTCAGTCAAAAGCTCTCTGTATATATATAATTATTACATTTTGACATAAATCATTGTAAAAGTCATTGTAGAACAGTTATGTGGTTGAATTGATATGTATTACTTACAATAGCAATATGTTATTTCTATGTCACAGGTCAATGATATTTTAAGCCTTATTTTAGAGTGACATAGAGTGACACAACCAATCCAGAACGGTCTTACATTGTGGGTCTCTTAAAACCACCAATCAGGACCTCTGGTGCGTTTAGGTACCTGTTGGTATGTGACCTCCACATCTTCCTGCTCAGGGGTTCACTATGTACATACCTAGAATGTACATAGTGTTCTTTCGTGGGTCATATTTAACTGAGGTTCAAAAAATCAGACTAATAAATCAATATTACATTATGGAAAAATGCAATTAGTATATTTGTATGTCTTACATTCAATATCATTTGTATCTATCTGGAGAGAGGCAGAAGGATTGGCTTCGATATGAGTCAGGAATTCCCACTTGACCACAAATCCATTGATAGCGTTTGTGTTGAAAACTAGGATAGTGTTTGCTATCACTGATCCTTTTCTGTAAAAGATAAGATTCAGAAAATGAAGAATGTTAAAGATGATACAGTATAATAACATATCCCCACCCAACCTTGACCAGGTGGAGGTGGGCATTAAACACGTCTTGTAAACCAGAAGATCACAGCCATTTTCAGCGTTTTTATTTTGTTTCAAAGTTTGATATGGCTGTTTAAAACACTACCCCAACCCACCAAAACGTAACCTTAAGGTTCTTTCGACATTGAAGCTGTAACTTTGACAAGCTTACATAGTTTAGATGAGGCAAGTCATTCTAATTCATAATTTCATGTTTCAGTCTGTCAAGGACAGAAATAAATGCATTGAGTTTATATTTTAGTTACACATCCTCTCAAAAGCTGATCTAAAGGATCCAGGTGACTTAGTCAAGCTTACTGTACCTGAAAGTCATTGTTGCAACGCCCTCATAAATGAATGCTGTTCCGCATGCAGGACACTTGTAGACATTAGCAAGCTGAAAAATACTCAATTATGTCACAATTTTCATCATTGTCATGAGACCATCACTTTTAGAGATAATTCCTGCTGTGATAATATTGTAAGTAAGTAAGTAAGCCTTTTCCGAGCCAGAACTGCACATAGGCCCGTGCAGTGGTATAGTTTATATAGTGGTGTTGTTTAAATCAAGGCTTGGTTCTCAATCTTACCAGTTGGCTGACCTCGTCATACATTTTCTTGTAGTCCTCAGAATTGGGATTCAATAGGGAGTCATTGAAGACCCGGTTGGTGATCTTCATGCCCAACTGAAATACCTTTTTTTTTGTGTTTTTGGAATTTCCGTAGTTGTATTTGGAGCCCATGGGGTAGAAGTTGTAGGAATTTTTGTAGTTGTATTTGGAGCCAATGGGGTAGAAGTTGTAGGAATTTTTGTAGTTGTATTTGGAGCCAATGGGGTAGAAGTTGTAGGAATTTTTGTAGTTGTATTTGGAGCCAATGGGGTGGAAGTTGTATGAATTTTTTTAGTTGTATTTGGAGCCAATGGGGTGGAAGTTGTATGAATTTTTGTAGTTGTATTTGGAGCCAATGGGGTAAAAGTTGTAGGAATTTTCAAAGTTGTAGTTAAAGCAAATGGGGTAGAAGTGGTAGGAATTTTCTTAGTTGTATTTGATGAAAATGGTGTGGGTTTTGTTGGGTTAGTAGTGGTTGCAGTCATATGAGTTGTATTTATTGTTGTAGTGAGTGTGGTGGGGTTGGTTATGGTTATATTTGGAACCACAACTGGTACTGGTGAAAGCAGAAAGTGGGAATTCACTCAAGTAAAAGATCATCAGAGTAATGAATCAATATTACATTATGGAAAAATACACTATTGGTATATTTGTATGTCTTACATTCAATATAATTTGTATTTATCTGGAGAAGGGCAGAAGGATTGGCTTTGACATATTCCAGGAATTCAAACATGACCACCCATCGATTGATAGCCTTTGTGTTGAAAACTATGATAGTGTTTGCTATCACTGATCCTTTTCTGTAAAAGATAAGAGTTTATATAGTGGTGTTGTTTAATTCAAGGCATAGTTCTCAATCTTACCAGTTGGCTGACCTCGTCATACATTTTCTTGTAGTCCTCAGAATTGGGATTCAATAGGGAGTCATTGAAGACCCGGTTGGTGATCTTCATGCCCAACTGGAAGACTGTTTTTGTTGTGGGGGTGGTGCTCATACCTGCTGGAGTGACTGAGAAGGGCACTGACAGGGAACCTGTGGCAAGCAAAAATATACACCTTATTCAAGTTAATCATTTAAGACTTTGAGTGCAACATGGACTTCTAAAGCTTTCATCTTGGGAATCAGAGGATTTTTTAGGTAGCCTAAAGTACTAACAGATGTAGGATCTTCATTTGAGCCAGTTTGCTATGGCAGGAAAATCATCTGCATCAACAGAAAATAAGAATTATGTGGATTATAATAAATGGACCATTTTTGTGGAGGTTGATACATTTTTCGTTAGGGCAAATCAAATCTGGCATGTTAAAGGGAAATTACTAACTTTAGAAGCCTTGTTAAACCAGGAAAATATACTACAAGTGTGCGTTTTCTGGTGTGCAGGAATTCTCAGAAACAAAAGAGTGATCAAATGAAGATCCTACATCTGTAGCACACACATAGAGCTGTTGGCTGTATAGTTTGAGATTCCAATGGATTCAAAGTCAGGTATAAATGAGTGTTAGGATTAGGAAAGTTTCCTCTCACGACCTTTACAAGCCAGAATGTTGAACACAATTATATTTGAACTTACTTTAAATGTTGTCCATGTAAAGTAAATTCAAATATCATTTAATTTAGCATTCTACCTTGTAGAGGTTGTCAGTGGTAACTTTCCTTATCCAAATGCTCATTTATGCCCGACGTAGAATTCAATGCAATTCAATATCGTGTCTTCAGGCTAGGTTTGAGAGTGTATATAAAAGTAATGCAGTGAGCAAATCTGGTGGTCCATTAGGAAACATAAGAATCATAATGGAGTATCAGCTACTCATAAAGGTGTGGTATTCATTTGCATTACTCTTTAGCTTTAGATTTACTCTATCCACATCAGACATCAATTGAAGTACCCCTCTCAAATGTGTTAACACTTAGATTGACTTTGCTAATTAGTTGTTGCAGGACACTCATGGAGTTCTGACTGTAGAGAATATTCTTGAGCGATTCCATAACTGTCATTATTATGCAAGCCATGTAGGGTTGGGACTTCAGTATGCAAGGACCATTGTCCTTTCAGCTCAAATGAGATAAACCAAAGTAGATTGAGTTGAATTTTGGATATATTTGAAAATATATCACAGAAAATAGGGCATCTTTTCCCACTCAAAAACAGCCGGGTACACCTGAATCAACGCAAATCCCCAGTTGGGCCAAATAATAGCCAGTCTACTTTGATATCCAATAGTCATTTCCTAGTCATCACAATATATATTTGTGCTTTGAGTTGGCTCTAGGGACACAATAATGTGATCTGCTGGTATTTCTGAGTGCCGGTAAGTGCCATTGAATACACAATCTTTGAAAATAGACCGTGAAGGAAGATGGTTTACTAAATCAAGCAGATATATTATTAATAACATTATAGGCCTACTATACAAAATGTGTACAGATAGATATACTTTTATATATCATACCCTAATATATAAAATAATATATATAGTGGTACAGTATATTGAAATTGATATCAGACAAACGTCTTACATAACCATAGTAGAAGGGACTGATTACTTCAAAATCAGTCTGTGAGACACTTAAACATCTCACAACATTCTATTTTCCCGTCATTTAAGTGCTACCCAAGTACCCATACAGTATGCACCAGGTTTTTGATACAGACTGCATTGTAAAATTAATATAATTTCTCAATACTATAAGGTATATGATGAATATCATATTATACATTCATATTTTATATGCATTCATATTATATATATTTCGCTGTTATATTTGGAGCCAATGAGGTGGAAGATGTTGGAATTTTCAGAGTTGTAGAAGGAGCCAACAGGGTGGAAGTTGTTGGAAATGTCGTTGTTGTAGTTGAAGACAATGGGATTGTTGGAATTTTGGTAGTTGTAGTTGGAGCCAATGTTGTGGAAGTTATTGGAATGTTCATTGTTGTATTTGTAGCCAACGGGGTGGTTGTTGGAATTTTCGCATTTATATTTGGAGCCAATTAGGTGGAAGTTGTAGGAATTTTCGTAGTTGTATTTGGAGCCAATGGGGTGAAAGTTATAAGGATTTTTGTAGTTGTATTCGGAGCCAATGGGGTAAAAGTTGTATGAATTTTTGTAGTTGTATTTGGAGCCAATGGGGTAGAAGTTGTTGGAATTGTCTTAGTTGTATTTGATGAAAATGGTGTGGGTTTTGTTGGGTTAGTAGCGGTTGCAGTCATATGAGTTGTATTTATTGTTGTAGTGAGTGTGGTGGGGTTGGTTATGGTTATATTTGGAACCACAACTGGTACTGGTGAAAACAGAAAGTGGGAAATCACTCAAGTAAAAAATCATCAGCGTAATGAATCAATATTACATTATGGAAAAATACAATATTAGTATATTTGTTCATGCCAATATTATATATTCTGTTTGAACCCATTTACTGGTCATTTAGACTGAACATGTACAGGTGATTCAAGTCATAAATTCCTGCAATGTGATTACCTGACTATTTCCTTTAACTCATTCCGCTGTGTTATGTATTTTAAAAAGTTTGATGTATGTGTGTGCTCTGCTTCTATGTAATCTGCTGCAAACTAATTAAACCTCTGTACAGTACCAGGACATTTTTAATATTCAAAAAGTCAGTCAAAAGCTCTCTGTATATATATAATTATTACATTTTGACATTAATCATTGTAAAAGTAATTGTAGAACAGTTATGTGGTTGAATTGATATGTATTACTTACAATAGCAATATGTTATTTCTATGTCACAGGTCAATGATATTTTAAGCCTTATTTTAGAGTGACATAGAGTGACACAACCAATCCAGAACGGTCTTACATTGTGGGTCTCTTAAAACCACCAATCAGGACCTCTGGTGGGTTTAGGTACCTGTTGGTATGTGACCTCCACATCTTCCTGCTCAGGGGTTCACTATGTACATACCTAGAATGTACATAGTGTTCCTTCGTGGGTCATATTTAACTGAGGTTCAAAAAATCAGACTAACGAATCAATATTACATTATGGAAAAATGCAATTAGTATATTTGTATGTCTTACTTTCAATATAACTTGTATCTATCTGGAGAGAGGCAGAAGGATTGGCTTCGATATGAGTCAGGAATTCCCACTTGACCACAAATCCATTGATAGCGTTTGTGTTGAAAACTAGGATAGTGTTTGCTATCACTGATCCTTTTCTGTAAAAGATAAGATTCAGAAAATGAAGAATGTTAAAGATGATACAGTATAATAACATATCCCCACCCAACCTTGACCAGGTGGAGGTGGGCATTAAACACGTCTTGTAAACCAGAAGATCACAGCCATTTTCAGCGTTTTTTTGTTTCAAAGTTTGATATGGCTGTTTCAAACACTACCACAACCCACCAAAACGTAAAATTAAGGTTCTTTCGACATTGAAGCTATAATTTTGACAAGCTTACATAGTTTAGATGAGGCAAGTCATTCTAATTCATAATTTCATGTTTCAGTCTGTCAAGGACAGAAATAAATGCAGTGAGTTTATACTTTAGTTACACATCCTCTCAAAGCTGATCTAAAGGATCCAGGTGACTTAGTCAAGCTTACTGTACCTGAAAGTCATTGTTGCAACGCCCTCATAAATGTGTGCTGTTGGGCATGCAGGACACTTGTAGACATTAGCAAGCTGAAAAATACTCAATTATGTCACAATTTTCATCATTGTCATGAGACCATCACTTTTAGAGACAATTCCTGCTGTGATAATATTGTAAGTACGTAAGTAAGCCTTTTCCGAGCCAGAACGGCACATAGGCCCGTGCAGTGGTATAGTTTATATAGTGGTGTTGTTTAAATCAAGGCATGGTTCTCAATCTTACCAGTTGGCTGACCTCGTCATACATTTTCTTGTAGTCCTCGGAATTGGGATTCAATAGGGAGTCATTGAAGACCCGGTTGGTGATCTTTATGCCCAACTGGTATTCAATTTTCTTTGTTGGGGTGGTGCTCATACCTGCTGGAGCAAAAATATACACCTTACTCAAGTGGATAATTTAAGACTTTGAGTGCAACATGGACTTCTAAAGCTTTCATCTTGGGAATCAGAGGATTTTTGAGGTAGCCTAAAGTACTAACAGATGTAGGATCTTCATTTGAGCCAGTTTGCTATGGCAGGAAAATCATCTGCACCAACAGGAAATAAGAATTATGTGGATTATAAATGGACCATTTTTTTGGAGGTTGATACATTTTTCGTTAGGGCAAATCAAATCTGGCATGTTAAAGGGAAATTACTAACTTTAGAAGCCTTTTTAAACCAGGAAAATATACTACTAGTGTGCATTTCCTGCTTGCAGGGAAATTCTCAGTAACAAAAGAGTGATCAAATGAAGATCCTACATCTATAGCACACACATAGAGCTTTTGGCCGTATAGTTTGAGATTCCAACATCGGATATAAATGAGTGTTAAGATCAGGAAAGTTTCCTCTCATGACTTTTACAAGCCAGAATGTTGAAAATAATTATATTTGAACTTACTTTACCTGTTGTCCGTGTAAAGTAAATTCAAATCTCATTTTATTTAACATTCTGGCTTGTAGAGGTTGCCAGTGAAACTTTCCTTATTCATTTATGCCCGACGTAGAATTCAATGCAATTCAATATCGGGTCTTCAGGCTAGGTTTGAGAGTGGAAATAAAAGTAATGCAGTGAGCAAATCTAGTGGCCCATTAGGAAACATAAGAATCATAATGGAGTATCAACTACTCATAAAGGTGTGGTATTAATTTGGATTACTCTTTAGCTTTAGATTTACTCTATCCACATCAGACATCAATTGAAGTACCCCTCTCAAATGTGTTAACACTTAGATTGACTTTGCTAATTAGTTGTTGCAGGACACTCATGGAGTTCTGACTGTAGAGAATACTCTTGAGCGATTCCATAACTGTCATTATTATGCAAGCCATGTAGGGTTGGGACTTCAGTATGCAAGGACCATTGTCCTTTTAGCTCAAATGAGATAAACCAAAGTAGATTGAGTTGAATTATGGATATATTTCAGGCATCTTTTCCCACTCAAAATCAGCCGGGTACACCTGAACCAACTTAAAGACAATCACCAGTTTGGCCAAATAATACTTTGATATCTAACAGTAATTTCATAGTCATTGCATTATATATTTGTGCTTTGAGTTGGCTCTAGGGACACAATATTTTGATCTGCTGGTCTTTTTAAGTGCCGGCAAGTGCCTTTGAATACACAATCTTTGAAAATAGACAGTGAAGGAAGATGGTTTACTGAATCAAGCATATATAATATTAATAAAATAATATATATATATAGTATAAATAATAAATATATAGTGGTACAGTATATTGAAATTGATATCAGACCAACGTCTTATATAACCATAATTGAAGGGATTGATTACTTCAAAGTCAGTCTGCAAGACACTTAAACATCTCACAAAATGTGATTTTCCTGTCATTTAAGTACTACCCAAGAACCCATACAGTATGCATCAGGTGTTTGATAAAGATTGCATTGTAAAATTGACATAATTTCTTAATACTGTAAGGTATATGAGTTATATAATATTATACATTCATATTATATATATATATATAATATGAAAATATATACATTATATATATATATATAAAAAATATGATAATATATACATTACGTAATAGTTAAAACTCCTCAAACTTCAAGCCTCAGAAACGTTTCTCCTTCCTTTTTCCATAAAGCAACAATAATGTTGTACCTACTTAACTGGATGCATTTTCTTACCTGAGATGGCAAATATTAAGATGCATTGTGTAATCCTCAAAAGGTTAGTTGAAGGTAGTACCATCTTGATGGCTAAAATCTGGCTATTTAAACAAATTCAACCAAATATATGATACAAATGATTTAACTTCTCAAGTGTGGAGTTTTCAACGATGAGATGTAGTTTGTCATCTGCAGGGTGAGGTACCAGTCTTTTATCTGGGGCCACCTACGTCAGGTGTGACTCGACAGGAGCTGCGTGGGTCTGAGGCTGGGCCGTGCTAAAAAAATTGTGAGACGTGAATCACAGCTCAACTCTGATTGCTTCGGTGATTCATGAGCTGAACCCATGTGGATCTGAAAAAACTGAATATCTTTATTTGGGCGAGGGTTCATGTCCTGACACTTGTGTAAAGCATTGGCTGGGCTGCATTAATTTAATAATGCAATGGGAAATGGCTTAATAGTTGTATTAGATCCCGGATAACACTATTAAATACAATTTTAGACTGAAGAGAGAGGAAGGAATACAGTTGAGACTTGAGAGGGCTAACCAAATGGAAGTTTTTCCAATACACTGTACTCTGACTTTGTATTTTATCAGACTAAATCAGCATTCTCATTAGATCGATCAAAAAGCTATTTTATAATGAATTTAAACTTATTGATAACTCAATTTCAAATTTCATCATTGATGAGGACCTGTTTATACACGAACAAAACATCACCTTGACTTTAACTTTTTGACTAACCTATTCCTACAGTCGTGCTTCAAAAAGGAGGGTGTGTCAAAGGAGGACACGAAGAAGATTGTTTGACGTATGTAGCTTGGCTTTTTAATCCATGTATAATAGGTTGTATTTGATGTCGCACAGCCTTGGAGTAGGGAACACATTTGCTTACTATTATTAAGTCCTTGTATCCAACCAAAAGACTTGTCATGTTGGAACAATTAACACACTGTTGTGGAATGGCAAACACTGTGAGATGCGACTTATCAGCCACAAATAAAACTATGAATAAGACCAGGGTTGGGCAGTAACTGATTACATGTAATCAGATTTTTTTTTTAAACAAACTAATGTTACCTAACCAGAAAAAGTATTGTAATCAGATTCCAGACACTTAAAAAAATGAAATACTTGGATTACTTTTAAATTCAGAAAGGATGTTTGCAGAAAAAAATACATTGACATTTTTGTTTTCGCAATGACATTCAATTCAGCATTGGAAATGGTTGTTCCACCTGGCCACAAGTCAGAGACCACAATGATAAAACACCAAACGTGTTTGATGGATAATTTTTGTCTTCTTCTAATTCATCTTAAAGGCGCAAGTAATCCAAAAGTAACTGAAAGTAATCATATGTTACTGAGTTGGGTTAATCCAAAAGTTACATTACTGATTACAATTTTAGACAGGTAACTAGTAACTTTAACAGATTACTTTCACAAAGTAATTTACCCCACCATGCATAAGACTCATGATGTAGGCTATATATACTGCACCTAGGCTATGACTGAGCTGCCCGACTAACAATCCAACACAACACAAATAATCAACAACATGAGGTACAGTACCTGTTATCTTGCATTTTCTTCCATGGCCACAACATTTTTCAAGGCTGGGATTATCTTCACCAATGTATGACCAAATTAACATCATATCACATACAGGCTGGTGAGACATTGGGTGCAGAATTTCTGTGGATTTTCAACTATAAAAAATGAAAATGTTTGCACTCTGGCTGCCTGCAATCTGTTGGCTATCTGTATGTGGTTAGTGCCACCCAGCGGTATAATGATTAATATTTGACCTAATTATGCCTTGTCTGCTATTTACCTAAACCGTGGTCATTGAAGTGCCAGCTACAGGGTTTCAGTGTTTTTTTATGGAAGAGCAACATTAACTAATCAATCATGATGTTATTTGACATCTATCCTGCTTTCCGCAGATGTTAAATGTTATCTGCAATAAATGTCACATTTTGACTTCAATGATCAAGAACCCCGAAAAAGGTTGAGTTTAGGTAAAAAATAAATGTAAAAAAGACTGAAACAAAACACTACACATCATGCCTAGGTTTTGTATGGATATCAGGATGCAAACCTTCATTTCAACATTTGACCTCTACCCTATGCTGCTTAGAATGGATGATCTTATTAAGCTTATTGTGCACTGCTAAGTACCTCACCCGACCTCTGTAAGGGGTATTGGCAAGTGCCATTGTTAAAGGCAACTAACCAGGAGTCATCAGCCTTCCACACAACATTTGACAACATCAAACATCATATGAACTGTCACTGACTACCTCCCAAATGCCTCTCAGACCACAAAAAATGTAAACTGAGGAACAAGCAGTCTATAGTTCAACACAATCAAACCATGATTCAACCACAACTCAATAAACAAAAATGTTTAAAATCCTTCCTGTCCTTATACCACTCATACTCCCAGTCTGTGTCTCTTACATCTAATAGTGCCAATCTCTCCACTGAATATCTGGGGCCAGTCAGTCTGCAGGGTCACAACAGCATTGGGTTGGTCTGTACAAACGCAACATGCACAATAAACTCAGTTTTAAAATTCTGAATGTATTAATTGAAACTCATGGCAAAAAAGTTTGAAGTTAGAATAAGAACTGTAAATGGATCATGTGTAGACTATACAATACAATTCACTAAAATGAATTATCCATTCATGTTTGGGTGGGAAATATTGTTTCTTTCAGACTCACCAGTAATGTTTATCTGGATTGGATCACTGTACAGGGTGTAGTAGGCAGGGTCCGCAAGGCTCTCCAGAGGGTAGTACGGTCTGCACAACGCATCACCGGGGGCAAACTACCTGCCCTCCAGGACACATACAGCACCCGATGTCACAGAAAGGCCAAAAATCACTTTTCCAACTTCTTTGATGGGGTTTTAACGGTGGTTGGCATCCAATGTTAATGGTGCATTACCGCCACCAGCTGGACGGGGCATTGAACGAGAAAATAAAAAATCCATTGTGGGAAAGACAAAAAAATACAATATACAAAAATAGACACGTCAACAAACAAAAACCCATCCCACTTCTTAGATCACAGTCCATTCCAAAATACATGCCTACACAGGCTCGGGGGCCTGTGAGGGTGGAATATTCACCGACAGGATTTCTTGCTAGGCCTCGGCTGTGAAATTCCGAAACCCCGAAGAAAGGTTCAGCTGCATTCACACTAATTCCAATTCTCTCAGACCTTTCCGCTTGTGCTGTAAAGTTTATGACTATTGCAGTAAGTAATACAAAGTCCACCTTTTTAACATTTCACAATCCCTCCTTTGATGAGAAACTTTCACTGGTTGTGATGGCTCTACTACCATTGTTTCTTCCCCGTCACTCGTTACTTCCACTCTGCTCACAGCCTCCAGATAAAACCTCAGTTCACCCTAACAGGGCACTCCAGGAATTTGGGCGCATATTTGCCTCCACAATTGCAGCACTTCACTTCATCTGGCATACGATACTCTTCCCTTCTGCACACACTTGACAAATGACCAAATCTTTCGTATTTATGACACTAAAGGGGCTTGTGCACAAAAGCTCTTACAGAGTATCTCATGAATCCTAACTTTATATTAGAAGGGGGAGACTCTTCATCAAAGAACAGTAGTATAGATGAAGTTAATATCTTTTCTCCATCCACCATACTGGTCAGTCGACGTGCGCCAACCACTCCATCTATGTCTTCAGTTATATCCTCGACCTTTACCTCTTGTGTCACCCCAGAAATTGTCCCATTGATAGGTGCCCTCAGTGGCAATGTTAGTATGTAATCTTGGTGGGGCAAACTCAACAATTTATTTGTTATGCATGCCAGCAAAGCCACTACACAACAGAACACTAAATAATACATTAATTGCACTATAACGGTGACAAACGGTGCCCACAAACTGTTAGGACCTACATAAAGCTGTCGCAACAGCAGAGCTTTCTTTTCAGCACCATGGAGTCCTTACCACTGCTCCACCTGGCTATCAGCGGAGCCTTGTCTGGAAGCCAAACAGTTCATTCAGCCTCATTTGCTGTCTTTAAAAAAAACATAGCTAATATGGCTGAATTGCTTAAACAAATGTGGTTTCTACTGACAATTGAGATGTACGAACTATGGTATAAGGGAACCATGAGCAGATAAGAGGCAATCCATAATATAGATTAAGACATTCATGAGCGAGCTAAGACGGACGTAGTCAATATAACCATTTGTTCAGCACTTTTGAAATGTACAACGACAGAATTCAGAACATGGTCCGTTCTTACGGTATTGTCCCTGTACACCAAGTCAGAACCTTAGGATAAATGAAGGGGGCATATAATCAGAATATGAAAGCTCTTACAATATTTGATGATGACATTTCTCTAAAACAGTTACAATATTCGATGATGACATTTCTCTAAAACAGGCACCACCAAGTCAGAACAGTAGGCTAAGTTATGAGGGTGAAAGGGACCAAATTATTAGGGTGAGGCACATGGGCTACAAACAGCTTACAACACAACATACACTTGTGTCATGAAACTTTGCCATCAAAAACTGGCATTCTCTTGACTTCTGGTGCTTTCAAGACAACTGGGAACTCTGGAAAAAAAATAAGGTTGAATCATGAAGTCAGTGATCTTCAGGTCGGAGCTCTAGAAAGAGGCCAGAGTTCCCTACTTGTAATTCCAAGTTGGATGACCGTTCAAAATGTATTTTCCCAGTCGGAGCTCGTTTGTTTCAAGTCTGAGATTTTCCAGTTGTTTTGAACGTGGCAGAAGTAATGCTAGACAGCATGGCAAATGTCTTAAACCTTTTTCTGACCCATGGTGTTGCGTGTGAATGGTTATCCTTTTAAACTTGGAAAAGAGAAACTTAAACCCGGACTTGGACCTCACACCCTCTCCACTGAATAGCAGACAGGGGAAGCAAAATAATGCTTGCTTTGCAATGCTTGTAGTTAGCCACTAATTCCTTCCAATTTTCCAACTTGTTCTGTAATGTTTATGTCCAATGACCGATGAGCACCGATACGTTTTATCTATAACTTCTCTTCATAAGGGTTGAAAAGGATTAGCCAGTAGATTGTCGACGTGATTCATGATGATGACTGCTTGTCTAGCTAAGATTTTGAAAGTATGATGTTGACATCATCAGTCCAATCACTTCTAATGTAAATCTAAGGCAGTGTCCAAGGGGGCTTAAACTTCCTAGCTCGCCCTGTAGATTCTGCGGTGACGTAGTGTCTCCATGAGTGACAGAACACTGAGCCAATCATGGCTCAACTAGAGAAGATTACTAATGCCTAAGCTCTGTATTTTCCACTGGCTGCACCTCCACCACAGAAAGCACTGAGCTAGGCTGAGACACCTGCATTTTGGAGCTGCCTTAATCAAGAAAGCAAATAAGCTTTATTAACTCATAAACATTTTTTTACATTGTTTGCAAGCTGATGTGTAACACGTATTAATGCCAAGATAACATGCAAAACAGGCAACAACAACAAAATGTTTTGTTTTTTTGCTAACCAGGTGGGGCTCAAAACAGGTGGGGCTCTGCCCTGCATGACGGCTTAAAACATATGTAGCGTAATGTTTATGTATTTCTCCCATGTTTTATCCAGGTAATATTTTAGGTCCTTTCTCAGGTTGATACCCTTTTCTTAATGGTTTTGATTTTAATTTTCTGTAAATTCTTTATTCGCAGACACACAAAAAATCTAAATAAGACCACTTCTTGTGACTCTCACCGACTCCACACTTTCCTCCAACACATTCCAGATTTTCCTCTAGATGTTCAAAGGATTTCCCAGGTATCATTGGTCCAAAACTCTCACTCCGACTAAAAACGAGTTGGCAGTTTCCTACTTTCTGTAATGAATACTCAGGGAGAAAAAGGTGTAGATTCATGCCCATCGTCGCATAAATAATTTCCCTTCAACATAATGCGACAGAGGATGAGGACTGAGGTGACTAGCTAGTGGTCTGACATTAGTTGCCTTTTGCTGAATGAACAGAATGCACACCCACTCATGACATGTTAGTTAGCTAGCTAACATCATTGTGTGCTTCTGACAACTGAACCAACAAGCCCCGGCTCCGTTCATCTTTCCCCCGGTCCAGACTAGTCTCCCAGTCCCTGCCACTGAAATTACCTCCACCATGTTTCACCATAGGGATGGTGCCATGTTTCCTCCAGACGTGACGCTTGGCATTCAGGCCAAAGAATTCAATCTTGGTTTCATCAGAACAGAGAATCTTGTTTCTTTAGGTGCCTTTTGACAAACTCCAAGCGGGCTGTGATGTGCCTTTTACAGAGGAGTGGCTTCCGTCTGGCCACTCTACCATATAGGTCTGATTGGTGGAGTGCTGCAGAGATGGTTGTCCTTCTGGAAAGATTTCTCATCTACCACAGAGGAACTCTAGAGCTCTGTCAGAGTGACCATCGGGTTCTCGGTTACCTACCTGACAAAGGCCTTTCTCCCCCGATTTCTCAGTTTGGCCGGGCGGCCAGCTTTAGGAAGAGTCTTGTTGGTTCTAAACTTCTTCAATTTAAGAATGATGGAGGCCACCGTGTTCTTGGGGACCTCCAAGGCTGCAGACATTTTTTAGTACCCTTCCCCACATCTGAGCCTCGACACAATCCTGTCTCAGAGCTCTACGGACAATTCCTTCGACCTCATGGCTTCGTTTTTGCACTGACAACTGTGGGACCTTATATAGACAGGTGTGTGCCTTTCCAAATCATGTCCAATCAATTGCATTTACCACAGGTGTCGATCTCCAAGGCATTCCTAACCGATCGCCAAACAACAATAGCCTTGTGTTCCTATTTTTTTCTATTTGTCTTCGGCTGTTTGTAGTAGGTGCACCCAATTCAGCTGCCCTGCACGCCGCTTTGACAAACTTTTGCCATTTTGAACCATTTCATGTGTCTAAAAGGTACAAACTCTGTTTTCCTGGTCCAGAGAGCAAATCAAGTGCACTATAGGCCTACCGTTGGCCAATCAGATGGCTCAGATAACCATGTCTGCAGTAACGTAGCAGACATAAAAGAAAGCTACAGCAAAGTTTATACTGTGAGATTTCAAAATGCTTAAAATCATGACTAGAGAGACTGTCAACGAATGCAGCAAATAGATGCGGTTTTTATGAGTGAGTTCATTCAGCACTGTCAACACCTTGTATTCAACACTTCTATAAGCCATAAAATGCACGTTCTTCCTATTTCCACCCAGTGCTACAACAAGCACTGCAGTAGTAATGAATGAGTAGGAAAGTTTATCTATAGGCTTGCATTGTTATTATTAGCGGCTTGGGTCTTTTTTAATATCGAGGAATATTTCACTTTCACTGTTCATATGACTAAAAAACATGAATTTGTGCATGCGGCACAAATTATGCGGTGTGACTTGAGTTTCAAAATCATCTTGAAGATGTGTTCTTTTTGGTCAGTGTATGTGGAGGAAAGGGAGAGCGGAGGATGTTGAGAGGCAGACCCTCAGTCTACTGCCATCTCCCTCCACTGAGACTGACCATCAGATGCAGGCACCATCAGCCCAGTAAAAAACAAATAAAAAGCAAATGATTTAAATGTATGCTCACTCAGCTGTGTTTCACAAATAATACAACAATGGATCTGTTACTGATGTGTTCATATAGCCTACCTCAAATTCTGAAATATATACACTGCTCAAAAAAATAAAGGGAACACTTAAACAACACAATGTAACTCCAAGTCATTCACACTTCTGTGAAATCAAACTGTCCACTTAAGAAGCAACACTGATTGACAATCAATTTCACATGCTGTTGTGCAAATGGAATAGACAACAGGTGGAAATGATAGGCAATTGCAAGACACCCCCAATAAAGGAGTGGTTCTGCAGGTGGTGACCACAGACCCCTTCTCAGTTCCTATGCTTCCTGGCTGATGTTTTGGTCACTTTTGAATGCTGGCGGTGCTTTCACTCTAGTGGTAGCATGAGACGGAGTCTACAACCCACACAAGTGGCTCAGGTAGTGCAGCTCATCCAGGATGGCACATCAATGCGAGCTGTTGCAAGAAGGTTTGCTGTGTCTGTCAGCGTAGTGTCCAGAGCATGGAGGCGCTACCAGGAGACAGGCCAGTACATCAGGAGACGTGGAGGAGGCCGTAGGAGGGCAACAGCCCAGCAGCAGGACCGCTACCTCCGCCTTTGTGCAAGGAGGAGCAGGAGGAGCACTGCCAGAGCCCTGCAAAATGACCTCCAGCAGGCCACAAATGTGCATGTGTCTGCTCAAACGGTCAGAAACAAACTCCATGAGGCTGGTATGAGGGCCCGACATCCACAGGTGGGGGTTGTGCTTACAGCCCAATACCGTGCAGGACGTTTGGCATTTGCCAGAGAACACCAAGATTGGCAAATTTGCCACTGGCGCCCTGTGCTCTTCACAGATGAAGCAGGTTCACACTGAGCACATGTGACAGACGTGACAGAGTCTGGAGACGCTGTGGAGAACGTTCTGCTGACTGCAACATCCTCCAGCATGACCGGTTTGGCGGTGGGTCAGTCATGGTGTGGGGTGGCATTTCTTTGGGGGGCCGCACAGCCCTCCATGTGCTCGCCAGAGGTAGCCTGACTGCCATTAGGTACTGAGATGAGATCCTCAGACCCCTTGTGAGACCATATGCTGGTGCGGTTGGCCCTGGGTTCCTCCTAATGCAAGACAATGCTAGACCTCATGTGGCTGGAGTGTGTCAGCAGTTCCTGCAAGAGGAAGGCATTGATGCTATGGACTGGCCCGCCCATTCCCCAGACCTGAATCCAATTGAGCACATCTGGGACATTATGTCTCGCTCCATCCACCAACGCCACGTTGCACCACAGACTGTCCAGGAGTTGGCGGATGCTTTAGTCCAGGTCTGGGAGGAGATCCCTCAGGAGACCATCCGCCACCTCATCAGGAGCATGCCCAGGCATTGTAGGGAGGTCATACAGGCACATGGAGGCCACACACACTACTGAGCCTCATTTTGACTTGTTTTAAGGACATTACATCAAAGTTGGATCAGCCTGTAGTGTGGTTTTCCACTTTAATTTTGAGTGTGACTCCAAATCCAGACCTCCATGGGTTGATAAATTGGATTTCCATTGATTATTTTTGTGTGATTTTGTTGTCAGCACATTCAACTATGTAAAGAAAAAAGTATTTAATAAGATTATTTCATTCATTCAGATCTAGGATGTGTTATTTTAGTGTTCCCTTTATTTTTTTGAGCAGTATATTTTTTTAAATGGCCCGAACCACAATGCATTGGCAGGGCAATTCAAGCAAAGCCAATACACGTTGATAATGCATTGGGCCTATAGCTTACTGAACAAACCTCATTGCTACAGTACTGTTAATGTTAATGTTTTCATTGGTTAATGCTTGCATTTTATAAGTCATGTAAAAAAAATATCTTAGTGGTAGATCTCAGCTTGCATTTTGACTCAAAGTGATCTTGACTCAGAAAAGATTGGTGACCACTGTTCTAGGGTTTTCCCTGTTAACGCTATCAACGTTTCCCTTTACTGTGGCAATCGTGATCGAATCAACACAATATTAACCACTTTCAATGCAACATGCCGAAACAAAACAAACTATGTAAGAAATGTTCGTTGTAGGCAGAATGCATCTATTGCATTGACATATGATACTCAGCCCGTACTCTACACAGACCAGTGCGGCATAAACAATCAGAGCTGCAGTAGGCCTATATGCAAATAGACCATTGCCATATATGGATCTGTGCCATTTACTTTGAACTGGACTGTGTTTATAGCATGAGCAGTCGTGAATAGATGCACTTCGTTTGAGATCAAAGCGAGAGCTGCATGTAGCCACGTGCACATTTTGTTTATATCCTTTGCTAGTTAGTGAGTTATCAGCCCAGTTATAGATCATTTGTAGTCAGAAATAGGGGTGTGATTGCTTCCTACAAGAGCACAAAATGTGTACATTTCTAGACATCTTTGAAAAGCGAGTCAGGTACAAAGTCAGGTAAAGTGTCATAACAACAGCTGCATGTTCATTAAATGTTTATGGTTCATTGAACAAGCATGGGAAACAGCGTTTAAACCCTTTAAAATGAAGATCTGTGAAGTTATTTGGATTTTTACGAATTATCTTTGAAAGACAGGGTCATGAAAAAGGGACGTTTCTTTTTTGCTGAATTTTTATATATACACACACAGTACCAGTCAAACATTTGGACACACCTACTCATTCAAGGTTTTTTTTATTTTTATTATCTTCTACATTGTAGAATAATAGTGAAGACATCAGGTGTGGCTGAAATCACTCATTTGATGGGGTGTTCAAATACTCTTGTATGTATAGTGTATGTCCATTGGATCTCAAGTCTAAGGAATTAATAACCACTTGGCCATCCTGGTTGCTATATCTGTTTTGAGAAACAAGTAGCTGCAGAGGACATAACCAAATGGGAACCATAGAGAAAGCAGTATAGGATGGACTTTACAGGGAGTTTAGGAACCAGGAGTGGAGTTCAAACACACAAGGATATCCATTCATTGGATCTTGAGACCAACGCCTTTTCACTCTGCCAACCTGGTTCTGGGTGTGCTGAACTTGAGAAATGTATTTTAGCATATGATCAAAGACTATTGCAAGAGCGCAAACGCTTGCACGTTGACATTTATTGTCATTAATCTTATCCTGGAGGCAGAACTGAGCAATTCCCTGACAGATAGGCCAGCTGCAATTGACTATATTGTAAAACTTCATGAAAACAAAAATGAGGTATTACAGATCTACAGATACACTATCCAAATAAAGAGTTGCCAAATGTAGATTATATTACTCAATCACGATTGACTTTATTTAGTTACAAATTTCAAAAATAACTATGTTGACGACCACAGAACATTGCATATATCTACTGGTTCTCTGACTAAAACATTATGTGCAGTATTTGTGAAGATGACACACATTAGTGGGTTAAAGTTGTGTAATGATGGCGCAGTACAGAGCTTGGAGAATTGCCAAAATCGACTGCGGTCCTGATGTTGCGTTTTTTTTGACAGGGGCTGATGTCTAATTGACTTCAACTGTTACAACAGCGCCCTCTACAATGGCAGTCTGTCTTTAACCAGGTCAGGCCAACCCTCCTCCTGGTGAACGACCCTCCTCCTGGAGAACGATTCTCCTTCTGGAGAACGGCCCTCCTCCTGGAGAACGACCCTCCTCCTGGAGAACGACCCTCCTCCTGGAGAACGACCATCCTCCTGGAGAACGACCCTTCTGCAGGCTTTCGCTCCAACCCTGATCCAGCACACCTGAAAAGGCTTACAGCCCTACAATGGCAATTTTCTAGAATAGAACACACATGATTTATTTTGTTGAATCAGTTATTTTCATCGCTGTATAGGTGTGTAAACTGACCTGTGAGTCATCTGTTTTATTCTGTTGTGTGTACTCCCATAGCTCATCCTGTCTGGGTCGGTCCATGTCCACGCGGGCAGGAAGCCTTCTATCTTGTGGGTGGGTATAATGCAATTTGCTGCCTTTTGCAACAGTATGCACTGAACAACACATTATCCCGAAATGGTGCACACAATTCTTTGAGGTATGTTTGCTCCTGGTGTGTTGTTCAGTGTCCACGGATCTTTGATCGTGATGTAGGCAATTATAAGAAATCATACATATCAAAAACCCTAACTTTCAATGTATAGTGTTTTCTGTCAATCTTAGTGTATTCAGTGTATTGGTGTACCCTCTCTCCAGGTGAAATGTACCCTGGTGCTGCACTTGATTAGTGCTGCCTTCTCCACACCTACTCTGGGCCTGAAATTCAAAACACCTGCCTTACCGTCAGGACTCCTACCACTGAATACTGCCGGAGACTGGAGCTGCATGCCGTGGTAACCAGTCATTCTAACAGTATGCCTTGAATTATTACATACATTTGCATTTAAAAAATATTACACCCCATTTGCATATAAAAAACATTGTGTATAAAATAATTACATAATTTTAGGAATAAACAATGAAAGTGCAGGCTGAATTTTTATGTAGTCTTTATGGTTGAGTCAACCCTCTTGGTCATCTGTCGTGGAAATTCAGTACTGAATTTTTATTTAATCATCTTTATTTTATATCGATTAATTATTGCAATAATGAGACCGTCATCCCACCAGTCTTGACTGACTGTTAGTCTGAGAGTCTAGCCTTTACAGACGATGCACAGTTTTTATATAGCTGATACCAAGATTGCTTAGTCAGTCACTTCTAACCTTCCCTTAAGCCGCCTTGGTTATCTACACAGGATGGTCTTTTACTTAGTTTACCAGATGCCAGGAAGATGAGACAATGAGGCATTGTTCTTAACTCTTCCAGGCTCTCTCTGTCTCGAGTCACACACCACATCTTGTCTATAGAATACTAGCTTTTAGTTTTTTTATCACCAACAAGTCAATTGTCAGCTTCAAGCTATCTCTAGTAGAACCCATGTCCTCAACCCCCAGACTAGCTGCAGGGTGCTAGAGTGGAGACCATAAAACACAGCATTAGCAGGACAGAAATATCTTACTGTTCGATTAGTAAATAATTGTTACATAGCCAACAAATAAGGTGAAAACTGTTAGGGGTGTGTATGGGAGGCGAAGTCAGGTGCAGGAGAGCAGACTGTAGTAAACAGGCGCACTTTAATTCCGGTCCAAAAATGACAGCACATAAGAACACTAACGTGCCAAAAACACGGTGTAACGGCGGTCGTCAGGAATGGACCAAGGCGCAGCGGGTTGAGTGCTCATAATTAACTTTAATGGAACACTTACACAAACAAAACAAAACGATGGACGATGAATACAGACTTGAAGGCACAAGACAGCAATTCAAGTGACCACCTCCCACAAAAACAAACACACCCTAATATATAGGACTCTCAATCAAAGGCAACTAGACAACACCTGCCTTCAATTGAGAGTCCACACCCCAATTAACTAAACATAGAAACAGACTAACTAGAAAGAACATAGAAATAGACTAACATAGAGCAGTGACCAAAAAAACCCCGGAATACATAAATCAACTACCCTCTACATAATACACACACCCCGAACCACATAAACCAAATACCCTCTGCCACGTCCTGACCAGCCTACACTAACAAAATAACCCTCATACTGGTCAGAACGTGACACACGGAACATAGCAAAAGTATAGTGCCTGACAATATCCACATAACAATAAACAATTACACACAAAGACATGGAGGGGAACAGAGGACTAAATACATGCAGTGAATATGGAATGAAAACCAGGTGTGTATGGAACAAGACAAAACAAATGGATATATGAGAAATGGAGCGGCGATGGCTAGAAAGCCGGTGACATCAATCGCCGAATGCCGCCCGAACAAGGAGACGAGCCGACTTTGGTGGAAGTCATGACAAATACATAATTTTTCCCTCACACATCTTGACACATTCCCCTCTTGAGAGTTCCTGTGGACAGAAGACAGACAATGAGAGTTACAATGTAAAATTCCCCAAATCATTTCCTGAATTTCACATGATTTTAAGCTAGTTCTTTGAAGTCTTGTCAGTGTAAAAAATGTGTTCACAATTCATTTATTCTGACAAATGTTTTGAAAGATCATTCTTAGCATTGTTGGTTTGAAATGCAACTGCCCACATTTGTATCAGTTGTTAATATGCATTTTATGAAACAATGTTTGCTCAGGACTGGGGTTGCAAAATTCCTGGAACATTGAATAAATTCCATGGTTTTCCAGAATTCCTGGTCGGAGGATTCCAGATTTCCTGCTTATTCCCTCCTGATTCCGGGAACCCTCCAACCGGGATTTTGGAAAACAAATAGAATTTATTGAAAGTTCCTGGAATTTTGCAACCATAATCAGGACAGAAGTAAAACATAATCATTTTTCTTAAAGAGCAAAAGTGTTGTTACATCCAACAATAGCCCATACAAACAAATACATTGTGTCTTTTATGAAAGCAATAGTGTAATGCCTTCACTGAAGGCAGTATTCAGACATGAGATCATTATGCTTAACTTAAATTATAATAGATTTATGCGTAAGTCTGAGTTGCACACAAAGCAAAGATTTTCTGTAAAATAAGCATTAAAAACATTAGTTGATTAATTGTCAAGCAGAGCACCAAGCTTCAAACCATACAGTAATGACGAAGATAATCACTGATATTGTTTTCATGAGTACTGGCAGACATGTATACATTTATTTTGGCCTCCAAGTGCATTTGTGTAATGGCCCATATTTCAACATGGCTCCCTTTACACATGATTCTTCACCACTTTATCAAAACATATGAATGTACAAAAAAAACATCCCACAACTCTAAATGCTTCAATTAAGTGTGCAGACTCTTCTTTTTCACATATTAGTTGTACATATCAGTACCACAACAACAATACTGTTGTTTTAACAAAACAGCAAATTAAAGAAATCATTGATGAAACATGTAATAAGTGTGTTGGGGTTTGGTTATTATTATGATGAATTACATTTTCAAAAATGTTGATTATCATGGCAAGGCTTTGACCAATTTTAACAACATTGTTCTAAAAAGGCTGCAATGAAACAATTCGGCCTAAATTATTTATGATGGAAGTAATGTCAAAATGGGGTCATACATCAAAGTCATTGACCCACTTCATTCTGTGTGTCTGCTTGGTAAGCATAGGAGGTTGGACCGATACATATTCTACTATGCTAACACTACTGACCAATCCTAGTCCTCATATAGAACAATGCAAAAACCTGTGTGGGATCCAGACTTGAATGTTAATGAAATGCCAATTTGTGTTGACACTATTAAGGTTTTAATTGAGGATTTAGTTAATCATCCATTATATTTTTTGCCACATTTTAATGTGTATGACAAATTAACAAAAATGCATGGTACAGTAGGTAGCAGTATTTCTGCCTTGTTCATTTAGTCACTCTAACAAAACATTCTCCCAAAAGGTATTGCAGCTAAATATTTAAATAGCATCTTACCCAATCGTATGTTTAGATACATGTTATTAATTGTGTTCACTTTCATGTGATTGATTATAGGGTTATTCAAAAGTCCTAGTTGACATCTGTTTGTACTATCTAGCTAGATGAGTGAATTAATAAGATCTGAAATGATAGTTTGCTTTTTGGAGAAAAAAAAATTCACAATGAGTTTAATATGTATTGCTTTTATTTGATGCTGTATTCAAATGATTGATGCTACTGTAATATCAAGCATTTTCTCTGGACCACAATACCATTGTCCATCCCTCATGTCTTTCACCTGTCTCTCTCCCGCCTGGGTGGGTTCCATATAGCTCCTGATTGACGGCATCATAGGTACTCTGGTTATCTTCCTTATTCAGGAGCTGCTCATCTGCATCACAGCCATGCTGTTTGGCCTCAGTGTGCTGGACTCAAGTGGTGGAATGCAGGTGAGCCCCCACATACAGTTGAAGTCAGAAGTTTACATACACTTAGGTTGGAGTCATTAAAACTTTCAACCACTCCACAAATTTCTTGTTAACAAACTATAGTTTTGGCAAGTCGGTTAGGACATCTTCTCTGTGCATGACACAAGTCATTTTTCCAACAATTGTTTACAGACAGATTATTTCACTTATAATTCACTGTATCACAATTACAGTGGGTCATAAGTTTACATACACTAAATTGACTGTGCCTTTAAACAGCTTGGAAAATTCCAGAAAATTATGTCATGGCTTTCGAAGCATCTGATAGGCTAATTAGCCTTCCCTGTAGCTCAGTTGGTAGAGCATGGTATTTGCAATGCATGGTGTTTGCAATGCCAGGGTTGTGGGTTCGATTCCCACGGGGGGCCATGTATGAAATGTATGCATTCACTACTGTAAGTCGCTCTGGATAAGAGCGTCTGCGAAATGACTAAAATGTAAAAAAATAAATGTAACTGTCTAATTGACAACATTTGACTCAATTGGAGGTGTACATGTGCATGTATTTCAAGGCCTACCTTCAAACTCAGTGCCTCTTTGCTTGACATCATGGGAAAATCAAAAGATATCAGCCAAGACCTCCTCAAGTCTGGTTCATCCTTGGGAGCAATTTCCAAATGCCTGAAGGTATCACGTTGATCTGTACAAACAATAGTACGCAAGTATAAACACCATGGGACCACGCAGCTGTCATACTGTCTCCTAGAGATGAATGTACTTTGGTGCGAAAAGTGCAAATCAATCCCAGAACAACAGCAAAGGACCTTGTGAAGATGCTGGAGGAAACAGGTACAAAAGTATCTATATCCACAGTAAAATGAGTCCTATATCGACATAACCTGAAAGACTGCTCAGCAAGGAAGAAGCCATTGCTCCAAAACCGCCATAAAAAAGCCAGACTACGGTTTGCAACTGCACATGGGAAGAAATATCGTAGTTTTTGGAGAAATGTCCTCTGGTCTGATGAAACAAAAATATAACTGTTTGGCCATAATGACCATCGTTCTGTTTGGAGGAAAAAGGGGGAGGCTTGCAAGCCGAAGAACACCATCCTAACCGAGAAGCACAGGGGTGGCAGCATCATGTTGTGGGGGTGCTTTGCTGCAGGAGGGACTGGTGCACTTCACAAAATAGATGGCATCATGAGGGAGGAAAATTATGTGGATATATTGAAGCAACATCTCAAGACATCAGTCAGGAAGTCAAAGCTTGGTTGCAAATGGGTCTTCCAAATGGACAATGACCCCAAGCATACTTCCAAAGTTGTGGCAAAATGGTTTAAGGACAACAAAGTCAAGGTATTGGAGTGGCCATCACAAAGCCCTGACCTCAATCACATAGAACATTTGTGAGCAGAACTGAAAAAGCGTGTGCGTGCAAGGAGGCCTACAAATCTGACTCAGTTACACCAGCTCTGTCGGGAGGAATGGGGCAATATTCACCCAACTTATTGTGGAAGGCTTCCCGAAATGTTGGACCCAAGTTAAACAATTTAATGGCAATGCTACCAAATACTAATTCAGTGCATGTAAACTTCTGACCCACTGGGAATGTGATGAAGGAAATAAAAGCTGAAATCAATCATTCTCTCTACTATTATTCTGACATTTCAGTTTCTTAAAATAAAGTGGTGATCCTAACTGACCTAAGACAGGGAATGTTTACTAGGATTAAATGTCAAGAATTGTGAAAAGCTGAGTTTAAATGTATTTGGCCAAGGTATATGTAAACTTCCGACTTCAACTGTATACACTATATATACAAACGTATGTGGACACCCCTTCAAATTCAGCTGACAGGTTTATAAAATCGAGCATACAGTGGTGGGCCACACAAGGAACGACGAGTGCTAAAGCACGTAGCGCATAAAAATCATCTGTCCTAGGTTGCAGTGAAGAGTCACACTTTACCATCTGGCAGTCCGACGGACAAATCTGGGTTGGCGGATGCCAGGAGTATGCTACCTGCCCCAATGCATAGTGCCAACTGTACAGTTTGGTGGAGAAGGAATAATGGTCTGGGGCTGTTTTTCATGGTTAAGGCTAGGCCCCTAAGTTCCAGTGAAGGGAAATCTAAACGCTACAGCTTACAATGACATTCTAGACGATTCTGTGCTTCCAACTTTGTGGCAACAGTTTGGGGAAGGCCCTTTCCTGTTTCAGCATGGCTATGCCCCCATGCACAAAGCGAGTTCCAGAACTGGTTTGTCGAGATCCGTGTGGAAGTACTTGAGTGGCCTGCACAGAGCCCTGACCTCAACCCCATCGAACCCCTTTGGGATGAATTGGAACGACAACTGCGAGCCAGGCCTAATCGCCCAACATCAGTGCCCTACCTCACTAACGCTCTTTTGGCTAAAGTCCCCACAGCAATGTTTCAACATCTAGAGGAAAGCCTTCCCAGAAGAGTGAAGGCTGTTATAGCAGCGAAAGGGGGACCAACTCCATATTAATGCCCATGATTTTGGAATGAGATGTTCAACAATCATGTTTCCACATACTTTTGGCCATGTAGTGTATAATAGACCACATGTGGAAGGGCATTTTTAAACATTACAAGCTCCATCTTACACGTGTAGTGCTGCCCGGGTATTGAGATTAAAAACCTGTATTTAGAACCCTGCAGGTCGTGTTTGCTGCATGTTAAAGTTGATTTTGATCTATTCATTTTATATGGGCCTGATTCAGATTTAGGACATTTCCAGACTGGTCTCATAGACTTGACGTAACATAGTAAATGTAAATCCGCGACACAATTAGTATGATATGTTATATTTGCTATGGTTACATAAGATAGGTTACATAAGGCAACAATGAAAGAAGCGTGGTTGGACAGGATGGATGGATGTATGGATGGATGGGTAGGCGTATAACGCAAACGTCTAGCAACCTAAAGGTACAGTTTTAGCTAATTAGAAACTTTGCAAGTACTTACTACTTTTGAGCTTCTTTGCAACTACTTAGCATGTTAGCTAACCTTAACTCTTTAACCTAACTCCTAACCTTAACTCCTAACCCTAACCCCTTTAAGTAATGTTAGCCACCTTAACATATTGTACGAATTGCAATTCATAACGTATCATAAAAATTGGATGATGGACATCCACAAATGAATACATATCATAGAAAACGTAACATATCTGTCACGACTTCCGCCAAAGTCGGTCCCTCTCCTTGTTCGGGCGACGTTTGGCTTTCGACGTCACCGGTCTTCTAGCCATCGCTGATCCACCTTTCATTTTCCATTGGTTTTGTCTTTGTTTTCTACACACCTGGTTTTCATTCCCCAATTACATGTTAATGTATTTAATCCTCTGTTTCCCCCATGTTTTTTGTGCGTGATTGTTTCAATGTTCATTTCAGTTCATGATGGCTGGTATTTCGACGGGTGCTGTTTTCCCACGTGCGTAATATATTCACCGTTTGTATTTGGTCATGTGTATTTGTTACCTTGTGCCTTTATTTTTGAGTAAAATACGTTGCTCATTCATTTTGCTCTCCTGCGCCTGACTTCATGCACCAGCTACACTCACCTTCTGACAGAATCACGCACCAAACCACATGGAGTCAGCAGGAGCAGACACCCCCGGATTAGGTGTCGAGGAGCGCGTCCAGCAGCATGCGGCCATAATACAACATCTCGGCATCGCCATGGATCGCGTCCTGCAGAATATGGATCGCTGGGAGAGAAGAGGAGTTCCTCCAGCGCCTCCACCAGCACCACCAAGGGCACCACTACTCACCCCTCCTTCACCCAGTCCCAGTGGGATTCAGCTCGATCTTCCGAGGGAGTATGATGGGACGGCTGCGGGATGTCAGGGGTTCCTACTCCAGCTGGAGCTCTACCTAGCAGCCGTCTACCCGGCTCCTTCGGGCCGTGAGAGCGTGTCCGCCCTCATCTCCTGTCTCTCAGGGAAAGCCCTGGAGTGGGCCAACGCCGTATGGGAGGAAGGAGAAGCGGTGTTGGACCAATTCGAGGATTTCACCTGCAGCTTCCGGGCAGCTTTCGACCACCCACCTGAGGGTAGAGCGGCGGTTGAACGTCTCGTCCAACTTAGGCAGGGGACGAGGAGCGCACAGGAGTTCTCTGAACTTTCGAACCCTGGCCGCCAGCGCGGGTTGGAATGACAGGGCCCTGATTGATCACTACCGTTGTAGTTTGAGCGAGGACGTCCATCGGGAGTTGGCCTGCAGGGACACCACTCTCACCTTTGACCAGCTGGTGAACCTGTCCATCCGGTTGGATAACATGCTGGCTACCAGCGGATGTCCAGATCGGGGTCTGTTGATTCCATCCACCAGCACCACAGCTCCTACGCCCATGGAGCTGGGAGGTGCTGCACGTAGGGCGACTGGAGGAGGGGCCGGTCCATGCACTATCTGTGGCCGCAGAGGGCACACTGCCGGTCGATGCTGGAGAGGTTCCTCTGGGAGTCGAGGCAGCAGGCAGGGCACTCTTGTGTCACCCCAGGTGAGTCGGCACCAGGCTCACTCAGAGCCATCTGCTGCACACATGTTTGTGTATATACATTTTTCCTGAGTTTTCCCCGCATTTCCAGCATAAGGCGCTCATAGATTCAGGCGCAGCTGGGAACTTTATTGACAGATAATTTGCCCATAGTTTAGGGATCCCTATTGTTCCAGTGGATATGCCCTTCCCAGTTCACGCCCTAGATAGTCAACCATTAGGGTCAGGGCTAATTAGGGAGGCCCCCGCTTCACTGGGCATGGTGACACGGGAGGATCACAGGGAGAAAATCTGTTTCCCATGGTGCTGGGCATACCCTGGTTGGCCTGTCATGACCCCACTATTTCGTGGCAACAGAGGGCTCTCACCGGGTGGTCACAAGAGTGCTCGGGGAGGTGTGTAGGGGTTTCTGTTGGTGCGACTACGGTGGCAAGTCCAGACCAGGTCTCCACCGTGCGCTTCCCCTATGAATATGCCGATTTGGCGACTCAATTACCACCCCATCAACGGGGGATTGTGCGATAAATATCCTGGTAGACGCAGCACTTCCCAGGGGTCACGTGTATCCCCTGTCACAGGAGGAGACGGCGGCTATGGAAACAT
This sequence comes from Salmo trutta, assembly GCF_901001165.1. Classification (NCBI taxonomy): domain Eukaryota; kingdom Metazoa; phylum Chordata; class Actinopteri; order Salmoniformes; family Salmonidae; genus Salmo; species Salmo trutta. The sequence goes on along the minus strand of NC_042990.1, from coordinate 15,678,672 downwards.
ATGTCTCCGACTCCCTGGGGCAGGGGTACATTCGGCCCTCCACTTCACCTGCCTCCTCGAGTTTCTTTTTTGTGAAGAAGAAGGATGGAGGTCTGCGCCTGTGTATTGACTATCAAGGTATCACCCATATCACTGTTAGGTACAGTTACCCCGCTACCTCTCATAGCCAGTGCAATTGAGTCAATGCATGGGGCATGCTTCTTCACCAAATTGGATCTCAGGAGCACTTACAACCTGGTGCGTATCTGGGAGGGAGACAGCTTTCAGTACCACCTCAGGGCACTATGAGTACCTCATCATGCCATACAGTTTGATGACTGCTCCATCAGCCTTCCAGGCCTTTATAGATTTTCAGGGACCTGCACAGGCAGGGTGTAAGGTGTATATTGATGACATCCTGATATACTCAGCTACTCACGCCGAGCATGTGTCCCTGGTGCGCAAGGTCAACTGTTTCAGCATGACCTGTACGTCAAGGCTGAGAAATGTCTGTTTTTGCAACAGTCCGTCTCCTTCCTAGGGTACTGCATTTCATTTACATTTTACATTTTAGTCATTTAGCAGACACTCTTATCCAGAGCGACTTACAGTAGTGAATGCATACATTTCATACATTTTTTTTCTGTACTGGTCTCCTGTGGGAATCGAACCCACAACCCTGGCATTGCAAACACCATGCTCTACCAACTGAGCCACACGGGACCATTTCCTCTTCAGGGGTGGAGATGGAGAGTGACCGCATTTCAGCCGTGCGTAATTGGCCGACTCCCACCACGATAAAGGAAGTGCAGCGGTTTCTGGGGTTTGCCAACTACTACCGGAGGTTTATTCGGGGCTTTGGTCAGGTAGCGGCTCCCATTACCTCACTGCTGAAGTGGGGACTGGTGAGTTTGCAGTGGTCAGCTAAGGTGGACAGGGCTTTTGGTCAGCTGATAGTCTTTCAGGCCGTAATCCCACTAAGTTTTACACAAACACTCAGTTATGTTCACTTGAGCTCTTCCTGCCGGACGTGCTACCAGTGTGATTGTTATGAGATGGTTTTGAGAAAACCTTCTACTTTTGGTGCAAAACATCTTCTCCCAGAACCGTGTAATCCATTGATTATACAGTATTTCCATTCCATTTCTAATTGACTTGCCTTGTTTAAACTATACAAGCTTGTCAAAATCAATCAATCAAATTTGTTGTAAAACAAATGATAGTCCCAGTAATGCCAAACCAGATGGGATGGCATATCGCAGCAGAATGCTGTGGTAGCCATGCTGGTGTCACCAGCAAAGCACCCCCACACAATAACACCTCCCCCTCCATGCTTTACAGTGGGAAATACACATGCGGAGATCATCCGTTCACCCACACCGCATCTCAGAAAGACACGGCAGTTGGAACCAAAAATCTCCCGTTTGGACTCCAGACCAAAGGACACATTTCCACCGGTCTAATGACCATTGCTCATGTTTCTTGGCCCAAGCAAGTCTATTTTTCTTATTGGTGTTCTTTAGTAGTGGTTTCTTTGCAGCAATTCGATCATGAAGGACTGATTCACACGAAATCTCCTCTGAACAGTTGATGTTGAGATGTGTCTGTTATTTTAACTCTGTGAAGCATTTATTTGGGCTGCAATTTTGGAGGATGGTAACTCTAATGAACTTATCCTCTGCAGCAGAGGGAACTCTTGATCTTCCATTCCTGTGGCGGTCCTCATGAGAGCCAGTTTCATCATAGTGCTTGATAGTTTTTGCAACTGAACTTGAAGAAACTTTCAAAGTTCTTGAAATGTTCCTGATTGACTGACCTTCATGTCTTAAAGTAATGATGGACTGTCATTTCTATTTGCTTATTTGAGCTGTTCTTGCCATAATATGGACTTGGTATTTTACCAAATAGGGCTATCTTCTGTATACCCCCCCTACCTTGTCACAACATAACTGATTGGCTCAAACGCGTTAAGAAGGAAAAAAGAAGGCACACCTGTTAATTGAAATGCATTCCAGGTGACTACCTCATGAAGCTGGTTGAGAGAATGCCAAGAGTATGCATAGCTGTCATCAAGGCAAAGGGTGGCTATTCGACGAATCTCAAATCTAAAATATATTTTGATTTGTTTAACACTTTTTTTAGTTACTACATGATTCCATATGTGTTATTATATAGTTCTGATGTCTTCACTAGTAATCTACAATGTAGAAAATAGTAAAAATAAAGACAAACCCTTGAATGAGTAGGTGTTCTAAAACCTTTGACCGGTAGTGTGTGTAAATGCAAGTATTTTATATATATAAATATAAATAAATAAATAAATAAATAAATAGAGAGAGCGTTCCTTTGACCTTTTTTCCTCCAGGATACCGCCTTCTGGGCTCCAGGGTTTTGCTGTATCCTGGGGGGAACAAAACTGAGCCTCCGTTACCTCTGGGACTGAGCATGACTATTCTGGAGTAACCTCTCTTCCCTCAGTCCCCTCGTGTGCTGCCATTTTTGCAGCTTTATGGGACTCGTCCAGCTAGTGCGCAATCAGCCCCTTGATTACTCACAAAGCACAATCCCCGTGATCAGGGTGGAGTTGGTACCCAACAGGGAATACTTGAGTGTCTAGAGCCCACTTCACCACTCGTCACACTTTCTCAACAATAGAGTACTTTTTCTCTCTGGGTATCAGCTTTCGGCTTATGTACATGGGGTGCTCTTCCCAATCGTGTACCTGGGACAGGACAGCCCCTAGTCCCGTGTCGCATGCGTCTGTCTGGACCAACATCGGCATCTGGATATCGGGCGTTACAAGAATTGGATGGGAGCACAGTGCTTCCTTCAGGCCCTGAACAGTGCTTGGGCCTTTCCCGTCCATTTCACTGTTTTCGGGAGGTGGGCCCTAGTTAGATTGGTAAAGGGGGAGGCTATAGGCGCAAAGTTGGGGATAAAAGTTGTTGGGTGAACTATCCTTTTAAACACAAGCATAATATGAATGGTTTGATAAAAGTTGTTGGGTGAACTATCCTTTTAAACACAAGCATAATATGAATGGTTTCATCAAACTAAGCCAAGCTTGAAGTCCAGAAAAACAGCCTAACGTATATGAGCGAGAGAAGACAAGTAATAAAAAAATATTTTACAAAATTCCAGAAAAACCGGCTGTAGTATCCTGCCAGTCCCAGGAAGGATTTGACCTGTGTCTTGGTGCGTGGAACGGGCCAGTCACGTATCGCATGGACCTTCCTCTCCTGGCGCTTGACGTTCCCCCGTCCAATCAAATACCGCAGGTAATCCACCTGGGCTCCGTGGAGAAGGAATGGGAGCACCCGGTACTGATATAATCCATCCGGTGTCGAAAAGGCCGTCTTCTTCTGGGAGGAGGCTGCCAACGGTACCTGCCAATATCTTTTGGTCAGGTCGAGGGTGCTGATGTGCCGGGCCTTTCCCAATCGGTCGATGAGCTCGTCCACCCTTGGCATGGGGTAGGTGTCGAACAAGCTGATGTCGTTCAGGAAATCATTACAGAAGCGCAGGCTACCGTCTGGTTTGGGCACCAATACAATGGGGCTGTACCATGCACAGTGCCATGTTGCCAGGAACTTACTTTCAGCCGTGGGGATTAAGACCAACACCTTGTCTGCCACCTGGAATTCTCGGGGCTGGGTTCCCCGATTGTAGACCTGGGCTTGGGCGCGTTGGGCCTTCTCCATATGTTCCCTTACCATTGGCCATATGGCTGTCATCCGCTCCCTCATCGTCTCCACATGTTCTACCACGCTGTGTAAGGGGTTGGTTGGGCTTCCCACACCTCCTTGGCGAGGTCCAGTAGGCCGCGTGGCCTCCTCCCATAGAGGAATTCTACAGGGGGAAAACCCGGTGGATGACTGGGGTACTTCTCAGATCGAGAATATTAGGTGGGGTAGCAGCTGGTCCCAGTTCTTCCCGTCCTGCTCGATGACCTTCCACAGCATTTGTTTGAGCGTTTTATTGAACCACTCGACAAACACATCCGTCTGCGGGTGAAAGATGGAGGTCTGGATCTCTTTGATCTGCAGGAGAGCACACAAATCTTTCATTAAGCGGGACTTAAACTCATTACCTTGGTCTGTTAGGATCTCGTTCGGGATGCCCACCCAGCTAAAGAGGTGGAACATCTCCCAAACAATTCCCTTGGATACAGCCGCCCATAGGGGAATGGCCTCGGGATACCGGGTGGCATAATCTACTATTAACTTATTTGGGAAAGGTGGGACGCTAGCACCACATCTCAACAACATCCGGTGAAATTGCAGAGTGCGAAATTCAAAATACAAAAATCGTAATATTAAACATTCATGAAAATACAAGTGTCATACATCATTTAAAAGCTGCTGTCAGATTATATATATATATTATACGAGCTTGCATCGTAGTATACCCCAGAGTTATTCTTTTAATATCCCTCTATTTACAAAACATAACTGGGATCCTTAGACATGATGGAGGTAACGACAAAGTAAAGTCAATAGGTTAAACACTCCAAATAGGAAAATAACAGACGCAAGTGTTCTTTATGGCATACATTATGTATTTAAGTGATAATGCCCGAGAAGCCGGTGTTTGGAGGATATATTGTCAGGAAGGTTGTTCGTTGAGGGCCGGCAAACCGTGTCAATATGTCATCCAACCACAGGCTTCGAAGGCAATATCAGTTTTACACAGGTTTCCAACATATTCAAATAATGATTGACATGTTTTCATGAAAAAGTTTTTTGGATTGATGTATTCATACTATTTCATCCTTCCACAAGATATAGTCCCGACACAAATCTAGGGTTGCTAGAGACCCGACCCAGTCATTCAGTCTTTTTGTTCTGTATCAATGTGTAACACAGATGCTGGGAGACGAGAAGCAGGTACGGGGTGTGGATTTAACAATAAATGAACATGAAACCCAAACACAAACAGCGTCTGGACATAAGGATAGGAACATAACAACAATGCTGACTGGGGAATGAACCTGAGGGAGTGACAGATATTGGGATAGAAGTCATAGAAGTGATACAGTCCAGGTGAGCCTCATGAGGCGCAGGTGCGCGTAACGATGATGACAGGTGTGCGAAATAATCACCACATTGGTGACAACTAGCACTGGAGAGGGGGAGCGGGAGTAAACGTGACACAATGGACGCGACCCAGTCGTTCGTTCTAAATATTCCATTGCCATACTGGCTGGCAACGTTCTTGTGCCTTGCCTGCTAGCTAGCCAACTACGGCTAACTTACAGTCACGTCAAAAAGTGCTGCCAGAATAACTGCAAAGTAGCTGCATTTGCATTTGTTTAACCTGTTTTCTAGTGACATTTATTTGAATACATTCATAACAATGAGCTAATGAGATGCGATTTCGCCTGGCATAGAAAATGTACTCACTGTCAGGACACTGTTGTTCAGAGGAGCTAGCCAGCAAAACAGCTACAGTAACACAAACACTTCAAACTGAAACTGGAAAAACTGCAAATTATCTGCGTTTCATTTGACCTTTTTTATATAGATTTTTTTGTGTATATATCCATAAAAATTATGCCAGCTGATTCATGATTTCGACTGGCTGAGAAACACTGCCTGACTGTCTCATCCCGACTCCTGACACATTCATTACTATGGGACAGCAGGAGATTGAATTTGAATATTGCAATTGTCGAAGAGACAATGCTGCAAATGTCGGAGAGACAGACAGCAAGGTTTATGCAAATCTTCGCTGTTGAAAACGAAATGTTTGTCCAAAAGAAATACAAGATAATGTCTAGATGATTATTATAGTGGAGATCAAGTTCATAAGTTTCCTGGCTGGGCTGATGACAAAGTTGATTGCACAGTCAGATGGAACAGAGTAAATTGGCATTTTAACGTCATAGATTTAGCCAGTGGCAACTTGTGGAACAGACACTGGCTGGAATGTGGTTTTAACCAATCAGCATTCAGGATTAGACCCACACGTTGTATAAAAACAGAGTTCATTGACAGGAAACCCCAAAAAGTTGAAACAATCAAAAGTTTTTAAAACCAGGCTTCCATTCTCTCCAAAATTCAATTAGCTTTTGATTCGGGGAAGCTAGTTTCTATCTAATCATGGATTGTTAACATGGTACAGTAAATATTGTCATTATTTCAATTTCCTCATCCTGTAATCAAACCCCTTTGTATTACACAGTTGTAAGACACTCAAAACCCTAAGACACTCAAAACCCTATAATGTGATCCAAAGCTGAGCCCATGATGTGTGAATTTGTTTTGTATATTAAAACAAGGATTTTACAGACAAGTGCAGGTGTGCATGTGTCTCATTTTCTACGTGTGGGCACATCCTTATGGCCACATTGGCATTGAACTTGGTTACACCCTGCATTGTACGTGGCCTTTTCAATCCCATTATCTCCAATTCAACTTTCGACCCTATGTTCTCAATGGAGTGCCAATTAATCATCACGCAAATGGACCTGAAGTACTGCCCTTACACACTCTATCGTCATGCTGTCATCATTAAGAATAACTCTGTGTGAAACAGTTTGCCGTAGCTGATAAGTGTCTTATCATAGTGACGTGACAATCAGATATTTAAGACCAATAGAGCATTGCTACAGTTTCCATTGAAATAATTGAATGTAAAATTTGAAATAGAACTTAGTGCCCACTATTGTAATGCTGTATGCTCATAGAAACAATGGGCTGACATCGTCAGCATCAAATCAGTCCAGTCAAATACTGTAGCTTACGAAGAAATCCTTTGTTTTAACTATGACTAAAAGTATGTGGACACCTGCTTGTCTAACATCTCATTCCAAAATCATGGGCATTAATATGGATTTTGTCCCCCCTTTGCCGCTATAACAGCCTCTATTCTTCTGGGAAGGCTTTCCACTAGATGTTGGAACATTGTTGTGGGGACTGATGTTAGGCGATTAGGCCTGGCTCACAGTCGGTGTTCCAATTTATCCCAAACATGTTCGATGGGGGTTGAGGTTAGGGCTCTGTGCAGACCATTCAAGTTCATCCAAACCGATCTCAATAAACAATTTCTGTATAGACCTTGCTTTGTGCAAGGAGGCATTGTCATGCTGAAACAGGAAAGGGCCTTCCATTTATTTACATTTTGCAAGCTGTCACAGTATTACTGCACATATTGTAAGCCAATGATATGTATATACACTAGATGACTATTTGGTGGTGCTGTGTAGAAGCCACAATGCCTCCATCTTGGCACTCCCTCACCGTTTAAAAAATATTTTAGAAGGATAGAAATCCATTTATTTATTTGTTTTTGCCACATTTATTGTATTACAGACACCATATTGCATACTTTTACATTATATTATGTGAGCTAAATGTTGAAATAAAAAATACAGATATACTTACAAATATTTTCCTTGATGTAAAACTTTTTTAGATTACTAATGCTACTTAAAGATGTAATTTTGTCCTTGAAACATTTAATTGAAATACTGTAGAATTCTACTCATTCCTATGGAGGAGTGCTCCTACTGGGGAGTGTACATTTTGGTCGACCGGTGGCTTCAAAGCCTGTCAATTAACAAAATATAGCATCAGCAATCCAGAGTTTATATATATCATTGCTGTAAACTCCCTATTCAAATATCTGACCAATTATCCTGTTGGGGCTAGGGGGCAGTATTGAGAATTTTGAAAAAAATATGTGCCCATTTTTAACTGCCTCCTACACCAACTCAGAAGCTAGGATATGCATATTATTAGAAAACACTCTGAATTTTCTAAAACTGTTTGAATGGTGTCTGTAAGTATAACAAAACACATATGGCAGGCAAAAACCTGAGAAAAATACAACCAGGAAATGAGAATTTTGTGGCTGTACTATTTTCGAGACATTGCTAATAGATCACACAGTGACAAAGGATTCATTTCGCACTTCCTACGGCTTCCACTAGATGTCAACAATCTTTATAAAGTTGTTTGAAGCGTCTATGATGAACAGAGACCGTATGACAAGGAAGAGAAGTTGACGTCCCTGGGATGTCGTCACTTCATTATTGTGCGCACCTGCGCATTCTTGTGCGTTCATGTGAGGCGAGACATTTTTCAAAAACGTTTTTCAAGACACAGGAGAGGTCGGGTTGAAATATTACTGATGTTTCACGTTAAAAATGGCCCTAAAGATTGATGCTAAACAACGTTTGACATGTTTGAACGAACGTAAATAGATTATTTTTTTTTTACTTTTCTTCGGGACTTTCCCCCCCGCCCTAGTTTTGAGTAGCCTACCGAAGCGCTAACAACATGGAACAACTTGGAGTTATTTGGACATAAATTATGAACTTTGTCGAAAGAAACCACATTTGTTGTGGACCTGGGATTCCTGGAAGTGCCAATGGATGAAGATAATCAAAGGTAAGGGATTATTGACAATAGTATTATTGATATTAGATGGTTACAAGATGGTGCTAACCTGTATATCCTAGCATATTGTTCTTAGCACAGCACCCCATTTATTGCAAAGTGTGATTTCCCAGTAAAGTTATTTTGAAATCTGGCAATTTGGTAGCATTTACGAGATGTTAATCTATAATTCTTTGAATGACAATATTATAATTTACCAATGTTTTCGAAAAGTAATTTTGGAAATTGTAACGCTGATTCACCAGAAGCATTTGAGGGGAAAAAAAATCTGAATTTCACCGCTACTGTAAAATGCTGTTTTTGGATATAAATATGAACTTGATGGAACAAAAAATGCATGTATTGTATAACATAATATCCTAGGAGTGTCATCTGATGAAGATTGTCAAAGGTTAGTGCATAATTTTAGCTGGTTATCTGCTTTTGGTGACGTCTGTCTTTGAATTGACAAAACATTACACACAGCTATTTTCAATGTACTCTCCTAACATAACCTAACTTTATGATTTCGCCGTAAAGCCTCTTTGAAATCGGACAATGTGGTTGGATTTAGGAGATGTTTATCTTTCAAATGGTGAAAAATAGTTGATTGTTTGAGAAATTGAAATTATTAGATTCTTGCAGTTTTGAATTTCCCGCCATGGTCTCTTGACAATAAATCCCAATACCGGGATCAGGTCCCCAACAGGTTTTAAGGAACTCTTTGATTTTCACATTTTTTTCATACAATTAATCTTTAGCATTATACAATTGAACAGTTGAACATGATACAAAGCAAAACATCTGAGATATTTGTGCCAATGAAAAATCTGAATATAACAAACTGAAAAAATATATCAGCTTGACGCTGGTTGTGTTCATAACAGGGTCAAATATGATGACATCAAATACAGTACAAAAATATTATTAAGGTTGCCCAATATTTATGCACAAACATTGTGTAACATAAATTTTCTTAAGATGTTCATTAATATCTATGATATCATACAGATTCTTATTTTCTTGATCAAGCATGTAATTATGTTTCATGTGGGCTTGTCTGGCTTTAGGTCCTGTGGGCTTGACCAGCCCTAAACATAAAGATCCTCACCCATAGTATGGAACTACTGTTGATTTTCCCAATAGTGAAATTGCTTGTTCATGCCAATATTATATATTCTGTTTGAACCCATTTACTGGTCAATTAGACTGAAAATGTCAAGGTGGTTCTCACACACACACACACACACACACACACACACACACACACACACACACACACACAGGGTGGGCAATCCTGTTTCTTTGCTATTGATTGAGCCTCAAATGAGAACAGATTGCTCAATGAATTACCCACAATCTGAAGTGGGGAAAGGCAGCATTGTATAGGCCTCTTTCCATACAATACTGAGCCATAACATTTGAGGCTATTATCAATATGATATAAATGCACTGGGCAGGGCCACTACAACGCAGGTGTGAGTCAATCTGCCACCTTTACGACCAAAGGTAATACAGTGGTATCAATCACCATAAAAACAATGGTGCCGTTTGCCATTCCCAGGCAGTACCCGTATAAGCCTTCTTAAGAGTGTGTGTATTCTGCTTGTATGTCATCTCATGCAAAGAAATTAAACCTACGTACCAGGACATTTATAATAATAAAAAAGTCAAAGGAACGCTCTCTATATATATACTACTTGCATTTACACACACTACCAGTCAAAAGTTTTAGAACACCTACTCCTTCAAGGGTTTTTCTTTATTTTTTACTATTTTCTACATTGTAGATTACTAGTGAACACATCAGAACTATAAAATAACACATATGGAATCATGTAGTGACTAAAAAAGTGTTAAACAAATCAAAATATATTTTAGATTTGAGATTCGTCAAATAGCCACCCTTTGCCTTGATGACAGCTTTGCACACTCTTGGGATTCTCTCAACCAGCTTCATGAGGTAGTCACCTGGAATGCAATTCAATTAACAGGTGTGCCTTTTTAAAAATACATTTTTGGAATTTATTTCCTTTTTAATGCGTTTGAGCCAATCAGTTATGTTGTGACAAGGTAGGGAGGGTATACAGAAGATAGCCCTATTTGGTAAAATACCAAATCCATATTATGGCAAGAACAGCTCAAATAAGAAAAGAGAAATGACAGTCCATCATTACTTTAAGACATGAACGTCAGTCAATCAGGAACATTTCAAGAACTTTGAAAGTTTATTCAAGTTCAGTCGCAAAAACCATCAAGCACTATGATGAAACTGGCTCTCATGAGGACTGCCACAGGAATGGAAGATCCAGAGTTCCCTCTGCTGCACAGGATAAGTTCATTAGAGTTACCATCCAGCAAAACTGCAGCCAAAATAAATGCTTCACAGAGTTCAAGTGACAGACACATCTCAACATCAACTGTTCAGAGGAGATTTTGTGTAAATCAGCCCTTCTTGGTCAAATTGCTGCAAAGAAACCACTACTAAAGGACACCAATAAGAAAAATAGACTTGCTTGGGCCAATAAACATGAGCAATGGTCATTAGACCGGTGGAAATTTGTCCTTTGGTCTGGAGTCCCAATGGGAGATGTTTGGTTCCAATTGCCGTGTCTTTGTGAGACGCGGTGTGGGTGAACGGATGATCTCCGCATGCGTTTTTCCCACCGTAAACCATGGAGGGGGTGGAGTTATGGTGTGGGGGTGCTTTGCTGGTGACACCAGCATGGCTACCACAGCATTCTGCTGCGGTATGCCATCCTATCTGGTTTGGGCTTAGTGGGACTATCATTTGTTTTTCAACAGGACAATGACCCAACACACCTCCAGGTTGTGTAAGGGCTATTTGACCAAGAAGAAGAGTGATGGAGCGCTGCATCAGATGACCTGGACTACACAATCCCCAACCTCAACCAAATTGAGATGGTTTGGGATGAGTCGGACCGCAGAGTGAAGGAAAAGCAGCCAACAAATACTCTGCGTATGTGGGAACTCCTTCTAGACTGTTGGAAAAGCATTCCAGGTGAAGCTGGTTGAGAGAATGCCAAGAGTGTGCAAAGCTGTCATCAAGGCAAAGGGTGGCTATTTCACAAATCTCAAATATAAAATATATTTTGATTTGTTTAACACTTTTTTGGTTACTACATGATTCCATATGTGTTATTTCATAGTTCTGATGTTTTCACTATTATTCTACAATGTATAAAATAGTAAAAATAAAGAAACCCTTGCATGAGTAGGTGTTTTAAAACTTTTGACCGGAAGTGAATATCATTGTTAAAGCCATTGTAGAACAGTATTATGAGGTTGACTTGATATGTATTACTAACAATAGCAATATGTTATTTGCATGTCACAGGTCAATGATATTTTAAGGCGTATTGTAGAGTGATATAACATTGACAACCAATCCAGAACGGTCTTACATTGTGGGTCTGTTAAAACCACCAATCAGGAGCTGTGTTGGGTTTAGGTACCTGTTGGTATGTGACCTCCACATCTTCCTGCTCAGGGGTTCACTATGTACATGCCTGTTTTTTTCTTCTTTCGTGGGTTATCCTGTTGAGAGATATTACTCAGTATCAGACAGATGCATTCCTTTCAGAGATTCCCATTTAAACATCCCTTCCTATAATGTCTACTGCCAAGTTATCGCATCCTCACTAAACATATGCAAAAATGGTATAGCCAAATTTCATTGTTAGTCCAATACACTTTTTAACACTCACATTAAAAAAATATTTGGCTTAAAGTGTTTCCCTCTGGCTTTTTAGTTTGCAGCTGTTGCATTGATGTGGTTTTGTACCCAGCCACATTGTTTTCCCCACTATATGGTTCTTTCCATCTGTGGCTAATGCAGATAAGCACCAGCTTTTGACAAAAAGTTGCACTTGAGTTCTTACATCCGGAAAACTAAAGTACTTTGATAACAAACTTTACTCAGAGATAGGAAGGTCACAGCCAAAAGGAAGGCCTCTGAGATGAAAGAGGAAGCTGGATTGCAGATTATCAAAATCAATATTGTTCCTATTCTTATGTTATTGCTCAAGATAAGTATTATCAAAAGTACTGAGGGGGCCAGGTACATTTAATAAAGTTGTATTGTATTGCACTAAATATTGTATAAGTAATATTAGCAGCTATAATATTCTACATTTCCAGAGCCAATGCCAGAAAAAGGCTATGTTGAGGTAGACCACTATAAGTGCCTGGTCAGATGATCAGACTTCATGTTCAGAGGTATTCTTACAATAGTCTCAAAGGTCTTGCCATTGGGTTGCTCCTGTACAGGGGCTTGGGGGACATATGTGGGGAAAGAGTCCATGTTGGGGGTGCTCTTTTTTTCATGAGCGTACGGACCATCTGACCTTTTACAGCACCAGCGCACCACCTGTTGAGAGAGCAACATATAAGAAAGCTATCAGACAGTGAGGAAAACTGTTGCCGTTCAAGTGTCACAAAATATATATTTTTAGAATGGACACAAACTACCATGCAGGTTACTCACCATCATGATGAAGATGATAATGAGGAGCAGCAGGATGACAGCGGCTAACACCAACAGAGCAATGGCCCATCCCGGTACCCAGTCACTGAACCCACCACCAACACCCCTGTATGCTGCGTTGGCAGTTGTGCTAGATTTAGTTGTGGTTCTTGACTGAGGCCTGGTGGAAGTCTTCAGGGGATGGTTGGTTAAACCACCAGATGGGGAAATGATTGGTCTTTTACTGTTTTTTGCTGGGTCCACCGTCCCAGGTGAAGGACTGGCACCATGACTTGTGGTGGTTGGATGAGTTGTATTGGTCTTGTAGTTTTCTCCTGAACCCCCAGTTATCATTGAAGATGACGTATTTGTAGGACTGGATGCTCTGCGCACAGTATCGTTTCTCTTTCCACTGCCTATAGTGGAAGTGTGGGTAACAATGCCAATTGGATCCTGTGTGGTTTTGTGAAAAGAGGGATCTTTCGTAGTTGTTGTTGGAGCCAATGGAGTGGTTTTTGTTGGAACTTTCATAGTTGTAATTGTGGTGGTGATGGTTATGTTTGGAACCATGGCTGGTACTGGTGTGGCTTGAACTGAACAGAGAAAGGGGGAAGTCACTCAAGTAAATATTGAATCAATATTACATTATGGAAAAATCCAATATTGGTATATTTGTATGTCTTAGATTCAGTATAATTTGTATTTATCTGGAGAAGGGCAGAAGGATGGTCTTTGATATGTTCCAGAAAGACTAACTTGACCACCCATCGATTGATAGCCTTTGTGTTGAAAACTATAATAGTGTATGCTATCACTGATCCATTTCTGTAAAAGATAAGATTCAGAATATGAAGATTGTTAAAGATTATACAGTGGAATAACATATCCCCACCCAACCTTGACCAGGTGAAGGCGGGCATTAAAGTATGTCTTGTAAACCAGAAGATCACAGCCATTTTCTGTGTTTTCATTTTGTTTCAAAGTTTGATATGTCTGTTTTAAAACACTACCCCAACAAAACTTAACTTTAAGGTTCTTGCGACATTGCCACTATTGTTTTGACAAGCTTATATCATTTAAACGAGGCAAGTCAACTAGAAATGGAATGGGAAATACTGTATGTTCAATGGATTTATAATGAACACAATTGGAGACAGAGAGCTGGTTTCAAGCATAGAGCGCAGCAGGTGTTTAATGAAAGGGACCATAGGAGGAGGCAGGTAGCTGGGTCCAGGGGCAGGCAGAAGGTCATACACGGTAGGTCCAAAATGGCAACAGTACAGGCAGGGAATAGGCAAAAGGCGTCGTGAGTGAGGCAGGCAAAAACTATCACACACGGGATGCGTTGCGGACGGGGAAAAAACAGAGCTCCGAAAGAAGTGTCTCAAAACAAACAATACCTCACAGTGATGGGGTGCAAGGAGCTGAACTAAATAGTGTGGGATGATGACATGCAGGTGTGTGAACAGGTGATTAGAATTCCGGTGATTGGGATCTGGAGAGTGAGCTGGAAAGTGGGCTGCGTTCCAGGAATCTAAGTGTTTGGGAGTGTGAGTTGGACGCAGTCGTTACAGTATTACACATTTCTGGGTGAGGGCATTTTGCGCCAAAAGTATAAGGTTTTCTCAAAACCATCTCATAACAATCACACTGGTAGCACATCTAGCAGGAAGAGCTCAAGTGAACATAACTGAGTGTTTGTGTAAAGCTTAGTGGGATTACGACCTGAAAGACTATTTTACTCTATAGACTGTTGACTTTGCCGATTGTGTATTGACCCTGTACTTTAGAATTCATAAAGCACAAACACAATGTGGATTTGCTGTTCATGGTGTAAAGGAGGATTTTTACAGGTATCTGTATATTTATCCTTCTTATTCCAGATATTTACCTGATGTAGCAACTGGGTTTGAACCTGGTTTTGAAAGAATTAATACATATTTGGTTTTCATAAATGTATTGTTTTTTTCCCCTTTTTTAAATGCAAGATAAAACAAAACATACCACAATATTTAATAAGGCGTTTAAATTATTATTTAATATTTAATCATTAGAAAGCAATATAAAGCACAAGTTTTCAGATGTCAGCCAAGTTTACTCATCATGCTAGCATAGTTAATGTATCAAAGTACTTCATCAAACCACCTTTACCACAGCTGGATCCTACAGTGAGATGGATGGAGAGAGATACAGTACCGTCGGAAAGTATTCAGACCCTTTCACTTTTTCCACATTTTGTTACATTACAGCCTTATTCCAAAATGGATGAAATGAAAAAAATCCTCATCAATCTACACACAGTACCCAATAATGACAAAGTGAAAACAGTTTTTTAGAAATTTTTGGAAATGTATAAATACAAAAATACAGAAATACCTCATTTACATTAGTATTCAGACCCTTTACTATGAGACTCAATTTAACTCAGTGGCATCCTGTTTCCATTGATCATCCTTAAGATGTTTCTACAACTTGATTGGAGTCCACATATTGTAAATTTAATTGATTGTAAATTATTTGGAAAGGCTGTCTATATAAGGTCCCACAGTTGACAGTGCATGTCAGAGCAAAAACCAAGCCATGAGGTCAAGGGAATTGTCCGTAGAGCTCCGAGACAGGATTGTGTCGAGGCACAGATCTGGGGAAGGGTACCAAAAAAATCTCTGCAACATAAAAGGTCCCCAAGAACACATTGGCCTGCATCATTCTTGAAACCTTTTCACACTTGAGTTCCAAATATCTCTAACGGTCGCCCCAGCATGAGTTGTTTTATGCACGTGATGTCAGAATGCACTCACTGTTCCAAAATGGGATTATTACGCAACAGGACATTTAACACGAGCTGCCTGCTAATTATCTGTAGACTATGTTTCAATTTGTCAATTTCAAATTATTTTCTAACAACAGTTTGAATTGAGGTGTGTTCCGCCTCCTCATTAATTCACATAGAAGTAGCCCATTTCTGCGTTGCGGACAATTTATGTTTGAGGCTATACTGAGCCTGATAAACTTCTCTCTTCGAGGAGAGCCCACCGCACTTCACTCATGTTTGGGCAGTTCAAGTATGCATATACTTTTGCAGTCTTGCAAGAATTGGAAAATATTATTGCTGGCGCTGGCTTTGCCTTCCTTGTTGTTTTCCTTACACATAATAACATTGGACATGTGTGCGTTCCTATCAAAATAAGTTCCTTATTTTCTGTATATTGTGTTGTCGTTTCTACTGTAGGTATATATGTATGTATGGAGCATAATGTATTTACAGTTTTATTCACATGTTTTCAATTACTGGTGACAAATAATGCATTGCGATTATTACATATATTGTAATGGACACATATGATGCGTGTAAAATACTTTTTTGAAAGTTGTACTGATTATAATGAGCTAAGCTTTTTGCCAGCTATGTGCGGCGCCATGTTTGTTGACATTATACAATGCATTCTGGGTGTCACTTAATCTGTCAGACCAAAGATGTTATAATGAGGTGAAGGAATGGTTCACTCATCTTTCAGGTAAACTTCCGGAAGTGTATGAAGGGAAGTGGATGATCATCTACGACACACCCCCTTCGACATGCATACTATAAACAGACAACTCATCTTGTCTCCTCTTATCTTCGGTTGATGCTAGAAAAAAAACAAGCATGGCGGTGCTCAGAAACTACCCATTGTTGGATTACTTTCGATTTCTAGAAAGTATTTTACTCAGTTATTTAGATCAATGGTGAGTTCCCCCGTGATGTGATTAGTTATAAATAGTAATTGCTATTAGCTATTCATATTGTAGTTTCTGTCAGCCGAGAGTTATCAAAATATGACTGCTTGTGTTATGGCAATCTTTCCTCAGTTGTAGCCTACATTTTTCCAGTTTGGATGATTGTGTTATGCTGTAGCTACTTCTGTGAATGTCTGAACATTGCATCCAAAAATAAACTGCTTACATTCTGGACATAACCTTGTAAGGACGGTGTTTGTTCTAAATGTTTCTGAAAAAACAGTGTGGCCAGCTCAAATTCTGATTGTTGCGTCATACCGAAACTGGACATTCTAAATAAGCGTCCTAATCACACCGGTTTGATCGTATGCTACAGGGACCACTGTACAATGATCGCACCCTTGTGAAAAGGTTAAATGGAAGAAGGTTGGAACCACCAAGACTCTTCCTACAGCTGGCCGCTTGACCAAACTGAGCAATCAGGGGAGAGGGCCTAGGTCAGGGAGGTGACCAAAAACCTGATGGTCACTCTGACAGAGCTCTAGAGTTCCTCTGTGGAGATGGAAGAACCTTCCAGAAGGACAACCATTTCTGCAGCACTCAACCAATCAGGCCTATATGGTAGAGTGGCCAGACAGATGCCACTCCTAAGTAAAAGGCACATGACAGCCCGCTTGGAGTTTTCCATAAGGCACCTAGAGACTCTCAGACCACGAGAAACAATATTCTCTGGTCTGATAAAACCAAGATTCAACTCTTTGGCTTGAATGCCAAGTGTCATGTCTGGAGAAAACCTGGCACCATCCCTACGGTGAAGCATGGTGGTGGCAGCATCATGTTGTGGGGGTGTTTTTCAGTGGCAGGGACTGGGAGACCATTCAAGATCGAGGCAAAGATGAATGGAGCAAAGTACAGAGAGATCCTTGATGAAAGCCTGCTCCAGAGTGCTCAGGACATCAGAATGGGGTGAAGGTTCACCTTCCAACAGGACAATGACCCTAAGCACACACCGAAGACAACGCAGGAGTGGCTTTGGGACAAGTTTCTGAATGTCCTTGTGATATTGTTATTTTTGTTTTAAATGTTTTATAAAGTAGCAATATTTTTTTTAACTGTTTTTGCTTTGTCATTATGGGGTATTGTGTGTAGATTGATGAGGGGAAAAAAATATTTAATCAATTTTAGAATAAGGCTGTAATGAAACAAATTGAGGAAAGTCAAGGGGTCTGAATACTTTCTGAAGGCACTGTATATCATTTTCTTGCAGCATTGTGTCATTCACATATTGCTCATACTACACATGCTAAAAAACCTGTCTGCTTCCCTAATGCCGTCTGTGCTGGCAGCCTTGTGAGTGTTAACATGTTTGAATGACTTACATACGTCCTCCGTGGAGAGCGTAAGAATGTGGCCCTCGTCCTCGATACCTCAGAGTCGTTTTGCTCGAAGAGTAAGAAAAAGGTGTTTAGCTCGTCTGGTAGGGCGGCATAGGTGTCTGCGACATGACTGGCTTTCTTTTCGTAATCCATAATCGTTGGAAGCCTCTTCCACATATGCCTCGTATCCAACCCAATGAATTGCTCATCCACTTTGTCCTCCAATTGTTTAAACATTGACATGTTTTAGGCCATTTTGAGACCTTAGGAGCATCAGGTACTGTTGGTATGTTTACCTATGGCATGTCCATCATTTTGTGAGAAGTTACACTGGTAACTTAAACCATTTATAAAGTATTTATAAAGTAAAGTATAAACAGCCCTCACTTTAGATTACACTCTGCAAAAATACTTTACTAATAATTATTAAATTGTTTATAAATACCTATACTAAACATCTTATGGTTGATCTTATGAAAGTTACTCAAGAATAGTAAAGCCCCCTTTGCTGGCTCAAATAGCCGACCAATCAGCCTGTTGCCAACCCTTAGTAAACTTTTTGAAAAAATTGTGTTCAACCAGATACAATGCTATTTTACTGTAAACAAATGTACATTCGCATTTCAGCACGCCTAAAGGGAAGGACATTCAACAAACACTGCACTTACACAAATGATTGATGATTGGCTAAGAGAAATTTATAATAAAAAGATTGTGGGAGCTATTTTGTTAGACTTCAGTGTGGCTTTTGACACTATCGATCATAGTCTGCTGCTGTAAAAACGTATGTGTTATGGCTTTTATATTGTGGATAAAGAGTTACCAGTCTAACAAATCACAGAGGGTGTTCATCAATGGAAGCATCTACAACATAATCTAGATAGAATCAGGAATTCCCCAGGGCAGCTGTTGAGAACCCTTACTTTTTTCAATCTTTGAGTAAAGCCGTGTATGCAGATGACTCATCACTATACACGTCAGCTACTACAGCGAGTGAAATCACTGCAAATCAAATCAAATCAAATTTCACTGAATACAACAGTGAAATGCTTACTTACAAGCCCTTAACCAACAATGCAGTTAAAAAATTACAAATAAAAGTAACAAATCATTAAAGAGCAGCAGTAAAATAACAATAGCAAGGCTATATACAGGGGGTACCGGTACAGAGTCAATGTGCGGGGGCACCGATTAGTAGAGGTATTTGAGGTAATATGTATGTACATGTAGGTAGAATTATTATTAGTCTGGGTAGCCATTTGATTAGATGTTCAGGAGTCTTATGGCTTGGGGATAGAAGCTGTTTAGAAGCATCTTGGACCTAGACTTGGCGCTCCGGTAACGCTTGCCATGTGGTAGCAGAGAGAACAGTCTATGACTAGGGTGGCTGGAGTCTTTGGCAGTTTTCAGGGCCTTCCTCTGACACAGCCTGATATAGAGGTCCTGGATGGCAGGAAACTTGGCCCCAGTGATGTACTGGGCCGTTCGCACAACCCTCTATTGTGCTCTGCCTCTGTAGTCAGAGGCCGAGCAGTTGCCATACCAGGCAGTGATGCAACCAGTCAGGATGTTCTCGATGTTGCAGCTGTAGAGCCTTTTGAGCATCTGAGGACCCATTCCAAATATTTTGTCTCCTGAGGGGAAATAGGTTTTGTCGTAACCTCTTCTCAACTGTCTTGGTGTGCTTGGACCATGTCAGTTTGTTGGTGATGTGGACACCAAGGAACTTGAAGCTCTCGACCTGCTCCACCACAGCCCCATTGATGAGAATGGGGGTATGCTCGGTCCTCCTTTTCTTGTAGTCCACAGTCATATCCTTTGTCTTGGTCACGTTGTTGTCCTGGCACCACCAGGCCAGGTGTCTGACCTCCTCCCTATAGGCTGTCTCGTCGTTGTCCAGGCCTACCACTGTTGTCTCATCGGCAAACTTAATGATGGTGTTGGAGCCGTGCCTGGCCATGCAGTCATGAGTGAACAGGGAGTACAGGAGGGGACTGAGCACGCACCCTTGAGGCGCCCCCGTGTTGAGAATCAGCGTGGCAGATTTGTTGTTACCTACAATTACCACCAGGCGTGACCCGTCAGGAAGTCCAGGATCCAGTTTCAGAGGGAGGTGTTTAGTCCCAGGGTCCTTGGCTTAGTGATGAGCTTTGAGGGCACTATGGTGTTGAACGCTGAGCTGTATTCAATGAATAGCATTCTCACATAGGTATTCCTTTTGTCCAGGTGGGAAAGGGCAGTGTGGAGTGCCACAAAACTTAACAAAGACCTGAAGTTAGTTTCAGAATGTGTGGCAAGGAATAAATTAGTCCTAAATATGTCAAAAACTGAAAGCATTGATTTGATTTGATTTGGGACAAATCTTACACTAAACCCTAAACCTCAACCAATTCTTGTAATAAATAATGTGGAAATTGAGCAAGTTGAGGGGACGACTAAACTGCTTCGAGTAACCCTGGATTGTAAACTGTCATGGTCAAAACATGTTGATACAGCATTAGCTGAGATGGGGTGAAGTTTCTCCATAATACAGCCCTGCTCTGCCTTCTTAACAACACTATCAACAAGGCAGGTCCTACAGGCCCTGGTTTTGTCGCACCTGGACTACTGTTCAGTCGTGTGGTCAGGTGCCACAAAGAGGGACCTTGGAAAACTAATATTGGCTCAAAACAGGGCAGCACTGCTGGCCCTTAAATGTACATGGAGAGCTAACATTAATAATATGCATGTACATCTCTCAT
The DNA here is from genome assembly GCF_901001165.1 of Salmo trutta. Lineage (NCBI taxonomy): Eukaryota > Metazoa > Chordata > Actinopteri > Salmoniformes > Salmonidae > Salmo > Salmo trutta. Next base: position 15,657,992 of record NC_042990.1, on the reverse strand, counting down.
GGCCATAAGTGGAGGAGAGATTGACTTCATCACTACTTGTTTTTGTAAGAAGTGTTGACATGCTGAATACACAGAATTGTCTGTTTAAACTACTAGCACACAGCTCGGACACCCATGCATACCCCACAAGACATGCCACCAGAGGTCTCTTCACAATCCCCAAGTCAAGAACAGACTATGGGAGGCGCACAATACTACATAGAGCCATGACTAGATGGAACTCTATTCCACATCAGGTAACTGATGCAAGCACTAGAATCAGACTTAAAAAAACGGATAAAAATACACCTTATAGAACAGCGGGACTGTGAAGAGATAGTCACACACAAGAACAGATGCACACATACGCACACACACACACGAGCACACGCACTCTACACACATGTACATTGTAATATTGTTGTATGGTGGCATTATACATTTTGTATTGTAGATATGTAGTGGTGTAATATTGTTATATGATGTACTGTTTTATATTTTGTTTTATGTTTGATGTAAGCTCATTAATGTGTTTGGACGCCAGGTAGTGTAGATGCTGCCTTGACAGCAGCTAATGGGGATCCCTAATACATACAAATGCAAATACAAAAATGTGTTTATAAAGGTGTGAATAACTAGCTTACTAACATTTACAAATGTGGGAGTAATGATTAATAAATGATGAGCAAATGTTTTTGTAAATGCTTTAAAAATGCTTTATGACTGAAGCTTATTATAAAGTATGACCAACTCGGTATGAGAAGAATTGTTCAGGCGGGAAATTTTAAAAAGTCACGGAAATTGGGGACAATTTGTATAAGTTATTTGTGGTCAGAGGATAATTCTGTAGAGGATAATTCTGTAAATTAATTTGGTTTTCAACTCAATCATTGTAATTTTTCATTGAAAAACATAATCAAACTTCTCATCAACAGACACACCCGGAAGACAAATAATTAGTAAAACATGTTTTTAAAAAGACCGTATCATCACATTCAGGTAATAGAAACAAAATGACATGACTTCCGATTCCGACGCTACAAAAAAAAGTATTCACTATTTTGAGGTGAAGGGGTAAAAACCTGGGGCCAGATGGGTGATAGAAGAGTTAGCGAGCTAACATTGGTCAACTCTGAGATCAACGTGGGATAAACGGTGACACAAAAGCCAGGTAAACTTCTTTGGTAACGAATACTTCAAAACTAACCTGCTCCGGGGCAGGCTAACTCGGGGCTAATTCCACTTGTCCTGAATGAAGTGTCTGAGCCATGTGTTAATGATCAATGAAATCAGATTCCCTCCCTCTCACAAAGTTTGCATCGTCATCCTCTTAATTTGAGGAAGACGACTAATTCAATATTTTATTAATTAAATGTTTTTAAGTGTTCATTTTTTAAAATATGAATATCACATTACTATAACGATACAGGGCGAGACTCAGATGCAGGCAGATGGTTCGAGCAGGTTAGTGTGTAAGTCATTCAAACGTGTTAACACTCGCAAAGCTGCCGGCGCAGACGGCTAGCTGTTCTGTTTTCTGACATTTTCTATCTCTCTCCAGCTCAGGCCATTTTCCCCACCTGCTTCAAAAGGTCCACCATCATCCCTGTACCCAAGAAAGGGAAAGTAACTGAACTGAATGACTACAGACCCGTAGCACTCACTTCCGTCATAATGAAGTGCTTCGAGAGGCTAGTCAAAGACTACATAACCTCCTCCCTCCCTGACACACTCGAACGTCTCCAATTCACCTACCAAAATGCAAATGAATTACTTAAAAATCATACAATGTGATTTTCAGGATTTTTGTTTTACATTCCGTCTCTCACAGTTGAAGTGTACCTATGATAAAAATTACAGACCTCTACATGCTTTGTAAGTAGGAAAACCTGCAAAATCGGCAGTGTATCAAATACTTGTTCTCCCCACTGTGTGTATATATATATATATATATATATATATATATATATATACAGTAAATTAATTTTACGGTGTATATCGGTACCATGCCTTTCAAAGATAATTCGTAAAAACCAAATAACTTCACAGATCTTAATTTTAAAGGGTTTAAACACTGTTTCCCATGCTTGTTCAATGAACCATAAACAATTAATGAACATGCACCTGTGGAACGGTCGTTAAGACACTAAAAGCTTACAGACAGTAGGCAATTAAGGTCACAGTTATGAAAACATAGGACACTAAAGAGACCTTTCTACTGACTCTGAAAAATACCAAAAGAAAGATGCTCAGGGTCCCTGCTCATCTGCGTAAATGTGTCTTAGGCATGCTGCAAGGAGGAATGAGGACTGCAGATGTGGCCAGGGCAATAAATTGCAATGTCCGTACTGTGAGACGCCTAAGACAGCACTACAGGTACACAGGACGGACAGCTGATCATCCTCACAGTGGCAGACCACGTGTACCAACACCTGCACAGGATCGGTACATCCGAACATCACACCTGCGGGACAGGTACAGGATGGCAACAACAACTGCAAGGGTTACACCAGGAACGCACATTCCCTCCATTAATGCTCAGACTGACCGCAAGGCAGCTGGTGGCCACACCAGATACTGACTGTTACTTTTGATTTTGAACCCCCCTTTGTTCAGGGACACATTATTCCATTTCTGTTCGTCACATGTCTGTGGAACTTGTTCAGTTTGCCTCAGTTGTTGAATCTTGTTATGTTCATACAAATATTTACACATGTTAAGTTTACTGAAAATAAATGCAGTTGACAGTGAGAGCATGTTTATTTTTTTGCTGAATATATATATATATATATATATATATGTATTTTACATGTATTTAACCCCTTATTTTTGGCACTAAACATTATCCATGTATACATTACCAGTCAAAAATTTGGACACACCTACTCATTCAAGGGTTTTTCTTTATGTTTACTATTTTCCACATTGTAGAATAATATTGAAGACATCAAAACTATGAAATAACACAAAAAAGTGTTAAACAAATCAAAATATATTTTAAATTCTTCAGTCATGTCCTGACCCTTGTAAGAGGTCCTTTTCCATAGTAGAGTGGTCAGGGCGTGATACTTAGGTAGCCTGTTATCCATGTGTGGGTGTGGGTTGTTAATTTTTGAGTAGTGTTTGCCTGCTCTGCATTATAGCCTTATTGTTTTGTTATTTAAAGTGGTTGGTGTATTGCATTTAGTTTCACGATGAATAAAAAGATGTGGAACTACGAACACGCTGCGTTTTGGGCCGATCCTTCAGAAAGCTGTGACAAGTCACCCTTGATGACAGCTTTTCACGCTCTTGTTTAGTGTTCTACGTATCGTAGACTCGTCAACAGAGATGTTAGCATGTTCCAGAGATTTATGAAAGTCTTTAGCTGACACTAGCATTCTTCTTAACCTCATTGGGCATTCTGCTCTGTGCTCTTGCAGTCATCTTTGCTGGACAGACACTCCTAGGGAGAGTAGCAACAGCGCTGAGCTTTCTCCATTTGTAGACAATTTGGAAACGTAGCCAGGACACCAGGGTTAACACCCCTACTCTTATAATAAGTGCTATGGGATCTTTAGCACACTGTGTTTGTTTAGTGTTGTGACTTAGATGAAGATCAGATCAAAAGCTATGGCCAATTTATGCAGAAATCCAGGTAATTCCAATGGGTTCACATACTTTTTATTGCAACTGTAATTGGCATACACATTACTCTTACATAATTTCCACGTGGGCGAGGATATTGGACATTTAATAAAAGCCTGCTAGATGACAACTTCTTTTTAACCAAGACTTAAGAATTTATGATTGACCTTTTCCTATATAACATAGGTACAGCAGATCCCCTTATTGCATGGAACACTTTCAAATGTGCCATTAGAGGCCATGCAATTAAATACTAATCTTTAAAACAGAAACAATTTAGGTCAAAAGGCTTCATATTAAGAAAGGAAATTGGGGAACTAACAGTACAGATAAATAGCAATAAAAACTGCACCAGGAGGTACAGAATAAGTTGGAGGAAAAACAAAAAGAACTAGAGGAACTTATTTAAGAAAGATCAAGTGTAATATATTACAAAAATAAAGCAAAAATGTGGAAAAATGCACCAAACTATGTTTGAAATGCTACCAAAAAAATACAGAAATGCTACCAAAAAGAACATACAAAAACTTGTTACAAATGTTACGTCCATGATTCCCCAAACTATATTATGAAAGAAAATGCATATATTTATTTTAATCATGTTTAATCATGTTTCAACTTCAGTCTCCTCCATCTCCACTAAATGAAGTTAATTTTAAGGATTTTTTATATTAATAGTGTAACATTAACAGCTATACAGAAAGACTAATTTGAAGGCCAAATTACAGAGGAGGAACTTCTCGATGCAATTAAAGCCTTTAAGGCCGGGAAAACTCCAGGGCTGCGTGGCATACCAGTTGAGGTATATCAAACCTTTTTCGATGTACTCAGAGGTCCGCTATTAGCATGTTTAAACCAATCTTATTAAATTGGTAGACTATCAGATACTCAGCAAGAAGGTCTGATTTCACTATTACCGATACAGGACCCAGGTGGTAAATATAAAGATTGAGTCCACCTAAAAGCTCATAAAACGCGGGACCAACACTTTACATGTTGCATTTAGATTTTTGTTCAGTATTGTTAGGATCTTATTTTTCAGAGTAAATAACCCACGGACGCTAGAGAAGCTTTATCCAAGTTTAATTCTTCCCAAAGGTTCTGTACAGCTGTAATTCAGACAACAAAACATTTCTCTCCATCACAGTTATATACATTCCACTTAAAACACGCCTTCTCTCCAATCCTTACATCTTATGGTTCAACAGAAAGACGGTAACAGGATACCAAACCCTTATTACTCCCTTAAGGGAATCTGTCCTCACCTCCTGACCTCAACCCCTCCTTCATCTAATCCAAAGATGTCTATCTGTCTCCCCTGTATCAAGACGGTGCTCTGCTCCCATCCCCCAACACATTCCAACACATTCCACAGCTATCTGTCTTTCTACAGAGACCCAGTCTCTTTCTCCTTCTTTCCTATCATTTATTTAATATCTCAATGTTCAAAATGTCGAATCCAACAGTATTCATCTTTAAAGCTGCAATATGTAACTTTTTGGGTGACCCCACTAAATGCACATGGTAATGTAAGGTATAGATCTGTCATTGTCATTAAAAGCAACTCCAAGAAGCGCTAGATCTGTTCTATGCTTCCCGTTCTTAAGTTTCTTGTTTGTGTCTGCTACTTTCTGTTTGATACACCAGCTTCAAAGTGCTGAAAAATACATTATTTTTTCTTATGGAAAAAATATTTCACATTGGTTTAGATGGTACAATGATTTCTACACCAGTGGCAACCCACTGTTTTGAACCCCACCTGTTTAGCTAATCAGTTTGCAAAGAATGTAAAAACATTTTTTTTTTATCATTGACTTAATCAAGCGGCATACAAACATGGTCTCTTTTTTGCTTTCTTGTGTAAGGCAGCTCCAAAATGCAGGTGTTTCAGCCTAGCTTTCAGCCTAGTGCTTTCTGTGGTGGTGGGGCAGCCAGCGGAAAATATGGAGCGTAGGGGTTGGTAATCTTCTCTAGTTGCGCAGTGATTGGCTCAGTGTTCTGGCACTCATGGGGAAATAGTTATATTGACTATGTTCTTTTAAAAGACAGTAAACGAGGCTGAATGAACTGTTTCACTGCCAGACAAGGCTCCGCTGACAGCCAGGTGTAGCAGTGGTAAGGTGTTTGGACTGCTGTTGGGACAGGTTTATGTAGGCCCTAACAGTTTGTGGGCACCGTTTGTCACGTTACAGTGCAATTTAAAAATGTAATCTTTAACTAGGCAAGTCAGTTAAGAACAAATTGTTATTTACAGACTACTGGGGAACAATGGGTTAGGGGCAGAACGACAGCTCAGGGTTTCAATCCAGCAACCTTTCTGTTATTTGCCCAACGCGCTAACCACTAGGCTACCTACCAGGGCGGTGTATCGTTTAGTATTGTGCATAGAAGATTACTTACATCAGAAGGGGAGAGGTGGGCAGAACAAAGGCCTTATTTTTGCATAATATATCAACAGGCTTTTCCATTAAATTGCAATCATTATTCATCCTATTGGAGAAACGCCCAAAGGGCTTGAACATAGGTATCAGATTGTAACACATGCTCACACGCACACACACACTGAGGACCGAGGGACTGAATGTCCTATATTGTACGCCTGGATAGGTATTTAAGAGTGCCTTAAGAATTATTGGCAGCGTACGGAGAAAGCGGGTATCGATATCATCTTGATATCAATCAAATCATCTCTGACATCGTAAATACTGATAATCGCTGATGATTACATCAGTAGAATTTTCTTTCTCTCCAAATTACAGTTTGACTTCCAATAAAAGCAAAGGGGACAATGGAAATGGTGACTTTAAAACAGTTACAGAGTTTAACGGCTGTTATAGGAGAAAACTGAGGATGGATTAACAACATTGTAGACACCACAATACTATCCTAAATTACAGAGTGAAAAGAAGAAAGTCTGTATAGAATAAAAGTATTCCAAAACATGCATCCTGTTTGCAACAATGCACTAAAACAATAGTGCAAAAAATGTGGCAAAGCAATTAACTTTTTGTCCTGAATACAAAATGTTATGTTTGGGGAAAATCCAATACTACACATTACTGAGTACCACTCTCCATATACTCAAGCATAGTGGTGGCTGCATCATTGTAACGATTGTCCAAAGGAGTAGACCAAGGTGCAGCGAGGTAAGTGTTCATCTTGAATTTATTTTAAATCAGAACACTTAAACAAAAGAATAAACAATGACAAATGACCGTCACGTCTTGCAGGCTATAACGAGCAGTACAAAAATAAGATCCCACAACTACAGGTGGGGGGAAAGGCTGCCTAAGTATGATTCCTAATCAGAGACAACGATAGACAGCTGCCTCTGATTAGGAACCATACTCGGCTCAACACAAAGAAATAGACACCATAGAAATCCCACCCCACACCCGGACCTAACCACATAGAGAAACAAACAGTCTCTCTCAGGTCAGGGCGTGACAATCATGTTATGGGTATGTTTGTAATCGTTAAGGACTGGGGAGGTTTTCAGGATAAACAAGAAACGTTGTTGATCTCAGCACAGGCAAAATCCTAGAGGAAAACCTGGTTAAGTCTGCTTTCTACCAGACAGTGGGAAATGAATTCACCTTTCAGCGGGACAATAACCTCTAACACAAGTCCAAATACGCTGGAGATGCTTACCAAGAAGACAGTGAATGTTCCTAAGTGGCCGAGTTACAGTTTTGAATTAACCTGATTGAAAATCTATGGCAAGACCTAAAAATGTTTGTCAAGCAAAGAACAACAACCAATTTGACAGAGGTTGTAGAATAAAAAAAATAATAATGGGTAAATGTTGCACAATCCAGGTGTGGAAAGCTCAGAGACATACACAGAAAGACTCATAGCTCTAATGACTACCAAAGGTCCTTCTACAAGTGTATTGACTAATTACTTTGGTAAATGAGACATGCTCTCCCAGGTCCACCCATTTCATTTTCAATACATTTGCAAACATTTCTTAAAACATGTTTTCACATTGTCATTATGGGGTATTATGTGTAGATGAGTGAAAAAAATCGAATTAACCAATTTTGAATTTAGGCTGTAACAAAAATCTGTTCAATAATTCAAGGGGTATGAACACTCATCAACAGCACAGTCAAACACATTGTCAATAAACAGCAAAATAGACCTTTAGAACATCAACACATTCACCACTGCTGCCCTCTAGTGAGGATAAGGCATCAGTGGACCATGCACAAATATTACGGTAAAAGCAGTTACTTTATTTACAATGAAAACATGTGGAGGGTGGTCGACAAGTGCTAGAATGTCACAAAAGGAAGAACTTTAAAAGTTAGTTCAGTGGTCAACAAGGGCTGGAATGACACAAAAACAAGTACTGCAATGTCAGTTAGCTTTTGGCTAAATGTCAAATGGACAGACATTTTATTATTTTAAGGGCAGTCCAGAATATTCTTATTGTTTGAGTATTTTATTATGTCTGGAAGATTAGAGCATAAGCCAGAGACTTTGTTAGAGCCAATTGTTAAATGAAAAAACAAGTAATGAATAATCAAATAAAGAAAGCAGATATTCAAACAAATGTCATACACTGCAGGTTTCTTATGATGGAATCATAACTCTCAAGGAAAAGGTTAGGCTATGGTTGTGATCAATTACATATTCTGTATGTTGATGTGACGTAACAGTATTTGCTTGCTTTTTACTAATGTGTTCTAAGTGTTCATCTACAACTATTCTACATTCTAACATTATACAATCCTCTCAATGAGCACTACAGAACATTTAGGAAAATGCATTTAGCAAAATGTTAAATATGGCACGACAACCTAACAGTATTAACCTCATAACTTTACTGACAAAACAAGTTCTCTGGTGACAAGTAGTTGTCTACTTTGTGCAGCATGTTGCTATCAGGCCAACGGTAGCCAAGCCCAGATAAAATGTTTTGTTGTTGCTCAAACATACTGCCTGGGCTCACATACTTTCAGCCCCATCTAAGCCTAAATGACTCTACACTGAACAAAAAATGTTTTGCAACATACAACAATTTCTCAGATTTCACAGAGTTACAGTTCATTTAAGGAAATCAGTCAATTTAAATAAATGCATTAGGCCCTAATCTATGGATTTCACATGACTGGGCAGGGGCGCAGCCATGAGTGGGCCTGGGAGGGTATAGACCCATCCACTTGGGAGCCAAGCCCATCCACTGGGGAGACAGGCCCTGCCAATCAGAATGAGGTTTCCCCCACAAAAGTGCTTGATAACCAACAGACATACTCCTCAGCACCCCCTACCACCCTCAGATGATCCCGCAGGTGAAGAAGCCGGATGTGGTGGTCCTGGGCTGGCGTGGTTATTACACATGATCTGCGGTTGTGAGGCTGGTTGGATGTACTGCCAAATTCTCTAAAACGACGTTGAAGGCAGCTTATGGTAGAGAAATAAACATTAAATTCTCTGGCAAAAGCCCTGGTGGACATTCCTGCAGTCAGCATGCCAATTGCACACACCCTCAAAACTTGAGGCATCTGTGGCATTGTATTGTTTGAAAACTGCACATTTTAGTGTCCCTTTATTGCCCCCAGCACAAGGTGCACCTGTGTAATGATCATGACGTTGATATGCCACACCTGTCAGGTGGATGGATTATCTTGGCAAAGGAGAAATGCTCACTAATAGGGATGTAAACAAATTTGTGCGCAGCATTTTTGAGAAATAAGCTTTTGTGAGTATGGAACATTTCTTTGATTTTTCATTTCAGCTCATGAAACATGGGATTGTAAATAAGAATTTATTCTTAACTGACTTAACTAGTTAAATAAAGCTAAAACGTAAAAAAAATGGGACCAACACTTTACATGTTGTGTTTGTATTTAGATATGTTGTTGCTGTTGAGCTTTGATTACAGTAAAAACATATATGTAAACATACATTTCTCGATAGACAGGTTTAACAGAAATATACAGGTAATAATGTCTTAATAGGGCAGTGTGCTACCATGAGGCAGAACAGCTTCAATGCTCCTTGGCATTGATTCTACAAGTGTCTGGAACTCTATTGGAGGGATGCGAAACTATAATAACCAATGTCTCGTAGCTTTGAAAAGATCCCCAAATTGGTTACAATTGATATTGGTTGCAATTTATATTTTCTTCCCATTTCTATAGTTTAATAATTACTGAGGCAATACAGGTTGAGTGCCTCCATTTAGGGCAAAACAGTTATATGTCATTCATGGGACTTTGACCTGCTGGTCACTACACCATTTCTTTAAAAAGCTGAATTCTAAATCAACCCCCAGCCCCTATACCCCTCGGCATTCCTGTAGATCTGACAGGATGTATTTGGTATTCAGAATAAGACCCAAACTCTTGCCCATATAATCTGCCCCATGTGGCTGGAGTGAAGGATGAAGGGGGTTTGGCTAAAGGCTCGGCCACCTCGATGGGCTCCACCTGGGGGTCAGTGGGGGGAGTGGGGACCTCCTCTACCTGGTTGGAATCAGGCTCAGTAACAACAGCTGCCACCTGCTCAAGGAGAGAGAGAGAGAGAAAGACGGAGAAAGAAACAGGTATAATATTGACATGTAATGTTTGAATCTATCTACCTCTTGATATTACATCAAGGTAATCAGACCTCAATAGATTCACAGTAAATGGCAGCCAACAGTGCTAAATGGAGAAGCCATTTTAAGCTGTCACTATATGGTAAGCTAACCTCTTCAAGCTAGCTACATCCTACCTGAGATGCTGCAACCTGCACAGCATGTGGACCTGCCGGGGGGTGAGTCTGGGGGTAGGCTGGGCGTTGAGTTCCATCGGATGATTAGAGAGAGGAAGAAAGAGGAAGTTAAAGAGAGAACAAGACATAAACATGTGATGTTGAGTAAGTGTATGCAGTAGTAGAGGGTTCACCATGCCATTTTTTATACATGAAAGGTGTCATTTTTGTTTTCTTAAAAAAGGCACAATATGCGCTGAAAAAACACACTCCTCACAAACCTTGAAGTAAAATGTCTCAAAACATCCCATACAACAATGTCCTTAAGAAAGTGCAGATTATTTATGCACAGGGGGGAATTCAGACCCGAGTTATGCATGCTTAAATTGGTCTTTATACCCTTTTTCTGAACTTTTCTCTCTACACTTATTCTGACCTTGAACTTACGCATTGGAGAAAAGCCAGTGCCAGCAAGGTACGCATTTGGGGTGGAGATCAAAGAAGTGGATGTGTGGTGGTGTGCCTACAGATACGCCGTATTCTGACCTTGACTTAATTGCCTCATAATTCCACTACCATTATGCAGGAGGAAACAAATGAATGAGGTTGAGCAACCTATCAGTTCCAGGTGAAAACCATCACATTTTGTCTCGATAGAAATTACACCATTTTCCACGCACAGTAATTTACGAATTGGTAAGAGCTAGGTAAATGAGTAATTCATTTGTATAAGGGGATTGTAAATATAAATGACAATTGTTTTACATTGTTTTATTTTACCTTATGATCGCTGGAAACAAATGTTAAACCAGTCGTATGGTAGCAAACTGAAGCACAGTGAAGTATTTATTCTACCTTTATTTAAGCAGGGAGTCACCAATATACTGTATATGAAATGCTGTGCCGTTATACAGAATTTAAATTGGATGGCCTTTTAATAACTTGCAGGGATGAATCTTGGAGATGCAAGCAAATGACAAGTCAAATCCGTGCAGAGTGACAGTTGGCCCAAATTGAACCTTTGTACGCCCTAGAATGTTGCAATTTCAGCCCTGACTTTTCTAAATTTTTTAAAGCAATTTGTATCATGTTAAATATTAGCCACTATCAGTAGCCACCGTCAGTAATACCAACGCACATTTTTTAACTGTCAGTGTTAGTTCAAATCAAATCCAATTTATTTATATAGCCCTTCCTACATCAGCTGATATCTCAAAGTGCTGTACAGACACCCAGCCTAAAACACCAAACAGCAAGCAATGCAGGTGTAGAAGCACGGTGGCTAGGAAAAACTCCCTAGAAAGGCCAAAACCTAGGAAGAAACATAGAGAGGAACCAGGCTATGAGGGGTGGCCAGTCCCCTTCTGGCTGTGCCAGGTGGAGATTATAACAGAACATGGCCAAGATGTTCAAATGTTCATAAATGACCAGCATGGTCAAATAATAATAATCACAGTAGTTGTCGAGGGTGCATCAGATCAGCACCTCAGGAGTAAATGTCAGTTGGCTTTTCATAGCCGATCATTGAGAGTATCTCTACCGCTCCTGCTGTCTCTACAGACTAACCCTAGCACCCCGACACATAAACTACTGCAGCATAAATTCTGGAGTCTCAGACAGGAGGGGTCAGGAGACACTGTGGCCCCATCCGATGATACCCCCGGACAGGATATAACCCCACCCACTTTGCCAAAGCACAGCCCCCACACCACTAGAGGGATACCTTCAACCACCAACTTACCATCCTGAGACAAGGCCGAGTATAGCCCACAAAGATCTTCGCCACGGCACAACCCAAGGGGGGGCACCAACCCAGACAGGAAGACCACGTCAGTGACTCAACACACTCAAGTGACGCACCCCTCCTAGGGACGGCATGGATGAGCACCAGGAAGCCAGTGACTCGGCCCCCGTAATAGGGTTAGAGGCAGAGAATCCCAGTGGAGAGAGGGGAACCGGCTAGGCAGAGACAGCAAGGGTGGTTCGTTGCTCCAGTGCCTTTCCGTTCACCTTCACACTCCTGGGCCAGACTACACTCAATCATAGGACCTACTGAAGAGATGAGTCTTCAATAAAGACTTAAAGGTTGAGACAGAGTATGCATCTCTCACATGGGTAGGCAGACCATTCCATAACAATTGAGCTCTATAGGAGAAAGCCCTGCCTCCTGCCTTAGAAATTCTAGGGACAATTAGGATGCCTGCGTCTTGTGACCGTATGTGTAGGTATGTACAGCAGGACCAAATCGGAAAGATAGGTAGGAGCAAGCCCATGTAATGCTTTGTAGGTTAGCAGTAAAACCTTGAAATCAGCCCTTGCCTTAACAGGAAGACTGTGTAGGGAGGCTAGCACTGGAGTAATTATGATCCCATTTTTTGGTTCTAGTCAGGATTCTAGCAGCCGTATTTAGCACTAACTGAAGTTTATTTAGTGCTTTATCCGGGTAGCCGGAAAGTAGAGCATTGCAGTAGTCCAACCTAGAAGTAACAAAAGCATGGATTCATTTTTCTGCATCAATTTTGGACAGAAAATGTCTGATCTTTGCAATGTTACACAGATGGAAAAAACTGTCCTTGAAACAATCTTGATATGTTCGTCAAAAGAGAGATCAGGGTCCAGAGTAACGCCGAGGTCCTTCACAGTTTTATTTGAGACGACTGTACAACCATGAAGATTAATTGTCAGATTCAACAGAAGATCTCTTTGTTTCTTGGGACCTAGAACAAGCTTCTCTGTTTTGTCCGAGTTTAAAAGTAGAAAGTTTGCAGCCATCCACTTCCTTATGTCTGAAACACAGGCTTCCAGCAAGGACAATTTTGGGGCTTCACCATGTTTCTTTGAAATGTACAGCTGTGTGTCATCCACATAGCAGTGAAATTGAACATTATGTTTTCGAATGACATCCCCAAGAGGTAAAATATATAGTGAAAACAATAGTGGTCCTAAAACGGAACCTTGAGGAACACTGAAATTTACAGTTGATTTGTCAGAGGACAAACCATTCACAGAGACAAACTGATATCTTTCCGACAGGTAAGATCTAAACCAGTTCAGAACTTGTCCGTGTAGACCAATTTGGGTTTCCAATCTCTCCAAAAGAATGTGGTGATCGATGGTATCAAAAGCAGCACTAAGGTCTACGAGCATGAGGACAGATGCAGAGCCTCGGTCTGACGCCATTAAAAGGTCATTTACCACGTTCACAAGTACAGTCTCTTCAATTTGTAGCCTACATTTGGCATCATTCCAGTACATCGTTTGTTTCTTTCTTTCCTCTGTCATGTCCGTATAGTTGATCCTGAGGGTCACTGGCAATAGTGGATAATATTTAATGTATTACAAGTTCAATAAAATGTTCACCTTTTGTTGCCTTACAGCCTGAAATGAAAACACATAAAATCAGACTTTATCCGGCTTTATTTACACACAGTAACCCACAATATCCAAGTGAAAGAAATTATCAAAAAAACTCTGAAAATTTATTAAAACAGTAAAATACCCTATTTGGATAAGTGAACACCCCCCTGAGTTAATACTTAGTGGAACCACCTTTTGCTTGAATTACAGCCACGAGTCACTTTGAATGCATCTCTACTAACTTTGCACACCTAGACTGTGCAATATTTGCCCATTATTCCTTGCAGAATTGTTCAAGCTCAGTCAAATTGCATGGTGACCGCTCAAGGACTGCACTCTTCAAGTCATTCCACAGATTCTCGATGAGATTTAGGTCGGGGGCTCTCACTACACTAGGCCACATAAGGACATTCACCTTCTTGTCCTTCAGCCACTGTACGGTTGCTTTAGCGGTGTGCTTTGGGTCATTGTCATGCTGAACCGTGAACCATCTTCCCATTTTCAACTTCCTGGCAGAGGCCTGGCAGATGCCTGCACAGTCCATTTTCCCTTCTATCCTGACAAGTGCACCAGTCCCTGCTGAAGAGAAACACCGCCACAACAGGATGCTGCCATCGCCATACTTTACTGTAGGCATGGTGTTCTTTGGGTGCAAAGATATTTTATTTTTTTGCCAGACATATCATTTTGCGTTCAGGCAAAAAAGTTCAGTTTTGGTCTCATCTGACCACAGCACCTTTTGCCACTTGGCCTCAGAATCTACAATGTGCTATCTGGCAAAGCTCAAATGAGACTAGACTTGATGTGGCTTTTTTTGAGGAACGTCTTTTTTCTTGCCACCCTCCACAGAGGCCAGATTTGTGGAGTGCTTGTGATATTGTGGTCACATGCACACATTGACCAGTCTTTGCCATAAAGGCCTGAAGCTCCTTCAAAGTCACCATTGGCTTCTAGTAGCCTCTCTGATCAGTCTCCTTGCCCGGTCAATTAAGTTTGGAGGGACGGCCTGATCTATGCAGGGTCTGGGTGGTGCCATACGCCTTCCACTTCTTAAAATGTGCTTAACTATGCTCCGAGACATAGACAAAGCCTTTGAAATCTTTTCATATTCATCCCCTGACTTGCGCCTTTCCACAACTTTATATCGTAGATCTTAGTGGATTCTTTACTTTGAATTGCACTACTCAGCAGTGGAGTCCTCTATGAACAACTGTTTTTATTCTGAACTAATCAAAGTCCATACAATTGATCACAGATGGAAGCCAATTAGCTTGATTTGTGATCTGGAAGGTGGTTGGTTATACCTCAGCAAGTTTGCAATTGCAATTCTAAGGGAGGGCGTTAACTTATCCAAATAGGGTACTTTACTGTTTTACTTTTAATAAATGTTCAGAGTTTTTTTTACAATTAATTTCTGATTTTTATTTTTTTTATTTTTTTTACTTGGCCACGGTGGGTTACTGTGTGTAAATAAAGCCGGTAAAAGTCAGATTTGTATGTGTTTTCATTTTAGGCAATAAGGCAACAAAAGGTGAACATTTTGAAAGAGGGTGGTGACTTTCTATACCCACTGTACATATGAGATGAGTAGTGCAAAATATGTAAACATTATTAAAGTGACTAGTGTTCCAATTAATAAAGTGGCCTGTGATTTGAAGTCTATGTATATAGGGCAGCAACCTCTAAGGTGCTAGTGATTGCTATTTAACAGTCTGATGGCCTTGAGATAGAATCTGTTTTTCAGTCTCTCAGTCCATGCTTTGATGCACCTGTACTGACCTCGCCTTCTGGACGATAGCGGGGTGAACAGGCAGTGGCTCGGGTGGTTGTTGCCCTTGATGATCTTTTTGGCCTTCCTGTGACATCGGGTGCTGTAGTTGTCCTGGAGGGCAGGTAGTTTGCCCCGGTGATGTGTTGTGCAGACAACACCACCCTCTGGAGAGCCCTGCAGTTGTGGGCGGTGCAGTTACCGTACCAGGCGGTGATACAGCCCGACAGGATGCTCTCAATTGTACTGTAAAGGTTTGTAAGGATTTTAGTTAACAAGCCAAATTTCTTCAGCCTCCTGAGGTCGAAGAGGCGCTGTTGCGCCTTCATCACCACACTGTCTGTGTGGGTAAAACGTTTCAGTTTGTCAGTGATGTGTACGCAGAGGAACTTGAAGCTTTCCACCTTCTCCACTGCGGTCCTGTCAATGTTGATAGGGGGGTGCTCCCTCTGCTGTTTCCTGAAATCCACGATCAGCTCCTTTGTTTTGTTGACATTGATTGAGAAGTTATTTTCCTGGCACCACACTCCCAGGGCCCTCACCTCCTCCCTGTAGGTTGTGTCATCATTGTTGGTAATCAGGCCTACTACTGTTGTGTCGTCTGCAAACTTGATGATTGAGTTGGAGGCGTGTGTGGCCATGCAGTCATGGGTGAACAGGGAGTACAGGAGGGGGCTGAGCATGCACCCTTGTGGGGCCCCTGTGTTGAGAATCAGATACGTGGAGGTGTTGTTTCCTACCTTCACCACCTGGGGGCAGCCCGTCAGGAAGTCTAGGACCAAGTTGCACAGGGCGGGGTTCAGACCCAAGCTTAATGATGAGCTTGGAGGGTACTATGGTGTTGAATGCTGAGCTATAGTCAATGAACAGCATTCTTACAAAGGTGGGATAGGGCAGTGTGCAGTGTGATGGCGATTGCATCGTCTGTGGATCCATTGGGAGCAGTAAGCAAATTGAAGTGGGTCTAGGGTGTCAGGTAAGGTGACATGATCCTTGACTAGTCTCTCAAAGCACTTCATGATGACAGAAGTGAGTGCTACGGGGCAACAGTCATTTAGTTCAGTTACCTTTGCTTTCTTGGGTAGAGGAACAATGGTGGTCTTGAAGCATATGGGGACAGCAGACAGGGACAGGGAGAGACTGAATATGTCCATAAATACTCCAGCCAGGTGGTCTGCGCATGCTCTGAGGATGTGGCTACGGATGCCGCTGGGCCTGCAGCCTTGCGAGGGTTAACACGTTTAAATGTCTTACTCACGTCGGCCACGGAAAAGAAGAGTCCACCGTCCTTGGTAGCTAGCCGCGTCATTGGCACTGTGTTTTCCTCAAAATGGTCGAAAATGGTGTTTAGCTCATCCGGAAGCAAGACTTCGTTGTCCGAGACGTGGCTGGTTTTCCCTATGTAGTCCATGATTGTCTGTAGACCCTGCCACATACGTCTCGTGTCTGAGCCGTTGAATTGCGACTTCACTTTGTCTCTGTACTGACGTTTTGCCTGTTTGATTGCTTTGCAGAGGGAATAACTACACTGTTTGTATTCAGCCATATTCCCAGTCGCTTTGCCATAGTGAAATGCAGTGGTTGGCACTTTCAGTTTTGGGTAGGTTTTAATATTCACAGTGGGTACAACATCTCCTACATATTTCCTGATAAGCTCAGTCACCGTATCCGTGTATTCGTCAATATTATTGTCAGAAGCTACCTGGAACATATCCCAGTCCACGTGATCAAAACAATCTTGAAGCATGGATTCCAATTGGTCAGACCAGCGTTGAATAGTCCGTAGCACAGATAATTCCTGTTTGAGTTTCTGCCTATAGGAAGGGAGGAGCAAAATGGAGTCGTGATCAGATTTGTCAAAGGGGGGGCAGGGGAGGGCCTTGTAGCCATTTCGAAAAGCTGAGTAACAATGGTCCAATGTTTTCTCAGAGCGAGTGCTACAGTCAATATGTTGGTAGAACTTTGGTAGCATTTCCCTCAGATTAGCTCTGTTAAAATCCACTGCTACAATAAATGTGGCCTCAGGATATGTGGTTTCCAGTTTGCATGGAGTCCAGTGTAGTTCTTTGAGGGCATTAGCTTGATGGAAAATATACACAGCTGTGATAATAACCGAAGAGAATTATCTTGGGAGGTAATACGGATGGCATTTGATTGTGAGGTATTCTAGGTCAGGTGAACAAAAGGATTTGAGTTTCTGTACATTATCACAATCACAAAATGAGTAGTTCATCATGAAATATACACCCCCGCCCTTCTTTTTCACGGAGAGATCTTTATTCCTGTCAGCTCGATGAACTGAGAACTCAACAGACTGTACGGCCTCAGACAGTATATCCCAAAAGAGCCATGTTTTCGTGAAACTGAGTATGTTACAATCCCTGATGTCTCTCTGGAAGGAAATCCTCACCTTGAGCACGTCAACTTTATTATCCAGAGACTGAACATTAGCAAGTAATATACTCGGAAACAGTGGGTGGTGTGTGTGCCTCCTGAGTCGGACTAGAGATTCACTCCGAAAAACTCTTCCCCACCGGCGGTATTTTGGATCAGCCTCTAGAATCAGTTCAATTGCCCTGGGGGGTACGAACAAAGGATACTTTTGAGAAAGTCGTATTCCAGGTCGTAATGATGGTAATGCTGGTGAGTTACCGCCGCTCTGATATCCAGAAGTTATTTCCAGTTGTACGTAATAACACCAAAAAAATGTTGGGCTAATAATGTTAGAAGTAACACTTAAAAAAACAATACTGCAAAGTTGCTTAGGAGTTAGAAGCATGTCTAGAATGTCATTGTATGCTGTAGCATTCCCTTCAATGGAACTAAGGGGCCTAGCCGGAACCATGAAAAGCAGCCCCAGACCCTTATTCCTCCTCAACCAAACTGTACAGTTGGCACTATGCATTGGGGCAGGTAGCATACTCCTGGCATCCGCCAACCCAGATTTGTCCGTCGGACTGCCAGATGGTGAAGTGTGATTCTTCACGGCAACCTAGGACAGATATTTTGACGTGCTACGTGCTTTAGCACTCAGCGTTCCTTGTGTGGCCCACCACTGTATGCTCGATTTTATACACCAGTCAGCAATGGGGTGTTGGCCGAATCCACTCATTTGAAGGGATGTCCACATACTTTTCTATATATACTGTAGTGTATATGTGTGGGCTCACCTGCATTCCACCACTTGAGTCCAGCACACTGAGGCCAAACAGTATGGCTGTGATGCAGATGAGCAGCTCCTGAATAAGGAAGATAACCA
Source organism: Salmo trutta (assembly GCF_901001165.1). Lineage (NCBI taxonomy): Eukaryota > Metazoa > Chordata > Actinopteri > Salmoniformes > Salmonidae > Salmo > Salmo trutta. Next base: position 15,639,300 of record NC_042990.1, on the reverse strand, counting down.
GAGTGCCTATGATGCCGTCAATCAGGAGCTATTTGGAACCCACCCAGGCGGGAGAGAGACAGGTGAAAGAAATGAGGGATGGACAATGGTATTGTAGTCCAGAGAAAAATGCTTGATATTACAGTAGCATCAATCATTTGAATACAGCATCAAATAAAAGCAATACATATTAAACTCATTGTGAAAAAAATGTCCAAAAAGCAAACTATCATTTCAGATCTTATTCATTCACTCATCTAGCTAGATATACAAACAAATGTCAACTAGGACTTTTGAATAACCCTATAATCAATCACATAAAAGTGAACACAATTAATAACATGTATCTAAACATACGATTGGGTAAGATGCTATTTAAATATTTAGCTGCAATACCTTTTGGGATAATGTTTTGTTAGAGTGACTAAATGAACAAGGCAGAAATACTGCTACCTACTGTACCATGCATTTGCTGTGTACAGCACGAGTGTTAGCATTGACCAGAACATATCTAAAATAATGATCAATGACTTACTTTACATTTCATTTCGATCAGCCCAGTGAATTTCCTGAAACAATGTTGCTGCAGTAAACACAAAGAAAGACATGTTCCATTTTGTAGAACAATTACATGTTCCCTTGAAACTACAATAAACTCGATAAGATGCTCATATGTTGCATTTCTATCCTATACACAACAACTTTTCATTTGTTACCACATTTTTGTTACTTTGTCATACACATTAAAATGTGGCAAAAATATAATGGATGATTAACTAAATCCTCAATTAAAACCTTAATAGTGTCAACACAAATTGGCATTTCAGTAACATTCAAGTCTGGATCCCACACAGGTTTTTGTATTGTTCTATATGAGGACTAGGATTGGTCAGTAGTGTTAGCATAGTAGAATATGTATCGGTCCAACCTCCTATGCTTACCAAGCAGACACACAGAATGAAGTGGGTCAATGACTTTGATGTATGACCCCATTTTGACATAGCTTCCACCATACCTGGGGTGGCAGGTAGCCTAGTGGTTAGAGTGTTGGACTAGCAACCGAGAAGGTTGCAAGATCGACTCCCTGATCTGACAAGGTAAAAATCTGTTGTTCTACCCCTGAACAAGGCAGTTAACTCTCTGTTCCTAGGCCATCATTAAAAATAAGAGTTTGTCCTTAACTGACTTGCATAGTTAAATAAAGGTAAAATAATAATATCGAGCTGATTTGTTTCATTGTAGCCTTTTCTCTGTTTAGAACAATGTTGCCAAAATTGGTCAAAGCCTTGCCACAATAATAAAACATTTCGAAAAGGAAATCTATTATAATAATAACCAAACCCCAACACACTTATTACATGTTTCATCAATGATTTATTTTGTTTGCTGTTTTGTTTAAACAACAGTATTGTAAAGAAGAGTCTGCACACATAATTGAAGCATTTAGAGTTGTTGTGGGATGTTTTTTTTTTGTATATTCATATTTTTTGATAAAGTGGTCAATAATCATGTGCAAAGGGAGCCATGTTGAAATATAGGCCATTACACAAATGCACTTGGAGGCCGAAATAAATGTATGCATGTCTGCCAGTATTCCTTGGTGGAGATTTACGTGCCTGACTCGAAAACCCCAAGAAAATGTGTATAGATGAAATACTCATGAAAACAATATTACTGATTATCTTCATCATTACTGTATGGTTTGAAGCTTGGTGCTCTGCTTGACCAATTAATCAACTAATGTTTTTAATGCTTATTTTACGGAAAATCTTTGCTTTGTGCGCAACTCAGACTTACGCATAAGCGTAGTGATCTCATGTCAGAATACCGCCTTCAGTGAAGGCATTGCACTAATACTTCCATAAAAGACACAATTTATTTGTTTGTATGGGCTATTGTTGGACGTAACAACGCTTTTGCTCTTTAAGAAAAATGATAATGTTTTACTTCTGTCCTGATTATGGTTGCAAAATTCCAGGAACTTTCAATAAATTAAATTTGTTTTCCAAAATCCCGGTTGGAGGGTTCCCGGAATCAGGAGGGAATAACCAGGAAATCTGGAATCCTCCGACCAGGATTTCTGGAAAACCAGGGAATTTATTGAACGTTCCAGGAATTTTACAGCCCTAGTCCTGAGCAAACATTGTTTCAGAAAATGCATATGAAAAACTGATACAAGAGCCCTGAGCCCAGTTGCATTTCAAACCATCAATGCTGAGAATTTCAAAACATTTGTCAGAATAAATTAATTGTGAACACATTTTGTACACTGACAAGACTTCAAAGAACTAGCTCAAAATCATATGAAATTCGGCAAATGAGTTGGGGAAATTTACATTGTGACTCTCTTTGTATGTGTTTTGTCCACAGGAACTCTCAAGGGGGAATGTGTCGAGATGACCAGGACAGTTGACTAAACAATGAAGACTACATAAGAATTCAGCCTGCACTTTCATTATTTATTCCTAAAATAATGTCATTACTTCATACACAATTTTTTGAAATATGCAAATGTATGTAATAATTCAAGGCATACTGTTAGAATGACTGGTTACCACGGCATGCAGCTCCAGTCTCCGGCAGTGTTCACAGTGGTAGGAGTCCTGACGGTAAGGCAGATGTTTGGACATCAGGCCCAGAGCAGCACCAGGGTACATTTAACCTGGTAATCAAGTACAGCACCAGGGTACATTTAACCTGGAGAGAGTACACCAATACACTGAATACACTGAGATTGACAGAAAACATTATACATTAAAAGTTAGGGTTTTTGATATGTATGATTTCTTATAATTGCCTACATCACGATCAAAGATCCGTGGACACTGAACAACACACCAGGAGCAAACATACCTCAAAGAATTGTGTGCACCATTTCGGGATAATGTGTTGTTCAGTGCATACTGTTGCAAAAGGCAGCAAATTGCAATATACCCACCCACAAGATAGAAGGCTTCCTGCCCGCGTGGACAAGGACCAACCCAGACAGGATTGGGGCTGAGTCACTGGCTTACTGGTGCTCTTCCATGCCATCCCTAGGAGGGGTACGTCACTTGAGTGGGTTGAGTCGCTGACGTGGTCTTCCTGTCTGGGTTGGCGCCCCCCCTTGGGTTGTGCTGTGGCGAAGATCTTTGTTGGCTATACTCTGCCTTGTCTCAGGATGGTAACTTGGTCGTTGAAGATATCCCTCTAGTGGTGTGGGGGCTGTGCTTTGGCAAAGTGGGTGGGGTTATATCCTGCCTGTTTGGCCCTGTCCGGGGGTGTCATCGGATGGGGCCACAGTGTCTCCTGACCCCTCCTGTCTCAGCCTCCAGTATTTATGCTGCAGTAGTTTATGTGTCGGGGGGCTAGGGTCAGTCTGTTATATCTTGAGTATTTCTCCTGTCTTATCCGGTGTCCAGTGTGAATTTAAGTATGCTCTCTCTAATTCTCTCTTTCTCTCTTTCTTTCTTTCTCTCTCTCGGAGGACCTGAGCCCTAGGACCATGCCTTAGGACTACCTGGCATGATGACTCCTTGCTGTCCCCAGTCCACTTGGCCGTGCTGCTGCTCCTGTTTCAACTGTTCTGCTTGCGGCTATGGCACCCTGACCTGTTCACCGGACGTGCTGACCATGCTGGTCATTTATGAACATTTGAACATCTTGGCCATGTTCTGTTATAATCTCCACCTGGCACAGCCAGAAGGGGACTGGCCACCCCTCATAGCCTGGTTCGTCTCTAGGTTTCTTCCTAGGTTTTGGCCTTTCTAGGGAGTTTTTCCTAGCCACCGTGCTTCTACACCTGCATTGCTTGCTGTTTGGGGTTTTAGGCTGGGTTTCTGTACAGCACTTTGATATATCAGCTGATATAAGAAGGGCTATATAAATACATTTTGATTTGATTTGATAAGCTATGGGAGTACACGCATAACATAATAAAACAGTTGACTCACAGGTCAGATTACACACCTATACAGCGATGAAAATAACTAATTCAACAAAATAAATCATGTGTGTTCTATTCTAGAAAATCGGCATTGTAAGGCTGTAAGCCTATTCAGGTGTGCTGGATCAGGGTTGGAGCGACAGCTTGCAGGAGGGTAGTTCTCCAGGAGGAGGGTAGTTCTCCAGGAGGAGGGTAGTTCTCAAGGAGGAGGGTTGTTCTCCAGGAGTAGGGTTGTTCTCCAGGAGGGTACTTCTCAAGGAGGAGGGTTGTTCTCCAGGAGGAGAGTTGCTCTCCAGGAGGAGAGTTGTTCTCCAGGAGGAGGGTTGTTCTCCAGGAGGAGGGTTGGCCGGACCTGGTTAAAGACACACTGCCATTGAAAAGGGCGCTGTTGTAACAGTTGATACTTGGTCTGTAAATTCTGACTGATACGTGTCATCTGGAGTAGGTAGAAGTTGCCCTTACTAGCGGATATAGGGTTGGGATTGATTTATATCGCCCTAAAGTTAGGATTGGGGTTAGGGTATCTGATTCTAGATCTGTGGTTGGGGTCAACATTGGCTCACTCACATGTAGGACAACAATCAAAAGGACAACGACATCACCAGTGAAGTGGATCTCATGGAGCTGTAGCACAGTGGCGATCAGGCAGAGGACAAGACATCCTATGATGATCTGGATGGCCTGAGACTATACATAAAGAACTAGCATCAGTACCATTAACAGGCCATTACACAGATAGAACAATGAGACAGATATTTCACTGGATGTATAAATATGAAGCATCCACTTGGCGTTTTCACTCACTACCAAATATGGTAGTGAGAGGAAGCCCACTGGCCGGCAGTGGGAGAAGATGGAACGAGATGGATTTTGGTCGACATTCTTTTGGCCGACAAATTTTCTCATTGATGAAACATTTGATCTCAATACAGTTTTCTGTTCCAAAAACTAGACATATGTTATGAACAGAGTGGATGCATTTTTGCCCTACAATGATTTTACAATTTGCAAAAGTTTTAAAAATCTCAATGTATAGGAGTGCAAAGGTGAATTGAGTTGTTGCAAACGCGCACTTCACAGAGTAGGTGTTCCCTAATGGAAATATGCAGATGCATACTAGAACACACCAATAGTATCTCGCTAGCATGTGCTTGGCTCTTCCCACCTCCTTGCTTGTTCTGCCCACCATGACTCATTTGTTTACATTGGAAACGACAAGCTGTGGTCTATCTTGTTTTAGTTATAAAAATCTTTGGCCATTATGTGGTTCGACAGCTCAGTGTTTGGTAACACCATAGTCATGTTCAGCAGGACACACCGTAGCAAAACGTTTTGTAATTGAAAACAGAATTGAGCATTTCTTATCGGACAAGTCCAGGACTCCCTCCCTGATTCAGATTTTTCTCTTTCGTTTCGTGCCTACTGAACACGACCTAATGATGGGTTTGATTCAGGCATGGGAATATAAGACTCTCCTAAATTAACATATTATCATTATATTACAAGGCAACTTGTTTATGCTTTATTCTACGTACAGAATTTCAGCTGGTATTGATTCATATCATATCCTTATAGTGTATCACACACATCTGAATGATTGAATGCCCATGTGATGACATCACTCACCCCCAAGGTTTTAGGCTCCACCTTCTGGAAGGAGCCCACCTGTCCAGAGGTGAGGTTGCTGGGGGAAGGCAAGGGGTCCTGGCTTTAGATTGAAACAATACAGGAAAGCTAACAACATTTTTCTAGATAAACAGTAATTAACTGAGAAAATTATGGACAAGACAACAAATGAAAGCTACAGTATATTACTAGAAGGGTATACAAAGATGAAAAGAGAATGAGTAGGAGGAAAGGTATGTTTTTGAAGGAGAGCAATAATAAAGAGAACTCAAATGAAACTGCAGGAAATCTTTCAGCAGGATAATATGAGAAATTTGGGATACTTCAATGGCATTGGTGTAAAGCAAATATGGATATGCATTAGTGGGGGAAACCTGCAAATTGTCTTGACAAAGGCTATTATGACATCTGGGAATAGCAGGCAATTATAAGTCATTGTGATCTCGAACATACAAGCTCTCAATTACATTTAAAAATATAAGAAATATAATACCTATAATATCAAGAATATCAATCAATATCATGTTTGCATCCGAAGTAACTTCTAAATATTTCAGAGCAAGGTCAATTAGACATCAGCCCCTGTCAAAAAAATGTAACATCAAGACCACAGTCGATTTTGGCAATTCTCCAAGCTCTGTACTGCGCCATCATCACACAACTTTAGCTAACTATAGTGTATCTGTCACGTCCTGACCAGCAGAGGGAGCTATTGTATTAGTTTTGGGGTCAGGATGTGGCAGTTTTGTGTGTGTGAATGTTTGTGTTGGTGATTGGGACTTCCAATTGAAGGCAGGTGTGTTGAGTTGCCTTTGATTGGGAGTCCTATATAGGTGTGTGTGTTTTTCTTTGGGGTTGTGGGTAGTTGTTTTTGCACTGCGTTTAATAGCCTGCAGAACTGTTGCACTGTCGTGAGTATCTCTTATTGTTTTGTCAAGTGCATGCTTTACTCCTTTTTCTTTGAAATTAAAATATGAGTATCCATATTCCCGCTGCGTCTTGGTCCTCTTCTCTCCAGTACAATTTTTTTTGTGACAGTATCTTCTTCACAAATACTGCACATAATGTTTTAGTCAGAGAACCAATAGATATATGCAATGCTCTGCGATCGTCAACGTAGTTAAATAATGGTAGGCTATTGTAAGTTTAACCATACACTTGCTAACTTGGGCCACATAGGAAGGGCATATGTGCTACTGTATACGTCATGTCCCAGTTAGACCATCTCACAAAGTGTGTATTCTGTCTTACCTCCTCTGGTTCGAACAACAAGTAGTTCCCTTATTTATTGTCAGCTAACACGCATACAGCTACTCGCGTTGGTGTTGATGGGATCAAAAATCTGGGAGATGCTATGTGTATGTGCTGTAGGTGGATGGGACGTTTTTCACTGCAGTGGTGAGGCGCAGGATGTGCTTCTGCGCCGAAGTGGTGTGCTTGAGTGAGCCTGTGTGCTGCTGCACTCTGAGATCACTCTTCTCGACCACACCTACAGCATCATTGCGCAAAATAGTAGGCAGCATCATCTGGATATGTGTGCAACAACAGCTCAACATGCACCATTCACCAAATACAGTTTGACGCACAAATTCGCTAAATCCAACGTATGCACCACAAGGCAAACGCAGCGTTCCATAGGAAATTAATGTAATTCTGGTGTACCAAAATACATAACACGGTAGGTAGGTGTGATCGAGGAGTAATAAACGCAGCTTTCAATTGGAAATGATTGTACTTCTGGTGTTCCAAAATGAAATGTTGCTGTCTTGTGATCGAGGCGTGACTTGCTGAGCAATGCAGTAGTTGAGATGCTACCAGTATACAATAAATATAACTTATATTCATTATTTGCTGCTAGACAAAAGGCTTTTAAATCTGAGAGATAAAAACACATGTAGTTGATCATTAACGATTCGAACACCGACAGTGTCATTGTGCAACATAGTGTGCAGCAGCATCTGGATATGGATGCAACAAAACTTCAACATTCATCTTCTGCTACCGTTTCTGTCAAGCTGTTTACGCATATGGTTGGACGCATATGTAAGATAAATCCAACATATGCACCACACCGAATGCACTGCAACTGCCTCTGCAACGCAATGCTGCAAGGCAAACACAGTGTTTCACTAGGAATTCATGTAATTCTTGTGTACCAAAATGGAATGACGCTGTCGGTGTGTTCAAAGCATTACGGTGATCAAACCGATTCCCAAAAACAGACCTTATTGACAACTAGGCCCAAAGAAGCACAGGGGCAATGTCCTACATTTTTATTCGATGCAAGATGACAAGCATCAGGGCAGTCTCATACTCGATGCAGGTGTCCTGTGTATTAGCATGCCCTGTGCAATCTAAACTCAAGGACATGAGAAGGTTCACCTAAGGGCACGTTCCTCTGCCAGGCATGCCAAATATTGGAACGCCTGGATAGGTGTTGTAAGTATCAGCTAACCACATCATATGTTACGTGCCATCGGCAACCATTGGTTGATACATGCAATGTCTGAGCAGGGGAACACGAACATAATATGTGCAGGGAAGCGGGAAAGGGGAGCGTCACTGAGTGATTTACTATTTAAAGCCAAAGGGCTTATTGCAACCATGGATGGCCACTAGATTATCTCCAGCTGATCTCTCATTAAACCATCAATACGCGTTAAATTCACCCGCTCAACTGATCTCGATTGCAACCATTATTTGTCACCTCATTACAGCTCCCTAAAAGCTGATGGTGTGCCGTCTTAGTCCTGCTTGCTACCAAAGTCTTTCAAGATACAGTATGTTCGCCCTCTGGTGTGTATTATCATTGGAACAATTTAGTCTTACTTTTTGAGCAGAATAAAGATGATTTATCAATTTGACAATCATTATGTACAACTGAAAAAAAGTATTTCCTCATATACCATGGCAAATGTACTGTGGCAATTTAATCGACAAGTTGTATGAATGGAAAACTAATGTTGGTGTAGACTACTGGTTTATTTTATTTGTTTCCAATTCATATAATGCATTAAATACAACTGTCTTAATACAATTGTCTGGTGTGGTCATTTCTTATCAAAATCAAGGGTAAAATATCCCTGGACTGTCCATTTTTGAAATTTGTAACTAAATAAAGTCAATCAGGGTTGAGTAATATAATCTATATTTCGCAACTCTTTATTTGGATAGTCCATCTGTAGATATGTAAAACATAATTTTTGTGTCATACATTTTTACAATATAGCCAATTACAGCTGGCCTATCTATCGGGGAATCGCTCATTTCTGCCTCCAGGATAAGGTTAATGACAATAAATGTCAACGTGCAAGCGTTTGTGCTCTTGCAATAGTCTTTTGATCATATGCTAAAATACATTTCTCAAGTTCAGCACACCCAGAACCAGGTTGGCAGAGTGAAAAGGCGTTGGTCTCAAGATCCAATGAATGGATATCCTTGTGTGTTTGAACCCCACTCCTGGTTCCTAAACTCCCTATAAATTCCATCCTATACTGCTTTCTCTATGGTTCCCATTTGGTTATGTCCCTTGCAGCTACTTGTTTCACAAAAGAGATATATCAACCAGGATGGCCAAGTGGTTATTAAGGCCTTAGACTTGAGATCCAATGGACATACACTATACATACAAAAGAATTTGAACACCCCTTCTAATGAGTGGATTTGGCCGTTTCAGCCACACCCGTTGCTGTCAGGTGTCACGCCCTGACCATAGAGAGCCCTTGTTTCTCTATGGTGTAGTAGGTCAGGGCGTGACTAGGGGGTAGTCTAGGTTTAATATTTCAATGTTGTGTTCTAGTTTATATTTTCTATGTTGGTGTTTTGTATGATTCCCAATTAGAGGCAGCTGGTAATCGTTGTCCCTAATTGGGGATCATATTTAAGTAGCTATTTTTCCCACCTGTGTTTGTGGGATATTGTTTTGTGTTTGTGCCTGTGCACCACGTAGTCACGTTTAGTTAGTCGTTTATTTGATTTATTTGTTTTTGCTTGAAGTTTCACTTTGGAATAAAGATGTGGAACTCTACACACGCTACGCCTTGGTCCCGTTCTTACGACAACTGTGACACAGGTGTATAAAATCAAGCACACAACCACGCGATCTCCATAGACAAACATTGGCAGTAGAATGGCCCGTACTGAAGAGCTCAGTGACTTTCAGCGTGGCACCGTCATAGGATAACACCTTTCCAACAAGTCATTTCGTCACATTTCTGCCCTGCTAAGAGCTTGCCTGGTCAAACGTAAGTGCTGTTATTGTGAAGTGGAAACTTCTAGGAGCAACAACGACCCAGCCACAAAGTGGTAGGCCACCCAAGCTCACATGGGTTTCCATGCCGAGGAGCCTCACACATGCCTAACATCACCATGTGCAATGCAAAGCGTCACCTGGAGTGGGATAAAGCTTGCCATCATTGGACTCTGGAGCAGTGGAAAGGCGTTCTCTGGAGTGATGAGTAGTCACCATGTGGCAGTCCAATGGACAAATCTGGGTTTGGCAGATGCCAGGATAATGCAACCTGCCCCAATGCTTAGTCCACACTATAAAGTTTGGTGGAGGAGGAATAGTGGTCTGTGGCTGTTTTTCATGGTTCGGGCTAGGTCCCTTAGCTCCAGTGAAGGGACATTTTAATGCTAAAGCATACAATGACATTCTAGATGATTATATGATTCCAACTTTGTGGCAACAGTTTGGGGAAGGCCCTTTCCTGTTTCAGCGTGACAATGCCCCTGTGCACAAAGCGAGGAACATACAGAAATGATTTGTGGAGATTGGTGTTGAAGAACTTGACTGACCTCAACCCTATCGAACACCTTTTGGATGATTTGGAATGCCGACTGCGAGCCAGGCCTAATGCTCTTTGGCTGAATAGAAGCAAATCCCCTCAGCAATGTTGCAACATGTAGTGGAAAGCCTTCCAAGAAGAGTGGAGGCTGTTATAGCAGGAAAGGGGGAACCAACTCCATATTAATGCACATGATTTTGGAATGAGATGTTCGATGATCAGTTCTCCACATACTTTTGGTCATGTAGTGTATGTTCTTGTGTGTTCGACCCCTGTTTCTGATTAGGATGTAATGAAGACATACAGTATCTCACAAAAGTGAGTACACCCCTCACATTTTTGTAACTAATTGAGTATATCTTTTCATGTGACAACACTGAAGAAATGACACTTTGCTACAATGTAAAGTAGTGAGTGTACAGCTTGTATAACAGTGTACATTTGCTGTCCCCTCAAAATAACTCAACACACAGCCATTAATGTCTAAACCGCTGGCAACAAAAGTGAGTACACCCCTAAGTGAAAATATCCAAATTGGGCCCAATTAGCCATTTTCCCTCCCCGGTGACATGTGACTCGTTAGTGTTACAAGGTCTCAGGTGTGAATGGGGAGCAGGTGTGTTAAATTTGGTGTCATCGCTCTCACACTCCCTCATACTGACTGGTCACTGGAAGTTCAACATGGCACCTCATGGCAAAGAACTCTCTGAGGAGCTGATAAAAAGAATCGTTGCTCTACATAAAGATGGCCTGGGCTATAAGAAGATTGCCAAGACCCTGAAACTGAGCTGCAGCATGGTGGCCAAGACCATACAGCAGTTTAACAGGACAGGTTCCACTCAGAACAGGCCTCGCCATGGTCGACCAAAGAAGTTGAGTGCACGTGCTCAGCGTCATATCCAGAGGTTGTCTTTGGGAAATAGACGTATGAGTGCTGCCAGCATTGCTGCAGAGGTTGAAGGGGTGGGGGGTCAGCCTGTCAGTGCTCAGACCATACGCCGCACACTGCATCAAATTGGTCTGCATGGCTGTCGTCCCAGAAGGAAGCCTCTTCTAAAGATGATGCACAAGAAAGTCCGCAAACAGTTTGCTGAAGACAAGCAGACTAAGGACATGGATTACTGGAACCATGTTCTGTGGTCTGATGAGACCAAGATAAACTTATTTGGTTCAGATGGTGTCAAGCGTGTGTGGCGGCAACCAGGTGAGGAGTACAAAGACAAGTGTGTCTTGCCTACAGCCAAGCATGGTGGTGGGAGTGTCATGGTCTGGGGCTGCATGAGTGCTGCCAGCACTGGGGAGCTACAGTTCATTGAGGGAACCATGAATGCCAACATGTACTGTGACATACTGAAGCAGAGCATGATCCCCTCCCTTCGGAGACTGGGCCGCAGGGCAGTATTCCAACATGATAACGACCACAAACACACCTCCAAGACGACCACTGCCTTGCTAAGGAAGCAGAGGGTAAAGGTGATGGACTGGCCAAGCATGTTTCCAAACCCTATTGAGCATCTGTGTGGCATCCTCTAACGGAAGGTGGAGGAGTGCAAGGTCTCTAACATCCACCAGCTCCGTGATGTCGTCATGGAGGAGTGGAAGAGGACTCCAGTGGCAACCTGTTAAGCTCTGGTGAACTCCATGCCCAAGAGAGTTAAGGCAGTGCTGGAAAATGATGGTGGCCACACAAAATATTGACACTTTGGGCCCAATTTGGATATTTTCACTTAGGGGTGTACTCACTTTTGTTGCCAGCGGTTTAGACAAAAATGGCCGTGTGTTGTGTTATTTTGAGGGGACAGCAAATTTACACTGTTATACAAGCTGTACACTCACTACTTTACATTGTAGCAAACTGTCATTTCTTCAGTGTTGTCACATGAAAAGATACTCAAATATTTACAAAAATGTGAGGGGTGTACTCACTTTTGGGAGATACTGTATTTCAGTAATTTGGATTTTGTTTGGATCAAAGCCAAAATAAATGACTATGTCCCCATTACTACACTTTGACTGTACACTTGATTATCCGTTAATTACACCAGGATGGCCGAGAGGTCAAGGCGTTGGACTGGACGTACATGTGAGTTCAAACCCCACTCCTAGTAGGTAGTTTACTTTTGATTTGGATGTAATCATCCTTCATTTCACTCATTTGGATTTTGTGTGGTACAAACTCAGAAGAAATGATTATGTCCCCTTTATTCCACTTTAACTGTGCAATTTATTTTCTAGAAGAAAGAATAAGGTGTTGGACTTTAGATCCAATGGACATGCAGTACCAGTCAAAAGTTTGGACACACCTACACATTCAAGGGTTTTTTACATTGTAGAATAATAGTGAAGAAGTAAAAACTATGAAATAACACATAGGGAATCACGTAGTAACCAAAAAAGTGTTAAACAAATCTAAATACATTTTATATTTGAGATTCTTCAAAGTAGCCACCCTTTGCCTTGATGAGAGCTTTCCACACTCTTGGCATTCTCTCAACCAGCTTCATGAGGTGGTCACCTCATGCCTTGTTAAAAGTTAATTTGTGGAATTTATTTCCTTCTTAATGCGTTTGAGCCAATCAGTTGTGTTGTGACAAGGTAGGGGTGGTATACAGAACATACCCCTATTTGGTAAAAGACCAAGTCCATATTATGGCAAGAACAGCTCATATAAGCAAAGAGAAACGACAGTCCATCATTACTTTGAGACATGAAGGGCAGTCAATCTGAAAAGTTTCAAGAATTTGGAAAGTTTCTTCAAGTTCAGTCGCAAAAACCATCAAGCGCAACGATGAAACTGTCTCTCATTAGGACCGCCACAGGAAAGGAAGACCCAGAGTTACTACTGCTGCAGAGGATAAGTTCAACATGAACTGTTCAGAGGAGACTGCGTGAATCAGGTCTTCATGTTAGAATTGCGGCAAAGAAACGACAACTAAAGGACAACAATAATAAGAAGAGACTTCTTGGCTTGGGCTTAGAATCACAAGCAATCGACATTAGACCGGTGTAAATCTGTCTTTTGCTCTGATGACTCCAGTTTTGAGATTTTTGGTTCCAACCGCCGTGTCTTTATGAGACGCAGAGTAGGTTAACGGATGATCTCCGCATGTGTGGTTCCCACCGTGTGTCAGATCCTGACCCTTGTAAGAGGTCATTTTCCATAGTAGAGTGGTCAGGGCGTGAATGGGGGTTGTTTTGGGTGTGTTTTGGGGTTTCTGTTTCATTGTGGGGTGTCTAGATTTCTATTTCTATGTTTTCATTTTCTATGTGTTGGCCAGGTATGGTTTCCAATCAGAGGCAGCTGTCTATCGTTGTCTCTGATTGGAAGCCATACTTAGGTAGCCTGTTTTCCATGTGTGGGTTGTTATCTTTTGAGTAATGTGTTTTCCTCTCTGCGTCATGGTTTGTTGTTTTTGTGTATTCAAGTATTTTCGTGCATTGCATTTAGTTTCACTATAAATAAAATATGTGGAAATACGAACACGCTGCATTTTGGTCCGATCCTTCAGAAAGACGTGACAGAATCACCCACCACCAAAGGACCAAGCAGCATGGGCCGATGGACTGGACATGGGAGGACCTCCGTTGTTGCCTTGCCTGTTGATCTCGTTGCTGTACCTCCCTCGCTGCTTCCACCTGTTCCCATGGGAGGCGATCCCTTCCGACCTGGATCTCCTGCCACGTCCAGGATCCTTTTCCATCCAGGATGTGCACACGGGTAGATTGGCGAAGGCGGTTTTAGGGCCTGAGCCAACTCCCCGTGCTTACCGTGGGGAGCGAGTGACCGAACAAGCACCGTGGTATGCGGTGATGCGCACTGTGTCGCCCATGCACACTCACAGCCAGTGCGCTCGGTACAAGCTCCTCACCGTTGCCATGCTAGAGTTGGCCATCAGCCAGGAAGAAGTGTGCCGGCTCAGCGTATCTGTCTCCAGTGAGTCTCTACGGCCCAGGTTATCCTGCGCCTGCTCTATGCACGGTACCCCTCGTTCACCAGCACATACCAGTTCGTCCTGTGCCAGCGATCAGCCCTTGCTGGGCTCAAATAACCATCCAGTCAGGACGGGGTGTGCCAGCCCTAAGCTCCAGACCTCCAGTGCGCCTCCAAAGCCCAGTACGTCCTGTACCTCCTCCTCGCACTTGCCCTGAGGTGCGTGTTACTAGTCTGGCGCCTCCTATGCCAGCCCCACGCATCAGGCCTCCAGTGCGCCTGCCCAGTCCGGGGTGTCCTGTTCCTGCTCCCCGCACCCTCCCTGAGGTGCATGTTACTAGTCTGGCGCCTCCTATGCCAGCCCCACGCATCAGGCCTCCAGTGCGCCTGCCCAGTCCGGGGTGTCCTGTTCCTGCTCCCTGCACTCGCCCTGAGGTGCGCGTTACTAGTCTGGCGCCTCCTATGCCAGCCCCACGTATCAGGCCTCCAGTGCGCATCCCCAGTCCGGAGCCTCCATCGACGCTCCCCAGTCCGGAGCCTCCATCGACGCTCCCCAGTCCGGAGCCTCCAGCGACGCTTCCCAGTCCGGAGCCTCCAGCGACGCTTCCCAGTCCGGAGCCTCCAGCGACGCTCCCTAGTCCGGGGCCTTCAGAGGCGGTCTGCAGCCCAGAGCCTTCAGCGGCGCCCTGCAGCCCAGAGCCTTCAGCGGCGGCCTGCAGCCCAGAGCCTTCAGCGGCGGCCTGCAGCCCAGAACCTTCAGCGGCGGCCTGCAGCCCAGATCCTCCAGCGGCGGTTTACAGCACAGAGCTTCCGGTAATGATCTACAGTCCAATTTCTCCGATAATGATCCACAGGTCAGTGTTACGGAAGCGGAGGGATCTGCGGGCGGAACGGAGATTACGCCCTGAGCCAGAGCCACCTCCGTTGCTGGAGGATTGGAGGGAGAGGAGGGTTCTGGTTGTAGTACTAGAGCCGCCACAGACTTTTGTCACCCTCCCTACCCTCCCTTTGTGTTTGGGGTTGTTTTGTTGGGTTTTGTTTGGGTGCAGTAGGGGTCTGCACCTTTGGGGGGGGGGGGTACTGTCACGTCCTGACCCTTGTAAGAGGTCATTTTCCATAGTAGAGTGGTCAGGGCGTGAATGGGGGTTGTTTTGGGTGTGTTTTGGGGTTTCTGTTTCGTTGTGGGGTGTCTAGATTTCTATTTTTATGGTTTCCTTTTCTATGCGTTGGCCAGGTATGGTTTCCAATCAGAGGCAGCTGTCTATCGTTGTCTCTGATTGGAAGCCATACTTAGGTAGCCTGTTTTCCATGTGTGGGTTGTTATTTTTTGAGTAATGTGTTTTCCTCTCTGAGTCACGGTTTGTTGTTTTTGTGTATTCAAGTATTTTCGTGTATTGCATTTAGTTTCACTATAAATAAAATATGTGTAACTACGAACACGCTGCATTTTGGTCTGATCATTCAGACAGCCGTGACACCGTGAAGCATGGAGTAGGAAGTGTGATGGTGTGGGGGTGCTTAGCTGGTGACACTGTCAGTGATTTATTTAGAATTCAAAGCACACTTAATCAGCATGGCTACCGCAGCATTCTGCAGCGATACGCTATCCCATCTGGTTTACGTTTAGTGGGACTATCATTTGTCTTCCAACAGAACAATGACCCAAAAAACACCTCCAGGCTGTGTAATGGCTATTTGACCAAGGAGGAGAGTAATGGAGTGCTTAATCAGATGACCTGGCCTCCACAATCACCCGACCTCAACCCAACTGAGATGATTAGAGATGAGTTGAACCGCAGAGTGATGGAAAAGCAGCCAACAAGTGCTTTGCATATGTGGGAACACCTTCAAGACTGTTGGAAAAGCATTCCAGGTGGAGCTGGTAGAGAGAATGCCAAGAGTGCACAAAGATGTCATCAAGGCAAAGGGTGGCTACTTTGAAGAATCTAAAATATACAATATGTTTTCATTTGTTTAACACTTTTTTGGGTTACTACATGATTCCATATGTGTTATTTCATAGTTTTGATGTCTTCACTACTATTCTACAACGTAGAAGATTGTAAAAAATAAAGAAAAACCCTTGAATGAGTAGGTGTGTCCAAACTTTTGACTGGTACTGCATATATCTATATATAAAGTTGAAGACGGCAGTTTACATACACCTTAGCCAAATACATTTATACTTGTGTACTATTATTTGTACAGATGAACATGGTACCTTCAGGCATTTGGAAATTGCTCCCAAGGATGAACCAGACTTGTGGAGATCTAGCACAGAGGTAGCAGCATCATGTTGTGGGGGTGCTTTGCTGCTGGAGGGATTGGTGCACTTCACAAAATAGATGGCATCATGAGGGAGGAAAATTATGTGGATATTTTGAAGCAATGTCTCAAGACATCATTCAGGAAGTTAAAGCTTGGTCGCAAATGGGTCTTCCATGTGGACAATGACCCCAAGCACACTTTCAAAGTTGTGGCAAAATGGCTTAAGGATAACAAAGTCAAGGTATTGGCGTGGCTATCACAAAGCCCTGACCTCAATCCTATAGAAAATGTGTGGGCAGAACTGAAAAAGTGTGTGCGAGCAAGGAGGCCTACAAACCTGACTCAGTTACACCAGCTCTGTAAGGAGGGATGAGCCAAAATTCAACCAACTTATTGTGGGAAGCTTGTGGAAGGCTACCCGAAAACTTTGCCCCAAGTTAAACAATTTAAAGGCAATGCTACCAAATACTAATTGAGTGTATGTAAACTTCTGACCCACTGGGAATGTGATGAAAGAAATAAAAGCTGAAATTAATAATTCTCTCTACTATTATTCGGACATTTCACATTCCTAACTGACCTAAGATGGAATATTTACTCTGATTAAATGTCAGGAATTGTGAAAAACTGAGTTTAAATGTATTTGGCTAAAGTGTATGTAAACTTCCGACTTCAACTGTATATATATGTATTTATACATACACTACCTTTCAAAATGTTGGGCTCACTTAGAAATGTCCTTGTTACAGTGTAGACATTGTTAATGTTGTAAATGACTATTGTAGCTGGAAACGGCTGATTTTTAATGGAATATCTACATAGGCGTACAGAGGCCCATTATCAGCAACCATCACTCCTGTGTTCCAATGGCATGGTGTGTTAGCTAATCCAAGTTTATCATTTTAAAAGGCTAATTGATCATAAGAAAACCCTTTTGCAATTATGTTAGCACAGCATAAAACTGTTGTTCTGATTAAAGAAGCAATAAAACTGGCCTTCTTTAGACGAGCTGAACATCTCGAGCATCAGCATTTGTGGGTTCGATTACAGGCGCAAAATGGCCAGAAATAAAGAACTTTCTCCTGAAACTCGTCAGTCTATTTTTGTTCTGAGAAATGAAGGCTATTCCATGCGAGAAATTGCAAAGAAACTGAAGATCTCGTACAACGCTGTGTACTTCTCCCTTCACAGAACAGCGCAAACTGGCTCTAACCAGAATAGGAAGAGGAGTGGGAGGCCTCGGTGCACAACTGAGCAAGAGAACAAGTACATTAGAGTGTTTAGTTTGAGAAACAGATGCCTCACAAGTCCTCAACTGGCAGCTTCAATAAATAGTACCCGCAAAACACCAGTCACAAAGTCAACAGTGAAGAGGCGACTCCAGGATGCTGGCCTTCTAGGCAGAGTTCTTCTGTCCTGTGTCTGTGTTCTTTTGCCCATCTTAATCTATTGTTTTTATTGGCCAGTCTGAGATCTGGCTTTTTATTTGCAACTCTGCCAAGAAGGCCAGCATCCCGGAATCGCCTCTTCACTGTTGACATTGAGATTGGTGTTTTGTGGGTACTATTTAATGAAGCTTGGGAGGACCGTTTCCAGCTACAACAGTCATTTACAACATTAACAATGTCTACACTGTATTTCTGATCAATTTGATGTTATTTGATGTTATTTTAAATGGACAAAAAAAGTGTTTTTCTTTCAAAAACAAGCACATTTCTAAGTGACCCTAAACTGTAATTGTTATTCTTCTTGCTTCGAAACCCCATTCTTGTATTAAGTTTGATTTGGATGCCAACAAGTCTCGTTTAGATATTGTCTGGCTTAAAGCCAAAATAACTGACTGTGTGATCCTCATTCCAATTTCACTGGGCTCTTGATCGTACCTTATCTACACCAGGATGGCTGAGTGGTTTAGACATTGGAATAAAAATCCAATGAACAGTATGTTCTCATGGGTACCAACCCCATTCCTGGAAAAAGCTTACTTTGGATGTAATCAACCCTACTTTCACTCATTTACATTTAGCGTGGATCAAATCTCAATGAAATTTCTATGACAAGTTCTTCCATTTTGACTCAGCTCTTGTTAATCTTTTAGAAACACCTGGGTGGCAGTGTGTTTAAGGCGTTAGACTCATGACCGAAATTAAAATGTTCTTGTTGGTTCGAAACCTACATCTGGTTGAACATTTGATTTGGATGTAATCAAGTTTCATTTACATATTGTCTGGATCAAAGCCAAAAGATCTGACTGTGTGCTCCTTATTCCATTTTGACTGGGCCCTTGATTTTGTGTCCTTTCACCAGGATGGCCGAGAGGTTAAGGCGTTGGACTTAAGATCCAATGGACATATGTCCTCGTGGGTTCGAACCCCACTTCTGGTAGAAGTTTATCTTTGATTTGGATGTTGTCAATTGTACTTTCACTCGTTCGAAGTTTGTTTAGATAGAAGTTGAAAGAACTGACTCTGTTCCCCTTATTCCTCCTTGACTTAGCAAGTGTTTATTCTTTAAAACACAAAAGATGGCTGAGTGGTTAAGGTGTTAGAGTCGTGATCAACTGAATTATTATTCGTCTTGCTTCGAAACCCAATTCTTGTATTAAGTTTGATTTGGATGTCAACAAGTCTCATTTAGATATTGTCTGGCTCAAAGCCAAAATAACTGACTGTGTGCTCCTCATTCCAATTTCACTGGGCTCTTGATCGTACTTTATTTACACCAGGATGGATGAGCGGTTTAGACGTTGGAATAAAAATCCAATGAACAGTATGTTCTTGAGGGTACCAACCCGATTCCTGGAAAAAGTTTACTTTGGATGTAATCAACCGTCCTTTCACTCATTTACATTTAGCGTGGATCAAATCTGAACGAAACGACTATGACAAGTTCTTCCATTTTGACTCAGCTCTTGTTAATCTTTTAGAAACACCTGGTTGGCAGTGTGTTTAAGGCGTTAGACTCATGATCGTAATAAAATGTTCTTGTTGATTCGAAACCTACATCTGGTAGAATGTTTGATTTGGATGTAATCAAGTTTAATTTAGGTATTGTCTGGATCAAAGCCAAAACATCTGACTGTGTGCTCCTTATTCCATTTTGACTGGGCCCTTGATTTTGTGATCTTTACACCAGGATGGCCGAGAGGTTAAGGCGTTGGACTTAAGATCCAATGGACATATGTCCTCGTGGGTTCGAACCCCACTTCTGGTAGAAGTTTATCTTTGATTTGGATGTTGTCAATTGTCCTATCACTCGTTCGAAGTTTGTTTAGATCAAAGTTGAAAGAATTGACTTTCTTCCCCTTATTCCTCCTTGACTGAGCAAGTGTTTATTCTTTAAAACACAAAAGATGGCTGAGTGGTTAAGGTGTTAGAGTCATTATCATCTTAATTATTATTCTTCTTGCTTCGAAACCCCATTCTTGTATTAAGTTTGATTTGGATGTCAACAAGTCTCATTTAGATATTGTCTGGCTCAAAGCCAAAATAACTGACTGTGTGCTCCTCATTCCAATTTCACTGGGCTCTTGATCGTACTTTATTTACACCAGGATGGATGAGCGGTTTAGATGTTGGAATAAAAATCCAATGAACAGTATGTTCTTGAGGGTACCAACCCGATCCCTGGAAAAAGTTTACTTTGGATGTAATCAACCGTCCTTTCAATCATTTACATTTAGCGTGGATCAAATCTGAACGAAATGACTATGACAAGTTCTTCCATTTTGACTCAGCTCTTGTTAATCTTTTAGAAACACCTGGTTGGCAGTGTGTTTAAGGCATTAGACTCATGATCGTAATAAAATGTTCTTGTTGGTTCGAAACCTACATCTGGATGGAATGTTTGATTTGGATGTAATTAAGTTTCATTAACTTACTGTCTGGATCAAAGCCAAAAGATCTGACTGTGTGTTCCTTATTCCATTTTGACTGGGCCCTTGATTTTGTGATCTTTACACCAGGATGGCCGAGAGGTTAAGGCGTTGGACTTAAGATCCAATGGACATATGTCCTCGTGGGTTCGAACCCCACTTCTGGTAGAAGTTTATCTTTGATTTGGATGTTGTCAATTGTCCTATCACTCGTTCGAAGTTTGTTTAGATCAAAGTTGAAAGAATTGACTTTCTTCCCCTTATTCCTCCTTGACTGAGCAAGTGTTTATTCTTTAAAACACAAAAGATGGCTGAGTGGTTAAGGTGTTAGAGTCATTATCATCTTAATTATTATTCTTCTTGCTTCGAAACCCCATTCTTGTATTAAGTTTGATTTGGATGTCAACAAGTCTCATTTAGATATTGTCTGGCTCAAAGCCAAAATAACTGACTGTGTGCTCCTCATTCCAATTTCACTGGGCTCTTGATCGTACTTTATTTACACCAGGATGGATGAGCGGTTTAGACGTTGGAATAAAAATCCAATGAACAGTATGTTCTTGAGGGTACCAACCCGATTCCTGGAAAAAGTTTACTTTGGATGTAATCAACCGTCCTTTCACTCATTTACATTTAGCGTGGATCAAATCTGAACGAAACTGACTATGACAAGTTCTTCCATTTTGACTCAGCTCTTGTTAATCTTTTAGAAACACCTGGTTGGCAGTGTGTTTAAGGCGTTAGACTCATGATCGTAATAAAATGTTCTTGTTGATTCGAAACCTACATCTGGTAGAATGTTTGATTTGGATGTAATCAAGTTTCATTTAGGTATTGTCTGGATCAAAGCCAAAAGATCTGACTGTGTGCTCCTTATTCCATTTTGACTGGGCCCTTGATTTTGTGATCTTTACACCAGGATGGCCGAGAGGTTAAGGCGTTGGACTTAAGATCCAATGGACATATGTCCTCGTGGGTTCGAACCCCACTTCTGGTAGAAGTTTATCTTTGATTTGGATGTTGTCAATTGTCCTATCACTCGTTCGAAGTTTGTTTAGATAGAAGTTGAAAGAATTGACTTTTTTCCCCTTATTCCTCCTTGACTGAGCAAGTGTTTATTCTTTAAAACACAAAAGATGGCTGAGTGGTTGAGGTGTTAGAGTCATTATCATCTTAATTATTATTCTTCTTGCTTCGAAACCCCATTCTTGTATTAAGTTTGATTTGGATGTCAACAAGTCTCATTTAGATATTGTCTGGCTCAAAGCCAAAATAACTGACTGTGTGCTCCTCATTCCAATTTCACTGGGCTCTTGATCGTACTTTATTTACACCAGGATGGATGAGCGGTTTAGATGTTGGAATAAAAATCCAATGAACAGTATGTTCTTGAGGGTACCAACCCGATTCCTGGAAAAAGTTTACTTTGGATGTAATCAACCGTCCTTTCACTCATTTACATTTAGCGTGGATCAAATCTGAACGAAACGACTATGACAAGTTCTTCCATTTTGACTCAGCTCTTGTTAATCTTTTAGAAACACCTGGTTGGCAGTGTGTTTAAGGCGTTAGACTCATGATCGTAATAAAATGTTCTTGTTGATTCGAAACCTACATCTGGTAGAATGTTTGATTTGGATGTAATCAAGTTTCATTTAGGTATTGTCTGGATCAAAGCCAAAAGATCTGACTGTGTGCTCCTTATTCCATTTTGACTGGGCCCTTGATTTTGTGATCTTTACACCAGGATGGCCGAGAGGTTAAGGCGTTGGACTTAAGATCCAATGGACATATGTCCTCGTGGGTTCGAACCCCACTTCTGGTAGAAGTTTATCTTTAATTTGGATGTTGTCAATTGTCCTATCACTCGTTCGAAGTTTGTTTAGATCAAAGTTGAAAGAATTGACTTTCTTCCCCTTATTCCTCCTTGACTGAGCAAGTGTTTATTCTTTAAAACACAAAAGATGGCTGAGTGGTTAAGGTGTTAGAGTCATTATCATCTTAATTGTTATTCTTCTTGCTTCGAAACCCCATTCTTGTATTAAGTTTGATTTGGATGTCAACAAGTCTCATTTAGATATTGTCTGGCTCAAAGCCAAAATAACTGACTGTGTGCTCCTCATTCCAATTTCACTGGGCTCTTGATCGTACTTTATTTACACCAGGATGGATGAGCGGTTTAGATGTTGGAATAAAAATCCAATGAACAGTATGTTCTTGAGGGTACCAACCCGATTCCTGGAAAAAGTTTACTTTGGATGTAATCAACCGTCCTTTCACTCATTTACATTTAGCGTGGATCAAATCTGAACGAAACGACTATGACAAGTTCTTCCATTTTGACTCAGCTCTTGTTAATCTTTTAGAAACACCTGGTTGGCAGTGTGTTTAAGGCGTTAGACTCATGATCGTAATAAAATGTTCTTGTTGATTCGAAACCTACATCTGGTAGAATGTTTGATTTGGATGTAATCAAGTTTCATTTAGGTATTGTCTGGATCAAAGCCAAAAGATCTGACTGTGTGCTCCTTATTCCATTTTGACTGGGCCCTTGATTTTGTGATCTTTACACCAGGATGGCCGAGAGGTTAAGGCGTTGGACTTAAGATCCAATGGACATATGTCCTCGTGGGTTCGAACCCCACTTCTGGTAGAAGTTTATCTTTGATTTGGATGTTGTCAATTGTCCTATCACTCGTTCGAAGTTTGTTTAGATCAAAGTTGAAAGAATTGACTTTCTTCCCCTTATTCCTCCTTGACTGAGCAAGTGTTTATTCTTTAAAACACAAAAGATGGCTGAGTGGTTAAGGTGTTAGAGTCATTATCATCTTAATTATTATTCTTCTTGCTTCGAAACCCCATTCTTGTATTAAGTTTGATTTGGATGTCAACAAGTCTCATTTAGATATTGTCTGGCTCAAAGCCAAAATAACTGACTGTGTGCTCCTCATTCCAATTTCACTGGGCTCTTGATCGTACTTTATTTACACCAGGATGGATGAGCGGTTTAGATGTTGGAATAAAAATCCAATGAACAGTATGTTCTTGAGGGTACCAACCCGATTCCTGGAAAAAGTTTACTTTGGATGTAATCAACCGTCCTTTCACTCATTTACATTTAGCGTGGATCAAATCTGAACGAAACTGACTATGACAAGTTCTTCCATTTTGACTCAGCTCTTGTTAATCTTTTAGAAACACCTGGTTGGCAGTGTGTTTAAGGCGTTAGACTCATGATCGTAATAAAATGTTCTTGTTGATTCGAAACCTACATCTGGTAGAATGTTTGATTTGGATGTAATCAAGTTTCATTTAGGTATTGTCTGGATCAAAGCCAAAAGATCTGACTGTGTGCTCCTTATTCCATTTTGACTGGGCCCTTGATTTTGTGATCTTTACACCAGGATGGCCGAGAGGTTAAGGCGTTGGACTTAAGATCCAATGGACATATGTCCTCGTGGGTTCGAACCCCACTTCTGGTAGAAGTTTATCTTTGATTTGGATGTTGTCAATTGTCCTATCACTCGTTCGAAGTTTGTTTAGATCAAAGTTGAAAGAATTGACTTTCTTCCCCTTATTCCTCCTTGACTGAGCAAGTGTTTATTCTTTAAAACACAAAAGATGGCTGAGTAGGTTAAGGTGTTAGAGTCATTATCATCTTAATTATTATTCTTCTTGCTTCGAAACCCCATTCTTGTATTAAGTTTGATTTGGATGTCAACAAGTCTCATTTAGATATTGTCTGGCTCAAAGCCAAAATAACTGACTGTGTGCTCCTCATTCCAATTTCACTGGGCTCTTGATCGTACTTTATTTACACCAGGATGGATGAGCGGTTTAGATGTTGGAATAAAAATCCAATGAACAGTATGTTCTTGAGGGTACCAACCCGATTCCTGGAAAAAGTTTACTTTGGATGTAATCAACCGTCCTTTCAATCATTTACATTTAGCGTGGATCAAATCTGAACGAAACGACTATGACAAGTTCTTCCATTTTGACTCAGCTCTTGTTAATCTTTTAGAAACACCTGGTTGGCAGTGTGTTTAAGGCGTTAGACTCATGATCGTAATAAAATGTTCTTGTTGATTCGAAAACCTACATCTGGTAGAATGTTTGATTTGGATGTAATCAAGTTTCATTTAGGTATTGTCTGGATCAAAGCCAAAAGATCTGACTGTGTGCTCCTTATTCCATTTTGACTGGGCCCTTGATTTTGTGATCTTTACACCAGGATGGCCGAGAGGTTAAGGCGTTGGACTTAAGATCCAATGGACATATGTCCTCGTGGGTTCGAACCCCACTTCTGGTAGAAGTTTATCTTTGATTTGGATGTTGTCAATTGTCCTATCACTCGTTCGAAGTTTGTTTAGATCAAAGTTGAAAGAATTGACTTTCTTCCCCTTATTCCTCCTTGACTGAGCAAGTGTTTATTCTTTAAAACACAAAAGATGGCTGAGTGGTTAAGGTGTTAGAGTCATTATCAACTTAATTATTATTCGTCTTGCTTCGAAACCCAATTCTTGTATTAAGTTTGATTTGGATGTCAACAAGTCTCATTTACATATTGTCTGGCTCAAAGCCAAAATAACTGACTGTGTGCTCCTCATTCCAATTTCACTGGGCTCTTGATCGTACTTTATTTACACCAGGATGGATGAGCGGTTTAGACGTTGGAATAAAAATCCAATGAACAGTATGTTCTTGAGGGTACCAACCCGATTCCTGGAAAAAGTTTACTTTGGATGTAATCAACCGTCCTTTCACTCATTTACATTTAGCGTGGATCAAATCTGAACGAAACGACTATGACAAGTTCTTCCATTTTGACTCAGCTCTTGTTAATCTTTTAGAAACACCTGGTTGGCAGTGTGTTTAAGGCGTTAGACTCATGATCGTAATAAAATGTTCTTGTTGATTCGAAACCTACATCTGGTAGAATGTTTGATTTGGATGTAATCAAGTTTCATTTAGGTATTGTCTGGATCAAAGCCAAAAGATCTGACTGTGTGCTCCTTATTCCATTTTGACTGGGCCCTTGATTTTGTGATCTTTACACCAGGATGGCCGAGAGGTTAAGGCGTTGGACTTAAGATCCAATGGACATATGTCCTCGTGGGTTCGAACCCCACTTCTGGTAGAAGTTTATCTTTAATTTGGATGTTGTCAATTGTCCTATCACTCGTTCGAAGTTTGTTTAGATCAAAGTTGAAAGAATTGACTTTCTTCCCCTTATTCCTCCTTGACTGAGCAAGTGTTTATTCTTTAAAACACAAAAGATGGCTGAGTGGTTAAGGTGTTAGAGTCATTATCATCTTAATTGTTATTCTTCTTGCTTCGAAACCCCATTCTTGTATTAAGTTTGATTTGGATGTCAACAAGTCTCATTTAGATATTGTCTGGCTCAAAGCCAAAATAACTGACTGTGTGCTCCTCATTCCAATTTCACTGGGCTCTTGATCGTACTTTATTTACACCAGGATGGATGAGCGGTTTAGACGTTGGAATAAAAATCCAATGAACAGTATGTTCTTGAGGGTACCAACCCGATTCCTGGAAAAAGTTTACTTTGGATGTAATCAACCGTCCTTTCACTCATTTACATTTAGCGTGGATCAAATCTGAACGAAACGACTATGACAAGTTCTTCCATTTTGACTCAGCTCTTGTTAATCTTTTAGAAACACCTGGTTGGCAGTGTGTTTAAGGCGTTAGACTCATGATCGTAATAAAATGTTCTTGTTGATTCGAAACCTACATCTGGTAGAATGTTTGATTTGGATGTAATCAAGTTTCATTTAGGTATTGTCTGGATCAAAGCCAAAAGATCTGACTGTGTGCTCCTTATTCCATTTTGACTGGGCCCTTGATTTTGTGATCTTTACACCAGGATGGCCGAGAGGTTAAGGCGTTGGACTTAAGATCCAATGGACATATGTCCTCGTGGGTTCGAACCCCACTTCTGGTAGAAGTTTATCTTTGATTTGGATGTTGTCAATTGTCCTATCACTCGTTCGAAGTTTGTTTAGATCAAAGTTGAAAGAATTGACTTTCTTCCCCTTATTCCTCCTTGACTGAGCAAGTGTTTATTCTTTAAAACACAAAAGATGGCTGAGTGGTTAAGGTGTTAGAGTCATTATCATCTTAATTATTATTCTTCTTGCTTCGAAACCCCATTCTTGTATTAAGTTTGATTTGGATGTCAACAAGTCTCATTTAGATATTGTCTGGCTCAAAGCCAAAATAACTGACTGTGTGCTCCTCATTCCAATTTCACTGGGCTCTTGATCGTACTTTATTTACACCAGGATGGATGAGCGGTTTAGATGTTGGAATAAAAATCCAATGAACAGTATGTTCTTGAGGGTACCAACCCGATCCCTGGAAAAAGTTTACTTTGGATGTAATCAACCGTCCTTTCAATCATTTACATTTAGCGTGGATCAAATCTGAACGAAATGACTATGACAAGTTCTTCCATTTTGAATCAGCTCTTGTTAATCTTTTAGAAACACCTGGTTGGCAGTGTGTTTAAGGCGTTAGACTCATGATCGTAATAAAATGTTCTTGTTGATTCGAAACCTACATCTGGTAGAATGTTTGATTTGGATGTAATCAAGTTTCATTTAGGTATTGTCTGGATCAAAGCCAAAAGATCTGACTGTGTGCTCCTTATTCCATTTTGACTGGGCCCTTGATTTTGTGATCTTTACACCAGGATGGCCGAGAGGTTAAGGCGTTGGACTTAAGATCCAATGGACATATGTCCTCGTGGGTTCGAACCCCACTTCTGGTAGAAGTTTATCTTTGATTTGGATGTTGTCAATTGTCCTATCACTCGTTCGAAGTTTGTTTAGATCAAAGTTGAAAGAATTGACTTTCTTCCCCTTATTCCTCCTTGACTGAGCAAGTGTTTATTCTTTAAAACACAAAAGATGGCTGAGTAGTTGAGGTGTTAGAGTCATAATCAACTTAATTATTATTCGTCTTGCTTCGAAACCCCATTCTTGTATTAAGTTTGATTTGGATGTCAACAAGTCTCATTTAGATATTGTCTGGCTCAAAGCCAAAATAACTGACTGTGTGCTCCTCATTCCAATTTCACTGGGCTCTTGATCGTACTTTATTTACACCAGGATGGATGAGCGGTTTAGATGTTGGAATAAAAATCCAATGAACAGTATGTTCTTGAGGGTACCAACCCGATTCCTGGAAAAAGTTTACTTTGGATGTAATCAACCGTCCTTTCAATCATTTACATTTAGCGTGGATCAAATCTGAACGAAATGACTATGACAAGTTCTTCCATTTTGACTCAGCTCTTGTTAATCTTTTAGAAACACCTGGTTGGCAGTGTGTTTAAGGCGTTAGACTCATGATCGTAATAAAATGTTCTTGTTGATTCGAAACCTACATCTGGTAGAATGTTTGATTTGGATGTAATCAAGTTTCATTTAGGTATTGTCTGGATCAAAGCCAAAAGATCTGACTGTGTGCTCCTTATTCCATTTTGACTGGGCCCTTGATTTTGTGATCTTTACACCAGGATGGCCGAGAGGTTAAGGCGTTGGACTTAAGATCCAATGGACATATGTCCTCGTGGGTTCGAACCCCACTTCTGGTAGAAGTTTATCTTTGATTTGGATGTTGTCAATTGTCCTATCACTCGTTCGAAGTTTGTTTAGATCAAAGTTGAAAGAATTGACTTTCTTCCCCTTATTCCTCCTTGACTGAGCAAGTGTTTATTCTTTAAAACACAAAAGATGGCTGAGTGGTTAAGGTGTTAGAGTCATTATCATCTTAATTATTATTCTTCTTGCTTCGAAACCCCATTCTTGTATTAAGTTTGATTTGGATGTCAACAAGTCTCATTTAGATATTGTCTGGCTCAAAGCCAAAATAACTGACTGTGTGCTCCTCATTCCAATTTCACTGGGCTCTTGATCGTACTTTATTTACACCAGGATGGATGAGCGGTTTAGATGTTGGAATAAAAATCCAATGAACAGTATGTTCTTGAGGGTACCAACCCGATTCCTGGAAAAAGTTTACTTTGGATGTAATCAACCGTCCTTTCACTCATTTACATTTAGCGTGGATCAAATCTGAACGAAACGACTATGACAAGTTCTTCCATTTTGACTCAGCTCTTGTTAATCTTTTAGAAACACCTGGTTGGCAGTGTGTTTAAGGCGTTAGACTCATGATCGTAATAAAATGTTCTTGTTGATTCGAAACCTACATCTGGTAGAATGTTTGATTTGGATGTAATCAAGTTTCATTTAGGTATTGTCTGGATCAAAGCCAAAAGATCTGACTGTGTGCTCCTTATTCCATTTTGACTGGGCCCTTGATTTTGTGATCTTTACACCAGGATGGCCGAGAGGTTAAGGCGTTGGACTTAAGATCCAATGGACATATGTCCTCGTGGGTTCGAACCCCACTTCTGGTAGAAGTTTATCTTTGATTTGGATGTTGTCAATTGTCCTATCACTCGTTCGAAGTTTGTTTAGATCAAAGTTGAAAGAATTGACTTTCTTCCCCTTATTCCTCCTTGACTGAGCAAGTGTTTATTCTTTAAAACACAAAAGATGGCTGAGTGGTTAAGGTGTTAGAGTCATTATCATCTTAATTATTATTCTTCTTGCTTCGAAACCCCATTCTTGTATTAAGTTTGATTTGGATGTCAACAAGTCTCATTTAGATATTGTCTGGCTCAAAGCCAAAATAACTGACTGTGTGCTCCTCATTCCAATTTCACTGGGCTCTTGATCGTACTTTAATTACACCAGGATGGATGAGCGGTACAGACGTTGGAATAAAAATCCAATGAACAGTATGTTCTTGAGGGTACCAACCCCATTCCTGGAAAAAGTTTATTTTGGATGTAATCAACCCTCCTTTCACTCATTTACATTTAGCGTGGATCAAATCTGAACGAAATGACTATGACAAGTTCTTCCATTTTGACTCAGCTCTTGTTAATCTTTTAGAAACACCTGGTTGGCAGTGTGTTTAAGGCGTTAGACTCATGATCGTAATAAAATGTTCTTGTTGTTTCGAAACCTACATCTGGTAGAATGTTTGATTTGGATGTAATCAAGTTTCATTTACGTATTGTCTGGATCAAAGCCAAAAGATCTGACTGTGTGCTCCTTATTCCATTTTGACTGGGCCCTTGATTTTGTGATCTTTACACCAGGATGGCCGAGAGGTTAAGGCGTTGGACTTAAGATCCAATGGACATATGTCCTCGTGGGTTCGAACCCCACTTCTGGTAGAAGTTTATCTTTGATTTGGATGTTGTCAATTGTCCTATCACTCGTTCGAAGTTTGTTTAGATCAAAGTTGAAAGAATTGACTTTCTTCCCCTTATTCCTCCTTGACTGAGCAAGTGTTTATTCTTTAAAACACAAAAGATGGCTGAGTGGTTAAGGTGTTAGAGTCATTATCATCTTAATTATTATTCTTCTTGCTTCGAAACCCCATTCTTGTATTAAGTTTGATTTGGATGTCAACAAGTCTCATTTAGATATTGTCTGGCTCAAAGCCAAAATAACTGACTGTGTGCTCCTCATTCCAATTTCACTGGGCTCTTGATCGTACTTTATTTACACCAGGATGGATGAGCGGTTTAGACGTTGGAATAAAAATCCAATGAACAGTATGTTCTTGAGGGTACCAACCCGATTCCTGGAAAAAGTTTATTTTGGATGTAATCAACCCTCCTTTCACTCATTTACATTTAGCGTGGATCAAATCTGAACGAAATGACTATGACAAGTTCTTCCATTTTGACTCAGCTCTTGTTAATCTTTTAGAAACACCTGGTTGGCAGTGTGTTTAAGGCGTTAGACTCATGATCGTAATAAAATGTTCTTGTTGATTCGAAACCTACATCTGGTAGAATGTTTGATTTGGATGTAATCAAGTTTCATTTAGGTATTGTCTGGATCAAAGCCAAAACATCTGACTGTGTGCTCCTTATTCCATTTTGACTGGGCCCTTGATTTTGTGATCTTTACACCAGGATGGCCGAGAGGTTAAGGCGTTGGACTTAAGATCCAATGGACATATGTCCTCGTGGGTTCGAACCCCACTTCTGGTAGAAGTTTATCTTTGATTTGGATGTTGTCAATTGTCCTATCACTCGTTCGAAGTTTGTTTAGATCAAAGTTGAAAGAATTGACTTTCTTCCCCTTATTCCTCCTTGACTGAGCAAGTGTTTATTCTTTAAAACACAAAAGATGGCTGAGTACTTAAGGTGTTAGAGTCATTATCATCTTAATTATTATTCTTCTTGCTTCGAAACCCCATTCTTGTATTAAGTTTGATTTGGATGTCAACAAGTCTCATTTAGATATTGTCTGGCTCAAAGCCAAAATAACTGACTGTGTGCTCCTCATTCCAATTTCACTGGGCTCTTGATCGTACTTTATTTACACCAGGATGGATGAGCGGTTTAGATGTTGGAATAAAAATCCAATGAACAGTATGTTCTTGAGGGTACCAACCCGATTCCTGGAAAAAGTTTACTTTGGATGTAATCAACCGTCCTTTCAATCATTTACATTTAGCGTGGATCAAATCTGAACGAAACGACTATGACAAGTTCTTCCATTTTGACTCAGCTCTTGTTAATCTTTTAGAAACACCTGGTTGGCAGTGTGTTTAAGGCGTTAGACTCATGATCGTAATAAAATGTTCTTGTTGATTCGAAACCTACATCTGGTAGAATGTTTGATTTGGATGTAATCAAGTTTCATTTAGGTATTGTCTGGATCAAAGCCAAAAGATCTGACTGTGTGCTCCTTATTCCATTTTGACTGGGCCCTTGATTTTGTGATCTTTACACCAGGATGGCCGAGAGGTTAAGGCGTTGGACTTAAGATCCAATGGACATATGTCCTCGTGGGTTCGAACCCCACTTCTGGTAGAAGTTTATCTTTGATTTGGATGTTGTCAATTGTCCTATCACTCGTTCGAAGTTTGTTTAGATCAAAGTTGAAAGAATTGACTTTCTTCCCCTTATTCCTCCTTGACTGAGCAAGTGTTTATTCTTTAAAACACAAAAGATGGCTGAGTAGGTTAAGGTGTTAGAGTCATTATCATCTTAATTGTTATTCTTCTTGCTTCGAAACCCCATTCTTGTATTAAGTTTGATTTGGATGTCAACAAGTCTCATTTAGATATTGTCTGGCTCAAAGCCAAAATAACTGACTGTGTGATCCTCATTTCAATTTCACTGGGCTCTTGATCGTACTTTATTTACACCAGGATGGATGAGCGGTTTAGACGTCGAAATAAAAATCCAATAAACAGTATGTTCTTGAGGGTACCAACCCCATTCCTGGAAAAAGTTTATTTTGGATGTAATCAACCCTTCTTTCACTCATTTACATTTAGCGTGGATCAAATCTGAACGAAACGACTATGACAAGTTCTTCCATTTTGACTCAGCTCTTGTTAATCTTTTAGAAACACCTGGTTGGCAGTGTGTTTAAGGCGTTAGACTCATGATCGTAATAAAATGTTCTTGTTGATTCGAAACCTACATCTGGTAGAATGTTTGATTTGGATGTAATCAAGTTTCATTTAGGTATTGTCTGGATCAAAGCCAAAAGATCTGACTGTGTGCTCCTTATTCCATTTTGACTGGGCCCTTGATTTTGTGATCTTTACACCAGGATGGCCGAGAGGTTAAGGCGTTGGACTTAAGATCCAATGAACATATGTCCTCGTGGGTTCGAACCCCACTTCTGGTAGAATTTTATCTTTGATTTGGATGTTGTCAATTGTCCTATCACTCGTTCGAAGTTTGTTTAGATCAAAGTTGAAAGAATTGACTTTCTTCCCCTTATTCCTCCTTGACTGAGCAAGTGTTTATTCTTTAAAACACAAAAGATGGCTGAGTGGTTAAGGTGTTAGAGTCATTATCATCTTAATTATTATTCTTCTTGCTTCGAAACCCCATTCTTGTATTAAGTTTGATTTGGATGTCAACAAGTCTCATTTAGATATTGTCTGGCTCAAAGCCAAAATAACTGACTGTGTGCTCCTCATTCCAATTTCACTGGGCTCTTGATCGTACTTTATTTACACCAGGATGGATGAGCGGTTTAGATGTTGGAATAAAAATCCAATGAACAGTATGTTCTTGAGGGTACCAACCCGATTCCTGGAAAAAGTTTACTTTGGATGTAATCAACCGTCCTTTCAATCATTTACATTTAGCGTGGATCAAATCTGAACGAAACGACTATGACAAGTTCTTCCATTTTGACTCAGCTCTTGTTAATCTTTTAGAAACACCTGGTTGGCAGTGTGTTTAAGGCGTTAGACTCATGATCGTAATAAAATGTTCTTGTTGATTCGAAAACCTACATCTGGTAGAATGTTTGATTTGGATGTAATCAAGTTTCATTTAGGTATTGTCTGGATCAAAGCCAAAAGATCTGACTGTGTGCTCCTTATTCCATTTTGACTGGGCCCTTGATTTTGTGATCTTTACACCAGGATGGCCGAGAGGTTAAGGCGTTGGACTTAAGATCCAATGGACATATGTCCTCGTGGGTTCGAACCCCACTTCTGGTAGAAGTTTATCTTTAATTTGGATGTTGTCAATTGTCCTATCACTCGTTCGAAGTTTGTTTAGATCAAAGTTGAAAGAATTGACTTTCTTCCCCTTATTCCTCCTTGACTGAGCAAGTGTTTATTCTTTAAAACACAAAAGATGGCTGAGTGGTTAAGGTGTTAGAGTCATTATCATCTTAATTGTTATTCTTCTTGCTTCGAAACCCCATTCTTGTATTAAGTTTGATTTGGATGTCAACAAGTCTCATTTAGATATTGTCTGGCTCAAAGCCAAAATAACTGACTGTGTGATCCTCATTTCAATTTCACTGGGCTCTTGATCGTACTTTATTTACACCAGGATGGATGAGCGGTTTAGACGTTGGAATAAAAATCCAATGAACAGTATGTTCTTGAGGGTACCAACCCGATTCCTGGAAAAAGTTTACTTTGGATGTAATCAACCGTCCTTTCACTCATTTACATTTAGCGTGGATCAAATCTGAACGAAACGACTATGACAAGTTCTTCCATTTTGACTCAGCTCTTGTTAATCTTTTAGAAACACCTGGTTGGCAGTGTGTTTAAGGCGTTAGACTCATGATCGTAATAAAATGTTCTTGTTGATTCGAAACCTACATCTGGTAGAATGTTTGATTTGGATGTAATCAAGTTTAATTTAGGTATTGTCTGGATCAAAGCCAAAACATCTGACTGTGTGCTCCTTATTCCATTTTGACTGGGCCCTTGATTTTGTGATCTTTACACCAGGATGGCCGAGAGGTTAAGGCGTTGGACTTAAGATCCAATGGACATATGTCCTCGTGGGTTCGAACCCCACTTCTGGTAGAAGTTTATCTTTAATTTGGATGTTGTCAATTGTCCTATCACTCGTTCGAAGTTTGTTTAGATCAAAGTTGAAAGAATTGACTTTCTTCCCCTTATTCCTCCTTGACTGAGCAAGTGTTTATTCTTTAAAACACAAAAGATGGCTGAGTGGTTAAGGTGTTAGAGTCATTATCATCTTAATTGTTATTCTTCTTGCTTCGAAACCCCATTCTTGTATTAAGTTTGATTTGGATGTCAACAAGTCTCATTTAGATATTGTCTGGCTCAAAGCCAAAATAACTGACTGTGTGCTCCTCATTCCAATTTCACTGGGCTCTTGATCGTACTTTATTTACACCAGGATGGATGAGCGGTTTAGATGTTGGAATAAAAATCCAATGAACAGTATGTTCTTGAGGGTACCAACCCGATTCCTGGAAAAAGTTTACTTTGGATGTAATCAACCGTCCTTTCACTCATTTACATTTAGCGTGGATCAAATCTGAACGAAACGACTATGACAAGTTCTTCCATTTTGACTCAGCTCTTGTTAATCTTTTAGAAACACCTGGTTGGCAGTGTGTTTAAGGCGTTAGACTCATGATCGTAATAAAATGTTCTTGTTGATTCGAAACCTACATCTGGTAGAATGTTTGATTTGGATGTAATCAAGTTTCATTTAGGTATTGTCTGGATCAAAGCCAAAAGATCTGACTGTGTGCTCCTTATTCCATTTTGACTGGGCCCTTGATTTTGTGATCTTTACACCAGGATGGCCGAGAGGTTAAGGCGTTGGACTTAAGATCCAATGGACATATGTCCTCGTGGGTTCGAACCCCACTTCTGGTAGAAGTTTATCTTTGATTTGGATGTTGTCAATTGTCCTATCACTCGTTCGAAGTTTGTTTAGATCAAAGTTGAAAGAATTGACTTTCTTCCCCTTATTCCTCCTTGACTGAGCAAGTGTTTATTCTTTAAAACACAAAAGATGGCTGAGTAGTTGAGGTGTTAAAGTCATTATCATCTTAATTATTATTCTTCTTGCTTCGAAACCCCATTCTTGTATTAAGTTTGATTTGGATGTCAACAAGTCTCATTTAGATATTGTCTGGCTCAAAGCCAAAATAACTGACTGTGTGCTCCTCATTCCAATTTCACTGGGCTCTTGATCGTACTTTATTTACACCAGGATGGATGAGCGGTTTAGACGTTGGAATAAAAATCCAATGAACAGTATGTTCTTGAGGGTACCAACCCGATTCCTGGAAAAAGTTTACTTTGGATGTAATCAACCGTCCTTTCACTCATTTACATTTAGCGTGGATCAAATCTGAACGAAACGACTATGACAAGTTCTTCCATTTTGACTCAGCTTTTGTTAATCTTTTAGAAACACCTGGTTGGCAGTGTGTTTAAGGCGTTAGACTCATGATCGTAATAAAATGTTCTTGTTGATTCGAAACCTACATCTGGTAGAATGTTTGATTTGGATGTAATCAAGTTTAATTTAGGTATTGTCTGGATCAAAGCCAAAACATCTGACTGTGTGCTCCTTATTCCATTTTGACTGGGCCCTTGATTTTGTGATC
This sequence comes from Salmo trutta, assembly GCF_901001165.1. Lineage (NCBI taxonomy): Eukaryota > Metazoa > Chordata > Actinopteri > Salmoniformes > Salmonidae > Salmo > Salmo trutta. Next base: position 15,603,920 of record NC_042990.1, on the reverse strand, counting down.
TTTACACCAGGATGGCCGAGAGGTTAAGGCGTTGGACTTAAGATCCAATGGACATATGTCCTCGTGGGTTCGAACCCCACTTCTGGTAGAAGTTTATCTTTGATTTGGATGTTGTCAATTGTCCTATCACTCGTTCGAAGTTTGTTTAGATCAAAGTTGAAAGAATTGACTTTCTTCCCCTTATTCCTCCTTGACTGAGCAAGTGTTTATTCTTTAAAACACAAAAGATGGCTGAGTGGTTAAGGTGTTAGAGTCATTATCATCTTAATTATTATTCTTCTTGCTTCGAAACCCCATTCTTGTATTAAGTTTGATTTGGATGTCAACAAGTCTCATTTAGATATTGTCTGGCTCAAAGCCAAAATAACTGACTGTGTGCTCCTCATTCCAATTTCACTGGGCTCTTGATCGTACTTTATTTACACCAGGATGGATGAGCGGTTTAGATGTTGGAATAAAAATCCAATGAACAGTATGTTCTTGAGGGTACCAACCCGATTCCTGGAAAAAGTTTACTTTGGATGTAATCAACCGTCCTTTCAATCATTTACATTTAGCGTGGATCAAATCTGAACGAAATGACTATGACAAGTTCTTCCATTTTGAATCAGCTCTTGTTAATCTTTTAGAAACACCTGGTTGGCAGTGTGTTTAAGGCGTTAGACTCATGATCGTAATAAAATGTTCTTGTTGATTCGAAACCTACATCTGGTAGAATGTTTGATTTGGATGTAATCAAGTTTCATTTAGGTATTGTCTGGATCAAAGCCAAAAGATCTGACTGTGTGCTCCTTATTCCATTTTGACTGGGCCCTTGATTTTGTGATCTTTACACCAGGATGGCCGAGAGGTTAAGGCGTTGGACTTAAGATCCAATGGACATATGTCCTCGTGGGTTCGAACCCCACTTCTGGTAGAAGTTTATCTTTGATTTGGATGTTGTCAATTGTCCTATCACTCGTTCGAAGTTTGTTTAGATCAAAGTTGAAAGAATTGACTTTCTTCCCCTTATTCCTCCTTGACTGAGCAAGTGTTTATTCTTTAAAACACAAAAGATGGCTGAGTGGTTAAGGTGTTAGAGTCATTATCATCTTAATTATTATTCTTCTTGCTTCGAAACCCCATTCTTGTATTAAGTTTGATTTGGATGTCAACAAGTCTCATTTAGATATTGTCTGGCTCAAAGCCAAAATAACTGACTGTGTGCTCCTCATTCCAATTTCACTGGGCTCTTGATCGTACTTTATTTACACCAGGATGGATGAGCGGTTTAGACGTTGGAATAAAAATCCAATGAACAGTATGTTCTTGAGGGTACCAACCCCATTCCTGGAAAAAGTTTATTTTGGATGTAATCAACCCTCCTTTCACTCATTTACATTTAGCGTGGATCAAATCTGAACGAAATGACTATGACAAGTTCTTCCATTTTGACTCAGCTCTTGTTAATCTTTTAGAAACACCTGGTTGGCAGTGTGTTTAAGGCGTTAGACTCATGATCGTAATAAAATGTTCTTGTTGATTCGAAACCTACATCTGGTAGAATGTTTGATTTGGATGTAATCAAGTTTCATTTAGGTATTGTCTGGATCAAAGCCAAAAGATCTGACTGTGTGCTCCTTATTCCATTTTGACTGGGCCCTTGATTTTGTGATCTTTACACCAGGATGGCCGAGAGGTTAAGGCGTTGGACTTAAGATCCAATGGACATATGTCCTCGTGGGTTCGAACCCCACTTCTGGTAGAAGTTTATCTTTGATTTGG